>NC_133157.1:79095000-79720000 GCF_040802235.1 Manis javanica
TCTGGACAACTGGTCACCCAAGCAGTGAGCCATGGGTAAAGGGTCTCAGTCCCCATCACAACTCTGGTCCACCAACCACCACAGCTTTCGTTTTTATCTTTTTTTACATACTAGGCTTTGCCTACACTTCTGGGTAAGGAAGAATTCTATGTAAGGCTGAAGAAGGGTTTGAAAAACATTGCCTGAGCACTCATTCTCCTGATGGTCACCATGAGCCAAAGCCCAGGAGGCTCAGAGCCTCGACATTTCCAGGCATGAGTCCAGTGAGCGATGCAGACTTGAGTGCTGGGGGGAGACTGAGGACACGCCAGCGATGGACTCCAGGGATTGGTGGTGCTCATACCCTGGGCATGGCTGGGTGGGACCCCTGACTATCCATCACCACCACTCTTCCAGTCAAGTGTTTCTCTCAAAGGAGAAGCTGGAACTCAGTGGAGAGATCCTAAATGTGAACCCCTTCTGAAACCTAAGAGCTTGATGGCTGGTTTAGGCATTCCTATCCAGCACTGACTTTCTGTGGTCCTAGCTCTGATGGCATTCCACCCATAAACCTTTGGCTCTCATCTTTATGTACTGGAGGCTTCTTACTATGGACATGTGTGTCCCTCTGTCAAAGATTTTTCTACTGGTTGTGAGAGCACATTCAGCCCACAATCTGCATAAGCCAGATGTGACACGGGAGTATTAAATCTGTGGCCTCCAAGCAAAATGCACGGAGATGATAAATATCACAGCCTCTTTGTCAGTCAGTGGGAGAACTTAGAGGCATGTTCTACAATCTTCCAGAGTTCCCCAGCAGAGTGCAGCCCCATTACCCACAGTAGTGACCTTCTCAGTAATAACACACCCTATGTTGGTTGAAAGCCTACCTCCCTTTCCCACTCCCCTACAGGTACATTCAGTGACTGTATCCCATCTTACTCGCACCAAATTCTTCTCAAGGTCTGCTTCTGAGGAGGATGCCCAATGAACACAGGTCATGTCACTTACTGAGTGGAAATAGCAAAGTCCAAAAAAAAAGAAAAGGGCACAGAGCAATTCACAGGACTCATCCAAAATGGAGCTCAGGCCTCGGTGGTCAGGTCTACAGCAGTTGGGAGTCACCCTGAACAATGCACCAAATCTTTGATTCACTTAAATATAACATGAAGGCTGTACTATAAGAAATGAATATGCAGCTGTCTGCAAAACATACAAGGTTTCACGGGTGCTTTAAAATCTATGATTAAGTGAATTAAAGCTACTTACTTATAAAAGGCCTGGTTCTCCACCCCACACTTCCAAAGATGCTTGCAGGCAGCTGGTGTTGAAGTATGGAATGCCAACATGGCTTTTTTCTAATTAAAAAAATAACAAAACAGGAAAAGGTGTGTTAAACACAGTTTATATTTTTCCTTCAGGTATTTACCTATTTGAATCCTGCCACCTACCAAACAGACCTAAAGTAACTTAGGCAATATTATGTCTTTAAAAGTGTTGTTGTAATGACATTCCTCCATTCCTTATCTTTGCAGATATCACTAATCTACCCAGGCCCTGTTTCCAATGAAAAGCAGCCTCACAATCCTTCTCAACATTCCAGGCACCATCTCCCTCTCAGCCAGACTTGAATTAGCTTAAAAACTTATTTGCCATCCTTGAATAACTAGCAGTTGAACACAAATCTAGGACAAGAAAATCTGAAAAGTTCTAGACCTAGTTTGGATGCTCAAAGTTTCAGTAATGTCCTCCTCCCAAATGTGTTCCTGATGAGCCCAATGATATTTGGTAACTTCCTTCTTATTTTAAGACTCCCGGGACTTCTAGACTCTGATTATAAACCTCTAACCAGCACTGGTTGATATCCAGCTTTGTTGGAGTATTCTCCACTTGTTTCATAAATTTATATTTTGGCAAATTAAAAAAGTAGGGGGAAATTCCATTTTCCATTTCTCAAATCTATGCCAGTCTATTTTTCACACAGGGGTATATGGTCTGCATTTCTCACTATGCTCTTAAATGTGCAAACCCAGTGTTTGTTAACCTCTAAAATGTTGTCAGCATAGAGCTTCCATTATCATCACAAATTTTGAGGCTACAATACTTAACGCACACCTTATGCTTGAATCTCATGCGTGCACACACACCCACATACACACATACAAAAAAAAACAAGTAGTTAGGAAAAACAGTATCTGACCTCCTTCTGGGTGCCAATCACATGAAATGTCTTCCCTTCAAACTTCAATTTGCAGACATCTGGCCTAAGAAGAGAAAATCTCCTGAGGTGAGAAGGAAAAAAAAGTGGCAGCCAACCAAGGACTTGGCTTTCCCACAGGAATCTGGCTGACTTACAAATGCCAAGCAGACTACAATGAAACAAGATACCATCTTATCATCAGTGAGGGTCAAATGATCAGGGAAAGTCCCTAAGTGAATTCTACAGCAATTTTCCTCCCAAGAGAGGATCTGTAGGCAGCCCAGAATAATTTATTCCATATCTTACAGCTAAGCTGCACCTTTCTTCCAAGGAGTTCTAGAGGTTTCATGAACATTGACGACAAATATGAACTGGCTGGCCGACTGCAAGGTAGGAAGAATGGTCATTTCTGATTCAGTTAATGAAAAGATGTGGATTCACAATATGTGTCCCCCTTGTCCTTTCACACCCATCTCCAACAAACATATACACCAGACTGCAAAATTTCATCTCTGCTGTTTATAAAAGAATAGCTTTATTAGATATAAAGGTCCTCAAAATGATGAGGACAGTCTGACAAACTGGAGTCAAATAGTGACACTGGGTCTCATCTTAAGATATTGTTTGATGAAATTCTGCCCAAAGCGTAGACCCTAGGTAAGCTCGCTGGTGAGAAGATATGTGGAAATAGAAGAGAGAACTCTGTTTTTGTTCCTTTGGTCTAATTCCTAGGACAGTGATGTGTGCCCTGCACTTCTCCCTTGGGGTAAGAGAACAGTGAGACCACATTAAGCTGTCTTAGCCTAGGAGAGGATCTGCAAGCATGACAAAGCCTGGTGGATGTTAAAACAAACAAACAACTAGGACTAATGTGGGAAGAAAATTTGTTTTAGCAACATGTACACAGCTGGCACAAACACACACGCCTGAGCAGAGGCTGGAAAGATGAGGTTGATCCCACAAGGAATATCAAGATGCAAAACCAGAAATAAATAGTCTGGGGATTGTCCATCTCAACTCTTCAATGTACCCAGAAAGAAAATGAAGCCCAAAGGGGAGAGACTTGCAATTAATCTGTACTTGACATGTCAGGTTTGAATTTAACTAATCCTGAGCTCAAGCAACTCAGAAACCTGAGGATCTAACACCTTTCAGGACCCCCCCCCCAAACCTCTTGTAGTCTAAGGTAGGGTGTGAAAGTCACTGGATTACCCAAAGTCAGTAGGAATCCCTAGGGAACACTTTCTGGAATGGACTGAAGGGTGATTAACATTGGAGCTTCTTTACAAGGTGCTAAAAACACAAAGAAAAAAAACTGGTAACACTGCCATACTACAAACACACAACATCACAGTTCGCAGATCCCATCACCTCACACACAATGTCCCATTTGTTTCCTCCCTATCTCCTTTTCCCCTGCAAGGCAGTCAGAGCTCACGGTCCCCATTTTATGGATGAGCATACTGAGACTCAGAGATGCCAGTCTTTAATAAAGTGGTTTGTTAAAGGCAAATAAGAGTTTTGAGAGTGCTAATTGTGGAGGAAGAGAACCGATGTGAGTTAAAAATATGAATTGAGGAAAAGGCAATGATAGAGAGAACAAGGCAGGTATTTAGAGAAGTTAAGCTCTTACAGAGGGCTAATCATCAAACAGAGAAGATACAGGGGGCAGAGTGGACATCAGCTGACTGCGGATAATCTAGTAGACAAGGTTTGAAAGGAAGGGAGGTGCTAAGAGGAGAGCACCAGGAATGGGGTGAGGGCTTATAAAGAGGCTCTGGGAGAAATCCTGAAACCCACAGAACCATGAAACTGAGGTCCAGGCAAGTGCAGGAGAGCATTCCCAGCACAGGAAGCCCACTGCCTAGTAAGGACTTCAGGCAAAGGAGTGAACCCACCACCCAGTGAGACATGACAGGGGCGACAAGACTCCTGGGGACCATCTGAGAGGGATCTGAATCAAGCTGAAGGTATGAAGGAGATGAAAGCTGTACAGTATGCCACACAGAATCTTCAGCCTTCTTCATTCTTTACCAGAAACCATTTTGTTCCTTGATTGGATGTAGGCTGCTGGTCACCTACTCAGCTCTATCCTCCTACTTCTTCGCTGACACAAGCTAGACTTCATTCTTCCTCCAGGTGTTCATGCAGATCATGCTCTTCCTAGCCCCAGGAGGATCTTTACTTGTCCATCCCAGGCATGGAGTTCCCATGCTTCCTGGGAGGACTGATCTAAGAAGGTGCCTGTGTTGCAATCCTGCCCAAAAAGACACACAAGAAGTCCCCTGCAGAGCTTCGGAACAAGTTATTCAGGTTTTAACAGGAGCCCCACAGAAGGGGCCGCTCTTCCCCAAGCTCTGGGTGTTGCTGTGTGAGGATGCAATGGTCAGAGTTGCATAAATGGCCATCTTATGAGCAAAAGCCTAAGGATGAAAGCTACCACCCTGCGATGGCAGAGAAGACAACAGAGAGACCCCCATACTTGAAGGTGCTGCAATCTAAATCAACATACATGGATCCATTCATCCATCCAGTGGCTGCTTTTACCCCTAAGAAGTTACAGGATCCTAACATTTATTTCCAAGGCCATTGTCAGCAATAATGCAGTCTTTAGAAATGGGAAACTCAAGAGAAAAAGGTTTAAAATTATACTTTAAATATAAATATGGGAGATAATCAGTCCTCTTATTTATAAGCCTTTGTGGACAGACATTCCCCTTTGAGCCAGAAGCATCTCCAGGTACACTGAGTAACAGAGGGTGAGTCTATAGCAACAATGACTCAATGGAGGAGCCTGGAGAGAAATGAGTGGCAGGGGACAGGTCCTGAGTTGTGCAAGGAAATCTGCACCCTTACCCTACCCGGACCCACCCCATGGTCATCCCATGGACAGAGAACAAGCTACTGATGAGGGAACACTGGACACCTTCTCACCTTCTCTTTGGTGGCAGAGCCCCTGAGCCCAGGACACACCCCAGGTCTTTTGAGGTCTACGGAAACCTTGATTGGGTCACATTTATAGATGAATTATCCCTTTATAATGAAGCTCCAAGGCAAAGAAATGAATATTAGGCATTACCTATATACTAGGCTCCAGATAAAAAGTCAAAGGCTGGGGGGGTGTGGGGGGGGTGAGGAAGATCAAGAAAAATCATGAGTCAGTTTTTCAAAGAAATACTCACCATTTTATCAAATGGATTCTCTTATTTCCCTGGAATACCACAAAGCCTGCAGCAGTGAATCCTAAAAATGTTGTTGTGCCTGTTGAATCCTGAAGAAACAGAGATTAAAAACATAGTTGGACTGAGGCATATAAAATAAATAATAAATAGTATGCTTATTCGTCCTCACCTTGGGTTAGTATCAGGTTAATTCTAGGATTGCAGCAATAAACTAAGTTGCTGAGCTGGAACTTCCAAGGACAGTACTTCTAAAACCTGGACAGGCCCAGGAATCTGTGCTTTTCCCTTTGGGGAACAGCCCTCTTACTTCACCAGGAAACTCCTGGGAAAATACAGATTAGCCCCAGATCATGTCTACTTTCAAGTGTCTTCTGGGGCCATCTGAGTTCTCAGACCCACCCTATCAGGTGGGCAGGCTGTTCTTGGTCATCATTAGCCCTGGAACCAAATCCCTGAGCATCAACTCTAACTTCATTCAATCCCATACAGGATTTCTGGCAATTTCAATATAAAGAAATGCCCAGAAATGTCTACTTTGCTTCCCATATCAACTAGGAAAGCTAAGCATTGATACATAAAAGCAAAAAAACAACCAAATATCAAATCCATCTCTAAGTGATAAATAGGCTCAAGTTTGTGGGTAAAATCTAATTAACCAAATGGAATAATCTGGTTTACCCCATTACTAAGAAGAGGCACCTGGCAAATATACTCAGATACCTGTGTGGACAGAGCAGAAGATGCACACGCCAATGTGAACACGTGCCACTGGCTCTCTGCCTCAGCTGCACACTGGCATTATCTGGAAAGCCTGGTCTGTACCCCCCAGATCCTGATGTAATGGGGCGTCAGCTCTCCAGAAGCTCTCCAGGTACTTCTGATGAACAGCCTGAGCTAAGAGCTACAGGGCTAGTACTTTACCAAATACTATGAGCAGGTCCCATCTGGGTAAAGAAATGTTTCAGTATGACTCAAAAACTTACCTGTAAGAACCTGGCTGGCATAAATGCTTAGTTTAGGATTTAGGCTGGTGTCTCGTGGATACATAGTTTAGGATATGGAAAGGAGAAACTGTTTTCATAAAACATTTCTGGGAAATGTGTGAGCATCACCTTGTGTTATAAAGACAGATCCCCCAACTGTACCCCCCAGGGATTCTGAATCAGGGGCTCTTTGGCAGGGTCCAGATGATTCTGATACCCATCGTCTGGGTTTCATGAGTAAAGGAAAAAAGAAAAACAAATACCCCTAATGTAAAAATATAATTTAAAATTTTGCTTCTTCAACTTTCCCACTTTTAAAGACTACATTATTTCTGGCAATGGCCTTGCAAATAAAAGTTAGGATCCAGTACCCTCTCAGGGGTAAAACCATCCTTTTGATGGATGAATGAATCATGTATGTTAATGTAGGAAAATGTGGCTACTGCAATTAGCGAACAACTGGAAGACTCAAGTGGGGAAAACCAACACCCCAAAAATGCAGCCCACTGTTGTCCCTTCTAATTATGGATGGTGGGCCAGGCTGTGAAATATCCTAGGAGGGGGCTGCCAGGCCTGTGCACCAACTCGCTTTTTGGCAACACATTCTACGTTCCCCCACTGTGAGGGGCAGCTACCTTGCATGGGTGGGGATCCACCCCATAGGTTTCCAAAGTCTGAGCTCTCAGCAGTAGGTTAAATTCAGCAACTGGTGGGCTCTGGCCTCTGAAATCACACAAGAAAAGTTTAGGACATTAATACAGAAAATAACAGAAACATGTGGGGTCCCTTCATTCAATAAAATACAATATCCTAAACTAAATAACTAGATAAATCCCTACATAAATAGTAATCAGTAAGATAACCTTTATTCCTCACCACAAGGAGCCCTTTGCTAAAGAGTCTGAGCTCCTGTGTTTGCTGGCTAATTGTTCCATAATAAACTGTATGTACTCTGGGACTTGGTGACCTGTACAGTTAATCAAGGTTATTAAGTTAGCAGTAAGTAGGCCCTCGCACATTCAATCTTAATATGAAATAAAACTCAGCATCTGTTCTTTCTTACTCACTCACAGGATTATCCAGGGTAAACGGCATTCCTTCCTGCTCAGGGTAGAAAGTGGGTGATCCCGTTACCCCATCAACAAGCCCAAACAGAGCCACCCGGGTAGGAAGCACTGCCCACCATTCCATTGGAAAGCCCTGGATTTTGAAAGGAAATCTCAGCTATAATCTTAGCAGTGTCCTCAAGGCAGTAAACCAGGTCTTGGCCTCAGTGGGGCTTGTGGGGTGGGGATGGAAAAAAAGGCTAAGGTACAGATGGCTCTTAAGCCCTCTGAGAGCTAATTTCCAAACCAGGACTGGCATTTCAAAGACTCCGCTTTGACTAACATAAATATCTCCTATTATCTTAGAGAATCTTAACCATTCCCCAAGGATAAATATGTAACACTAACAACCAAGAAGAGTTTGCTAAGGAAAGCAACAGGAATTCATTTTTATTTTCCAAAATGTAAAATTATATTACAGTATTAAATCTATCTCCACCCAAGCTTTTCTCCAAAGGTGGATTTCCTCCTCCACCCACTCAAGACAGCTAAGAGTCATCATGCCTCTAAATCAAAACAGGATCCCACCTACCTTCTTCCTAAGGCCTTTCAACAACTTTTCTTTACGACAGAAATTTCACTGATACCTCTAAAGAGTGTCTTTATTTATTCATGGTGATCAGCCCTGTGGGGACGCTTTTAATCCTACAACTCAAATGTCTCTGGCTGTTCCTGTGATTCTGTCCTTCCCTTCCCGACCTCCTTCCTCATTCCCAGCCACTCCCTGACCACCCTCCTCCCCTGTCCTCTCCTTTGAGAGGCCTTAACAAATGGATTTGGAGACCCCTATGTCGAACCTCCATGTATTTTAACCTCGTTTCATTCTTTAAATCTCTGTCTCCTGTACTACATTCTGCATTATTTCTAATCAAACTTCTAGCTTCATAATTTATTCTTCAGCTATGTGCATCCTGATTTTCACATCATTTATGAGGTTAAAAAAAATACCAATTAAATATTTCATTGCCAAGGCAACATTTGGCTTTCAAAATAGCTGCCTGTTCTTACTGAATGGAGTAAAGTCCTCCTATCCCTCTGAGGAAATCCACGTCTTCTGAAGTCCGATCCTGTTTGCTCCCTTAAGGTTTTCCAGCGATGGCCCTTTGGTCCACTGAGTCAGGTGCTGAAGTGATGTTGAGCTGACATTCCCTGGAGTGTCTGGTGATACTTGGGTCATGCCCATCTTTGAGTCTGATGTTAATGTGCATAATACAGTGGCCTCCAAAGGCTGCAGGGAAGGATGGGGCATGCCACAGGAGAAGGGGAGCCTGTGTTAGTCACCAAGTCACTTGACTTTCAGGCTGAAGGCTGTAGTTCCTTCTGAATGTTGCCCTCCAGCTCAAGCCTGCTGCTGCTGCCTTTGATCTAGCACAAGGAACCCGAAGGAAGGGGTCGCAGTTGCCCAACTACTCCAAATGCAGCTCCCCACTCACTGTGTCCCCCAGAACCACTGCCGTCCTGTACAGGTGTTTGACCCAGATTCCTTCCATCTGTTTCCTGTCTTCCAGAGATACTGCAGGACATCTGATCCAAAGATGGTATTCTTTCTTGTCTCTACTTCCTAATGCTTTTTTGATTACCCTTGGGACTTGGAAGAGAAGGCAGCCACATATGCTACCTTTTGATTTAATAGGAGAGAGAATTTTTTTTTTTTTTTTTTTTTTTTACTTTTCTCCCATCTCCAGTTATTTTTATTATAAATCCAGTGTTCTTATAAAATAAACAAAATTTAAATAACTCCTCTCGTAATTAGACAAGTATATTCTAAGTATGTGACATTAAATTGCTAAAGAGTATATAACATAAAAAGTAATAACTCCTTTCAACACCACTGCCTAAAGATCATTATTAGCGGCTTGGGATATATTCCCCTCCTGCGTTGTTTTTTTCAGTATAGGGGGGTCAATGCTCAATGTACAATCATTAATCCATCTCAAGCCTAATTCTCGTCAGTCTCCAATCTTCTGAAGCATAACGAACAAGTTCTTACATGGTGAACGAATTCTTACAGAGTGAATAAATTCTTACATGGTGAACAGTACAAGGGCATTCATCACAGAAACTTTCGGTTTTGATCATGCAATATGACCTATAAACCATCAGGTCAAATATGAATATTCATTTGATTTTTGTACTTGATTTATATGTTGATCCCACATTTCTCCTATTATTATTATTATTTTTATTTTTAATAAAATGCTGAAGTGGTAGGTAGATGCAAGATAAAGGTAGAAAACATAGCTTAGTGCTGTAAGAAGGCAAATGTAGATGATCAGATGATCAGGTGTGTGCCTATGGACTAAGTATTAATCCAGGCTAGACAAGGGCAGCAAGACATCCACGGATGCAGAAGATTTCTCTCAAAGCAGGGGGGGTGAGGTTCTGAGCCTCACCTCTGTTGATCCCCAAATTCTCACCTGATGGCCCCCCTGCGACTGTGCCTGTCTTAGGTTGTTCCTCCCTTGAGGAATCTTACCCGTCTCTGGCTAACCAGTCATCTTCCGGGGCCATACAGGGAAATGTAAAGTTGGTAAGTGAGAGAGAAGCCATATTGTTTGCAAAGGTTAGCTTTTTACTTCTTTGCAGATTTATGCCCTGTGGCTTCTATGCCCAGCACTTGTCTCGAGGTATCTTTACCACCTGGAGGAATTATGATACTCGGTAAATTCTATATGAGGCACGAATTCTATTTAAGGTTTGTAATTAGGAAGGAAGAAGAAAAGCTATAGATGTAGCATATGAAGGAAACTTGGGAGGATTGATTATTTCTTTGACATATCTTCTTGTATAGTACCTTAAGTATGTATAGGTTTTAAACTACTAACTAATTTGCACACACATATTAACATAATAGGAATACGGTGACATAAACAAAGCAAATCTATAATTACCAGCCATCTCCAGTGAAGCCAAGAAAACCATTTAGGCACCCTAGGCATTTGTGAAAATTTATCTATGATATGATGGATATTTTCCAACTGTACTTGAACCATCAGACAAATTAAAGCAGCCCATTTCTGGGATCTGTTCACATCCCATATGTTCTTTTAACCATAGATAGTCTATAGTCATGAGATTTTGGGGTGCTACAACTTGCACCCCTCCCAACTCCTGGTTGAGTTCCAACAGTACAGATCCAGTCAAATTCGTTGTCTCACTGTATGCACATGCCAGCCTAGACATCTCCCTCCTAGGAGAGAGAATTTTTAAATCCATGCTTTCCAGACAATATTCCTGAGGGATTAACTCAAATAGATGCTTTAGGAAAACAAAGTCTTTCTAAGCCTTCAGGATTTCCTCGTTGGTCTTAGCATACTGAAATTTCACTATGATGTAAATAAAGGGTGCATCTTTGTTCATTCATCCTGATCAGCACTGTAGAGGCCCCTTATATCCAACAACTCTCTTGCTTTGGCCATTACCTGGTTTTCTTTTTTTTCATGGCACAGTCATTATAATTATCTTTATTCTTCATAAAGTAACAACAGACTCCAAAAAGTCACCAGCCATATTGACAGGGGAGGGGAAAGGGATTTTCCTCTGAAAGTTTTCTCAACACATACAGGTATTTCTCTCTCCATTCTGCTCCCATAACTCTTGAGATCATCTTACCAGTCACCAGAAAATAAGTTACTGAATCCAAGTATTGTGTGCTACCACCCACCCTCAGCCCACTACTGTCTCATATGCTCACATCACCCCCTGGCTAGGGACAAAGCATGAAGCTATCCATGAGGTTACTAAGCCAAAGCCCTGCTCCAGTGGCTCTCAGTGCAAAACTTCTGCCTAATGACCCAGACAGATGCCAAAGGGCACAAGACTGGAGCCAAATAAACCTAGTGCCTCCCACAGCCACAGGCCATTAGCTCTGCTCCAGGGTAATCCCCCCACTTGACATGAAAGACTCTCACTCTGTCCTGCACTAGTAAGAGCCCTAGAGAACTGACTATTCTCCCTGGTGATTAAATCGTCAGTACCTTGGTACATGCCACGTGTCATTCTTAAAATTCAAGTTTCGTTTTAAAGCACATCCTTCTTTTACCTTCACTCTGGGAACAAGTGAACTGGGAAAGGTCATACTTTGGAAGTTCACATTGGAAAGCAAGTTTTGCTTGCCTAGGTGATGTCTTTCTGACCACTTCCCAGTCCCTCGTAAATCTGATGGGCGTCATCTGGTTTCCACTTGCAATTACTCACCCCCATGTGGCAGTGCGCACAATGCTACACAGCTCTACAGTACGTGCCATTAAACCCAAAGACCTCTGTTCGTCAGGAAATGAGGCAGGGTGTAAAGAGGTAAGCCCCAGTATGGGAAAAGATTTCAGCAACATGTACAATCAAAACAAGGACTCCTATGTAGAATGTTACAAAAAAAAAAAAAAAACCTCATATAAATCAATACAATTTTGAAAAAGATAACCGAGAAGAAAAATTGGCAAAAGACTTGAATAGGCACTTCACAAAATAAGATATCCAAGTAGCCAACAATTGTATGAAAATGTTCTCAACCTCTTTATGATCAAGAAAATGCAAATTAAACCTATGAGAAATCATTCACACATCATCTATCTAATAGCTAAAAATTTAAAAACAGTGCTAATCACTCATGAGGCGGTACAGCAAAAGCAGCTCTCATATATTTTTGGTTAACAGTTGGCTATGAGCAGTTAAGTTTGGGGGTAGTTAGAAATTATGTGCAGATTTTTGACCATACGAGGGGTTGGTGTCCCTAACCCCCACACTGTTTAAACAACAACTGTATGAAGGAATGCTATTCAGCCATGAAAATAAGAGTCGTAAAGTTACACACAGGATAGGTAGCTATCACAAAAATAAACTGAACAAAAGAGGCTAGATATAAGTGAATACACACTAGATAAATTTCACTCACACGGCTTTTTGAGGTAAGCAAAACAGAAGTGTTAAACTAAACATCAGAAATGTGATTACCTTTGGGGAGGAAGGAGGAAGTAAATATCAGGAAGGGTCATAATAAGGGCTTCTGAGGTGCTTTCGATTCTCTCTGTTACCTGGGTGGTGATTACATACCTGCTTGCTTTGTAATAATTCATTAAACTTTATTTATGTTTTGCACAGTTTTCTCAATCAATGTTTAAGAGTTTAAGAATAAAGGAAAGGTAAAATGGGTGTGAAACTCTGGAAACCTTCATATATTGTTAGGGTGAATGCAATGGAGCAATACCTTTTGCAAATAAGCTGCCATTTCCTAGAAAAGTTGGAGATGTGCAAATCCCACACCTACATTTATAGCTCGACTAGGGACTCCTTTACAAGGGTTTATTTCCCGGTGGAAGGTTGAGCACTAGCACCTCTACCTCCGCCCAGAGCACTGGGCCGAGCTCTCTATATAGCCCAATAATAGCTTATTGCCTAAAGGTGTGGAAGCAGTAGCCTAGCAACAGGTCAGTTACATCATCAGGTGGTTTAAGTTCAGTGAGGATCCTGGTGAGAACTATTCAAGAAGCACTAATAACTTTGTTTGTAATAGCAAATACCTAGAAACAATGTAAATGTCCATCAACAGGAAATGGATATATAAAACATGATGTGTTCATATGAAAGAAAATTTTACAGAAGCAAAAAAAAAGGCACATGGCTATAGCATCAATATGGGTGCACCAATATGAAAGTCAATAAGAAGTACATTTATAGAAGCAAAATAAGAAAATAAATAACCTCAAATTCAGAACAGTGTAGAGAAGAGAGGGAGGTGATCTGCTAGGTGCACACAAGAGATCTCTGAGCATCTGGAGATGTTTCTAGTTCATAAGCAGAGTTTAGGGGTCATGGGTGTTTTCTGAACTATCTGTTTGTTTATACATATATTGTATACACTCTTTGATGAATTATATATTAACAATGATTAAAAGAGAAACAATTCCTTTTTAATGAAAACTATCATGTGAAATACTGTGTGGTCTAAAAGCACCATTGAACTAAACAGAATTGGTCAGGAATATAAGAGATAAACAGGCAGAGCTATCGATGACTCAACTCTACTGTTCTGAGCAATAGATAATCATTTATGTTGCCTAGGAATATATATATTTTTTCACTTCATAATCATAAAGGGGGATTCTTAGCCCATTTTGGAGATGAGGTTTCTGACATTCAATGAGGAAAAGTAACTTGCTCCAGTTAAGTGCAGAAGTGAGGTTCAAATCAAGTCTGCCTGGTTCCTAAGCACTCCACAGTGTGTGCGCCATCAGTATCAGTACCAACGCAACAGTCAAGAGCCATCCTCCTGCTCTCCTAGATACTATGAGAGAGCATTTCAAAATGACAAGATTTCTATCTGTCCCTACAGAAAGCTTTTCCAAATTCTCAACATTGATTCTTATCAATAATGAAGCAATCCGTCCCAGGTGGCTGATACTTGGACCTGATGAGAAAGCAGTGACATCTCGATTTTAATCTAGGTCAGAGATCCCCAAACTAAAGCCTGCAGGCAAACTCTGGACCACCCAGAGTTTGCAGAGCCCTTGAGCAAAAAAAAATAACAAACAAAACAGGCTTTTCCATTTTTAAATGGTTTAAAACAATCAAATGAAGAAGAATATTTCATGACCCATGAAACTTACATGACATTCAAATTTCAGTGTCGATAAACTTATATTGGCATACAGCCACACCCATGTGTGTGCATACTCTGTGGATGCTGTCATGCTATGATGGCAAAACTGAGTCATTACAACAGAGACCACATGCTCTGCAAAGCCTAAAATACTTAATAAATAGTCCTAGTGTAGAAAAACTTGGCTGAACCCTGAGTTAGGAACTCACCATAGCAACAGTGAACAACTGAAGCTACATCTCTTTGGTTCCATTAAATGGAGATACAAATAGTCCCTACTTACAAGATTTGGTGTAAAGAGTAAGCAGTAAACAGATATAAAACCATTAGACTAGTGGGGGCACAAAGCATGCTCTCTCCTTACCCAAAGAATATCATCTGTTGCCTTTCTAGCCATGCATGTGACTGAAATCAGAAAATTGACATCGGGGGACATATCAGAAAGCACGTTGATATTCACAGCATTGAGATGGCCCCTCTTTAAAATGAAAATCCCCGAAATGGGATTTGCTTTGGGTTTGACTGAAGATCTCTAACAGCTAAGCATTCAAAAGACTTAACCTTAAAAGTTATGCACTGTCTTGCCAATGGGTTTCAGCCCCGGGCAAGTTTACTATGGATTCAATGTGACCAAAGAAATGACAGCAAAACGTTCTTTGGGGTGAAAGGGTTTATTTCCCGGCTTGTTCTCCCGGTGGAAGGTTGAGCACTAGCACCTCTACCTCCGCCCAGAGCACTGGGCCGAGCTCTCTATATAGCCCAATAATAGCTTATTGCCCAAAGGTGTGGAAGCAGTAGCCTAGCAACAGGTCAGTTACATCATCAGGTGGTTTAAGTTCAGTGAGGATCCTGGCCATAAGAACCCCAACTTCCCCACATGCACAGAGAAAGACTAACTACAAATGTTCAGGGAAGGAAAAGGGTTCGAAACTAAGGGAGAAAAGGTGGAGACCCTGTCAGCACTAGACAATCTGGGAAAGGGACCAATTAATGATCGTGTTTTCAGGAAGACACTAAGATCACCTAAACAGAATTCTTTTTTCATTAGACATTTGGTTCTGGCAAAAACTTGGTTTGGTAATGGAAAAAAATGATTTTCTGTCCTTTAAATCTTGCATCAGGAACTGTTCTGCTAAGATTAATAGTGTCTCTAATGAGACATGTAGAAGTAAAAACCAGTGCTCAGTTGAATTCTCTAAAGATTTGCTTTTCTAGTACATTAGGTGAGGTCAAATAATTACATATTTAGCCTATATCTCCCTTCTGCCTGTCTTGAATACTTTTGCCAAAGAGGAACTCTCTGATGGATCCTCCTTTACCATACCATTCCTCACTGTG
Source organism: Manis javanica (assembly GCF_040802235.1). Taxonomy (NCBI): domain Eukaryota; kingdom Metazoa; phylum Chordata; class Mammalia; order Pholidota; family Manidae; genus Manis; species Manis javanica. The sequence goes on from NC_133157.1 coordinate 79,110,384, forward strand.
CAAAAGTGCCCAGTGCTGTGAAAACGGATGCAAATCATCTGTGAACGTTCATTATGGAATGAGGCGTGGATCTTGCCAGCAAGCTTGGAGCACAGTTGGCTCCACCTGCTCCATTTGGTCTGTGGGCTCTGGAATTAAAGTCACGCATAGCAGGCCTGTGGAATGGAGCAGTCTCTCCGCTTGAGTTACATCAGGTTTCACCACAGCCTGGGTGCACCTTTGCATAGATTCAGCTGTGTTGCTCACCATGGCTTCAAAGTCTCTCAAGACTTCCCATCAGCAGGGCTTCGTTCCTCAGCACCCATGAGACTCTAGAGAGCTCTCTGCTTTACAGCCTGGCTGTTAACTTCTGAGCTGCAGGGAGTCCCCTTTGCTCTCAGTCCCATCTCTGGCTGTACTTCAGAAGACCTTTTTCCTCCCAGCAGTCCTGTCCCATTGGCACTGGCAAGAGCTGCCTTGCTGGGCTGAAGGTCAGGAGAGCCTCAGAGGGATTTCACTCAGCTCTCCTGCCCTGCCCAACTTTTTCCCTCCTCACTCAGAGAAGGCCCGGGGCCCAGTGGTGGTGAGAAAGTGCAACTCGGTCTAGCTGGAGTCTTTGGGGTCCTAATGAGTCATGTCAGCCCACTCATAGCCACTAAAGATTGTTAAAGATTTGGCTCATTCCCCTGGCACCCCCACCTATGACACATACCCCCACCCCACCACACAACCAGAAGCAAAAATATAGGTCTCCTCTTTGCTAGGAAGGATGTTCTGGATTTTATCACCTTTTGGTTTCTTTACTCTCTAATAAGCTTAAAAACATGATTTTGCAGTTTATGTAGCTTGTTAGTGTCATCTTGGGGTTGGGGGAGATCACTGTGTCTCATGCTTTTCTACATCTTAAGAGGAAGGGAAGGTCCCCAGTCTGGCATTTCTAATTCTTTACTTAGAGGAATATTATCTTTTGCAAACTCCTTGGTGACCATTAGGGGCCATCTCTGTGCAGAGCATTAGACAAAACACTACCAATCTGTGTCCTTGCCATGCTATGAGGGAGACAGTAGTGATGCCCTGGGGCCAGGCAAGGACAAGACTCATAGGCGAGCAGCCACTCAGACATCAGGCCACTGTACAGGAGAACCCAGGTTTCAGGCCAAGGTCTATGGCTTCATAATTGCATAGCCTTGGATAAGTTAACTTCTCAGGTCTGATTCCTTATTGGTAAAAGAAGGTACCACAAACTCAATGCCAATGGAGGCACAGGTGAACTGCCCAAGCAGGTGGCAATTCAGAAAGCAAACAGTTCTTTTCAAGGCACTGCTGCTTAGCACTAGCTGAACATTGCCACATAGGGGCCAGGGCCTAGTGTTACCAAATCCCCCAGATTGCATGTAAAGCTGGAACTTTGTGGCAACTGATATCAATTTTAAAGCCATAATTGGACCAAAGAGTACACACGTGGGTTGGGGTACAGTCCAAAGGCTGTTATTTTATAACCCCTGCTTTGGACTCTAGGAGTCCCTCGAGTGTAATAATTGGCCATCAGGTTTCTTTGCTTTTGGCTAGTGACCTCTTTATATTCGAAGGCTCTGAATGGTAGTTGTAGCTGTATATGACTAATAAAAATAAAGAAGAAAATTATTACTTCATGAATATTGTCTTCCAGATAAAATCTTTCAAAACATGAGGCCATGGGGGAGTGTAGATGATTAAAAGGATCCCAGCTTGGTGGTGAAGCAGTTAAGGATCAATGGGATAAATCACCCAACACTTCTACAGTTACTGACACACAGTTGCCCTTCATAAATATTTGTTGAATGAAGGGATTGACGGATAGACGCACAGGTGCATGGATGAATCAAGAATGGGTATGTGGATGGATGGACAGATGGATGGATGAATACAGTGTTACAGTCTCATCAGAAGTTCAAAAAGTCTTTGACTTAATAATTTAGAATCATATGACAGATGTGATCAAAGACTATGTTAAATAATGGCCGATTCCAGCTTTGAATATTCACCCCTCTCTTCTTCAAAGCCACATTGTACTTCAGTGACATTGTGCTTTTTCCTTTCAAGTCACTTTAGCCAGGTTTCATCTGTGTAAAAAATGTGGGTGGCTTGGCTGTACATGTCATTTGTCCCTGGCTCAACCCTCCCTAGAAATGTCCCTGACACTAGGCCACATTGTACAAGGATTTAGCTTTTGTAGAAGGAGCATCTGATGCCAAATCATTGTCTTCCCATTCCTAAGAAGGGTATTATGGCAAATAACAGAGAATGGAAATGGGTTTGATATCCCACCAGAGAGAGATTCTAGGATTTCAGAATGAGGGACTCGAAAAGGGAAAGGATTCAGGGAGGAGGAAGGGGAGATGGCAGGGGGATGCACATCTGAAGAGAGATGAGAGTTGTAAAATAATCTGATATTTCCCTTCCTCCTCTTACACAATAAACACTCTTCTCAAAACTGCACAGAAACATTTCCTTAGGGGACCCTTGTGATCTATTTACCAGAAGCACAGGTAGAGGGTATTTATCATAGCAGGTCACTCATTTCTAGAAAGCTAGACATTTTTGAAACTATAAATCCTTGCCAGGAAGCCACGGCACATGATGTACAGAGAATGTGAGTTTTGAGAAAGAGATAATAACTCTGTTTAAAATACACTCAGTGTCCTTGTTTCCAGCACAAAGCTCACTGCATTAGATCATTATTGTGGTGCCTTAATAGGATGGCTTTTCTGCTCTTTAAGGGCAAGAAATATACTTCATCAAAACCACTGCACTGCCAGTTGAGCTTCTGAATATTTAAGCATTGATGACCTGTACTGAAGCTAATCCAAATGACTCTCCTCATGAGAAACCTGGTATTGAGGGGACCAGCTGAATAGAAACTCTATGAAAACCTCCATGAAGCCTATCAGGGTTCCTATGACGAAATCAATCTTATTCTTGATCATCAACCCGCTTTGAGCATCCTCAGGACTAATAATAGAATGGGTGTTACCCCTTAACCCAGATGGTCATGATTACAGCTGTGGAAAAGAGAGACCAAGAGTCAAAAATAACAGAATTGTCACGTCCCTGGGGATTGTGCCAATGGCTTCCTCCAGCCACCAGAGGGCTCTAAAAGGAGGAATAACCTATTTCTAAGCAGTCCATCTCTGCTCAAACTCAAATGAAATCTGTAGATTATAAGGGATTCTTTTTGTATGCAGAGTTTAAAAAACAAATATGGCTCTTGTTGTCTTAAAATTATCTATAATAGGCAGGAGAGTGAAGCAGAAATTGATTCCAGATCTGCTCTGCCACATGTTTTGAACAGGAGTGAGCAAACTAGTACCCATGATCAAAAACACCATCTGTTTTGTCAATAAAGTTTTACCGCAACATAGCCCACTAATTTATGTATTGACTTTGTCTCCTTTTCCTGTACAAAAACATAGCTGAGGGGCTGCAGTAAGACCATGTGGCCCAGAAAAGCCAAAAAATCTATTACGTACCCCTGATCATTCAGCCTCAGTAGGTTTTAGCAAATAATGTGAATCACACATCTCTACATACTCTAGTTCACAAGATATTAAGAGGCTCAAAAATGCCTCTATAACATATTTCTAATAAAACTCTATCAGCTACATACCTATCAGAAGGCCAAAATCAAGAAGACTGACAACACCAAATGCTGATAAGGATGTGGAGCAATAGAAATGCTCATTCATTGTTGGTGGGAATGCAAAATGGTCCCACCACTCGGGAAGACAGTGTGGCAGCTTCCTACAAAACTAAACATGCTCTTGCCATACAATGGAGGGACTGTGCTCCTTGGTATCTACCCAAAGGAGTTGAAAATTTATGTCCACACAAAGTCTACATGTGGATGTTTGTAGTGGCTTTACTCCTATTTGTCATAACTTGGAAGCAACCAAGATGTCCTTCAGTAGGCGAATGGATAAACTGGTGCATACAATGGAATGTTATTCAGCAATAAAGAAAAATGAGCTATAGATGAAAAAACATGGAACAACCTTCAATGCACTTTACTAAATGAAAGAAGTCACACTGTGTGGTCCCAACTATATGACATTCTGGAAAAGGCAAAACTATGGACACAGTTAACAGATTGGTGTTGTGGAGGAGGAAGGGATGAGTATGCAGAGGAACTTTTAGGGCAGAGAAAGTATGTCACTATACTCTTGTCCAAGCCCACAGAACACACACCAAGAGTGAGCACTAAGGAACACTATGGCTGACTCTGGACTGGGGGCAATAATGACGTCCATGTAGGTTCATCAATTGTAACAAATGTACCACTCTGGTGGGGAATGCTGACAATGGGGATGCTTTCCAGAGCAGACAGGGGAAATCTCTGTACCTTCCACTCAATTTTGCTGTCAATCTAAAACTGCTCGAAAAAATGAAGTCCATTAAAAAAAAAAACTACTAATAAGATTGTGAAGGCCATTAAAAGCTGTTTGCCAGCTATTTCCAGTTTGCACCTACAAGACACCCAGTAGATTGCACTTCTTTGCCATGGGGTAGGACCATGTGACTCATTATGGCCACAGTGGCTAAGCAGAAGTGACAGGTACCACTTTCAAGATGAAGCAAGACCTTCCGGAGATCTCTTTTCCCTTTGGCTCAAACTGGCAAATTCAAGCTTGTGACAGCCCTGAGTGACAATGAGGAGCAGAGTCCCCCAGCTGACCTCTGGCACACAAACAACAGAGTGAGAAATATTTCTTGTTCTAATCACTGAGCTTTTGGGATTGTTTTCTCAGCAAAATCTAACTTGCCTTCACCAATATAGAGATGATCAATAACTATGTTATTATTATATTTGCAAAATCATGACTTCTCCCTACCCTACCCCCTGGTTCAGTTGAAGATATGGTAGATTTAAGGGAGCAAAGCTGATGTAGCCATGAATTTCCATCTTCACTTACAAATCTACAGGAGTTTAAGTACTTAGTCCATGGAAACTCTTTCTAAAACTTGGTCTTCTATTTCCAAACACCTGAAAATTCCAAGAACCCTCTCTCTCTCGGTCTCTCAGTCCATCCCTCCCTCCGTCAGAACTCTCGTTCATGCCTATCTATCAAGTCATCTCGGTTTCACCTTCAGGAGTGTATAACCTCCCAAGGAGGGAGGTTCTTCCTAATTTTCTTCCAAGAATTGCAGCTTTTGTCCCTTCCTCAGAGAACCCAGAAAGAGAACAATTCTAATCAAGTAGAAAAGCTAAAGAAGGTTGTGAACCCTCACAAGTAAAAATATTTATCTCACTATAAATCATCATCACCATTTCTGCTAAAGTTTGAGTGCCTCTAACTGCCATTTCTTTTGTTTTATTTCTCAATTAGCTCAAATACCAGGCAGGAAGCAGGTTATTCTGGGGGCTCCTCAAGCCCAGCAAGGGCCAACTGGAGTCCTCCCAGGAAGTTTCTGCAGCACAGTCTGGTGATCACACATTACCCGCCAGCTGTGCGGGAAGGTCACGGGGGCTGTGATAATCTTGGAGAGTAAAGACAGTGACACTGACAAAGCCTCATATGGGTCTCCTTCCACCATCAGCAACTTCCTAACAGTGTACGGCTGGCAGAGCCACCCAGTTCCCACACAAGAAGATCAACACTTTCACAGCCTGTGTGCAGAGGGCTCCCCAAACTCCCAGGGTAACCTCTGTATCTACAGCAGGTTCCCCACCAATTCTAGGAAGCCCCTCCTGCCTCTGCACTGTCAGCCTGTTCTGCTCTTACCTTCCCAGCCAAACCTAAAATCTCTCTCCTCTGCTGCATGGACACAGGCAGAAACACATGACTACTTGAAGACAATGAGCAAAATACAGAGGAAAACAGCCTCTGAAATTCTCCTTGCACTGCCATGCGATTTGTGGCTGTTTCAGCCTTTGGACATACAACCCTGACTTCTTCACAAGGGCTTTCTGGATGTTACAGATGTGCAGTACCCAGATGGCAGCTTTGATCAAGCGATGGCATTTGCTTCCAAGAGCTATAAGCCAGGGCTGTTCCCCAGCTGCATGATGACTAGTACTTTCAGGGTTGTCAACAAATTCAGGTGCTGGCAGTAGTAGGTCCAATCTTCAGCTTTCTGATTGTAAAAACAATGTGGACTCTTCTTTGATGTACCCATATACACATGAAGTCCAGCGGTTCTCCAAGTCTTGCTGCCGTGTCTCTTGACACCCTTTTCTCTCAATTTTCTCTCCTCCTCCTCCTTTTAGGGTCCATGGTATCTCTTGCTGGACAGCAGAAATAACCCACTGGTCCTCCCGCCCTCAGTCTCCACCCTCTGGTGCCACTGTGATGCTGACCACTGCAGGACACCAGCATGGCTCCCTGACTGCCTTATAGCTGCTCAGCACAGTGGGTAAGAGCTGGGCGTTAGCGTCAGATAACAGCAGGGTTCAAGTCCTGACTCTGCGCATCAAAGGGACCCTGGTCCTCTTTTCTTCACCTCAGTCTGGGGATAACAGTAACATATACCTCAAGAGTTTGGGAGGACTGAGTAGGGTAATGCATGTAAGGCTCTTTTCACAGTGTTTTCCTTCCAGTAAATGCTCGATAAATGCTTATTTTCATATGTTCCAAGTATCTGAGGCCCTGCGAATTCTGATCACAACAGACCTTTCAATTCCCATCACCTACCAATCCGCACAGTGGATGCACTCTGCTTCGTCCAAAGGGTCTCATCCTGTGCTCCCACTCACTGCTGGTCCCCACACCCCTCAGTTGGAATATTGGAGCTTTATTTTTACCTCTAACATGCTCATCCCCAAAATGTAAAAAGAATCATCAGAATATCGTATATTTTCAATAAACTTTTTCATTGGGAGATAAGACTCAAATTATGCATATTTTGGTATGCATAATTTGAGTCTTGGTATGTCGCTTTCTGAAATTGGTCCGTTTGGTTGTCTGATCATCTTTCTAAGGACAAAGGTCACCTTTTCTATGCTGAAATAGGCTAGCACCTTTAATGCCCAGTGTCATCTTCTCAGACTCACCAGCAGGGGGAGTGCCGGAATAAAGTAGGGAGCTTGAACACTCCCTCATGAGGGGAGTTATTTGTTTCAGAATTCACAGTCCAGTGACACTATTTTTTTAATACTGCCAGAGGCCCAGAAGATGCAAACATCTTAGCTACCGTGGTTCACAGGACAGCCCATGCTCACTACTATCATTAAAATGAGTTTTCCTGTGATTTGCACAGTTCTAAATTCTCATTACAAACTAGAGTATCTGAGTTACCTGAATTGCAGGTGTGCCTCATTTCATTCCTGGCAGCCCTTGCAGAGTGGAAGCATCACAGACTCTGGAGCCAGGCTGCCTGGATTCAAATCCTGCCTATGCCACTTGCTAGCTGTGTGATCTTGGGTATGATAGTTAATCTCCCTGTGCCTCAGTTCCCTCACCTGTGAAATGGGAAGAACCACGGCACCTGTCTCCTCCCAGGTTTCTGGGAAGATGTCACAATGTGCCAGCACTTAGACCCTACCATTACTACTGCATGCGATTTTGCTACTCCTACCGTTACTACTCTGTGGTTAGCGGCCGCAATTGTCCTGGAGCCACACAGGCAACAAGGACCAGACACTGAATCTGTCCTCTTAAAAGCGGCTCAGCAAAGGAAGCCTCATGGATGGCATCTACTCTGCCTTGCAGTCAAAGCCACCAGGAGGGAACAAGGCAAAACAAAATCCAAAACAGAGGACTACTTACTTACCTGAGGCTTCACTTGCAGAAGCTCAGGTGGTTAAAACACATAAGGCAATACTTAGCTCTAATAACTGCTGATGGTTCATAAACAGGCACCCAGGGAACCCCACCCTTTTGGAGTTGTTATGATGGGGGACCCTGACAGTGCCCAGAATAGTGAAAAGTCTGCCTGTGCATTATAGATACACTTACTTCACAGCATGATTTCCCCATTCACTGCAGTAAGAATACTTCTCACCTCTGTCGTGCTTACAAATGTCTACCCCTATTACCTGAGTTCATTTTGATGGATTTCCGCCATTCTTCTTTCCAGCTTCTGTGACTGCTTGGGGAAAATCTCAAACTCACTGATGTAATTCTCAGGGTGCTCATCAGGGTCATAATCACCAAGCTCAGCTGTAACCAGTAAACAACAGAGAAGATTAAAAACAACAAAATAGGGCATGTGAGGAATGGCTCCTGCCACCCAAAAAAGGAGCTTGGAATAGTTCACCCAACAAAATGTATTTGCACCCCCAGAAAGACCACAGCCTGAGCAGTCCTGTACTAGTTCAGATCTAGCTGTGTGCGCCTGAGCACTTGACAACCTCTCTGATCTCATTTCCTTCAACTATACACTAAAGGGATTTAAATTGCTGTTCCTCAGTGAGGCACTATTGGCATTTGGCAGGCTAAACAATTCTTTATTGTTTCAGACTTTCCAAGGCAAGGTAGGACATGTCACCCTGCCCTTCAGATGTTAAGTGCTAGCGACAAACCCAGTTATTATGACCACCAAAAATGTCCCCAGTATTTCCAAATGCTACCAAGGATAGGATGCAGTACCACGCTACCCGGAAACCCCATCCCTCAAGGTTCCTTTCACAGCTGACTGCCTCTGAGTCTAGGAATTCCCTGCTCTGGAATTTGTGCAGGCCTGGCTCACCCATCACCCAAGGGGATTGCACTTACACTAAATGGATTGCTTTGCCAATTTTTAGTATGGACAAGTATACCAGATTAAGGCTTGCTGGATTCTATATAGGGCACCTTCAGATCTTTAAGGGTAAAAAAAAAAAATGCCTGCACATCTCTGAGTACCTGGGGAGTCTGGGAAATGATGGATATGCATCTAGGACCTAGGATATGCTTGGCCCAAAGGCCTGGAACAGCAGAGGTGATGCTCTGGCTGTGGGAATACTTTGTATGGATTGCACAAGCTTGCCAGAGAAAATGAGCCTGAAGGGGCAAGTATCTCAGGCACAAATGGCCCAGGACAGTAGATAACAATGATGGGAGAATTACAGAACTTGACCACCAACATGACTTAAAAATCAATGTGTCTTGAGCACATCTGCAAAACCAAATCCCACTCTGTAATTTTTATCTACTGTCCCTTCATCATTGAATCATCTAATGACTGTAAAAGGACAAATTGGGAGGAAAGCAAAGCTTTTCAGAGCTCCTTAATGGAATTCAAATTACAGAGCACTCAAAACAACCTGAAACACGTATACCACGTGAGGAAGGACTTAGAAAATAAGACCCGAAATATCATCAACCATACGAGGAGGAACTGATTTGACCATATCAAAATTAAACTATTTCTGTTCATAAAAGGACACCAAAATCAAAATAACAGATGACATGCTGAAGGAATGTATTTGCAAAATCCAAAGCTGACAAGGGCTAGTAACCAGAATAAAGAAGAAATCCCTACAAATCAAGAAGAAAATAGGCAAGAAGACCAGCAGAAGAATGGCCAAAGGATATAAACAGGCAGTTCACAGAAGGGGAAACCCAGAGGGCTTGTATAATCAGAGCTATATAAACCAAAAGAGCAAGATAGCACTTTACACCTGTGAGGCTGGCAAACGTGTAGGAAGCTGGATTATTCTATGTGTTGATAGAGACATGAGGAAATGGAAATCCTTGTATATTTCTGGAGGATTCTGGGTGCATGTAGCTCTTCCAGACAGCAAGCTGGGGATATTTAGTCAAATATGACCAGTAACCTTACTTCTATAGATTCTAGAGAAACTATGGGTGCCAAAAAAAAAAAGATATGAAGGCAATTTAGGTGCTCATTGTTGATAGAAGCAATAAATAAAACGTGGTGATGCACCTTATCAGACACTCTACAGCAATTTTAAAAGCACCAAAATAGAGGTATATCCAGCAATGGCAAATAGATTGCCAGAAGGGTGTTCTGAGCCTAAAAAGGAATTAAATGAGTTCTATAACCCCATTTAATTTACAAAACTTAAAATTGCATGGACTCTTAATCATTAAAAATCATATAAAAAGTGAATCATTTTACAAGGATGTATATGCAAAGTCAAAGATCTATGAATCCAGTTATTGCCCTTGAGAATGGAGATGCAGAATAATGAAAAAGGAAAATGCATCAACCAAATCACTCAATCAATAGATGAGCCCAAGGGGACCAAGGATGAGAACAGGCCATGAAATGATGACTAACTCAACCTAAGTTTCAAAAGCAGTGCACATAAGACACCTACACATGCACACATGTATATATGCCCCGTGAGCTGGCTATGGGCCTAAAAATTGAGATGGTATAACCAATGCCTTCATTTTCCATAGGGAATGGACCACCGATAAGAAACCAATCATCTTCAATGTAAATGCCAGCTTGCACGGTGGTTGGTAAGGGAGGGCATTGTTTGCAAGGGCCACTTCTCTTTCCAGGAAAACTTGTGAGGTACAAGGGACTTGTACTGCTAAGTACTGCAAGTAAGCCTGGAAAATGCTAGAAAACTAAGGGAAGAAATATCATGGAACCTGCACAGGGTTGCTGATGAGGTAAATGTCTATGCCTCCACCATCCCATGCCCTGCTTTCCTGTCCCTTAAAACTTGCTTTTAACTGACTTCACCTGAAGCAAAAGGCAGTTCATAAATATTAAGGACTTCTAAGTATTCAAATTTCATTTTCTATACCAAGAGGAGTTGAGTAAGCAGCTGGTAGTTCTCTGTCCCACACACAACATTGAGGCTAAAGTTGTGACAAATGACATGCAGCACACTGATGTGAGACAGTGTCTAGCATGTTTCTAAGAGAATTTCACCATCAGAAAAATCCAAAGATGGGAATGGAAATTGGTGCAGCCATTATGGAAAGCAATATAGAGGTTTCTCAAAAGATTAAAAATAGAAATACCATATGACCCAATAATTCCACCTCTGGCAACTTACCTGAAAAAAACAAAATCACTAATTTGAAAAGATATATGCACTGCTATGTTTATCACAGCATTATTTACAATAGCCAAGATACAGAAGCAAGCCTAAGTGTCCATCAGTAGATGTATGGGTAAAGAAGACATGGCATGTGATGGAACATAACTCAGCCATAATAAAGAATGCCATCTGGCAATCGGCAACCACATGGATGGACCTGTAAGGTATTATGTTAAGTAAAATAAGTCAGAGAAAAACAAATACCATATGATTTCACTTATATGTGGAATCTAAAAAAAACAAAAAACAAATGAACAAAATAAAAATAGACCCATAAACACAGAACAGGGGAGGGGAGTTGGGGAATGGGCAAAATAGGGGAAGAGGAAAAAAAATTAGTGGGGACATTTGATATCTTGATCTGGGTGATGGTTACATGAGTGTATACACATGTCAAAATTCAGCAAGCTGTACACTAAGATTTGTGCATTTTATGGATTTCAATTTTTTTTAAAGGGGAAAAGAGAAATATACCATAAAATTTTATTTAAAAAGAGAAGAAAACTGCAAAGAGTTGAGGCATAAGGTTGAGTGCAATCAAGTGATGGTAGTAAGGGGCAGGCTTGCAAAGGCATTTCCTCTGGGTGGGACGGGCTCACTCCAAAACCACTGGAGCGACAGCACCTTCCAGCTACAGGGTCAGCTCCTTCTGAGCCTTCCCTGACCCCCCGTGCTGGGTCAAGGGCCCTCTTGGGGTCAGCGCAAGGACCCATGTGTCCCTCTATTTAGCCACTAACACATCATCACAACTGCCTGATTACTTGTCTAATTCCCTGCCCACAACTCCACAGAGACTTTGTACTACAGCGCCTGCTAGAGAGTAGCTGTTCAATACATGTTTTGAGACCACATGACCAAATAAACGAATGTGGTAGTAACATCACTCTTTCCTAAGTAGGAAAATACAGCCTACTGTGGTGCAATTTAGGCAGGTTCCCTGGTTCACTTAACACACGTGGTGGAGAACTTACTGTGCACCAGACACAGGGTGTTGCACCCAGAGTCCTCCCTCCATGGAATCTAGAGTCTACACAGGGGGGAATGCACAGTAAGCCCAAAATCAAATCAAAGGGATAATTTCAGAAGTGCTAACAAGACAGCAAAACACAGGTGTGAGAAAGAATCATGTCCAGGACAGAAGCTACTTTAGTGCTTTAGTAGTCCAGGAAGACTTCTCAGAGGAAGTGGCAAGTGACATCGGAACTGAGAGCTAAACGTCTAAAAGGAGCCACAGACCCAAAGGGCTTGAGCCCACCAAGGCAAAGGAGATGAGAACAATGAACCAGCCATGCTTACTATGAAAGCATATGCATTGCATGTACTGACCATGCACATCATATTCAGTATGTACGTGTAGCAAAACCCTGGGTGGCTGCCAGTTCTTCATACCCTCAGAATATTCTAAAGCTTAAAACATACTCTTTGGAAGAATGTTAGCAAACAAGGAGCCAGTGAAAAATCACAGCCTCCTGCTTCCTAATCATTTATTCCACATTCTTATCACTCTCTATAAGCATAGGCAGCTCCAACAAAGCAAGTCTTTATCTGCATTTTGTAACAGTCTCTAGAGCTGCTCAAGTTTCACCCAAGCAGAGAACTGATGAATACAGCTTTTACTGGGTTTGCTATAAATGACCCGAGGCATTTTAGAACGGAAAGGTTCTTTCAAGATCTGGAAATCCATTTCTAACTCTACTTTCTCCACAAAATGCATGTGGCAGGTGGGTGGGTGGGTGGGGTAATTAGATAATTAGAATGAGGGATAAAATAGGGTCCTGATCCTCTGGATGGAGACTGTGTGGCTTTATTTTAAACAGAAAACAGTATGGAGGGTTTCCCATTACATACACATACTGAGCTTGTCTTGACCAGAATTCATTAATGCCTAAATGGATTCCGCAGTCCTCATCTGCTAGTCTGTTGCTTGGACTGGTATTGGTTCACTTCTCCCTTGTAGAAGACAGTGCATCCTACCTGGGGATTTGCAGTCTTCACAGGGAAGGAGAACCATGGGGTTTTAACAGCCCTTAGCTCTGATTAAAGAGAGGCACCTTTGAGAAGCACATACTCCAGATGTGCTTATGGGCAGAAAGAATGATGATTTCCCATCACTACAGTTCTGGTATCAATCAGACTTGTAAATCTTCAGGGATTTTAACACCACTGCCAAAATATACTATGCAGCGCTAGGTTGTGTCCAAAGGAAGGGAAAAGGCAACAGAGGCATGCTCTCCAGAATTCTCAGAGAGCACACACACATCTGGAAGGAGGGCCCAAGGAACTATTTCACAGCCCAGAGCATCCTGCAGGGATAGCGGTGAGAAATGGTGGGTGTACCTCTTAAGCTGTGAAAGGAATTGTGATAGGCAGATGATTATTACCATCTGCCTATTAACGAAGCTCCTTTGCTATTCCAGACCCTTTATCAGGATGACATGCTCACCTGCCTCTCTCCCCCTCCCCCTTTTCTTCCCTTACCTTCCCTCCCTGCCCTCTTCTCTCAGAGACACATCATTAGTATTCATGCTGCAAAAGTCTGGATCACCTGCGTCCCTCCAAACAAGCGCTGCCACCAGCTGCCTTCTGAGTGGCCCAGGGGGACAGAACACCTGAGTCAGTCTTCCCGTGGGTCCCGGGCCCAGCCCCATGGCATGTGCCACCTCGGGCCCTGGAGCCCACCTCCCCTCACACAGTCTTCTCTTACAGGTGGGCACATCCAGAAGCCAGCCCTGGGTCACAGGCACTTGCTGGTCCCCACTGCCCCATCCTCTGGGGCTTGTTCAACCCTGAGAATAAGTCATAAAATCTTCATGCAGCAGTGAAGGAGGTATACCACCCCATTTAACATATGCTTAAAGAGCTGAAATAATTTGTCTATGGTGAAATAACCAGAACAAGAGAAGTAAGGTGTAAACCATGGTATGACAGACTGTAAGTCTGGGGCTCTCCTCAGCAGGGGACAGGGCTAAAAAGCTGAAGAGCTGGATCTAGTGTACGTGTACATACACACACACTCCACACACATGGATGTATATATAAATTATGTACACATACATGGATGTATATGTAAACACTTTAACATTTCACTTCCAGTGTCTGAGATGACACCCGTTTGACACCTATCTTCCTGGACATAGGTTCCTCCCTCAATGTACCCACTAGGTCCACTCCTGGCAGTTGGAGCTCGAGGCAGAGCTCAGGGTTTGGAACACCCCGCATCCCTTCAGAACTTATAAAGTCACACATTGGGACTCTTTGAGAGATGCTGAGCTCCACCATGCAGCTTGAGGACCCTTTGTTCTTGCACAGGCCCATATGATCACCACAGCTGGCCTTCCACCAGGGACACCTGGCCTGGGAGGGAAGGTGAGCAGGGGCTCTGCTGCCCAGCACGCAGCCCTGCCTGGCCTTGATGGGTAGGGCATGGGTAGGGAGGAGGGAGGAGCCAAAGCTCCACTCAGTGCAAGGGTGGGTGTGCAGCTGAGGCCACACTTACCTTGAACAATACAGGCACCCAGGTAGGCAGCATCTGAAAAGGAGCAGAGCAGGCGGCCGTGGAAAATATCTCTTTTAATCTGCAGGTACAGAAGGTACCTGCAACACAAGAGGAGAAAAGGCGCCGTGAGTGCTGGCTTAGGCCTGGAAGACGGGGAAAATGGTTCTTACTTCCTCCAGCTGGGTCAGCAGAGCCCTGGGAAGCTCTGCCAAGGGCAAGCCGAGGAAAACTGGGGACCCCTGTGTTCAGAAAACCTGTAGCTCCATGGCAGCTTCCAATGCTGGGTGGCTGGCCCTCTGTAGACATGGAAGCACCAAGGAAAGCCGCAGGGCCCAGCAGCCACTGCTCCCGGAACTAGCTCCCGATGACAATGCAGCTACCACTGTCACTCCGACCTGCACACACACAGTGCCCAGTCTGTGCAACATGGAGACTCAGGAAGTGGGCTCGACCAGCACACGGAGACTCGTCCTGGGGGCAGACAGCCTCCCATTAATCAATCTCAAAAAGACTTGGTCATGAGCCAGAAGGCCAACTATTCCCAGCCAGAGCTGTCCTCTGGTTAGCGTCCCCTCCTCTCCAGGGACAGCAAACTCAGATGCCCACAGAGCCAGGCACCCCTGAGTGTGCGTGAGATGGGCTGGCCAGAGGGGCTCAGGGAAGCAGAATAGGAGCGGATGCTCCCATAAAGGGTTCAGCCACACACAGCAACAGCCCAGCATAGAAAAGCTGGCCAACACATCCAGCTTTCTCATAAAATCAAGGAACTGGATTTAGAAGTAAAATCTTCTGAACTTTAAACGTTGCAACAAATTCTGTTCCTAAAAACACTGAGTGCTGACCCCAAAAACACCCCACACAAGCCCAATCTGGCCAAAGGAGCAGGGGACAGATGAGTCACAGCCCTGGCTCAGGCAGCTCCCACCACTGTCCCTTCCGTTCCCCCACACTGACCAAACCCTCCAGATTTCCTCGTATTTCTTAGCCAGGCTAATACTTTCACTCAGGATTCAGGCCTGGGGTCTCCGGCTTCTGATTGAAGTAACTTAACCATTGGGTGCAGATTCCTTGTGTTTATCTTAGACTTTAACTCTCAGAGACCAACTATTTTTTCTCCAGGGTCTTGGGGATGGGGAGGGGTGGGGAACCGCTCAGTGGGTCCCAGTTACTCCCTCCACTGCCCAGATCATCTGATATTTATCCACAATGCAAAGCATATGCACAACCCCACCCAGAGCGTGGTTGCCATGCAGGGATCACATACGTGCTGCCAGCCCCAAGCGCTGGAGCTCCCACCTCAGGGTGTTGGCTCCCCAAAAGCACTCTGCACACCCTGATGGTTCAAGTCCCTGGTGTTTCCATCACTGACTCTTTATCTCACACTTGTGTTATGCTGTACACTGTGCTAGGCACTGGGGACACGGTGGAGGCTCAAGTGACATATTCTGCCCCCAATTTTCTACAGAACTGTTTGCAGGGGGCAAAGGCAGTCCCTAATAAATTTCTTATCTGGAGTTTGGTGCACATTTTGTCAGAACAGTGTTACACTTGGTAGGTAAAGACCCAGCGAAGCTCCCCAAACTAGCACCTCTCGCACTTTAATGAGCAGGTGAATTACCTGGGGATCTTGGAGAATTGGGAATTCTGGTTCAGCAAGTCCAGGTAGAGTATCAGAGTCCATGTTTCTAATGAGTGCCCTGGTGATGTTGTGCTGGCAGCCCCCAGGCCACACTTTGAATAAGAAGGTTCTAAACCAGTGGTTCTCAGCCCAAACTGTACATTACAATCATTTGAGGGAGTTTTTTTTTAAATACCAATGCCTGACCCCCTCCTGAGACCCATTAAATCAGAATCTAGAATCTCACAAAAACATGTACATGAATGTTCATAGCAGCAATACTCATGATAGCTAAAAAGTGGAAAAACCCAAATGCCCACCAACTGATGTATGGGTAAAAGGAAGTGGTAATCCACACAATGGAATATTATTCAGCCATAAAAAGGAAGTACTGATAGGCACTACAACACAGATGAACCATGAAAACATTAAGCTAAGTGAAAGGCCACATAGTGTATGATTCCATTTGTATGAAATGTCCACAATAGGCAAATCTGCAGGTACAGACTAGCAGCTGCCAGGAGTGGGTGGGGGGAGGATTCAATAGGGAATGACTGCTTGGGCATTGGGTTTCCTACTAAGATGTTAAAATGTTCTGGAATTAGATTGTGGTGATGGTGGCACAACTTTGTAAACACACCAAACTCACTGAAGTATACGTGCTGCCATAAGAAACTCATACTTTTGAAAATCCAACTACCTTAGAGTAATGCTTTAAAATTACCTGGAGGGCTTATGCAAATAGATTGTTGGACTCCATCCCAGGTCGGGGGCAGGGGCCACATTCCCAGAGAATGCTGCTGTTGGTCTGGGGGCCTCACTTGAGGACTTAGGTCCTAGACCATTCAGAATACCAAGGACACACAAATACTTGACATGATCAGATCTTTCCTTTTTTAAAAAAATGAAGTATTTCAACACTAAAATACACTGTGATACTTCAGTTAAAAAACTATTTATTTTGTTAAATAGTAGGTTATTAACTACTTACATGTTGCCATTAAAAGAGTACCGATTTTGACTTGAATTTTAATAAAAAATACTCTGGACTATAAGCATAGAGAGCATGTTACAACTGTGAACTACGAGGCCATGTGCCATGAAGTTTATTTTCTTCTTGTTAAATGCACATGTTGAACAAAAAGCATTCTTTTCTATTTCTTGATGAGTTTAGCAGTGAAAAACAGTTTCACATATCTATTTACTGATGAATGAGAGGTTTAGGTTCTAATCCCATAACTCAGCAATCAGCTTGATGAAAGCTTCCTGAAACAATCAGCCTTTACAACATAGTGCTTGGATCCTTGCTCATACCAGTGATCTCTAGAGATAATCATGGATTAGGATGGATTCAGCATAATCCACTGAACCTTACAAATGGCTTCAAGTTTGGATACTCATTTCTTAATACAATGGCCACCAAAAATAAATAAATAACAATGCATCTTCCTTTAATACCACCCCTGAATGAAAGAACTAAGCAATAAAAGCAGAGGAGGATCTGGGGCATACACTGTGTATCACCATTAATGATACTGTTTATCTAACATGAACTTAAAGATGGTTTTTAACTAAAAAAAAGAAATTAAAACCAAAATACTTGATTACATTCAATTGTATATAGCATTTACAAAAGCCTACAAAACTAGAAGTTGTAAGATCACTGGGTAAATGGAAAGATAAAGTATGATTTTAAATACCTTTATTGAAAGTTTTTTTGTTGTTTTTTTCTTTTATTCCTGCCTTTTTCTCAATGTTTCTTTATCCTTGGCATGGTCATAAATTCCCTTTTTATGTATTAAATTCTTCTTAAATTTTAGATTAACCTTACAATAAAGTAGCAACTTATCCAACAAGAAAAACTAAACTCTTTCAAAATAGGATTTAAACCCTAAGTATCCGGGGCATTCCACAGTTTCTAAATTAGTCTTGAATTCTGAGGACTGTTGACTGAGAAAAGCCCATTTCTACCTGCACAAGGACAGGGCATTGTCTAAATTGCCTTGGGAGACATAAAAGTGTTGCTAATGTTCTGCTATTTATACCTCAACTACTCAGTCAAATGCAGGGAAATACTGGCACATTCACTGAGAGGGGCTTAACATGGGTCATTAACAAAAACTTTATTCTTTTATTTCAAATGGGACTTTTATGAACAAGATCCATCCTTAATTTATATGTGACACATATTCAATTTTTACCTTCCAGACAAGACTATAATGAAAACAAATGACAAAAATGAGCCATTTTGGCACCTAACAAAATAATGCCTGACATTAGGCGGTCTGATCTTCCTCTTTACCCCATCAGCACCCAGAACGCAGGGCAAATCTTTATTTATTTATTTTTTTGACAGCAATTACAGCCTCTGCCACTTATTGTATGATTCCAATTAATGAAATGTCCCAAATAGGCAAAGTAGATTAGTGGTTGCCAGGGCCCCAGGGAGAGCAGAGTGAGTGGGACTGCTCCTGGGACAGCATTTGGGAGATGAGATGTTCCGGAACTAGACAGTAGGGATGGTTGCCCAACATTGGTAATGTACTTAATGACACTGAATGTATATTAAAAAAAAAAAGCTGACCACTATATTGGGGATCACCAAAAAGATTTCTAAGGCCCATGTATTGAAGGTTTCATTACTCTGGAAGTCCAATCGGCCACCCGTGAAAAACTAAAACCTACCTGTACACTGAGTGATGGGCTCAACAATCTGCACCTGCATTCCTGGTAAAGGGTGAGCACAACACTCACCTTTCCCCTTGACTTCCTTCTGCATGATGTCAGACAGCCAGGATGGGTACTGCCCCCAACTCCTTTCTTTATATAACATATCTTTTGTAAATGAAATGTACCCTCTGAAGCTCTGTCTCCCTTGTCCATCTCCTCAAGGATATAAAACCTTCATATGACTTGGGCTTCATGGAACATATCTCCTACCCCACCTGCTGGAGTTACATATTCCTGGGTCTAGATCCCAAACTTTGGCTCAAATAAAACTCTTTATTTTCAAGGCGATTTGTTGAATTTTTCAAGGACAGATTGTACACTGTGAAGTGGTAAAATTAGTTTCTGAGTGAATTTTAGCTCGACGTTTTTTAAAAAGCAGGCCAGACTGCAAAATGCTAGCCACCACTTATAATGTCCATTATCTATACAGCCCTTGTTTCTACACACACACACACCCTGCCCGCCCCCAAGCCAGACCTCACTGCATGGCTGTGCACAAATAAATAACAATGTCACCTCAGTGCCACTACAGTCAGGCCTTACTAGAGACTCGTGAATAATGAGAAAGCAAAATATCTAAGAAGCCAGCATGTCTCCCCACCGATGACAACCAGAGCCGCCCTTTTCTGCTACGTCCAGACCTGGGGGGATGATTCTAAGATGCTGATGCACAGTGAGGTTTGCAGTCACCTGATCAGAGCCTCATCAGCAGCTAAGCACACGTGGGCTCTTCCCCATCCACCCAGCTGGCCTTCCTGGGACTCTGCTCTGCCGCAGGGCCGGGGGCTGCTCAAGGAGGCAAACCCCAGAGGGAAGACTGAATGGCCCCAGCACAGGGAGATGAGAAGGGAGGAGGCCTGAGGATCGGAAAATTCGGAGAGTTGAGCTGAAAGGGCTCTCGATGTAGAGGGAAGCCGGCCCCAGGATGGTCATAGTTCAGCAAGCGGAATGGGGAACAACAAACAGTCCATTCCATCAAGTGATCCTTTCTCTCCCAGAAAAACTCAGATCCAAAAGACAGGCCCTGCGGGGCTGCACTAGCTGTGGATTTGCCTATCTCCTATAGACAGCCATCTTCTCTTTATTTTTAGCACCCCACTGTCAGATGTTTTCAGAGAATACCCCTCCTTATAGCCCCGGCTTCTTTGTGCACTTAATTACACTCCCAGTGACAACTGCTTGAAAAATCCTGAGACAATTAAGTGTAAGAGAAACAAGCATTCCCAGCCAAAATGCTGGGTTGAGCACCCACTTCCTTGAGGTGATCTGCCCCAGCCAGGAGGCCCGTGTGGCCTGGAAGACTCCGAGGCCCTGGCTGGCTAAAGGCACACATGAAACATACAAACAAACGAAAAATACCTTGTGAGCTCTTCTTTAATCTTCAAGGGTTCATGCGGGTAGAATTTCACTCTAAAGCACATGGTATATGGTGGATGAGCTGAAACAGCATAAAGAAAAGGCATGAGAAAAGCAGCAACCACCGCGGACTCACACACACAGGGCAGGCAGCCCAGACAGGGGCAAGGGGATTTTCTGGAGGAAGCAGGTATTATGACCAAGAAAACAAAGCAACAGTGACAACAAAACTCAACCACAATGCTTGGTAGGATGCCCAAGGCAAATGCAGAGACGCATTTCCACATCACAGATCCCCTCCACTCCATTCCCTCCAGGCCCAGCTGCAAATAACATGTCTTCGTCCTGTCCTTTCCACCTCCCTCTGACAGCTAAGTGGCCCATAGCTCCATTCAGGTTTTTGGCCTACTGAAATATTTTTCAGCCTGTGAGGTGGAAAATGTCACTGCACATGATTAGTTTTCCCAAAATGATGGTGCCTTTGAACTAAAATTGAGATTTTAAAAATGGAGTCGGCCATGCACAGATCCTACTTCGTGTGTTTTTGGAATTATTTTAGTATTATCTATGAGGCAGCCACTTAGATAAAAATAGCACTTTTATAATTTCCTGATCTGTCTGAATCAAGATAACATTATGCAGACTGAAATTCTGGTGGAAACTCATTGTTCTGGAATGTTCTAAATGCACTGAATATTGTAACTCAGTGACCAGCTAAGTGGACTCTACAGGACTTCTGACACCTTCCAATTAGAAGACCACTGTTGATTTGCAATATTAACCTAGTAAATGCACACAAGTACAGTAAAATGCATTCAGATTTCATTTAGCATATAAAATGAACATCTGAAAATGAAAGAAATGTGATGGTTAGTATGACTATTTCTCTGGCTCTGAAATACTCACGCTTTTTTGCTTTTGTCTTAGTATGGCTACCTGGGATCAGCTCTGAGTCTACATCTAACTGTGAATATGAAACAGCATCCTGTTCTCCCCTCATCCCCTCTCATAATAAGTAGGGGTTAAATCATCAGCCAACTCTACAATATCTGGAGTTGTTCTGTGTGTTGACAAATTCTTTATGTGAAAAGAACTCTCAGTCTCAAATATGAATGTATAATGAGAATAATTTAATATGGAAAATAATTCTTAAACATAATTTGAAAGAAAGCAGCCACATTACAGGAAAACATAGCAGCATCTTTCTAGCCATCCGGCAGAGAAAAATTGATTAAATGCACATGTGAGCACACACAGGCATTAGCCAATATCTTAACTGAGCCAGGGGCTCCTAATCTGACCCTGTTTTCCCTAGATTTAAGAAAGGAAAAATTTTTCAAGAAGTCCTAGGAGAAAATGGACACCCTCTATACAGCAAAGGTATAGTGAGAAAAAAAAAAAGGTTCTCAAGTCATTCATCTTTCATGATATCTAGAAATTTAGCTTGACTCAAAATATTTTATCTTTACATACCCCCCACATTTCTTTAAATTTGTTTAACATATCTTTAAAGGATTAAAACCAATAGTTCTTATTATAAAACCTCTGGATTATTCTTAATAGAAAGACTGATACAATTCTTTAAAAAGAACAGAGCAGAAAATGGAAATAACATAAAAGAGTAATTTTTCTTCTTCCTATCTTTTATTAAAGTCTTCAAAATTAACATGTTTAGGCACAACCAATGAAGATAGGTAGCTAGGTGAGTAGATGCATGGATGGAGAGATAGAAGATAGACTACAAAGACAGCAGAGAGATCATAGATCGCACATAGATAAGCCATCCCATTTCACTTTCCTTCACTGTGCCTCTATTCCTGCCCCTCTGTCCCTACGGTCTCACCCAAGCCCAAAATATCCAAACACTATGAACAGCTCATCTGTATTCTCCCACCCTCTCTGCCCTGCTATTTTCACACAAATATATGCCAACATGATTACATACGAGGAATTTTTTAAATAATTTATTCTTACAAAATGAAATCATCTGATGTATATTTCTCATTTTTCTCACTTAACTCTATATTCTGATCATCCCTCCAAGACAGTAGATATGGATCTAACTCATTGTCTATAATAGCTGCATAATAGTTTTATTATGAATACACCAGAATTTACTCCATAGTCTCTTTCAATCATCATTCAGATTGGTTCCACATTTTTGCAATTCAATAAAAATCAAACAGTTTTATACACACACACACACACACACACACACACACATACACACACACACACACACACACATATATATATATATATATATATTCTTGTGCATATATAAAATATTTTTATTCCTGTAATACAGACTCCCAAAATTTGAATTGTTGGGTCAATGTGTATGGAAAAATGTTTAAAGGGAGCAGAAAAAGAAAAGCTGACTGCAGGCAAATTGGGGAAAGGAGGATCACAAAAGACTGTCCCAAACTAGAGCTGTCATTTTCTCTTCTACCCTGTCAGCATACCTGTTTAACGTGCCCTCTGCTGGCTTCAATAGGCATCTGAGCTCAAGGGGACAAATCAGGACTTGCATCTTCCTCAGGGATCAGGCAGTGAGGCTCAGAGGCAGCCCCAGCGCCATCTTTGAACACCACCCCCTGTGGGAAGTCCTTCCGTCCAGGCCGCCTTGGCCAAGCACTGAGGCCCCAGAATGGTCTCACTCTCCTGTGCACAGAGACCCCCATCATTTGAGGACCGTGCTGTGGGCACTCTCAGACTTCTCTGAAACAAACATCCTCCGTTCTTTGAGGTGCTCCCCGTATGAAGCCATGTGAAGTGCCTCACCCTGGGTATGTTCTTGTCTATTCTGTTTCCTCACGCAAGGAACCCCCAGGGTGCCACATCCATTCAAGTGGGGGCCATCGCTGGCTTCAGTTTGGACATAATTGTTACGACCCTCAACAGCCTCATCTCAACACTAATTCACTCTGAGTTTATAACAGACCAACAACACTCTAAATTCTTTCCATATATGTTTTTACTAAAAGTCACACAGAAAAAGTCTATTCCCTCTATTTTCCCTCTATTTTCTGGGAAGTGATCATGGAGAAATTAATACAAGGTACTAGGGAGATGTACATCACTAGACCCACTATCAGAATGGGATGAGGGTGGGCAGCATAAACAACAGGAGGAGGCACTTTTTAAGTCTGAAATTGTCTAAGTGTCACCTTCTACCATTCCATATACCCCTACCATCTATTTCTCACATCAATCCAGTGTCATTGATACCATGTTGCCAATAAAAGAAAAAGATATTCCCTGTAAGTTAAAAGGAGCACATGACGTAGCAAACCACAAGCAGCAGAACAAGGGACCTGCGCTGACAAAAAGCTCAACCTCATCGCCTGGACCTCAAGAGGCCCCTGTGGCAGCAGGCTTCTCCCTGAAGAAGTCTCCTCAGGTTCTGGGTACAAAATTATATTATAAAGCAAATAGTAAAGCTAAGGAATGATTCTTCACAGGATTGGAATAGGCTGAAAAATATAATTTCCCCCAAAAACATTGACCTAGTTGTAGATGACAAGATTTATAAGGGTATGAACCTATATGTCTTACTCAACTTTTTATCCCCAGAGCTCTTGACTCTCTGCCTGTCTGGCTGAATGAATAAATGAATAATTAGCCCCAACCTTTCAGGAAGATGTCAAGGAAAACAGCCAGGCCCTGCCATCATATGCATCCCATCAAAACACTGGCCTTCAAGGTCCATAGTCTGAATTACTATGGCAAACCCTAGAATTTAGATTTTGAAAATCTCTGGTCCTCATATATCCTAACTCTGCCCTTCAACATCTGGAACAAATTCAGGGACTCTGGAGCTGGTTAGAATAGCTACCTCTAGAGGGAGGATTAATTAAGTCACTCAACAAGCACTTACTGAGCATCTACTAGATATCACTATAGTAACAGCAGCTGTAAGCACAAATTCTGTCATCATGGAAGACACTTGCCAGTGGATTAAACAGGTATAACATCTCAATAAATAAGTGAAATATATGGGCTACTAGTAGGTCATAAATGCTATGGAGAAGAATAGAGCAGAAAAGACTTTGATGGGAGAAGATCGACCCTTTCCTCATCGCCACTACAACCACAACACAAAGGGAAGTGCAATTCTCTTTTCTACCTTCTAGGAAACCAAACAAGGGGAGAAATACAATCATTTAAAATTTTAAGTGGTTAGAAAAGAGGATATGGGAAAAGTCACTCCCAAACATGGTGGCCCAGTCTGGCTTTGGAGTACCGACACGTGTCCACACAGCTGCGTCACTGCTGAGCACGAAACCTCCCAGCCTGCGCTGCCAGCTGGCATCCCCTCCCTGGGACAGGGCTCAGGGCAGAAGCCCCTTGCAGAGATGAGCCTGTCCCCTTCTCCAAGAGGCTGAGTGTCTGTGCCGCTCTGACTGCCGTGTGTCCTTGTTCTTAAGATACGGGAAAGAAGGATGAAGTAAAGGATGACATTTATCTCTGTCAACCATTTGGCAGGGAATCACTAGTTGGAAGCGTCTGATGGAGGAGCTACTGCAGAACAGGCAGCATGTGGCAGGGAGGTAACGCATGTGCATGGAGTGAGGTCACCACCCCCTGTACTGGGGCCATCAGGGTGTCATCATGAACAGCCACTGTATGTCTTCACTAGCCCAGAGGGCATGGTCACCCCAGGTGGGATACAGTGTAGCCAATTTCTGCTGTGGCACTGAAGCTTTGGCTTCAGTGACAAGGCACATGGAGTGGGGGCAGCCCTAAATTCCTGAGGGGATGAGTCCCCAGAGTTTGAAGGGAGCTCCCAGTAGGAACCTTGAGCAAGCCACTGACCTTCTGTGCATCCTGTCTGGAATGGGGACAGCACCAGGGACCATGTCTACCTCCCAGAGGTGTCTGGGCACACCCAATGGGCTCTTGGTGAGTTCACACAGCACGTTACCTCAATGACAGCTTTTGTTTCATTAGGCTAAACACTCTTTTGAGAAGGAGATAAGTAAAGGGGTTGCTGGAAATGCAAGGGAGGAGATGGAGAAGACTGAACTGAACTCATCTCAACAGCCAAAAAACACTTACTCAGCCGTATGAGTGCTAACAACTGGAACCACTGCAGAGCAGGGAAGGAAAAAGAAGCAAATATGCACTTCGAAAAATGCCAGGAGCATGTAATTGCCTGAGAACAGCAGAGTGCTGTCTCACACACCTCCAAGTTACCTGCCAGACAGGGCTAGTAAGCCAAGTGTCTCCACAGGGCTGCTCAGGGGCGCCTTTTTACATCAGCAGATCCCAGGGTATTAGCATTTTGGCAGTTTGTTAACACCGAGAACACAGGGAGAACAGCCGTTTACAAAGCAGAGACAGACTTTCTCATCTTCACTTTGAGACCTTGCCCAGAAAACGGGGCTGGGTGTATGAGAGATCAGTTAAGCAGGATCCCAGATGACAATAAAAAAATAACTGTCTCTTTTTGACCTGCCACCATTTTCAATCTTACTAAAAGCAAATGGGATTTGCTTGAGTGACAGAACCATCACAGCATTTGTTCTTAAAATGCAGAAGTTTCCCTCCAATCATCCCAAAGAACTACCAGAAAGTGAAACCACAACATCAAGAATATAAACTCATGACCTCGCTCACAGACGTTCAGGCTGACAGCTATGGAAAAGGCCCCATAGCCCCTTTAAAGAGCAGCAGAAGCACAGAGCCGGTGGCTCCAGCAGATGGTGGGACAATTCCTACACAATGGAAGGCGTCTCTCTTGTGTATCCCTCCTCCGGGACTCCACTGGGAAAAAAAGAAAAAGTGTGATCAGTTTGTCAAACTTAGACTCTGCAGAAACACTGCAAAGGTTTTGACATTGCTGACAAGACCTATAACACCCCACAAATAGGAAGCTTGCTTTCCAAAGGACCCCAAGGAGGCATCAGGGGCTCCTGTCCTTTTCAGCACAACTAACACCTTTCTTTATTCCTAGCAAATGAACAAGGTCTCTCCTCTGTCTTTCCGGGGGTGTTTTACAGGGAGAAGTGGAGAACACATGCCTACTTCGCTGTGCATATGGAATGCACAGTGACACCGATGTCCATCTGAGCTGCCTTCGACGACGAAGCCACTCAAGAGCACAAACTCTGCACATGTGTAAAATGGCACAAGCACCAGAAGGGCAGAGCACTGCTACTCAGTCAATGAGTTGTGTGGCTCTTGGGATCTGTTTAAATGAGCCAGCCACAGAGAACTGCCCTCCTGACTCCTCTCTTCTGGCTGGGAACAATTATCATCATTGAGTGACAACTGTTACTATCGTCGTTGGCAGCAGCAGTGATAACCCCTCCATCACTCTCAGGGAAATGACAACCAGCTGCCTCCAAGACACTACTAGCACTCTGCTGCCTCTGCTTCTGAAGCAGGGGTGGTTTTTAAAAAACTACTTGATTCACCCTCCTCCTGGAATAGTTCTCTCTGCCATTACAGTCACACACACAGGCGGCCCCACACACACATGTGCATGGAGTGAAGTCATGTGCTGAGGACTCGCAGGGGAAGCTGGATGGCCAAGCAGCTGCCTCACAAGTACTTTTGTCAAAATTCTCTGGCTGTCTGCACTGCTCAGGAGAAGCTCTAGCAGGGACATTGGTGTCCAACATGTCTAATCTCAAGTGTACCACTTGTTCAGATGGCTATGGCCAAACTTATAACTCTCAGCTTCCATTTCCTCATCTGTTAAATGGGGATAGTAATGGAACCAACCAGTTGGAAAAGGGGCCAGCAAACTTTCTCTGTAAGGGGCCAGAGAGTAAATATTTTTGACTTTGCAGACTTCAAGGTCTTGATCTCAACTATTCAGCTCAGCTGCCACAGTACAAAAGCAGCCAGAGGCAGGAGCTAAACAAATGGGCATGGCTGGACTCCAAAAAAACACTGAAATCCGAATTTCATATCATCTTCATATGTCACAAAATATTATCATCTCCTTTCCTTTTCCCAACCATTTAAAACTATGTGAGCTATTCTAGCCTGTGGTCCAGACACTACCAGGCGTCAGGCTGGGTTTGGCCCAGGGGCCATAGTTTACTGACCTTCGACATAGACACAGACCATGGTGAGGAAGCTAGGAGCTCCTGACATAAAGTACCCAGCAGACTGCCTGAGCCTAAGCGTTCAGCCCTAGGAGTTATGAACACTCCAGAGGTCAGAGAAGAAGCTGACATGGATGAGGCAGAGCCCTTCAACTCGACCTGGCCCTCTATCTTGGCTCAAAGGGTGAGAGTGGGAGACTGTCACTTCTCAGGATGAAGTGTGGGTGAACAGTTGCATGCAGGACAAACTGACTGATGGTCCTGCTCCAAAGGACAGCTTTGCTCCCTGAGTGGCAGGTGCAGTGGCTAAGCCCTTGAAACTGAAGACGAGTCTCAGTAGCTTGCTGTGGATGTTCTGTGACTAACTAGACCCTGAGGAGTCTTGCTGGTTGGTATAAATCAATTAGTATTAATACCTGTAAAGAGCCCAATGCAGTGACTTAAGTAACTTGACACCATAAAATTGCATCCAAAAATGAGGCATTAGAAAGGATTGCCAACCAAAGGGACATAGATATGAAGAAGGCCACCAGCTTGCCCCACGTATGGACCACCTCCCATTCTCCAATACCAAATGTGAGCCCCCGGCCCATCGCAGTGTCAGGCATTTATACTCCAATACACACGCGCTTTTGAGCAGGTGGCCCACTATGAAACAACGCGGATGCCCCTGAAGGAACAGGGCAGCCCCTGGATATATCGTTGCAGGGATATGAGGCCTCCTCCAGGCGCAACTCCTTGCCCTTCTGCTCTTGCCAGATACCCCGACACACTCCTTCCTTCCAATGAGGAGGAGCACTGAGGCCTCCCGAAGGCCTAGGACCCACCATTGAACCCACTCAAAATCAGTGCCACCACCAACCACACCATAAGGATAAGGTCAAAGATTATAAACCTGTGGCTTCTCACATGTGCATGTCACTAAGAACAGCACACTAAGTTCTCTGTCATTACTCTTGTTCCCATTACTTCCTCCTTTACTTGGAAATAAGGCAGGAGCACAACATGGAAACCATTTATAGGCCTGAAGAGCATGGACTTCCTGGGAGAAGGATCAACGCAGACATTTTTGGTGAAACAGTTCAACCCAGGAGAAAAAGAGAGATGTGCTCCCTCTGCAGGGTTCAGGGCAGGACCTTTCCTCGCCTCTCCAGCTCTTCGTGGCTACCGCCATCCCTGCCTTCTCTCCATGGCTTGTAGCTCATCACTCTGCTGCCTGCCTCCCTCTTCATATCACCTTCTCCCTGTGTCCGTCTGGGTCCCTGTGTCCAAGTCTCCCTTTCCTTTCTCTTAGGAAGACATCAGTCATTGGATTTAAGGATCACTTTAACACCCTGGGAAGCTGGCTTCCCAAGCTGGAAGGAAGCATCAGAACGAAGAAAAGTGGAAAGAGCAAAAAGAGCCAAAATTATAGCACAGCAGTTTGGGACTTACAGTCCCCTCATTTCTGTAATGGAATTTGTTCAGTTGTAGTTTTGTTTCTAAAGAACATGGCAATTGAACTTTTTCCACCTGCTCCCTAAGAGGAGCACTTTAATTTCAGTCAACAAGCATTTATTAGGGACTGACAACATGCATAGCATTGTCTTACGCCATGGACCATGTAAAGAAATCTTCTAAATATGGGGGATATGATCAGACAAGGGTAAGAACAAGGACAAGGGGGACAGGCTGCCCCCAAACAGTCAGAGGTGGGGTTACTGTCACTGCGGGTGTTTGGAGAAGTAAAATGTGTGGAACTTTTCTGCCAGAAACATATGAGCAAGTTCAGCAAAACAGAACACATCACACAAAAGAGGGGAAAGGAGCCACAGAGCAAAGGCACAAAGATAACCAGAAGCATAAACCGAAATACTGACAGGCATGGCAGGCCTACACGGGAATGCCCGGGGCAGCGGGCAGGGAGTGTTTCCCCCAGAAATCCCTGCATGCCTGGATCATGGGAATGTGACCCTATTTGGAAGTGGGGCCTCTACAGATATAATTAATTAAGATGAGGTCATAGTGAGTTAAAGCGATCCCTAAATCCAATGACTGATGTCTTCATAAGAGAAAGAAAAGGGATACTTGGACACAGTGAACCAGAGGAACATAGGGAGAAGGTGATATGAAGAGGGACGTAGCTACAAGCCACCAAGAGAAGGCCAGGGACGGCGGCAGCCACAAAGAGCTGGAGAGATGAGGAAAGGTCCTTCTCTAAACTCTGCAGAGGAGCATGGTCCTACTGATACCTTGATTTCAGACGTGTGATCCCCAAAACAGTGAGAGAACACATTTCTGCTATTTATGCCACCCAGGGTGGGTAGTTTGTTGTGGCAGCCTTAGAAAACTGATGTACTCAGCAAGGTAAGTACTTGGAAGAATAAGAGGAAGATAGACATTCAAACCGACCTTGTGGACAGCATAGGACCTGTGGCTTTGTCCTTTGCTCCTTTTACCAGAGCAAAATCTCCCTTTCTCTATGCCACGGGAGAAGGTATGTTCACCATGGAGGAAAGCATTCAGCAGCAAGAGGACCATACATCAGTTTAGCCCCAAGACGTGCTGGAAAACTAAGGAAGGCCGCATAAACATGGAGGTTCACTGATAATTACCACCAGAGACAGAAATTACAGGCCATCACAGGCTCCCAGGAAGAGCCATCATAACCTCAGGGAGTGAGCACTACAGACATCGGCCAGCAACTTGACTCAACATCGCTCTGAGGCTGAGTCGACACAGACTTTACGCAGAGGCTGGGGATCCTCCCCAGCCAGATATGCATGCAGAAGCCATTTCCAAGCACCCTTGCCCTTCAGAGCTTGGCACCAGCACAGTGACTGGGAAATAGAGCAGGAGGATCTTAATTACCCTGTAGGCTAATCAGGCCCCAGCCAGGAATAAGCAGAGAGCCTCTTTGGAAAAATAAGTGGGCTTTCTTTCAGCCAGATGACTATTTTTATTGTACATGTTAATGCACTTTGATTCCTCCCTCCTTCCCTTCCCCCTTCTCTCTTTTTCTTTCTCCTTTTCTTTCTTAATTTTTGCATAAAGCTCCCTCTTTGTTCATTTTCTATTACTATATGATATATGAAAATCCTCTCATTGCAAAATTCTGAG
Organism: Manis javanica; assembly: GCF_040802235.1. Lineage (NCBI taxonomy): Eukaryota > Metazoa > Chordata > Mammalia > Pholidota > Manidae > Manis > Manis javanica. The sequence continues at coordinate 79,140,704 of NC_133157.1, forward strand.
TAAAATATACCTATACAGAATCCAGTGTGAGATCCTCACCTCCCTCTCCCTCTACCCTTCTGTCTTCCCCAGCAGAAACCATGGTGGGCACACATCTTTGCAGTCCTTCATCCATATTCATAAAAAAACATTCTGTTTATTTTCACATAAACGGATCATTCGATATGTGGTATTTTTACATGTTTTTTAAACTCTACAATACATCTAAGAAATCTTTCAGGGTCAGTAATATATACCTGCCTCATTACTTTTTATGCCTGCATGCATTCCACATAATTTATTTTGCTTTGCCAAAATTGTTAGGCTTTATTGTTTCCAATTCTCAATGTTCTATGCAATGCTGTAGTGGGCATCTTTGCACAACATATGCTTGTGCTTGAATAAATGTTGCTTTAGAGGGATTCAAAGAAATGAACTTGTTGGATCAAGAAACAGGCTTTTTTTAATAAAAAAAACACATCTACACTTTAACATCTGAAACACACTTTAAATCTACTAGGCACTTCCTCCGTATTCAGCACTTAATCTCAAATTTTGATGCTGAATATTGTTCATCATCCTAAACTAACGCATGAAGCACATCACTGCACAGTACAAAATTAAAACTCACCTATTATAAAAGTTTACCCTACCTAGAGAAAAAGTTAAAATGAATGAGTCCTAAGAAGTAATGGCTGATAACCTTTGAAAGAATTTAACATTCACACACAAAAAAAACTTTAACCATCTGAAACAATTTTTATATTACCTTCCAGCTACTTTTTTGAGCACTTCTACAAAAATGCCAGAGCTAAAAGGAATCCAAAGATTAAATTACAATCCTTTGGCTGCATGTCTTCACTTACTATGCCCTCAACAGGTTGTTTGCCCTTATCGTGTGAAGAGATTAAGGCATTTTCAGTCTTGACAGAGTCACATTTCTGGCCAAAATGGCTTTACATTTATACGTCTCCACAAGAAGCATTATCCTCATCCTTGATTGGACATAGTCAATAGTAACAATTTTCTCAATATAACAAACAAAAATGTCTTTTTTTAAAGTATGCTTTCATTTGCATTTTCCCTGTTACTAATGATAATGAGTATCTGTTTATGAGTTTGTTGACCATTTTCTTTTATTTCTTCTATGTGTCCTTTTACATCTTTCTCCTGAGTTGCTTGCCATTGGGTTGGGAGCATCACACTTTACATATTCTGCAAGTTATTTCTTGGTATGTATTTGGCAAATGTTATCCCCATTATTTTTACTTGTGTTTTAATTTATAATTTGTTTATAGTCATTCATTCAATAAATACTGAGCATCTACTCTGTGCAGAGAACAATGCAAATATTCCGGTACAAAAGTTTAATTTTTGCACAAAGTTGTCAGCATTTTGCTTTGTTACTTCTGGGTTTTACTTTTTCTCTAGGAAACCTTGTTCACCCCATAATTATAAAAGATACTCCTAAAATTTTACCTAAAACACCTATAGATCACTAAACAACTTGGGCTTTTGAATTCATTTGAAATTAATCCCATGTAAGGTGTGAGGTATATCTGTAGCTTCCCCCCCCCCCGCCTAACTGGAAAGGCAATCCAAAGTCATGCCTTGAATTATCTTTCTGTCCCTGATATGAAATACAATCTTTATCATAACCAACATTTGCATAAATAAAGGGTCTGAGTTTTTCTGTTCCACTGATTCTTTTCCTATTCCTGGGTCTTTGGAGAACACTAAAGAAACGCCACCACAAGGTCTTTAAGCAGAGAGGGAGCCTTAGATCACGTACTCAAGTTTCCCCAAGGCCAAAGTGTGGCACAGAGGCTGAGCAGCCCTACCTACCCCACTGGTAAATATAGAAGTGCTGAGCACCAACCAGTGAAGGGGACTTGGAATGGAGACCACCAGGAGGCAGGGTCCGCAGGGACCGGCAGCACAGCCCAGGGCACACTCAAAGGCCAGTTGGGGCCAGTTACATCCAGAGAAGATGCAAGGGGAAAAGAAGCCATGAGACAAGGCCAAATCACTTAAGGGGAGGGCTCAGGATTGTGCACAAGGGCAATGTCACCCTCACTGCCACGATGGTATGTAACCTTCCCTTGTCTCATGGTGCCATTCTCGGTATAAGGAAGGAAGAAAAGCTCCTGATACAGGAAAAATGTCCCAATATAGGGTATGCATTTTCAAGTGACTACATTTAAATTATGAGTTCACTGAAAAATTTGCTGAAAGAGATCAAATTCTAAACCGGCAGATCCCAAATTACCCTAAAATGGCAAGACTAAATTTTCTGCCCCCAGAGGGAATAGAGGCTCACACCAAGTTGAATTCAGTCATGGAGAAATAATGTTACATCTCTGCACATCTGAGTCATAGCATAGAACTATTTTAAAACATTTCATGTTAATTCATGTGGTCACATAGATCCTGTAAGACGTGTAATTTTTGTCCTCTTGGTGGTGCCATTACAGGTGCACACACTGAACTACATTCTAGTCATGGGGACAAGGCTAAACCATATAGGTTGTACGTGAGGACTGTCACTGTTGTGTTGCCTAGTAACGTTCCTACATGGAAAGTAAGGCCTCTGAAAACCAAACACCCAAACTATGCCATTTCATTTAACACTTTGTTTGCAGACAACCTACTACCTGAATACTCTTTAAAGGAAAATATCAACAGTTCAGTCCACATTTGTGACTATGCAATGATAGAAAAGGGAAATGAAAAAGACATTTCCCTCAATGCTGCCCAGATCATGTAGCCTGCCTGTATTGTTACCTAGTAGATAAGAAATGATACAAACTTTGATTTTAAGATTCTAGCTCCAGGAAAGGATCAACTCATTGCACCCCACCAGGTCTTTCTCAACAAATGCAGCTATAAAACCTAGACAGAATCTGTGCAGCAGCTACTTAAGGACTCTGGAAAGCAAAGAGTAGCAGGCAGACTAGAAGAGATGATGAGATTTTCAAAGGACCACTGAACTGGTGTTGGGCTGTCCACATTTTACCCACTAGTAACTCCTGGACAGAACTCAGGGATGCCTGGAAGGGCATCAGGATGGACAGAGAAGGCTCTCGCTCCTAGTTAAGGCTTGAGCAGCAGGAAAGGAGTTTCTCGCAGTAATAGCAGTGATAAGCAAGTGGGCTAGAGATTCCTTTTCTGGAAGTTTTTTAAACTAATTTCTTTAAAAATGATAAAAACTACTCAAATTATGTATTTCATATTGGGTAAGTTTTGGTAATTCGTAATTTTTGAGGAATGAGTCCATTTCATCTCAGCTGTCAAACTTACATGCCTAGAGTTGTTCTGTGGGTCTGTAGTGATATCACCTTTCATCCCTGATATTTGTGTCTTCTGTTCTTCCTTACCAGTCTTGCTAGAGGTTCATCATTTTCTTGGCATTTTCAAAGACCAACATTTATTATCACTGATTTTCTATATCATATATTAACAAATGCAGCGACTTATATGAATCCCAGAGTTACAAACACTGAGTTAAAGAAGTTGGTCTTGATGATGACATGCTATATGATTCCACTGATAAGACACAAACCACACTGATGGAGAACAGACCAGGGGTTGTTAACGGCTGGGGGAGTGAGTGTGGTCACCACAAAAGGGCAGCATGAGGGAGGTTTGGGGATGAGGACCTGCTCTGTATCCTGACTGTAGTGGAGGGTTCACAAATCCGTATGTTAAAATTCACAGACCTATACACCAAAATAAAGTCAATTTTGTCATGTGTTCATTGGAAAAAATAAAATTTAAAAGTGACTCCTATGTTCAGAGGAGAAATAAGACTCTGGTTTAAGAAGTTTCCCAACTTTAGAATTTACACGCAATCAAATCACTGTCTAATTATTTAGTTTTTTAATTAAATATTTCTCTTCCTTTACAAATTTAAAGTCTCCACAAGAGTGGGTGTGATTATACCTATTTTCAAGAAGATTTTGGGAAAACAAGCACTCTCATGTAATATATTAGCGGGAGTAAATTACTATAATCTCTTTGGATGGATACTTATCACTAAGGAAAGGTAAACTATATACATTTTGACCCAACAATTCCACTTCTAAGAATTTCTAGTATAGAAATACTTATGTAAGATGCAAGACTGTACATACAAACATGTTTATTGCAGCATAATTTATAATAGCAAAACACTATAAACTATCTAAATGTCTACTAATAAATAAACTGCATACATGCATATAATTATCAGAAAGCCATTTTTAAAATGAGACCATCAATTACTGGTCACAAAACTTCAAATTATTAACAGAAATAACAAGGTGAAGAATAATATATAAAGATTGATCTCATTTATTTATAAAAGACCTTATCTATGTTGGGGGCCTTATGTACACATTTAAAAAAAACAGAAGAGTATATAAAATTTTGTTAACAATAGTTATTTTCTTGGCATGGGCTCAGAGATATAAGGGATAAGAGAAGGGAAATAGTTTTGGTTTTCATTTTAAACTTTTGTGAAATTTTAGGAAAAAAACCACAGATATAGTATTTAAAAACTATTCTAATAATGTGAGGTGTAGGTATCGGTGTAAGGTGATGGATGCTAACTAATCTTACTAGGGTGATCATTTTGAAAATACATACATATACCAAATCATTATGTTGTACATCTTATGCTTACTCGGTGTTATGTCAATTACATCTCAATGAAACTGGAAAAACCAAATAAAAGGAAAAATCAAAATATAGTATTTTTTAAATACTAATAAGAAATAAGAATACTCCTATACAGGATTTGTTAATCAAGACAGGTGACCTTCAGCTAACCCTCGGAAACACAATTCCTGGAACACCCATAGTCAAAGGACCTGCACAGGGTCATCACCAGTGACTGAGACGGAAATGGGAGAAACCTTCTCTCCAAGGCATTATGCCCTCTTTGCCTACACAGGGATTTCTGAATCTAAAAGTCATCCCATACGCAGAGAAAGTTGCCTGGGGTCTTGCAACCAGATCCTTTTGATAAATTCACAGATGAGTCCCAGGGGTTGGACCCAGTTTCTCTGGGTTAATAATATATAAGCCCTAGATTAAAATTTTTTCTAATTTATAAGTGAAGTTAGTATTTCCAGGATATCCATGTAAGAACAACAACAAAAACTAGATTTGTGATCTTGAGAAAAATCACATGATTTCTTGCTCACTAATGTCCTTAAAAATGCAGCACAGGGGCAGAAGGATGGGTAAGACCCTTGCCAATTCCTAGAATTAGTGAGTCACCCTGTATGGTTCAGAAATTGAATTTTACCCAGTTCTTTTTTCCAGATTCAGATTCCATTTGTCATTAAATTGAAATTGGCCAGTAGTCAAATGTCAATCTTTAAACCATTTTTATAAAACATAAATTTTCAGCTGGCTGTTCAGGTTTATTTAGAAGAGAGGGAAAGCTCTTGGGCAGCAAATTCTTCACCAATTTTAATTTTTTTTCTGACTACAGAGATAAATTTATATTTCAAAAATGTTTGTGGCCTAAGGAAAATACTTCATGCCATTTAAGGACCAAAATCAAAGAACCATTTACTATAAATAAGTTTACTGGAAATTTGTCTAAATATTTTTAAATAAAATTATCAAAACTTCATAGTTAAGGGATAAAAGCTAAGCATCAGCTATTTTTTCTCAGGCATGTTAATTCATTCTCAGTATCCTACATATCATTCTATACACAGCCTCCTGATACCTCAGAACTACTCCCTCTCCCAGGACGCTTGTCCCGACTCTACTCCAGCCTCACTCTGACAGCTGGACTCCTCTGGACCTTCTGTGCCCGCTGCTGCCCTGTTTTCACCACATACAGCTTTCCTATCCAGGCCCTGCAGCACCCGTGGCTCCCAGCAGCTACCCACAGGTGTCCACTTGCTCCAGAACAACCTGCCGTCTTTCCTGCACTAGGCAGAGTTTGCTCTTAAGGTGTTAGAGGGAAGGGAAGGAATCAGAAGGGACAGAGGAAAGGGTGAGGGGAGAATGAGAGAGGGAGAGGGTGAGAGGGGAAAAGGTAAGTTTAAGGAATAGATAAATTGGTTGCTGGTTTGCCATGTTCAGTTTCTTTCTTCTCCCACTTAAAAACTCTGCCCAGAATAATTTCTTCATATTTGAAAAATGAAAGAATCCCTTGAATGATGACAAGTGACATAATATGAGTTAACCTGGTCTCCAATGTGAAACTGATTTATTGCCTACATTTCAGAGCCTTAGGAAAGTCGGCATGGAGGGATAAATGGATTCCAGGGCAGGCAGTTAACTTCCAAGGTGCAGTTCAGAAGCTCTTCTACAACCCATAAATAAAAGCAGGTTGACTCCAGCCCAGCATAGGCGGCCAGGACAAAATATTGTGGCACCAGGCCCACCAGTCAACACCCTCTTCACATCACCCCAAGTGGATGATCAGATATTTCAGTGATGTCTCCCAGGCTGACTTTTCCAAGAGCTCACCATTAAAAAATTTCTAAACTTAAAAAAATTTTAAAGGCAGTTCAGAATACCAGAGCTTGAGAAAAATGACCCAGAAAAAAAAATTTTATTTTGGAGAGTTCAAGAATTGGACAAAAATAATGCAATCTTCAGTAATGTTATACTACCAAGATTTTAGTTTCAGAATACACCTGCTCCTCTCAACTCCCCACCCTGAACCACTTACTAACAACCCTCACAATCAAAAGGTACGAGGTACCTGATGACTGTGTGTAACAGATATTTAATCACCTAATTCCAATGCACCTGTTCAAATACGAACTATGAGGCTGAGATGGTGGGAAGGAGGAAAGACACAGGCAGCTGCAGAAATAGTGACTACAAGGAGGCCAGAGGCCAGCAAATAAGAAAGGAGATGGTACACAGTTCTCACCAGGAGGGAGAAACCTCCGCCCACCCACAGATCTACTCCATCCATTTCCCCTATGGCAGGAGAAACTTTGTCAAGCAACAGAATCTATCTTTGGACATTTCAGAGCAAAAGTGAAGCCACAGATTGACACTTACATTTCATTTGCTTGGAGATGGACTTGTTAGGCTCAAGCCAGTGCTGGGGAGAAAAAAAGAGATTGTGGATCAAATGGGTGGATCATGTGAGGCATCCTTAGTAACTAAAAGGAATTTAACAGATCTTCTTCTTCCAAAGCACAGCCTTTGTTCCCATAGATATTCCTTGGGGTTCTGCCCTCTGAAGATCAACATGAACAATTCAGCAATAATAACACCCCAGGCAAGGGTATATATTACAGAGAATTAATACTTTGAGTAGTATTTGAGCCACACAGTTGCCAGGAGAGGACAAAGAACACGTACTTAAATGGGGTGTTCTAGTGGCTCTAGCCAGCTCCTAGGTGATTCTTTGAGCCCCATTGCTCTGGGCAAGCCGCAGATGGCTAAAGACTTTGACATCCATGACCTCAAAGAGTCACAATCCAAAGCAGCATCGGCACCCTGCTCCCCGTCCAGGCAGCCTCCTTCCAGGTTAACGGTGGGCCAAGCCAGTATTAGCCCTGTCACACACAGAAGAGGTTCTTCCACTATAATAGGGAGGGACAAATGATTTTTATCATTTTTACTATATAGTAGGAAATACAAATAAATATCTTATTTCAGAGACCTGAGGTCATCACAAGGAAAAATCAGCTCCATCACTAAACAAAGAAACCCAAAGATCTGGGTAGCTCAGAATTGCTACTGACAAGCTTTTGAAGCAGACACCTCACTGGCCAGCTTTCTCCACACCATATCTGAGAGTCACTTCAACATGCTGAGAGCTAGGCAGCTTTTGATATCACCTACCACAATGTCCCTGAAGCCACTTAGGGAACGTCAGGAAGCATCACTTCATACACCTGCAGTTTGTAAAGATGATAAGAGAAGTGCCACTGGGTGTCCATCAAGAAGAAGGGGGGTCCTCACTTACGGGGGGTACCCCCCACTACTCAATACTGGAAAGGCAAGAAGAGGAGGAAGCTCACCATGAGTTGAGTGCCTACCCGGTTCAATTTCATTTGTGCCACCCAGTGGGCCTCAAAACTCTGTATTATCCCTATTGTTTGATATAAATGCACAACCATGAAGTTTAATAAGCACTCAACAAATTCTAGCTCATTAATGCCAGGTGCTATCCCAAGAGCTTCCATGGGCTATCACTACCACTCCGTTTACAGATGAGAAACTGGGGGCTCAGAACGTTAAACTTGAAGCCAGGATGCAGTGGGATTCCAGAGCACAGGCCCTTAACCTTGGCCATGTGCCCTCTTGACAGAGCAGTCTGCTTTAAAATTCTTCTTCTTGATGAACACTCCCTCTTTCCCCAGGAGCTGAACAATTGAGTGGTCAAATCAGTAGTTTCCAATCCAGGGTTTCATATCCTGCCTTCTTCAAAAAGAAGAATGGGGGTCCTTTTCTATTTCAATATTATAAGATGTCTAACAGAAAACCATACATTTATCCATACATGTTGCAGAGACAGACTGAAAAAGCAAGTTTCTTTGTTTCTGGTCAAAATCGTATCAGTTCATTTTGGGAACCCTGGTTGTGTTTTTTCCACTTTATTTTATTGTGGTAAAATACACATAATATAAAATTCACCATCCTAACCCTTTTTAAGTGTACTGCTCAGTGGTATTAAATATCTTTATAGTGAACGTGTTCTACCATCACCACCATCCCTCCCCAAAACCAGAACTCTTCTCATCTTATAAAACTTAAAACTCTTAAACAGTTACCTATTAAACAGTAACTCCCCATTTCTGTTTCCACCCTGCCCCTGGAAACCACCATTCTACTTCTGGTTATTTTCTTCTAGTCAAAAATTACGCTTGGCCTTAACACAGTTACAACTGAACAGTGAAAAATGCATTGATTATACCACTTACTAAGCTATCTAACCTTGGGAAAAATGTCTAACATTTAACCTGCATCTCAGTTTCCACAACTATAAAACAGGAATAGTAATAGTACCTACCTCGCAAGACTGTTGTAAGAATTTTAAAAGTTAATAAAAGGTTAATGAACATAAGACACTTAAACAGTGCCTGGCATGTGAAAAATATGCAATAAATGTTTGTTTACTGATGCTGTTATTCAATAAGTACAGTTTAGCTGGTAGACTACATCTTTCAATACATGGGACTCGTGGAGGAAAATAACAAAAGGGGCCTCTGGTGACTGAACTACTTTTCTAAAAAAAAAATGGGGTGATTTAGAACTAAGGCAAGAAAACAAACAGCAGCAGCCAGAGGTCAATGCCTATTACTATTCTTTCACCGAGGAGGATGGCCAGTTGTTTTGTCAATGAAGTCTAAAATATGTTTTCCTAGTTTGCCTTGCTTGGTATCCTTTGAACTCCTTAGCCCTTATCTGCCTAAACTCAACCTGCCCCTCCGTCCATCTGCCTCCAGAGATCACAGGTAAGGCTCCTTTTGTGTGCCCACCCCAGATGGTCGGTGCTGATCTCCCAGGGCTGTGAGGAACAGTTCCGAGACTGGCTGCAGGCTTGGTGAGAATGAGTGCCGTGGTGGAGTGGCCATGTCTGCCATGCAGTGATGGATTGGTTATGTCTGGCATGGAGCGTAGGGGACATTTAAGACGTGATTGCAAGGTATTTGCCATCTGTGCCCTAAATAAATTATTTACAAAAAGTGAGCTGGCCTCCTCATTGTCCTACCAAATATGCCTTGCAGGTTCCGATCTGTTCTGGCCTCATCCTCTTCTTGGTCTGTTCACACCCTACCTTGCCTCTCAGGCCTTGTGTATCTCAGTTACCTACATCTACAGTGTGGTCACTATATACTTTTCCAGGACTATTCCTCCTCAGTGGGATAGTCATGGGGTATAGCCATAAGAAAAATAAGCCAGCAGTCATGTTTCAAGACATTCAAGGAAAGAGATTTCTTCAGACAGAGTCATGCTTAATTTGTTAATACTAAAATTTAAAAACCCAACTGGCCTATGACTAAGGAATTCCTTTATTCTCTAATTTGCCTATGTCAACAAACAGGAATGTAACAAGGACGGTCACTACAATGCCACATAAAGTTACAAAACATTAAAAACATTAATGGCCATCAGCAGGAAAATGGTAAATAAACTGTGGTCTGTTCATATTCTGGATGATCCTGTAGTAGCATTTTATATGAGGTAGATTTTTGTGTACAGCATGGTTAGATCTCTAAGGCACACTATGAGACGAAAAAAGTGAACTGCAAAATTTATAACCATGACTGCCCTTAACACCCAAATTGTGCTCTTAAGTCTCTCTGGGAAACACAGCCATACTAGACTCTGCTGGACACCCACTGTGTGAACTATGAGCCCAAGGAAGTTCCCAGTTCCAATATTAGATCATATTTTCTTTTGATACCATACTTCTTGCAAAGCTGGGTTTCTAGAGGTTGCTGTGATAAAAAGCAAGTAGCAGACAAAAATAGGTGTAGACCAGGCATGACAGCAGCAGTGTCTGATCTCATCCCAGGGTTTGAGGAGCCTGGAGGTGCCCAGCAGGCACACATTCTGTTAGTAATTTTCTATTTTCATACATGTAATGTTTTATATCACTACTAAATTGTTAGGACATAAATACTGATGAAATTGCTTGGATCTACCTCTAATTATGTTATCTAATATTTAGATACTCTTTTGACCTAAGGCACCATGGAATAATTACTCAAATACTGAAAGCCATGAACCAAGAAAGTTTGGGAACTTCTGAACTAGGATATCATACAACTAATGCGCTTTTTTTAAAAATAAAAACTAAAAAATGCTACCATATATTTTCAAAGAACATATAATAAGCCTCAAAGTGTATTTTAAACACTAAACTGATATGAGTGAGGAAGAGAAGCGGGATTTAGGGCCATTCATCAAAGGAAACCATGACTTCCATTTTTTCTGTTATTTCATCTGTGATGTTTTAACTTAAACTTCTTTCACATATTGGTATCTCACATGAATAATTAAAAATCTATTTAAAAAAAGAAAGCTAAGCTCTACTCAGAGGATAGAGGTAGATAAAAGAGTGATTAATATGTAATTAAGAATCTTAATATGTAATTAAGAATTTCATTATAACAAGTGGATGCCAAATTCAGCCAAGCACCCAGGTGGGCACTGTGGCCCCATCCAGAAGCCAGCACTCTGGGCCTGAATTCCAGCTCTGCGACTTACTAGTGATGTGACCCCCCAGCAAATTATTCTGTCTCCTCACCAACAGCATCATGGTGAGACTTAAATAGGTTAATTCATTAGGAAGCCCTTAGCACAGAGCTTGGAGCATCAGTGAACACCAGCTGTTCCGATCTTCTGGTTCACTCAGACGCGTACGTTGGTGCAACGGCCCCTCTGGTGAGCCTTTGTCATGGTCTTCCCCTCTCACTCCCCACACAAGTTGCCTTCTGCTCTACATGAACAGACAATTCTCCTGTTTTTCATTCTTCTCTTTAGCATTATGAGTTGGGCAATGAAGTCCAGTCTGGACTACACCAACTCCTGCTGTCACTGTGTATACAGATGGATTACATGCCTGTGACAAAATAAACATGATGTATGCTTGGTAGTTAGATAAGAGGCTTGGAACACTTATGCTATTGCTATTTTCTTCTCAATTGCTACTAGGAATATATGCTTTCTTTAAAAGTCTGTTTCCTTACTGGAAACTGTATTCCCTAAGAGAGGCAGAAAGGAAAGCCTGCCAATCAAATAGCTGAATTTGTGACTGGTTTACTGCAGTTGAAACCATTTTCTCAACTCTCATTTTGAATAAAAATTCCAAAGACTAAGGAAGCTAAGGCCCAGTCATTGATTCTACCTAATGAGCTTGGGAGTAAGATGAGCCAGAGGAGGCACCCCTTAGCATGACTGGAAGGTGTCAGGAAGGTGTCCCCATAGACACTGTCACCGCTCTCCCAGGTCCCCTCGGATGCTCTTTCCCTTCAGTTATACAGCAGTCCTTGTCTTTTGGGGAACACTGCCCTCAGGTTACTGGAACCATTGCAGGGTGAAGAATGAGCCTCCCCACTCACCCCCAACCTACAACGGGGCAGCTCTTAACTGATAACTGACAGGCGTGGAAGATAAATACCCCTGCCCCTCACCCCTTAACCAGGACAACCAGAAGGCATGACCTGCACCCTTTCAGAGTTCCTCTCCACATGATTGTCCAGCATCATGTACTTGGCACGGCCTCCTCGCCCCTCATCCCCCTCCCCCAACTCTCCTACAAGTTTTTTCCTGGGAATACTTCCTGGTAAAAGTGGAATGTTTATCTCAGGACCAGCTTCTGCGAACCAAACCTAAGAAAGCCTCCCTAACTCTCCATCAAAAACTGTCCTCTGTTGTTTTTAAAATCCTTCCCTTGGAGGTTTACTTTTTTTGTTTTAGACTTCAACCCTAGTAACCTGCAAATCCCCAGTGAGAGGTCCCCTGAAAGGGTTTTCAGGACTGACCATCTAGCCTGACCACATTTCAAGCCATTTCTTAGAACAAATGTATTTTGATTGATAGAAGCTTGAAGAGGAGTAGAAGGAAGCCTTATAAAAGGAGAGAAAAGCAGAGAGATGCCTAACACCCCTAGGCCCTGATTTCCTTAGCTGTGATCTTAGACAGATGCCCTAAGAGTCCTTCAGCTCTTACATTCCACATTTGGAGAACCTCAAGGATGAGAACATTGCTAACAGATGTTTCTTTTAAATTTTGCTAGGCCCAGCTGTGCTTAGCCTGGAGACAGCATTTTTCTCTGCCTCATCATAGAAATGGTTCATTTCTTTTGTACTTTCTAACTTTGGCTTGTTTGGGGAAAAAGAAGGTGGGTATGAGGTGGTGATTTGTGACTAAGTAGATTGATTTTTAATTTGGTAGCTGATGAGATTAAAAAAAGAAAAGTTCCCCAAAGTAAACAATATAACAGTTATCTTCACATGCTGGGTTTCTGTTAATATTGATTCAGTCGATGATTACAGAATAAATTACACACCTGTTATCTTTCTCAAAACCCTTGATGTCCAACACCAGAATAATCTGGTGGCCCAGAGAAGTGTGTTAAATAACAAATGAGGCTTTAAATAAGAAAGAATGTACCTCCCTAAACAGGAGACTGTTTTTCCCCTCAGGAGAAACCAGATCCAAAATCTGACAGATTCCCATCATAGCTCTGAAAAGATAGCCTGATTCTCACATCTCACCTGGACAAAGCCTCAGAGTAACTTAGTCCTGCATTATCCAGCCAATTTATGCTATTTCTAGGCCCTGTGGCCTCTGCTGGGGAAAAACAAACGCCATCTGAATGAATACAGCTTTCCCAGTGTTCAGATAGCCAAGGTAGAGCCAGGCCCTAGTTATTTAGCTCCCAGGAAACAACAGTTTCCTCTCCAGTTTCAACAAAATCTGCAACACAATGGCAACAGCCAGAGTATCGTTAGCTCAGGTACACTCCAAAGTTACTGTCCTTTTGAAGTCGATCTACCCTAGAAAACTTTCATTGCTGCGGTATAGTGTTTTTTTACTCCTTCAGCAATAACTGCCTTTGCATTCTGGCCCTCAGGGATGAGCAAAACAGAAGTTACAGCCAGAAGAAACTGTAGGGAAGAGGCAGAAACAGGAAGCCTAAGAAAGCAAAGGCACCATTTTTTTTTTTCCATAATGGACCTGATAGTAAATATTTTAGGCTTTGGAGATCCACATAGTCTCTGCTAGGATTACTCAACTTAGCTGTTAGAACATGAAAGCAGCCACAGACAATTCATAGATGAATAGAAATAACTGTTCCAGTAAAACTTCATTTACAAAAACAGATGGAGGCCATCCTGACCCTCATGTGCAAACCCATTCTACATCCAAGAAATCCTTACTGTACACTTAAAAAAAACAAAACAAAAAAACTGTAGTTGTCTGAAAATGCAATAGTTTGTAAAAACATGTATTATGTTTATTTTTACGTACACTGGGATACCAAATGCAATTATAAAGGAAATTAGGGGATTCCTTCAAGCTTGTTACAATGGAATTTGCCAGTATTTACATTTGCTGTCAAGCCATATAAATTTGAGATTGTCACCAAACTGTTTTAAGGTCAAAGATTTCCTTAGTTGTCAGACCTATGGACCATTTCAAACTCTTCATAGCATGGAATAGTAAAAAGATTACTTACATATGTTGGTAATATGAATTAATATGCATTTAAACAACAACCCTATGGTGAAGAGGAAAAAAAGGTACAAACTTCCAATTATAAATTAGTTACGTGAATGAAAGTACAGCATAGCAGTCAATAATACTGTAATATCTTTATATGATAGCATTCCACAATGTAATTGCAGAATCACTATGTTGTACAGCTGAAACCAACATAAAATTGCACATCAACTATATTCCAATTAAAAAGACAACAACCCTATGGCATAGATACTATTAGTATTCCCGTTTTACAGATAAAGAAACTGAGGCATAGTTTAAAGAGCCTGCTCAAAGTCATACAACCAGCAAGTGGCAGGGAGAGGATTTGAGCCTGTCATCCTAGCGTCAAAGCTCTGAGCTTTGACCTGAGCAATACTGTCCTCTGGGCCTCTTTCCTCTTTCCTTCACTAGAGCCCCTTCCCTTACTGACTCTACAGCTACCCATGCTTCCTGAAGGTCTCCCTCTCCTCATTTCTGTTCTTTCTGCTCCATATACTCCTGGTCAGTCCCTTTTGCTGATTTCTCCTTCTGGACCATCCTTTAAAATATGGATGTTCTATTAGCTTTCAGATTCCCCTCCTTCTATGCTGTCTCCCTCAGCTCTGCAATCTATTCTCCAGGCTCTAAAGTAATGATGACCTCACAGGCCCCCAAACCTCCACCTGTGGCCTACACCTCTACATGTGGCTTCAGATCCATATTTGCAAATATACACTGAACATCTCCACTTCAACATCTCCAAAATCTACTGCCTCTCACCAAAACCCACTCTCCCTACAGTTTTTTAGTAAATGGTTCCAGTTGTACTTGGAGCCCAAAGTGGCCATGTACGACATCCAAACACCCTGCTGGAGAGGCCATGCGGAGGGGCCCCGAAACCACAGGCAGAGGAAGGGACCCCCACGCCCACCTCCCAGTTGTCTCCATCAAGGCACCCGTCATATGAATGATGACATCTTAGATCCCCCAGACCAGACCAGCCACCAGCTGAACAGCACTGAGTGAGCCCAGTCAACACGTATGAAACAAGAAGAATCACCCAGCTGATTTCTGGCCCAAGATTTCTCACCCAAAAGACTCTGAAACATGATAAAATTGTGCTAAGTCTTTCCAAATCTCAGTGGCTTGTTACACGGCAATAGATTACCAGGAGTAAGAGACCTAGTTATGAACTGTGCCCTGCCTCTTTCCCTCCCCGTACACACACTCATATGTTGAAACCCTAACCCACACTGAGATGGGATTTGGAGGTGGGGCCTTTGGAAGGTAATAAGGTTTAGAGGAAGTCATGAGGGTGAGGCTCCCCCAGGATGAGATTAGTATCCTCCTAAGAAGGGAAAAGAAACTGAGTGCACTCTCTCTGCCTGTGAGGACACAAGCAGAAGGCGGCTGGCTGCAAGACAGGAAGAGAATCCTCCCCAGGCACCAGATCTGTCATAACCTTAATCTTGGACTTCCCAGGCTCTAGAACACTGAGAAATAAATGTCCTGCCTAAGCCACCCAGTCGAGATGTTTTCGAAAACAGTCCTCATTATCAGTGTCCGTGGATGTAACACCCAATCATAAGTGAACCTTTGAAAGACCTCTGCTGGAGCAGGCATGAAAATGAAATAAAGTCTACTTCAAATTGTCATTTCCTCACCTGAACTGTTTTTATTTCTCCAAGTTATCTACCAGTTACATTCTAGTCTTCTTCCCAGCTTGACTTAAGAATTGTCTTTAAAGGTATTTTGAAACTTCCAAACCTGCTGGTCTCTAGTCAGCTTTGATGTTCTTGTCTTCTAGAAGCCTCCAGTGTTTCTCGCTAATGATGATATTCAAACTGTATCTCCTTGATCAGTTTCCATCCTCATCTGAACAAAGCCCTGGAGGTTCCCACCATCAAGGACAAAGATTGTCCTACCTAAGATATCCTCCTTTATCCCTAACTCAAATAGGGATAAAATGGCATTTTCCTGGCCCCACTTATTATCATATCTGCTTTTTGGCCCAACAGGGGAACCAGTTCATGTGTTTGCTTCTCTCGCCACTGAAATCATGGCATCCCAGTTGGCTAAGTGTCTTTCAAATTGCAACCTGTGTTTATAGGCATCTCATCTCTTCCCAGGAGGGGATATCAGGTGTAGACAGAGTCAATTATAAGCAGTCATTTTAGTTAAACCCCAAGTTCTTCTTTCTCCTGAAGGAATATGACAATTTCCCCAAATCTGTCAGCATTAATGCCTTGGGCCACAACCGAACTACCAGACAATATCTCCAGTTTTCAAGGTGCTAGGAGAGTGCTGTGTTCCTTGTCACTGGAGTGCTTAAAGTCCTTTCCCATAAAACCAAGTTACTTGTCCATTCCCCTCCCAAAACAGGCATCCAAGCAGTCTTGATTTTTAATACCCCTGAGACTTAAAACCATAGAAGACTCAGTAAGCAAATTCTCGACCAAGGGCCTGAGGCAGTAGCACCACCCTTCAGTGCAGCGCTGTCCTAAATCTCAGGTACCACTCTCGTTCCTAGTTGCGAGCATCTGTGAAGCAATTGTCCTCAGGAGCGGGAAGCAGGCTTTCAATGGCAGGAGCAGCTGGTGGGACATAATGCTGTCTGGCTTCCTGGCACCATCCCCAGAATGAAACCTCAAATTACCAGGCCTGGTTTTATTTTATTCTGTGTCCTCCCCAAAGGTGTCTCTAGAAAAAGCAAATTGCTTTAACATGGAAAAGGTCTTTTTCCATTATTAATAAAACTCACTGATAGGCTCACTAGTTCTTTCTGGCTATCAATATAAAAGCCTCAAGCTGTTGTTATATTTGAGGGGAAGGGAAACATCAGGGTTCAGCATGTCCCTGCATCCAGGATTTCCCCCGTCATCCTCGCAAAGTGTGTCAGGTGGCCATGTGACCCACAGTGCCCTACCGTCACAAGGTTCCTTGAGGAGACTGCCCCAGGGGGTTGCATTTCCAAAGTGAATTTATTGTCTGTGGGTACAAGTCAGAATGCCCCTTAAGTAGGTAAGTCAATGACATTGATATAAGTGGGTTAATCAGATGCTTAGAAATAAGGAAGTTAGAATCAAAAGCTTTGGGTCCAACTTCCCTGCAGACTGTAAACCAACCATCTGCAACCAGGTCCTGGTATAATTCCTCCTCTGGCTGGGCTAGGGGAAGGGTACTTCCATAGTTCTAAGGCACTGGGGATGACTTCCCTAGGTGGGCCTGGGAAAGGGCAGAAGAACAAGAAAGGAAATCCAGGACAAAGGATGTCTCAAGCCATAGCCATAGAAACTGAAATTATGAAATCAAACTCATTATTTCAAAACTGCACCCTTCCAAAGAGAAGTTACCCAAACCCCTGAACAGAAGTGGTGGAAACAATATGCTACATTTAATAAAAATACCTGGACTTTAGCTAAATAATACCCTTTCTTCTGGAGTTATTCCTTCCTATACTTCTGAATGTATCGTCCCAGGTTTCTCCATCAATGAGATGGAGATGAAGGGAATACCACCTACCACCTCCCTGAATTATAGGCAACTAGAGTTACATGAGTTCTTAAGACAAATGTGATGTAAACTAAAAGAGATTTCTATTGACCACTATTCAACCTGTCCCTCCCTACATCAAACTTTTAAAATAATGGAAATTCTGGACCCTTGCCATTAAAATAGCATGAGATAGTCATCTACTGAGTCAGTCCTCACGACTCTCAGAGCATATGGGGCATGAGACATCTTGTCAAACATATGGTGTTCCAAATGTAACAGTGCTAAATATTTAATATTTCACAATGGTTTACCGTAAATCAAGTTGCAAAGAGCTGTAGGCAAACCACCAACTCCCACAGCAGAGGTAAGTTCCACATCAGCTTTTCTAACTAACTTGATTTTCTTTGATTCATTTTCTATCCAAATAATTCATTGATTTTATTTCCCATTGAGGAAAAAGTATATGAGGTAGCAAAAACCCAATGCTGGTCAATTAATCTCTGCTTAAAACTCCATATCAGCACATCTCTGTGCCTTTGAACTCAATTTTCTAATTATCCAAGGCTCATTTTCCCTCTTCTTCCCCCACAGATCAGAATAATGGCCATCCTGCCTTTTAAAAGCAGTTTAAAGATTACAGACTAGGTTTTAGACTTGCTAATCATAGCTGTATTTCCTCGTGCAATTGCCTCATCTAGACCTAGCCTATGCATAATGATTGTAATAATAAAAATACATACCATGTACTCAGTATATACCAACTAGTTGAGCATTTACATACCACAACCCTAATTCCCATATCAATCCTACAGGTAGGTATTGCTATCTCTTAACAATCAAGACAGAGACTCAGAAAGGCTCAATAACTTGGTCAAGAGCACCCAGCTTATGAACCAGCAGAGATGGGATTGAATCCATATCTTACTGAGTACAGAGTTCATGCAGCTTCATGCAGTAACTATTCTGCAACCCACGTGGAGGCTGCACTCATACTGTACCCTCAGATCAAACGGCTGTAACAGCTATATGCTGCGGGGGGGGGGAAGAGGGGAGGAAACAGCTCTTCAGGTGGCCCTCTAAGTAATTTAATGGACACATCAGCTTTGTCTGGGGAATATAGTCCACATTTTTTCCATTAATCTACTACCCAAGTCTAGATACTAAGAATTAATCTAAACCAAGTCAAAATGTAAAGACCAATGAAGCCAATCCACCTAAAGACTTCTTTTTAAGGCAAAAAATAGTAATTTTAGACATTTAGTACAACCTTCACCCATCTTCCCTTAATGTTAGTATATTATATAACTATACCAAAATTCAGAAATGAACATTAACACATTAATACTAACTAAAGTACAGACTTAATCTGGAGTTCACCAGTTTTCCTGCTACTATACTTTTCTCTGGTCCAGAAGCCAAGCCAGGGTCCCGCATTGCCTCAGTGCTGCATCTCTGGTCTGCGAGAATTCTCCAATC
This sequence comes from Manis javanica, assembly GCF_040802235.1. Taxonomy (NCBI): domain Eukaryota; kingdom Metazoa; phylum Chordata; class Mammalia; order Pholidota; family Manidae; genus Manis; species Manis javanica. The sequence continues at coordinate 79,159,823 of NC_133157.1, forward strand.
TTTCCTGGTCTTTCATTACCTTAACACTTTTGAAGACTTTTTGACCTTACACTTTACTAAGTTACTCTGGAGAAATAACTCACTTTAGTTTGATGTTTCCTGAAGATTTGAGTGAAGTTATGCATGACTGGGAAGAATACCCCAGAGATGACGGAGGCTTCTCAGTTCAGGGTATCAGAGGGCATGTGACGCTGGCATGTGTTCTTGCTGGTGACGTTGACCTTGATTGCTTGGTGAAAACTTACCAGGCTTCTCCACTATGATGCTCTTCTTTTTCCCTTCGTAATAAAAAAATCTTGGAGCTGGAGGGATACTTTGAGACTATGAAATGAAAAAGGATTTTATGTATTTAAGAGGTTTCCAGCTATTATCTAGGCCAAAGGTCAGCAAACTATGGACAACTGCCTATTTTTCTGTAAAGTACTTTTGTTGGGTAAAGGTTTTACTGGAACACAGCCACATCCATTGATTTAGGTGTTGTCTATGGCTGCTTTCCACTAGAACAGAATAAATGAATAATTATGACAAGTTGTATGGGTCACAAAGCTGAAAATATTTTCTATCGGGTCCTTTACAGATAGGGTTTACAGATCCCTAGTCTAGTCTATGCCCCAAATTTTCATTTGGCAGCTGGACCAGAAAGAATATGGGTTAAAATTTCATCCTTCCTACAACAATTACTAGCCATGCAGCCTTAGGCAAGCCACTGACCCACTCTGAACCTCAGTTTCCCCCTTCGTTGCAGTGTTTTAGGAAAGACTAGGGGTCATGTCAGTAAAACTCATGGCACATGACACATACTCAACTAATGGTCCCAACATTGATCAGAAGACCAAAGCTGGGATGACTGCATCAAAGGTAGAATCTTGCCCATCACCTATATCAAGGATATGTTTAAAACATGTTCCTGGCGTCAGCCCCAGGGATCTGATTCAGGAGGTCTAGAATAAGTCCACACTACACATTTTCAGTGAACACCTAAGGTGATTTTGTTGCAGGACCAGCTCTGGGAATGACTGTTAATAAGCAGTAAATACCACACTAATCCTCTCTGCGACTTTATGTCAGTCCTGTATCCCACAGTGTCCGCCTCCCTTCCTCTCCCTCAGTTAAATGCTTGTCCCATTAAAGGGTTCCTGCAAGTACCACAGGAAAGCAACATCGTCTTCTGAGCTACTGTGTTACATCAATTTATCGAAGATTAGGTCCTATTGGACTCCAAGAGCAAAAATAAGATTTTCCAGGTTTCAGAAAAAATATTCCTTTAACAGCCTCCTCCTTTATGAAAATAAAGAGAAAACTCTGGGAGCCTCTCCTCATAGCACTGAGTCAGGAAATAAGAAACCAAGTATGTATTGAGGTTTTCAGGAGGGAAGAGGGGACAGAAGACAACCAGGGACACTGGTAAGGACAAGGGCAAATTAACGAAGGCAGAAGGGACCTGTCCCTGCATCCCTGGCCACCCCCCAGCTGACCCTATCCTGCACTGCCCTGGTTGGTGGTCCAACAGGGTAAGAAACAGAGACTGGAGCAGGTACAAGGCCTCTTAACCCACAGCTAGACCAACAGCAGTGTTTCAGGAATGAGAAACCCCAGGTGATAGAAACTGGAGATTCCTGGGGCCTTCTGGATGTGAGAGACATTTATATGACTATGAGTGCAGTCTAATCCATGCCTGAGCTCCCACAGGCACATATACCAGCTCAAAAGGCAAGATTCCCCTGCCCACTCTTATACTCCAACAGATACTGAGGAATAAGTGTGTCTAGGAACAGGGACACAACAGGGACTGTCAAATTTAGAGATGCCCAAAGAGCAGATTTCAAAGTATCTTAACCCTCCATCTTCCAAAACCTTTTTTTTTTCACTGAAGTAAAATTCACATAACATAAAACCAACCATTTTAAAGTGTCCATTTCCATGGCATTTAGTATATTCACAATGTTGTGTAACCACCAGCCATATTAAGTTCCAAGCATTTTCATTACTCCCCGCAAAAAGACCCCTCATATCCATTAAGCAGTCACTCCCCCATTCTTCTCTCCAATAGCTTTTTATAGTGACGGGTGGATTATCTCTATAATGACATTTTATGTAACCACTCTTTGAGGAACTTTAGCAAACTTTGGGTTCAAAGGACATAGGAACATTCCCTCTCCAACCAGGAGGGAGTGACCTCCCAGAAAGGCCCAAGATAAGTTTCCTCTGTTCCTGTCCCACCTAGTCCAGTAGGAACAGTGCCAGAGTCTCTTACACAAACACACACACACCACACACCCTGGTCTGGTTAATTTCATGTTGTCAATAATCATGAGAATAAGAGTACATCATGGGTGATCTGAGAAGAATCTCTTCAACCCCCCACCACAGCCTGAGTCATTACCCCAAATGGGTCTGGACAAAGGTCAGCTCTTACCCTCTGCTTCTCTGGGTCCACATAACGAATGCCAAAGTAGTCCTTCTCCAGCAAGCTGTAGTAGTTGCAAATGTGGTCAATAAGGAACTGCCCTTTGGTCTCCCTCTGCAAAGGAAGCACATTTAAGTTTCAGCCAGAGCTCACCTTACACACTCATGTCTAAAAGGTGTTTCATTCACCCTGGTAGGTCTGTGCTCATAAAAATGGATTAGTTCATCAAAGATGGCAGCGTGAGAGGAGAGACAGAGGCTTCCTCCTAAAACTGGATACAATTAGACAATTTAATTGGCGCAACTAATCCTGAGAGAGCAACAGGAAAGAGAACTGCATCAGACTGCACACACTGGGAGAAAAGAGCAGACCTCAGCTAACGGAGTAACGTACCAGAGCTGTGGCTCCACGGGACCCAAGCCCTTCCCCCACCCCAGCTCACCTGCAGGAGGAAGAGAAATGGAGCAGGGAGGGAGTGGAAGGCTTGGGACTGCTGAATACCTAGCTCCAGAGATCTGCGCTGAGAGCACAAACCTACATTTCATGGTGCTTTCATGAGACTCGCATGACTACCTGGTTAGAAAGTTAATACAGGCAGAGTTCCTGGGGAGACTGGGATTCCAGATGCTTGTGGAAAGCAGGGATCCATATCTGGCTGCTCTGGGACAAAAATTTATACCTGTGTGCCCGGCCCACTGGCTCAGGCAGTGGAGACAGGCACAGGAGCCAGGAGGCGGAGAACAGCTCTTTCCTACCCCCAGTACCGCTCCCCTGCGACCCTGACATTGATTCAGGGACTCAGCAGCTCCAGAATAGAGCTTCTGGACACTAGAGGGTGCCATATACAAACATGAAACGCCAAAGGAACCTTGTCCAGAGTAAAATTGTTAATACAACTCCCAAGAAAGATTTAAATGATATGGATCTCATGACACTTCCTGAAAGGGAGTTCAAAATAAAAATCATCAACATCCTAATGGAGGTACGGAAAGACATCCAAGAACCCAGCAATGAATTCAGGTCAGAGATCCAATCGTTAAAGAACACGATGGAGGGTATTAAAAGCAGGTTGGATACAGTGGAGGAGACAATAAATGAAATAGAAACTAGAGAAGAGGAATACAAAGAAGCTGAGGCACAGAGAGAAAAAAGGATCTCTAAAAATGAAAGAATATTGAGAAAACTGTGTGACCAATCCAAGCAGAACAATATTCGCATTATAGGGATACCAGAAGAAAAAGAGAGAGAAAAAAGGGATAGAAAGTGTCTTTGAGGAGGTAGTTGCTGAAAACTTCCCCAATCTTGGGAAGGAGATAGTCTCTCAGGCCATGGAGATCCACAGATCCCCCTACACAAGGAACCCAAGGAAGACGACACCAAGACACATAGTAATTAAAATGGGAAAGATCAAGGATAAGGACAGACTGTTAAAAGCAGCCAGAGGCAGAAATAAGATCACATACAAAGGAAAGCCCATCAGACTAACAGACTTCTCAGCAGAAACCTTACAGGCCAGAAGGGAGTGGCATGATGTATTTAATGCCATGAAGCAGAAGGGCCTGGAACCATGATTACTTTATCTGGAGAGATTATCATTTAAATTTGAAGGAGGGATTAAACAATTTCCAGATAAGCAAAAGCTGAGAGAGTTTACCTCCCACAAACCATCTCTACAGTCCATTTTGGAGGGAAATAGTCTGCTATAGATGGAAGTGTTCCTAGGGTTGGATAGTTGTCACCAGAGGTAGTAAAATCATGGTAGGGAGGGTGGAGCAGCTGATTGCGAGACAAATGCAAAATTAAACTGACTATCCTCAAAGCCAATCAAGGGATAGAGAAAAAGTATAGAATCTGATACCTAATATATAAAGAATGAAGGAGGAAGAAAAAGGAGGAGAAATAGAAAAGTACCTTTAGATTGTGTTTGTAACAGCATACTAAGTGAGTTAAGTTAGACTCTTAGATAGTAAGGAAAGTAACCTGGAACCTTTGGTAACCATGAATCTAAAGCCTGAAATGGCAATAAGTACATACCTATCAATAATCACCCTAAATGTAAATGGACTGAATGCACAAATCAAAAGACATAGAGTCACTGAATGGGTAAAAAAACAAGACCCATCTATATGCTGCTTATAAGAGACTCACCTAAAACCCAAAGACATGTACAGACTAAAAGTCAAGGGATGGAAAAAGATATTTCATGCAAACAATAGGGAGAAAAAAGCAGGTGTTGCAGTACTAGTATCAGACAAAATAGACTTCAAAACAAAGAATGTAACAAGAGATAAAGAAGGACATTACGTAATGATAAAGGGCTCAGTCCAACAAGAGGATATAACCATTCTAAATATATATGCACCCAACACAGGAGCACCAGCATATGTGAAACAAATACTAACAGAACTAAAGGGGGAAATAGACTGCAATGCATTCATTTTAGGAGATTTCAACACACCATTCACTCCAAAGGACAGATCCACCAGACAGAAAATAAGTAAGGACACAGAGGCACTGAACAACACACTAGAACAGATGGACCTAATAGACATCTACAGAACTCTACACCCAAAAGCAACAGGATACACATTCTTCTCAAGTGCACATGGAACATTCTCCAGAATAGACCACATACTAGGCCACAAAAAGAGCCTCAGTAAATTCCAAAAGATTGAAATCCTACCAACCAACATTTCAGATCACAAAGGTATAAAACTAGAAATAGATTGTACCAAGAAAGCAAAAAAGGCTCACAAACACATGGAGCTTAACAACACGCTTCTAAATAGTCAATGGATCAATGACCAAATTAAAATGGAGATCCAGCAATATATGGAAATAAATGACAACAACAACACAAAGCCCCAACTTCTGTGGGACGCAGCGAAAGCAGACTTAAGAGGAAAGTATATAGCAATCCAGGCACACTTGAAGAAGGAAGAACAATCCCAAATGAATAGTCTAACGTCACAGTTATCAAATTGGAAAAAGAAAAATAAATGAGGCCTCAAGTCAGCAGAAGGAGGGACATAATAAAGATCAGAGAAGAAATAAATAAAATTAAGAAGAATAAAACAACAGAAAAAAATCAGTGAAACCAAGAGCTGGTTCTTTGAGAAAATAAATAAAATAGATAAGCCTCTAGCCAAACTTATTAAGAGAAAAAGAGAATCAACACACATCAACAGAATCAGAAATGAGAAAGGAAACATCACAACGGACCCCACAGAAATACAAAGAATTATTAGAGAATACTATGAAAAACTATATTCTAAGAAGCTGGAAAACCTAGAAGAAATGGACAACTTCCTAGAAAAATACAACATTCCAACACTGACCAAGGAAGAAACAAAATCTAAACAAACCAATCACCAGCAAAGAAATTGAAGCAGTAATCAAAAAACTACCCAAGAAAAAAACCCCTGGGCCAGATGGATTTACCTCAGAATTTTATCAGACATTCAGAGAAGATATAATACCCATTCTCCTTTAAGTTTTCCAAAAATCAGAAGAGGAGGGAATACTCCCAAACTCATTCTATGAAGCCAACATGACCCTAGTACCAAAACCAGGCAAAGACCCCACCAAAAAAGAAAATTACAGACCAATATCCCTGATGAACATAGATGCAAAAATACTCAATAAAATATTAGCAAAACGACCTCAAAAATATATCAAAAGGATCATACACCACGACCAAGTGGGATTCATCCCAGGGATGCAAGGATGGTACAACAGTCGAAAATCCATCAACATCATCCACCACATTAACAAAAAGAAAGACAAAAACCACATGATCATCTCCATAGATGCTGAAAAAGCATTTGACAAAATTCAACATCCATTCATGATAAAAACTTTCAGCAAAATGGGTATAGAGAGCAAGTTCCTCAACATAATAAAGGGCATATACGATAAACCCACAGCCAACATCATACTTAACAGCGAGAAGCTGAAAGCTTTTTCTCTGAGATTGGGAACAAGACAGGGATGCCCACTCTCCCCACTGTTTTTTAACATAGTACTGGAGGTCCTAGCCACAGCAATTAGACAAAACAAAGAAATACAAGGAATCCAGATTGGTAAAGAAGAAGTTAAACGGTCACTATTTGCTGATGACATGATATTGTACATAAAAAACCCTAAAGACTCCACTCCTAAACTACTAGAACTGATATCGGAATATAGCAAAGTTGCAGGATACAAAACTAACACACAGAAATCTGTGGCTTTCCTATACACTAATAATGAGCCAATAGAAAGAGAAATCAGGAAAACAATTCCATTCACAATTGCATCAAAAAGAATAAAATACCTAGGAATAAACCTAACCAAAGAAGTGAAAGACCTAAACCCTGAAAACTATAAGACACTCTTAAGAGAAGTTAAAGAGGACACTAACAAATGGAAACTCATCCCATGCTCTTGGCTAGGAAGAATTAATATCATCAAAATGGCCATCCTGTCCAAAGCAATATACAGATTTGATGCAATCCCTATCAAATTACCAACAACATTCTTCAACAAACTGGAACAAATAGTTCAAAAATTCATATAGAAACACCAAAGACCCTGAATAGCCAAAGCAATCCTGAGAAAGAAGAATAAAGTGGCAGGGATCTCACTCCCCAACTTCAAGCTCTACTACAAAGCCATAGTAATCAAGACAATTTGGTACTGGCCCAAGAACAGAGCCACAGATCAGTGGAACAGATTAGAGACTCCAGACATTAACCCAAACATACACGGTCAATTAATATTCGATAAAGGAGCCATGGACATACAATGGGGAAATGACAGTCTCGTCAACAGATGGTGCTGGCAGAACTGGACAACTACATGTAAGAGAATGAAACTGGATCACTGTCTAACCCCATATGCAAAAGTAAATTCAAAATGGATCAAAGACCTGAATGTAAGTCATGAAACCATAAAACTCTTAGAAAAAAACATAGGCAAAAATCTTTTGGATGTGAACATTAGCGACTTCTTCATGAATATATCTCCCCGGGCAAGGAAAACAAAAGTAAAAATGAACAAGTGGGACTATATCAAGCTGAAAAGCTTCTGTACAGCAAAGGACACCATCAATATAGCAAAAAGGTGCCCTACAGTATGGGAGAATATTTTTGTAAATGACAGATCCGATAAAGGCTTGACATCCAAAATATATAAAGAGCTCATGCTCCTCAACAAACAAAAAGCAAATAATCCAATTAAAAAATGGGCAGAGGAGCTGAACACAGTTCTCCAAAGCAGATATTCAGATGGCCAACAGACACATGAAAAGATGTTCCACATTGCTAGTTATCAGAGAAATGCAAATTAAAACCACAATGAGATATCACCTCACACCAATAAGGATAGCTACCATCCAAAAGACAAACAACAACAAATGTTGGCGAGGTTGTGGAGAAAGGGGAACCCTCCTACACTGCTGGTGGGAATGTAAATTAGTTCAACCATTATGGAGAGCAATATGGAGGTTCCTCAAAATGCTCAAAATTGACTTACCATTTGACCCAGAAATTCCTTTTCTAGGAATTTACCCTAAGGATGCAGCACTCCAGTTTGAAAAAGACAGATGCACCCCTATGTTTATCGCAGCACTATTTACAATAGCCAAGAAATGGAAGCAACCTAAGTGTCCATCAGTAGATGAATGGATAAAGAAGATGTGGTACATATACACAATGGAATATTATTCAGCCATAAGAAGAAAACAAATCCTACCATTTGCAACAACATGGATGGAGCTAGAGGGTATTATGCTCAGTGAAATAAGCCAAGCAGAGAAAGACAAATACCAAATGATTTCACTCATCTGTGGAGTATAAGAACAAAAGAAAAACTGAAGGAACAAAACAGTAGCAGAATCACAGAACCCAAGAATGGACTAACAGTTACCAAAGGGAATGAGACTGGGGAGAATGGGAGGGTAGGGAGGGATAAGAGCAGGGAAGAAGAAAGGGGGTATTATGATTAGTATGTATAATGTTGGGGGTGGGGGAAAGGGGAGGGCTTTGCAACACAGAGAAAACAAGTAGTGATTCTAAGCGTCTTGCTATGCTGATGGACAGTGACTGTAAGGGGGTTTGTGGGGGGGACTTGGGGTAGGAGAGAGCCTAGTAAACATAATGTTCTTCAAAAAAATAAAAATAAATTTTAAAAAAATGAATTAGCTCATTCTAGTCTTTGGAGCACGGGCTTCCAAAGTGTTTTAACCACAATCCCCAGTAAGAAATACATTTTCTACTGAGCCCTTACAAACACACACACACACGAAACCAAAGGAACACCAAAAAATGGAGCCAGATGCCAAACAATGCCCTGCATAGACTCACTGCATTCTATTTTCTATTTTATTCTGTTATATGCCATTTAATTTTTCTAAAGCTATTTATAACTCAGAACACTGATTTCATAATCCAGGACCTAGTAGAGACCCATAGTTTGCAAATCCATAGACAATGCACCTGATTGCTTGCTCTAATTGCTCTATAGGTATTCACTCATTCAGTCCTCGTGACAGTCCTATGAAGAAGGTCCCCATTTTACATCTGAAGAAGCTGAGGCCCAGAGAGGCTCAGTGCCTTGTCCGAAGTCACACAGCATGGTAGAATAAGGTAGGATTTGACCCAGGCCACCTGGCTACAGAATCCAGGCTCCATCCATACCATTTTTTCTTCCTTGGAGCACTGGTGAGTCCACTGAGACTCCACTATGAAGCATCATCTGGATGGTGTGGAAAAGCAATGAATATTATTAGAACACCCTGATCCCACTAAGAGCAAAAACCCCGCTGCCTCAGGCCTCAGAGCCACAGTATCCCATCCCTAAGGAACAGGCGGCACACGTATAGCACTGTGGGAGACTGGGGGAAGGGTGCAAGACTGGGATTCCAAGACAGGCCCAGGTGGCCTTGGGCAAACCCCCCAGCTATTTCCACACTGGGAAGACAAGTTTGTTGGGATACGTGATTTCTAAGATGGTTAGGTTATTTTTCCTTGTAGATTCTATGAGTGAGAGATTTGTCAGCCCAATCTGATTCAAATAAATGCCATTACCACAAAACCCTCTTAATAGCAAAGACTCTTCCAAGCCCTCCTCAGGATATCTGATAAGATTAATTTCTGCTTCAAAGTTGCTGACAGACCCATGGAATGTTTTAGGGATGGAATGTGACCTATAAAAATGAACAAAGAAATCAGAGATATCAAGTAAGCCACTCTTCCAATCCTTTACAAATAACTTTGGAAGATCAGTTTGATCTACGTTACATGATTGTCTTATCTTCTCATTAGAATCTGCTATCATCAGCTTGGGAACTTAATGAAAAAGCCACTCACTGGCCCAGGACATGTGCACTGAATGGAGGACTGGGGCTTACAGGCACATATTGTGATATGAAGCCTCCATTTTCCTGAAATCACTTTCAACTTTAATTCTGGATAAGCTTTGAGACTTTACTTCCTTTCTAAGAGAAACCATGGGAAGTAGCTCCAAAGGGACAAAACCTCAAAATGGAATTTGTTTTTGGATTTCCGTAATTATTTTTAACACTGGAGGCCTCAAATGGCAAGCTATAGCTAATGACAGCTGAATCTAATGCCCAGAATAGAATCAATGGATTCAGTTCCTTTGACAGATTTACTCTATAATTCACCCTTCATAAAGGAGCTGCCACGGGATCAAATCCCTGAACTGAACACATGAACACATCATTTTATGATTGGATTGCCCATTCTCTACATTAGGATTTACCAGGGTGGACTGCCCCCAGCACACGCAAGACACAAAGGCACTGGCTTGTACCGATGTGGAACTGATCAAACTTTGATTGTGCCAGATAGCTAGCTACTGGTAGCATTTCACCTTAAAGATGTACTCAAAAGCACAAAGAATTTTTCTAATGATTAAACACAGCAACCAACACATATTCTCTAGCAATGTCTCCTTAGACCACCTAAGACCCTTGAGAGAAGGAAATGCCACTGCAGACAACATGGTGACTGAAGTACACAGTGTGACTAGAAAAGGGTCAAACCTTCCACAGAAGCAGGTGAGACCAGCTGCCATGGCTCTAGGACACCAGGTGGCCTCTAGGTGTCTGCTGCCAACCAGCCCCACCGTGGAGCAGAGGCCTCAGCATCACCCATGAGGAAGCTTATTGGGAACCCAGAATCTCAGGCACTGCTCCAGACCTGCTGAGCCTAACCTGCATTTTAGCAGGATCCCCTAGTTATTAATATGCTCATTCACTGTTCTAAAGGAATTTCCCCACCATGGGAGAAGTACAAACATTGTGCCATCAATAAAGGTCACTAGGAAAAAGCCCCTTTTCCTTTAAAATTGTCTATTCAACTCAGAAAAATCAATCTTTCCCAGCCTCAAGAACCCAAACTACCCCTGCATCTGCAGGCTGCCAGCCAGCTTCATCCTCCCGAGATGCTTGTTGTCTCTGCTTTGTGCCAAGGAGGCCAGCTTACAGCCTTGTGTTCTGCTCCTGCCTGGAAATGTGGACAATGTTTTTAGCCACTTAAGTTCATTTAATTATCATTTCCATTCACTAAGGCCAGCTCCAAAGCAAAAGGCCACCTGGCCTAGTACCAAAGGTTGACAGAGCTCTTTCAGGGTCAGGTATGTGAAGGGGAGCAGTCCAGATGCCTGCCCACACCCCTCCCTGCAGGGGAACACTGGTTCTGCCCCTGACCTCCCACCCCTAGAACTCTGGTGAGCTGACCCAAACCCTCTACTTGTTTCCCCGTGAGCTTCCTGAGCACAGAGGCCATTGTCCACCATCTGTCTTGCTGTCTAAGCCAGCACCTGACACACTGGAGGTTCCTGAACAAGTAAATGAGGCACTGCTTTTTCTCAGGGAAAATCTGGGGTCTGAGAACAGGCAGTGAACCTTAGACAACACACTAAATCCTTTTCCTGGGGATTCCACAAACACAGCGGAATCCTTTTACCCAAATCCTTCAAAGTTTAGGTGGAGAAACAGTTACCAAAGATTTCAAGTATAAGGTCTTCTTTTCAGTGGCAAAATTTTGTTGATTCTCCCACCAAATAGCAGCTGTACTTCCAATACCAACTGAATAGTGGGGAGAAAAACCCCTAATGTAAATTCTTTAGAGCTATTACTAAATTGTGTTTTATTATCACAACAGTGTTTCACACATGCAAAAAAAACAGGACATAAATGCGTGAGCAGAGCCTTGTACAGGGGTTAGTAGGATATTATGATCTGTGCCTCAGGAAAGTGCCTTAAGTGTAGATTTCTCATGCCATCTCTAAATGAGATATACAGTCTCAAAAAGGCACTGACAGGGTTGAGAAAAATTTGTTCACCACACACATTTAAACCCATGTCCCAGTACTGGTCTTCACCACCAGTGAAGACATATATATATTTTTTTATTTTTGACAAATAACTGTACTAAGATATTTTAAATACAACTGTAACTTTTTTAATGTGTTGTAAATCTAAACTACTGCTAGCCAAGATACGGTCTATGAACTGTGTGGGAATGCAAACTATTACTGCTCCTGTGAAATAAATTGCCCTTAATTTCTACAGTTCCACTGTGTGTGGCTTTTTTATTTGCTTGTTGTCAGGCATTGGTCCAAAACAGGTATTGGTCCCAACATCTAGTGCTGGCCTCTCAGCACAGAGAGTCAGATGCTTGGATCTGAACTGTGCCTCCAGGTTTGGGGTTTTGTTTGGAATTTCTTTACTCCAAGAGCCTCATTGTGCAGGTGGCCTGGATCTCTCTGCCTTCTCTGCCTGTTTCTCAGACAATCCCTGGTGTCTGTGGATCCCTGAACTCCTTGTAATAATCCCCCATTCTCTCTGGGTCCTCTCCCATAGGCTGGAAGGGAACCTAGTTTTTATAATCACGAAGTAGTCTGCCTCTCAGGAAATCCCATCCCCCCTCCTCCTCACCCCAAAGTTTGTACTAGAAGGAAACAACAAGCAGTTACATTCATCTTTTCCCACCACTTAACCAGTTGGCTGGCCTTAAGCAAGTCATAAAATCAGAGACTTTGTTCCCTCTTGCATAAAAAGAGAATAATGGTAACTCCCAAATCTACCCCAAGGGGTTATGTTGAGGCCACTCATGTGTCCGTCACACAGCCACCATGCTGGACATGGGGACAGAGATTAGAGAGAAATAGTGAGCAAAATACAATTTAGAATCTCACGGACCTTAAAGCTGGTTTGTAAAATGTGAAAGCATTTTGCAAACTGTGAAGCACTAACCAGTGTAAAATGTCATTACTAGTATTATGAATAATCTGAATCTTAAATCTTTCTATCTAAAAGGATCTATGAAACTGGATACAAAGTTGAAAGGAACAATATTCACCTCTGGGAATTGGCCTCTGGGAGAGAAAAAGCGAACAGAGACAAAGAACTCAATTCTTTTGCTTAACTCCTCTTGCAGCTAATTGCTGATGATGTACTTACTTCAGCTCCCTGGTTCAGTGGCAAAGTAAAGACAATATATTCATGCTTAAAGAAAAAGGGCAAGATAAATCAAACGGTGCAGTCAGCCATGGCTTGTCTTCAAGAAAAATTATGGCAGAGTTCAATTGTCAATTCCTAAAAATAAACCAAGACATTTTGCTACCCTTTAAATACTAGTTAAGTGAGGAAAAGAGTAGCAACCCCAAAATACCTAATGCATTGCTGCAAACCAAGGTTGAGTTTGAATAGGTACCTTCAAGAAAGAAGGGATGGGCAACAGACTGGTGGTTACCATGTGGGGAGTGATGGTGGGGGGTGTAAACTGGGAGAAGGGGATAGGTATAAAACAAACTAGTCATAAGAATGGAAGTACGACATAGAGATTGTAACCAATAAAATTGCAGTATCCTGGTGTGGTAACAGGGTAACTACACTTAATGTGGCAAGCATTTAGTAATGTAGATATAGAACTGCCAAAATACTGTTGTGCATCTGAAACCAAAATATCAACTATATTCCAAGTAAAAAGGGGAACATAATTACTATTTATCGAACACTTACTGTATACCAAGAACTGTTATATACCTTAATCTTACATTTAATCTGACAACCCACTGAGATAATATTCTCCCCATGTTCCAGATATAAGTGGACTCAGAAATGTTAAGTTTATTAAGTATGCCAAACACAAGTCCAACACCTACGACTGAGCTATTATTATAGGAATTCAATGTGCCTATCAGCTCCCATTCTTTATGTGGAGATAAAAAAATAATAGGTTTTGGGAGCAGAATCAAGTACTCCAGTTACTAGAATCTGGACACTGGCAGAAGGAGCATTGGGTTATCTACCACATCTCCAGTGCTAGAGAGAGGCAGTTTTATAAAATACAAAACACATGATAGATGTCATTGGCTAATTACCCAGCGTTTCTATGTCCCTTTGTCTTTCCTATAGCGACCAGATTTTGTTCAGGTATGCAGGTGTGTATATACACACATAACACACACATGCAGGTACATGTGAAGTCCATGAGCCTCAGGAAACTATACCACCCCTACCCTCCAGGGCTCAGGCTTGACTGGTACAAGAGTAATCCCGCCCCTCTTGTCTGATTGGCTCAGGAAAAGACACATACCCAGTTTAGGCCAAAGAGATATGAGCAGCAATTGACTGTGGAGTTTCTGGATGGCCCATTCACTCTTATGAAAGAAATTCAGAAAGAGACTCACTCTCTTCCCCCTGGACATTGTTACACAAAGGTGTGAGGCTGCAGCCATCCTGAAACAAACCTGAGGATGAAGCAACTCAGGGAGGAGTCAGATACTCCCAGGGACACAATCTGTGTCTCCAGATTATGGATCATCAAACACCTCATAATTGTGAGCTTCCAATATTGTCAAGAAATTCCTCATTGTTTCACCTAGCACAAACTGGTTTTTCTGCATGTGGTACCCAAAATTTTCACTCAAGAAAGAAGATGAATCAATGCCTCAGGCCAAGCAGAAGGGCACCACCTAAAACAGCACTGCCACCCACTTCACGATCCTCATGAGTTTACCTTGGGTATAACAATTTAAGGAATTCAGTGAGTTTGAAGTACAGGATCTAACTGGAATCACCTGATCATATTATTTTAAAAATTGAGATAATAGAACGTTAGGGAAAATAGGGTAATAGTCAATTAGGAGCTGCCATTAATACATAGGGAGAACAGAGATTATTTCTACTTATAAAATTCTTAATGCACCAGGAGCTTACTAAGGAAGACAAAATTACTCCTGAAATTGCATACAGATGTCTACACTGAGCACAAATAGTTAAAAATAAAACAAAAAAAACCTCAGGTCCAATTAAGCATAGAACCCCTTCATAGTCCTATCCGTCAAGATCCTTTGGCAAATGGATCCCTCAGTCTCTGAGACAGGGCAGCTCTTGGCCCAAAGAAGATGGTGAAGTAAAGCAGACAAAACAAGAGCTGGTGAATGGTTTATGGAAAAATTCAACACCACTTACACAGGTAGGCTTTGCTTAGGTGAGGGGCAAAAAAGCCCTTCAACACAGACCAATTAAAAAACTAAACGAGGGCAGAGAGATGAACTTACAGAAAGACTATATACATGTAGCACTAATATATCCATGGGAGTCCACATGTCTTAGCCTCTGAACAGCGCAGACACATTTAAAGAAAAGCCAACAGAAAAGTTGGCTTCAATTGTTCATTAGTTTTCAAGGAACATTTAAGAGAACCCGAGGTCTACTCCACAGCATGTCCCAAAACCCCTTTAGCCTCTCCAAATTTTCCTGTACCCTACAGGTACCATAAAACCACTCACCCCAAAAATCCCTCCAAAGCCAAACCCACAAGGCTGTATCTCCCCATCCCTTTCCTCTCCCTTATTAAGAAGTAGGTTAGTAGCCTTATATGCAGCAAGAAACAATCTTTCTTCTCCAGGAGACAGGTGGAACGAGAAACTGAGAACACCAAGGCAGAAGGGTGGCTTAAACACTAACATATGCTTAGAACTAAGGGGTGACGTGGTTTCAAAGGGACTCTGCAATGGCCCAAAGTGTAGCCTGCCCAAGCAGTACTGACAAAGCTTAGGAAATTTGGGCAGGGAAAGAGGAGATCCCACCGGAAAGTAGGTTAGCCCCAGAATGTCTTCCACTGCTTGGGCAGACACATGCCAGACATGGCCACCCTGCCGTAAATTATAATTCTGCATGACAAGTACTATGACAAAGGCTGTAAGAATAGGAGTCACCACTACAGAGGACTGAGTGCTGACTGTAAGCGAGGGCTCATGCAGAGAGCCATTCACTCCTCCAACAAACCCTGGCACCAGCCTTACTTGGGTGGGTGACCTTCCAGAAATGTCTGATTTCCACCCACCTCCAGGCCTAATGCTTCCAAGCTGGGTTTTTTTCTTCCCCTCTCAAACTCTATTCCTTATTCTAGCAAAAGAACAATCCACCATGGTCCATAATTTCCACTCTGTGAAGGCATGATGCCTCAATTCGATAGTGTCATTCTAGAAGATTCTCACATCAGTAGTCAGGCAATTAGTGGGCCTGTAGCCCACATAACCCCTAAGACCCGTGAAACAACTTTCTGTGTGCTGGGGGATTCCTGCGTGCATATACACACAAGAACAATTTATCACAAACATTCAAAGACTGAAAGGCGTGGGCCAGGTTCCCCAACTGTCACGCTCCCCCTTTCTTCAAGTGATTAGTCACAAAGGAGGAAAAACATCTTAGTTATATTTACATCTCTTCTGACTACACAGCAACCCAAGCCAAGGATGTTTTATTTTTTTTTTTTTGTGAAACTAAAAATATAGAATGACTGATGTGAATTTTAAGAGCCATTATCAGCTATTAGAAATGAGCTTTCTTCTCCAATTCTCCTCTGCCTATTTTACTCTGAAGCAGACAGGAGCTTCCTGAAGGAAGGAAAATGCCAGGTGCAATCCATCAGCTCTTTATACCCAAAAAACATTTTGGTCCATTGTTTATCAATGTACAACACAGAACGGATGGCACCATAGAAACATACGAATGCACAGAAATGCTTGCTCAAAAACAAGTATGAAAGTGAGAATCCCTTCAGGGATTCACTCTTAAAAAGGCATGTGAAGATATTCAAGATACAACATAAAATGGAAAAAAGACGGATGGAATGAAAGATCTTGGTAAAATTCCCTTTTTTATGTATGTGTGCATATTTATACATACATATTTATATATACACATTACACATAGATACAAAAAATAAAGACTTAAATGTTGATGGGAGATTTCTCTGGAAGATGAGTTATTTTTAGTTTTTCTTTGTGCCTATTTGCATTTTCCAGCTTTTCTACAAATAACAAGCATTGTGTTGCTTATCAGAGTAATGTGTCTCTTCCTAGTAGTCACCTCCTAATCACCAAGGTTTAATCACTGGTTTACTCTCCGAAGGTACCATCCTCCCATAGGCCAATGGCTAGAAGTATCTTTAAGACTCACAAATCATATTTGTGAATTATTCTAGTTAATGCAATACTAACTAAATATTATAGTCTAAATATTAGACTCTATAAAGTCCTGCCTCCTTTTCATCCAGGAAGCAGGTAAGAGACAAAAGGCTGGGCAGAGTGAAGAGGTCTCTGATCTCAAAGGCCCAGTACAGGCTTAGAGTGTCTGCCTCTGACAACCGACGGCCCTGGGCCCTTTCTGGGTCTCCAGGCGCCCAGGTTTGCAACAGTGGGCTGGCCTGGATGAGGGTGAGCGTCCACCCCAGACCCGAGCTCCAGCCCTTCTGGGTTCCACACTGCCTCTGCAGCAGAGCGAGGCCCCCCTTTGTCTAGTGCTCATATTCATTCATTTACATCCAAACACAATTAGCAGTGGGGGCGGGGGAGCCCTGAAATTTGCATGATGAGATACAGAAGGGCCAGGTCTGGAATAGGGAAATTATTTTGAAAGTGTCCATTACCCCTCCTCCTAGCCAACACCAGCAAAGACGGTAGGGCCGGAGCTAACAGAGGTTAACTTGACAGTTTGTTGCAAGTGGGACAAAGCTGCAAGACTGGCTCTTACTGCCCTGATGGAAATTCTGCTAATTTTATTCAGTCACAGATTAAATCAGACAGTAACTTATGTTTCGTTTTCTATAGACCATTTCTTATCTTTTGCAGCAATTCTACCACATTCCATTCTCCCTCCCCCCCCCACCCCACACACACACCCCACTCTGAGAACTTGGCTTTAACACTCAGGGGGAGGCAACCAGGTTTAGGAATCAGAAACACAGATCAACAGTACAGCTTAGGAACGGCACGCTTAAGCTTCCTGGAGCATGGAACACAATCCTCCTCTGCTGCCTGCAGTCACAGAGCACCAAATTGCCTGGCTTGCCTCTACCTCCTTCCACCCCATACGACTAGCTCCTACCTCTTTCTATGAAGGACCTCCCAATCTTTCCTCACCATCTACAATAGTTGGCCGATGAGAAGGACAAGTCAGAGGTCACAGGATCAAAGAATTCTTTATGATGAACAGAAGGGTCTTACAGGACCTGTCCAGAAGCTTACTCTGGGTCCAGTGCTCCACTGCAGAGTTTACATACACAGGCATTGCACAAACGAGGAGAACCAGAGCCCCAGAGATTCCACCCAGGCCCCCTGGGAGCGAGGAAAGCCCGCACAGGTAACAATGGCTGGTTAACTGTGAAGAGTGAGAAAGGAAGAAGAGGTGGCTTTGCCTCCTGCCAGCCAAGGCAAGGCCATGGTGATCACCTTCATGGATCAGAACACATCTTTCAACCCGGGAGTGCTGCTCTGCCCACTTACAAGCGGTAGCTCAGAAAGGAGCCTCCCCAGGCAGTGGACACCGAGCAGGATGACAAAGGGCCCTCATTTGGCGATCAGTAAATGGAGTCAACGTCAGTGAGAACATACTTAACTGAAGAGAATAGGTAAATCCAGAAACGTAAGTAGTATGCATTTGTTTTTTATTTTTTGTTATTGTTTTTGCTTTATTCTTCACATTTGCCTCAGGTTCATTTTATTGCTCACACTCTACAAAATGCTCCACCATCCTGGTTCCACTCATGCCATTCCCCTGCATGAACAAAGGCCTCCCCCTTGTACCTACCAAAACTATTCATGTGTTTGCCTGCTCATGCAGGAGAATCTGCCGCAGGACCTGTCCCTATACTAGCACCCTCACTGGTTACTCAGGGCCTCACTGACGCCTCTGTCCTCTGACCTTACCCAGGAACTGATGAAAGGCTGCCTAGGTCTTCTCTTATCAGTGTTGCATAAGACTATATAACTCTAGTTTCATCACTTCTTTCAAGCTTTATTTTCTTAGGTAAACTTTTTCTTCACTTTTTTCACTGGGCATCACAGAATAATTTGCACATAGTAGTAAGTCATTAAAAATATTAAGCCATAACCAAATATTATTTTTACCTATCAATTTCACAAAGCCAAAAAATAGCCATCTCCAGCAGGAGTGCAACAGTAGAATTACATCCTAAGAGCAGTCAAAATTAGACAGGGTATTCGTGAACATTTTTAGATATTTAGGAGCTTTTTTAAATCCCCGTGTTTCCTCCCCTTACCTAGACTTCTTCCCCCATTTAAGAGATAGCAGGCTCTGCAATCCCTCCCCTCAGAGGATGTATGTGGCAGTATGAATATAAATAGCTGACAAGTCCTCCTGGATTTTGTTTTCAAATCTCTAAACCCACTGAGCAGAATAGAATATGAGATGTTTTTCCCATTATTTATTGCCATGTAACAAACTATTCCAAAACATAGGGATTTAAAACAATTTAATATACTCCTCATGGCTCTGTGTATTGACTGAGCTCAGTTAGATGGTTTCTGCCAGGGGTCCCCCTGTAACACTGCTGCCATCAGATGGTGACAGCAGCTGGAAGCATCTGGAGATTTCTCACTCACATGCCTGGTGTCTGGGTTGGGCTGGGCTGGGCAGAACAGATGGAGGCTGCTAAAGTCCCCCTTCTCTCCTTCCCTCTTTTAACTGGTAACTTGCTTCCCCTGGTATGCACATTCCCAGGCAGAAGTTGTCTTTTACGCATGGTCGATTTTGCTGCATTCTTTTGGTTACAAGTGAGACATTAAGGCCAGCCAGATTCAAGGAAAGGGCAGATAAACTTTCCCTCTCAATGGGAGTATCAAAGAATGCCTAACTTTAATTTATCACATGGAAAAGATTTCTTCCAGATTAAAAAGGAAGAAAGGGGACATACTCCATCTGGGCTTGCTCCCTGGATATGGTCTCTGTTAGCAGAAAAACATCAGGGATGAAAGTATGGTATAACTAAAGAAATACACCCTCAAGCACTGGGCTTTCAGTCCTCACCATGTTGCCATATACTGAGAATATCCACTAAGTCCGGGGGACAAGCAGAGATGGACATACAGCCAATGACAGATGTGCCTCCCCCAGTGGGGAAAGTTCAGAAAAGACAGATGAGGAACTTCCAACCACCCCAGAAGGATGGGAGATGGACATCACAATTTGGTCACTTTATAGAAAACCGAGTTGCATTCTCTCTTCCAGCCTGGGTTTGGGAGCTCACATTCCTTGTCGTGACACTTGGTATCAGACCAAAATTTTATTTATCCCGACTTGACTTTTTCCTGAAGTCATTCTGTCCCTCCAAGCTGAGCCCTCTGCTTATCTCCTTTCACCACAATTACCAGGGCAGAGTTCAGCCACCCACAGACACCCTCGGGCACAACCCACACAGCAGCACTGAACGGAAAGATCAACCACTCAAGTGCACAGGAGACAGAAGAGACTAACGCAGAGTCGGTCTGGAGACAGATGCCTGCAGCCCACGATGGGGAAGACGAGAGATGGCAGAGGGCTGCCCCTCAGCCTGAACCCACACTAACACCCAGTCAGCCGGGTGTCAGCCCCCGAGGCAGCCTGGAGAATGCTGCAACAAATCCGCACTCCACTCGTTCCCCTCAGAATCATCAGTTCCCGGCAGGTCAGCGGGCACTCGGGAATACAGTGGTCAGGGTCTGCAGGCATGAACTTGCCCTCTGCCAGGATCCCAGCAAGCAGCCCTGACGGAGGTGGGAAAGTGAGATGAAAGGCCACAGGGATGGTGGCAGAGGGGGCTGTAAGTGCACACCACATCCAGCCCAGAACAAGAAGCGGCACATGGAACTGAAGGCTTACAAGTCACCAGTCTGAGAAACTGCCCTTGGCTTGCACCTTCTTTCCTAGCATTTCATCCTATTCCATCGGACAGCCATTTATTAAGGTCCCAATTGCTCTCTGACTGTGGCCCTCTGCCCCATCATGCAACTTCTGCCTGCCCCCAAGCTGGGGGTGGGAACTCCATCAGCACAGGGAAACCAGTGCCTGCTTCTTTCCACATTGGTTCAGAAGATGAACAAGAACTTTTTTTTAAGAGAATGAGAGACTCCTCAGAGTAGACTGGCCATGACACGTTCTTATATACAATGGCAACCATCCAAATGTCTCAATGAGAGCACATGTTTTTAGCACATACTATGTGCCCAGCACTGTGCTCAAGCATTTACATGGATTAATTCTCCCAATTTGGTGGGATTATTTTGGATCCAATTTTTTGTGAGGACAAACATTTTGGTAGGAAGCACAGTGATTATCCCCATTTTACAGATGGGGAAATGGTATCTCAACAAATATGAGCTGGATTCAAGACATATTTAGTTCTCTTCTGTACCTCTCCAGAGCTTCTGCTCTTCTCCACCATGTCACAGATGTACCTCAAACATTGGTATGCACACTTTGAGAACACTTTCAGTAAGCTCTCCTGTTACCCAACCAGCCAGTCTGATTTCCTGAGGATTCACTGGGCTATATGCAAAAGGGATGAGCAGACCCCCAGCCCTCAATTTTCCACTGACAGCCTTCCCTCCAGCTTGGGACCCCTCTTAATCTTGTTCTCATTTTCCACCAAGATTTCTTTTTAATTGAACTATAGTTGGGATACAATATTATATTGGTTCTGGTGCGCACCACAATGATTCAACAGTTACATTAGGAAATGCTCACCACCATAGGCATAGCTACTATCCATATAAAGCCATTACAACATTATTGACTATATTCCCTATGCTGTACTTTTTCATCTTTCTTTTTGCAAATCAAAGGACCAGGAAACATTAAATTCTTTCTAAGAAGAGCAGATTTGCTCCCGCTCCACAGGCAGAATATTGAGGCCAGGCCAGCCCAGAAGGGCTAGTTGCTTGGTAACTGGAATCACATATGTATCCCAGAGCCAAGTGGTACCTTTGCTGACCCTCAGACCTCCCTGAATGCAGGACCTCCCTGGATGCCTCAGAATGTGTGAGGCAAAAAAGCGAAAACCCTCATCTTACCTTCCTCAGGGCCGTATCATCACCTGCCTGGTACAGACCTGCTTTATGAAACAGTCAATTCTCATCTGTGCTTCTAATGCTTCAGGTCATTTCGTCTCCCAGGCTTTTATCAAAATCATTCTGGAGTAGGTAAAAGAAGGCTTACCGGAACAATTCCATTAACATATTAAAGGTTCAACTTTAACACCAGCCTATTTGCCCTGTGAAAATATTAATCTTCATCTGGACTTCAGTCACTCCCTACTAATGCAGGAAGAAAATGGCTAGAGAAAGGGATCAGAAAATCTATTTATTGAGATGTGCTTTGTGCAAGCCCTGGGCGAGGAGCTTCACCTACAGTAGCCTATCTAGCAACAATGAGGGAAATGCACCCCAGGCAGGAAGAAGATGGGGTAGGGGTTGCAAAGGTGCTCTAGTTGGAGGCTCGGCATGGTCTGAGGAACATCAGGAAGGCTGGAATGAGGCTGCGGCAGAGAAAGCAAAGGAGACAGGAGTAGATGAGCTCCAAGGTGAGCGTGGCCCAATCCTGTAGGCCCGAGGGGAAGGTACGCTCCAGTCTGCACCTGCTCCTGACCCGCTCTAACAAGGCCTGTGGATATTACCTGCCAGTTCCTCAGGGAGGGAGGGAAGGAGTCCTCAAAAGCACAGCCCATTACTCTGCCAGATATCCCTTTGTAAAACTAGGTTGCCATTTTGTTAGGTGAGTGGAGAGGTGGTGGGAGGGGTAGGTGGGAGCTACGAATCTGAGTCTCATAATTTAACTTCTTACTTAGATGACAAGTAAGCAGTTTTAGACAAAACTATTGCACTACAACTATTGTACATTGTCACCTGCATGTCCAGTGGCTAGACACAGCACACAGATCCTAGTTGAGTAAACCATGCAGCTCAGAGCTGGACTGACAGAAGCCAGGAGTTGAATGGTGGTTGCAGAAGCTGACAGTGGGGGAAATGGGGAGATGTAGGTGGAAGGGTGAATGCTCTGAAGACCTAATGTGCAATGGCGACTATGGTTAATACTTTGTGTACCTGAAATGTGCTAGGGGAATAGGTCTTAAGTGTTCTCATATGCACACGAGGTAGTAACTACGTGAAGTGATGGATGTGTTAACTAATATATGTATGTCGGCATCACATTGTACACCTTAAATATAAACAGTTTTTAGCTTGTTCACCATACTTAATAAAGCCAGGAAAAGTTTGAGAAAAAGAAAACTAAACAATACAGCGTTTCAGCACTTGGAGCACACACCCTTCAGAGAATCCAACTGTGGAAATGACTAGGATCTGCCCTCTGCAAAAGCCTGCTTCGGACTTGTGGTATTTAACAGAACCACACTGCCTGCCCACTCCTTAGCTTCCTCGGGTCCTCCTGGGTGTTCCTCTAGACCATCAGAAATCATGGGTGTAAACGTCACTGTGGCTTCTCACAGCAGCTCCTTCACTGATCTCCAGGTGAGGTGGAACACCTTGACCCTTAGAGAATGGCAACAGAAGAAAAGACTATTCAAGATTTCTGACTCCTGTACCAGAATGTATCCAAGACATCGGCCATTATATCACCAATGCCTTTGTAAGGCTTGATACAAATAATTCTTCCCAAAATGACAGAAATGTAGTCCTACCAGGACCAGCCCTAAAGACAATAGGAAACATTGGGATTCCCTTTTTGTTCTTGCTTCCAGAAAGTTTAGAGTTAAGGTTTGTGCTTAATAATTACACATCTCTCTCTCACACACACACACCCCACATTTGTAAAGCAAATTCAGAGACAAAGTAGATTAGTGGTTGCCTGGGGCTGGGCGTGGGAAGAAGGAGTGACGGAAAAAGGCCTGAGGCTTCTTTTCTGGGTTATGAAAATGTTCCAAAATTAGATTGTGGAGTTGGTAGCACAACTCTACATTAACTAAACAATAAATCATTGAATTGTACTCTTAGAATGAGTAAATTTTGTGGTATGTAAATTACACCACTATAAAGCTGTTTAAAAAAATCGGATGGATCGTAGACATAAATGTAAAAGTAAAACAATAAAGCTTCTGGAATAAGGTAGAAGAGAATATCGTCAGAGATTTCTTAATCAGAACACTAGAAGCACTAACCATATAATAAAGACAAGAAGACAGGCTTCATTAGAAGAATGTCTGTGAAACAATGGATGTCAGGAAAAGCAGGGAAAGGAAGCCCAGGCTGGGACAGGTGTGGAATGCTGTATCTGATAAAAGACTCATGTCCAGAATATATATTTAAGACACTCCTGCAAATGAACAAAAAGACAAATGACTTTTTTAATTTTAAAATGGACAACAGACTTGAATAGGCACAAGACAGCTATCCATGTGGCTAATAACCATGAAGAGGTGCACAGATGTCATGGCTATCTCACATCCTAGCTCTGTGTCCCTGCACCTTTCAGTTTAATGGTGTTTATCTCTTTGTTATATGTTTTGGTATCTATATATGCCAAAATCCCAACAGGAAGCAGATAGCTTCATTTAGAGTATTTCAAGGTTTCCTCTCCAAAGGGATTGTTGACTAGAGTGTGAGCTGGGTAGAAGGGCACCTCATACCCACACACCCCAACAAGATATAAAGGGATGGAGGAGGAAGCAGGTACTGGGGGACCCCGTGCAGAGAGTCAGGTAGAGAAGCAGCCTCAGGAGAAGCTGTGATCACAGGTTCAAGAGCACAGGCAGCTCAAGGCCACTGCACAGGGAAGGATCCAGGGTAAAAATGTCCACACCTCACATTCATATCCATGTGGCCTCCTATCTGGGACCCCCACTGGTCGCATCCAACTGGAAGCCAAAGGACAGGGTAACTCTTGCATCAGGTCAGCCTTCTGGGGCAAAGAAAGCAGAGAGTGGCTCTGGCAGGAAGAGCGGAAGCGATCTGTCACTCCCTCGTAAGCTGCCTGGAGTCCCTTAAAATATGCGAGGGTTAAATAATGAACAACTGCCACAACTGTGCTCCTGAAACAGGAAAAGGAGATGCTTTGGAGACATTACATTCACTTTTCATATGCAATTTGTGAAGGAGAAGGAGGAAGAACAGAAAAGGGTGGTACTTTATTATTATATACCTAACCAAGATAATTTCCTGCATAATTTGTTTTCTATTGATTGGACAAAGAGCTGACTCTTGTCCATAAGTGAATTAGACATCCTCAGGAGTAAATGACACAACTTCCCTTCCAACTTATTCTGAAACCAGCAACTGGGCACTTGGGGAAGGTGATCACACAGAAATACAAAGTAAATTTCTGCTTTAACAGGTAATGCATAGTTTGAACAGCTTGTAAGGGACCTTCCAAGCCTTTCCCTGGTCTCCCCTCCATGACAACACACTTCCTTAGCTGCCCGTCCACTCCAAAGAGTCCACTCTCTCATTATCACTTACCCTAACTCTTCTCAATCAGTTTCCATTAGTGCAGGATCCAAGATGAGTCTACATTGATTTTCTTAAAAGGCTTTAAAAGTGTCCATTAAGAAGCTTGCTAATGCATTCTTCTGTTTCACAGCCCTCAGTCTGCAAGGTGATCAAGGACATTGCTCAGTTGCAATGTGTCTGTATTATGACACAAAGCAAAACCAAGCTGTTCTGCACAGGAGGCTCCTGGGGACCTGAAATAATCTTGTGTATTTATCAATATACCTCTGCTGTCTCCTCCACTAGGATGAAGGTTCACGTGAGCAGGGATCTTGTCTCATTCAGCTTGTACGTTCAGAGCCTTGCACAGTGTCTGGCACCTAGTAGGCTGAATGTATGTTAAATAAACAAGTAACTGGATGTGTGTACTTTGTTTGCCTTCTCCTTTGGAGGCACTTGGCCTTAAGTCTGCCATCCACTCTAAGTCAGCTACCTCTGTAATACAAGTCCACTTGTGATAAATTAAAGAGGCTAAAGGATGTCCCTAAAACATCTCTCTGAAAAGCTGGCTGGCCAGCTACAGGAGCACAGTCCACCACCTTGCTTCCCATCACAAACGTTCTAAGAAAGTCGGTTCAGTAGCGAGTCTGTACACAAGCCATCTGACCACACCACACTACTTCTGCTAGTCCACAGTATCCTCCTGGCTACATACATCGAATATCACCTTTCTCCTCCCACCTGGACCTCTCCAATGTTCACCACACAAGAAAAATACCAAAAGTTCTGCCACAGACCTCAGCCACTGGTAAAAATCAAACTGAACATGGAAGGATAATAAAATTATATTATAATGAGTTGAAAGGGACTTTAGAGGAAACCTAATCCAATGGTTTCCAATCTTTTTTATCACAACCCACAGTAGGATATACATTTTACATAACAACTGAGTACACATTCATTCTCTCAACAAATATGTACTGAGTCAACACATCTACCAAGCACTGTTCTAGATGCTAGAAATACATCAATAAACACTAAACAAAAAAACCTTGCCTATCCTCATAGAGCTTATGTTCTAAAGCAAACTCACCTCCATATGTGTCTATTTTTTGTTTGCTCATTTGTTCATTTTAATGCTGATCACAACCCTCTAAGTTATTTCCCAGACTAATAGGCCACAACCTATAGCTTGAAAACCACTAATTTGATCCTGTTTTCATCTTGCAGATAAGGAAACAAGTTCACAGAGAGTGAAGACAGTGAGTTTGAACCATTAGCTGAAAGCGCCTGCAGACATCTAAGCACAGATTTCTTGGAGACATTTCAATACACAGGTGTGAAGCTCAGAGACATTTAGAATGGAAATACAGATCTGGAAGTCAGCCAGTTGAGGCCACAGAAAGAATTAATATTACAAAGAAAGTATATGTCTTTTTTTTTTTTATACGTGTTCTGCAGTATGCCCTGAGGAACACCAACACTTAAAGGGTATGCAGAGCATTCAAGTCAGGAAAACAAGAGAGAGTGCCAGGAAAAAAATTCCAAGAAGGGTCACAGCATTCATACTGCAAGAAGATTAAATAAGGTTGATAAGCATGCCTTGCATCTGGCAATTAAGGACACCTGGTGGCCATTTCATCCTAGAACAGTTATAGTGGGACGTGGGCAGAAGGTAGGCTGAAGATGACTGAGCCACAGATGGGAGACATTAAGTGAAGACTGTTCTTTCAATAAGCTTAAGAAAAGTAAGGAGCCAGCAAGAGCCTAATAGGTGGAGAAGGGAAAAGATCAGAATATAGAAGGACATTCAAGATAAGAAAGACAGGGATATATTCAGGAGGCTGAGGAATGATGAGAGCCAAAGAGATAGGGCAGGTGTTAAAGAGACCAGAGCAATGGGATACTTAATATTAGACAAGGGTGTTACAAGAGGACAGGTAGAGGGGGCAAGTTTAGACAGCAGACAGACCTCTTCTGAATTAGGTGGGAAGAGGGAGAGGCTGCAGGCAGATGCAGGAAAGTGTCTGATCATTTCAAAATGCACACAAATAGTGAAACATGTTGTACGCCTGACAGTGTTAAATGCCAATTAAATCTCAAAATCTACAAAACCTACATTTCTACTCACTGTACATGTTAGAAGCTTCAAAGCCCTCATGATATAACTAACGTAATACACTAACAGCAAACTGAACTTCAACCCCCTGGTCCCACCCAGGTTTCCAGGAGGAAGATCATTTCTGGCTATGAAGAGCTCCATGCATCCCACAGCCAGCTCCTCCCATCAAAGTGGCCTCCAAAACAGATGCCCTAAGGCAGAGACTCTCAAAGTCTACTAGCATCCAATTCCCCTGAGGGCTTACTAAAAAAGATTCCTGGGCCCCACCCCGGAGTTTCTGATACCATAGTTCTGGAGTGGGGGCATCCTAAAAGTTTCATTTCTAAGAAGTTCCCAAGTGTATCAGTTTCCTATTGCTGCTATAAAAAATTACCAGAAATTTAGTGGTTTAAAATAACACAAGTTATTTACCTTACAGTTCCAGAATTTAGAACTTTTAAGTCCAAAATACCTAAAATCAAGGTGTCTGCAGGGTAGCATTCCTTCCTGGAAGCTCTACCAGAGAACACATCTTCTTGCTTCCAGTTTCTACAGCTGCCTGCATTCCCCAGCTCGTGGCCTGCACCTTTCCTCTCCAAAGCCAGCAATGGCTGGTCACGTGCTCCTCACAGCACACCCCTCTGAGGCTGACTGCTCTGCTCTCCTCCACATTGTCTCCTATGATGACATTGGACCCACCTGGACAGGACAGGCCACTCTCTTTATCTGGAGGTCAGCTGCTAGGCAGCCTGAGTATCACATGCTACCTTAATTTCCTATTGCCATGCAACTTAACAAACTCACAGGTTCCAGGGATTAGGACATGGGCCTCTTTGGGAGGCCACTGTTTGCCTACCACGCCAGCTGAGGCTAAAACTGCTGGTTGGGACCACAGTTTGACAATCACTGGTGTACTGGGATGCTGGCTACTGATGCAAGTTCAATGCCACAGATTCCAGGAAGAACACGGAAGGAAGAGCAGGTGAGGCCCAGAAATAGGGAGGGGTAAGCTGCCAGTGTCCCCAAGATGAGAGATGGGGCCAGGGACAGGAGAAAGCCACCAATTCAGTCATTGGAGTGAGTCCCCCAGATCCCACACACACAGAGAAGAAAGAAGGTGACCACGGGGGGTGGGGATTAAGTAGAAACTCTTCCCAGGGGAGGACGAAACTGCCCTTCAAAATGTGCCTTTTTGCAGGCACTGCTCAGCCAAGGGAATTCTCTGA
Organism: Manis javanica; assembly: GCF_040802235.1. Taxonomy (NCBI): domain Eukaryota; kingdom Metazoa; phylum Chordata; class Mammalia; order Pholidota; family Manidae; genus Manis; species Manis javanica. Next base: position 79,188,297 of record NC_133157.1, read on the forward strand.
ATATTGACTAAACACCTAAGTCTAAAAATATCAACACTTTCTATGGGATGTGTTAATCAGATGTATTTGGGGGGCAATAAGATTTCTGACAGTGGCCAGACACATAAGCCAATACTAATTCTAATTGTGAATTGGGAGTTTCCCATTCCTAGAGAATTGACTTTTGAAATATGTGCTGTTTTTAAGTAAAGCCAACAGCTGAGTTTGTTTTTGCTTTAACTTTTTTTTAATTTGGAAAGGTAAAAAACCTTAAAAAGAAAAGATTGTTAGGAGTAGCTTTATCAGGCTCCCCCCCGATTATGATGAGTCCCTGATCTTGTAAGCATGTCACATGCCAGAGAAGTCATCACAGGTTTCATAATCATGAGGGGCTGGTAAGTATGTGTGTGCATGTGTGTGCATGCATGTGCATGCTGGGGAGCAGGGCAGGAAAGATCTGGAAGGTTCATGGTTCATGGTGTTCACCTTATTCCAAGAAGCATCTACATCAGCCAACTTACCTCTTTCATCTGAATTTGTTCTATATTTATTTTTGTATTATTATTATTTTAAAGCAAATGTTCACCTTTTATACCAAGTCTTGGAGGCACTTTTCTTCAAATATGAGGGAAACTGAGTTGAACTATGCCACAAAACAACCTACAGTAGATCATGGGCTAGAGATTCTGCATGTTCCCTTCATGTGAAGATTCATTTGTGGCCTAAAATGGAAATTCATATCCTTCTATTTCTCTCTATAAAGCAAGTCCCTGTTTGCCAAACACAATGTCTTAATGACTCAGTTCCCAAAATGAATGTCCAGCCAGCACTTAGCTTCCTGGAAGATCATGTGCTCTGTTATCCTGTAAAGTCTAATGCAGGACACAGAATTCCAGAAGGCAGCTCAGAATATCTCGTGGATGGTGACAGTGAGTGGAAAAGCTAGTGAAGCAAAGGATACCACATTGTCCAGAACTCTCTCAAAAGGCTAGACAGCATAAAGTGGATGTGTATAAAGTAAAGGTTCCTATGGCCAGGATTCTCATCTGGCCCTGGTAGGCTAGCTCACTACACATGTGTGTGCAATACGTTGCTATTGACTCTACATAGAGGTCCACCCAGTGCTCCATCACTTTCTGTGATGAAGGTGGTGTTTTGTTTTAACTAATATGGTAGACAGCAGCCATATGTGGCTGACAATTTGTAATAGGGATAGTGCACGGCTGCAGGTGAGCAGAGACTGGAGTGGTGGCAACGCTGAGGACAGAGACTGAGACGGCTGCAGGGGTAGAGAGGCCCAGGGGCAGAGACAGACTTGCTGCATGCAGACTCGCCCAGGGAATCCCTAAGAAGACCTTTAACTTACTTCCCCATACAACAGCCCCTTCCCACTCTCAGAGTCTATATCCAAGTGCCTTCTAATCAGTCAAGCAATATTTAAGGACAAAAATTAGTATACAGAAATGACAAGCTCCCCTATATCATGACAAAACATTTCTCAGGTGTAATCAAATGTACATTTGTCAATAAAAATTTCAATTTTAGAATAAAATTTCTTTACTATCCAAGACAAGCTTGATTCATTCTCATTCACCAAATGGTTCTTTGATTTTCCCTCACCTCCACAGAGCTCTGGGGTCACACAGGAGGAGGAGACAGATGGTCAGAGAACTCCATTTGGTAAACTATGAGGGTTCCTCCAGCCAGAACAGATGCTTGTAGCTTCACTTAGCCATGTATCACCAGCGAACAGCTGGCAAGTGTTTTGTGTTGCCAGATTTGATAAAAAGAATTTAAATTTGGGACAATGATTAGAGACGATCAGCATGGAGGAGGCAGAAAAACAACAGAAGTCTTAAATTTACAGACCTGCTTAAGTCATCACAGCACAGGTGACGTTTACGTAGTAGATCCCCGCCGTTGGGCATCACTCAGGTCAGAAGGACACAGAAGGAGCACTTGAGCGCAGACATAGAAACAAGTTTCCCGAGGCCTCATAGAGAAATAAGTCTTCTGATCCTCAGGGATTTGTGAAATAGTAGAAATAACGCAATTCGAAAAGGGTAATTTTTAAAGTCTTCTGTTGGTTTAGCGCAGGTTTGTGGTTAAGTTTCTTACCCTTATCCAGTTCTGAGACTAACCAGCTGACTACTCTCAATCTGCAGAGAAGAAGGTAAGTGGACAGGAATGCCGAGGCTCTGAGAGTCATTCCAGGGACTGTGCACAGGGCCACAGTCATGGACAAGGACTATGCAGTTGTACCCACAGACATGCAAGGAGAACTGACTACATCCTGGCAATGATGGGAGCTGCACATCACCCTCACAGGGAATCCTGTAAGCAAACCTGGAGCAGTCTCATGCTACCCAGGTTGGCAACCACAACCGTATGCAACTAATTAAAATTAACTGTAATTTAAACTTTAGGTCCTTAGTTGCACTAGCCCTATTTCAAATTGTCAGCCACATATGGCTACTGTCTACCATATTAGTTAAAACAAAACACTACCTTCATCACAGAAAGTTCTACTGGACAGTACTGGCCAAAAGGAAAGCTCCATTAACTTTAGTGTGCATGGAATCACTTGAAGATCCTGTTAAAATGCAGTTTCTGGTTGAGCAGGTCTGGGGAGGGGCCTGTGACTGCATTTCTAACAAGCTCCCAGTGGAGCTCAGGGTCCTGGTCCATGGACCACTCTGGGAGGCTGGAGAAAATTCCCAGCAATGCTATCAAATGCTGCCTGTGGGCTGAATGGTAAATGCTTCCCCTGCTCATAAAAAGAATACCTTTTATGTTCAAATTGCACTTGTACAGAACAAGAAATATTAGACAATACAGAACTTGTTAAATCCTTTTCCCTTGCCGAACTCTCCACCTTTGCACTTTCTGGCTTTAAAAAATTCCAAAATTCACAGCAAAAATGTCCAGAGCACTGAATCTCTATCTTTGTTGCATTTTTACCATCTGCAATGGAGATTTAAGCAGTCATGTTCTCAGATGATAAGAGCAGTCCTTTCACATCCTGGACATGGTGGAAACTCAGAGAGGAACAGTCAGGCAAGTGCAGGGACTCAACATGGATGCAGTAGTAAAATATATTTAGAGTCATGAAGGGGAAGAAAGCAGCCCTCCCAGCTTAAAAACAGAACATTGCCATCACAATAGGAAAACACTGTGCCACAAGTAAAAGCCAAATAAAATATTTGTAGCACTGCCACTGTTTCCAAACAGAAATAACTCAGTTGAGTTAGGCTTGGAAAACAAGGAGAAAATCTTACCTACAGTGTACACAACTCAGCATTTCAACATTGTCTCAGTTAATTACCTTAACTACCCACACAAAGTAGGTCTTACTATCTTCATATTTACAAGGTTCCATGTTACCAACTTCCACAGGCACTAAGAAGCTACTTAAGGCTCACCCAGGTCTCTCTGGCTCCGCAGCTAATGCGCTTTCTGCTGTCCTGGGCTATGGCTCCAACCAGCAGGGGAAAACAAGTTTATGAACAGATTAGAAGAGGGACTCTTCAAACAAAATAACTGTTATGGACGGGCAAACTTTTCTCCCACCTAGCTATTTACTCACACACAAGCAGAATGCCTCACTATCAGTCCTGAAAGGAACAAGGCAACTGTTAATACATTTCTGCTCAAAGTGCTGAGGGAGGACACAAACCACTGTGTTCATTATTTGATCTTGCAGGGGTTTAGAGAATGTACAGTAATGACAAGTTAAAATAGACATATATTCTAGTTTACAGAACAACTGCCCAGAGTAAAGGCAAGCGTGAGCTGGTGACAAGGTCCCCGAAATGAGAGGCAGCAGCCGGAGCTGGAGGCCTGGGACCCCATCAGCAGTGTGAGCATGTTCTCACAACCAAGTGGCTTGGCTGAATGGTAAGGCATGAGGCTGTGGGGAGAGAAGGGGCCCAGGAGCACGGCAGGTATCGTCCTAACCAGGACACATCTGAGGGCGGAAGGGACACACAGGGAAATGGGAGGAGGTGTGGACCGGCCTGGGCACCCTGTTCATGGGCCTCGGTGAGAGATGTGGACTTGTCCCTGAAAGGAGAGGGGGCCACCAAGAGTACAGCACCACAAACACATTTTGGGAAGCCCGTTCTGGCTCCTGGGTGGAGAACAGCTCAGGAGAGAAAGATGCTATGAAATCCCAGAGACTTTCCCCAGAAGAGGCATGCACGGGGGCTCACAAGCAGGAGCAAGCTGTCCAAAGAAACTGCAGAATCCAGGGCTTACTTTCAACCCACTGATCTTGACCTAAATTGGGCAAAAAAAAGTTGAAGTCTTCCAATGCCAGCGCTAACCAGCAACTCCTCTGCGGCTCCCCTGGAAAGTCTGCTGCTCTGTGGAGAGTGGGGCCAACCCTTCAGGCCACAGGGGACCATCTGGAAAAGCAACGAGTCACTGGCCTCAATAGGGAAACAGCCATGAACAGCAAAACTCAGCCAGCTGAGTACCTGGACTGTTGGAAGCACTTACTCATTCAACGGATACTTGTTGAGCATCTCCTATATGCAGAGCAGAGGCCCAGTGACTAGTGAGAGATAGTCCCACACCCCAAACTAGAGATCAGCATGCCTGAAGCACAGAATTAATGACAGGCAAGAAGCGGTGAAAGAAGGTGCTTCAGAGGAGAAGGGCCAGACCCAGACCAGGCAGAGCCGTGTGACTCCAGGACCCAGCTGCCAGCTAGCCTTCCCTAGGAGTCCTGGAAGCCCCTGATAGGTCTTATGCAGGAGCCATTTATAATTCTGCCCTGGCAGCAGTGGGGAAGAGGCGGTCTAGGCTAAGCAGAAAATTACAAGACATGTCTTTGCACCTGGCAGTGAGGACACCAAGGAGGTCAGGGGACCCAGGGGCCAGCTGCAGGGTGGACGGAGCCAAGAGTAATCTGCAACAGGCTTGAGCACTTGGACAGGGACAATTACGTGAAGCCAAGAAAACTTCTTCCTAGATCCACTAGTTTCCCCTGATTGTACTGCTCCCTAGCTAGGTTTATGCCAAAGAAGTACAAAGAAAAGTACTCAATGGGCCTTCCCACTGGATCTCCGTTCCAGGAATGAGGCTGGAGCAGGATTTCCCAAAATCACTTATAAATAGGAGTTACCTAGGGCATTTTCTCAAAATTCAGATTCCCAGGCCCCAGTCACATCCTACGGAATCCACATCCCACGGGAGTGGGCTGAAGAATACAGGTGTGGTGGGAGCAGCCAAGGTGGCCGCACACATCAGGAACCCTGGGGCCTCTGGGGCACGGTGCAGAGAGCTCACAGCTTCTACCTCAGCAGGAGACAACTCTGCTTGGCTCCCTCCCCCGCCATCACCTCAACCCAGGAGGTCAGAGGGGCTGCCTTCCCTGAAGGAGCGATCTGTTTAGAGGGGTTAGATAGGGCACACAGTCCTTAGGAGGCATGCCGGGAAAACAGGCTTGCATGCTACTAGTTAGAACAGCCACACTTGATGAGCTAACCGTGCATCTGTAAGGGCACGCTTGTTTTCTCCCTATATCTAATTCAGTCAGTACTCATCATTCAGCACCTACAAGGTACAGGCTGTAAGCCTGATTATTCTGTCAGATAAAATAAAAGTACTCTGACTATTAGTATAAATCACTATTGAACTTTGGCATATGTATATTTATGCCTGACTCATTGCCTTTTTACCTTTTAAAAAGATAATCTAGGGAAAAAATGGGCAAAAACATGAATAGGCACATTGCAGGAAACTTGTAAGGCCACCAAACATGTAAAGATTGCTTAGCTGATCAGCCAGGGAAATACTAATGAAAAAACAAGATACCATTTCATACCCATGAGAATGGCAAATATTTCAAATTTTGGCATTTGCCAAGGTTGATGGGATTCACAGAAACTAGAAACCCTCATACACTGCTGGTAGGAGTATAAATGAGCACAACCACTTCAGACAATGATGTGGTGCGTCACCTAGCAGAGGCAGAGGTGGGCACTGCAGGTATCCACTCTCAAGGGGAAAGCCTAGAGAATGTCCAGCACACAGGCTCCAGGAGATGCATAAGAATGTTTACAGAAGCATGGTTTGGAAAGAATGAAGATGGAAACAATTCAAATATCCATCAACAAGAGATGGAAAAATAAGTTCATATATACATATACACACACAAATCACACACATATTATACACACTATACTCATATTTGTGATAACTTTCTTAAATAAAAACATTAAGTCCTCAGGTCATTTGGTGATTTATTATTATTAATTCCACTATTTATTAAGGCAAGAACTAGGTATATTTCACATATTTCTCATTATCATAAAAACACTGTAAGGTATACTATGACCTTACAGTCAGAGAAAACAGAGGGATGCTGTTAGCCTAAGATCACACCACTGGGAAATGGTACAGCTCAAATTGGTACCTATTAACTCCCAACCCAAATTCATACTCTCACCATATTTCTTCCCAGACAAATCTCAGTCACAACAGTATGAGTTAAACCTATGATCTTGATATGACATAAGCACAGTAACAAATTAATCCCTCTGATATTGCTCTTGATAGGTAGCCCTATTCTTCACTAAAGCTAAAAACAAAAGCAAAAACAGAGAACTTCATGTGACACCAACTAATATTAGCATGGTCTCCTTGGAAAAAAATGAGAGCTAATTAAAATCATCTCTACCTAACCCAGGCCAGCTTTATTTGTACTGAAGTATCTATGATTGATGAGCACTAACATGGATGAACCATAGAAAATTTTCTGATAATAATAATAAACAAACAGATAATACTTCTTGTCACAGATTGCATCACTGGCCATGGCTTCCAGAACTCCTTTCAAATCTGTCATTCTCTTAACTGTGCAGCTGCACTGCTGCTGGAACGGAGGTACGCTGTCCACAGAGAGCATCTTTTCTGGTTCCTGTCTTGATCAACCCCTGTTTTTCAACTCAGCCCCATCAATTATGAATTCCATCTCCAGCCCTCATTTTTTATCTCCCTCTGCACCTGTTCCTTCCCCTCAGGGGACAAACATGCTCCCCAAGGAGAAATGTCTCTCCCTTGGATATTTGGCTTTCACTCCCTTCTTGAAGGGACCTGGTCTGTCCCTCAGTCCCACTTCTAGCCAGTCTCTAACCATGTACCTATGTCCTCATCTGTGCCACTGGGGCGACCACCTCTCCTCCCAGGCTCTCCTGAGGCTTCAGGGAGAATGTGTGTGTGATGCCAGGGAGCCAGTGGGAGTTCTTTAGCCCCCTACTTCTTGAAACTCTTCTCTCGGATTCCATTGAGCTCCCTTTTCCTTTTCCTGGAGGTGGGTCTTTGTCTCTCACCTGTTTGTCATTAGCTCAGGGAGCTCATCGCATCCCCTAGTCCAACTATGACCTCTACATGGAGAAGCACATGGTGCTCAAGCTCTGTATCCAGACTTGATGTCTCACCTGTAAATAAACAGGTCCCAAGCCAAACTCACCACCCCAATCACCCTTCACCCCAGTACTCACCAATGGCTTCTCTTCACCACCACTGGCCAGTTTCTCAGACTTGAGACTTTGCAACCACCGTGAACGCCTTTGTTTCTTCACCACTGGTCACCTACTAAATCCAGTCTTACTCTGCACAGCCCATGATGCTTTCATCAGGCTCTTCCTTATCACCTGAAGCTGCTCTATCCCTACTCTTGTCCTCAACACCTCTAGCTGAGACAACATCAAGAGATTCCTGGCTAACTAATCTCCCTGCTCCTCTGTCTCATCCCTCCTCTTCATCCTACAAACCAGGGCTGCGAGCTCCTAAAGTGCACCCCACTTCTGCCACTACAAAGTATGTCCTGCAAATTCACACTGAGCAATATTTCCTTGTAGATGGGATCCACTGGCTGTTGGGGACGGCCTTTGTCTTCTCACATGTTTGTAGGCAGAATGGGAAAGCACCTTCCCCCATGTCTGAACACAGCATGGGAAAGCACAAGCTTGAGAACAACCGGTGCAGTCCTTGGAAGTTATCTGCCCACAAAAACATATCTTGTCCTCGAAGACGAGCCAAGACTCCTCACTCTGAAAATAGGGAGACTTTAAGGATGTGTGAAAACACCACCCCTGCTTCTGGCCTGCTCCCCCCACCTGAGAAGGGAAAGATGAGTATAGCACTTGGCTGAGGTCCGAGAAAGGCAGTATAAAAATAAAGGTGCTGCGCCACATCGGGGCTGCAGCCATTGTCTGTCTGTCTGTGCTGTCTGTGTTCTCTCATTTCACCGAAAGAAGATGAGCGGCACGGTACATCTGGCGCCCAACATGGGGCGTCCTCTCAGAGTGAGTTGTACATTTATTCAGCTCCACGCCTCCCTTCAGACTGTTCGACTTCGACGGCAGGCACCATCAACTGGCCTTGTATGAACCCATCTGAGGAGCATGCGTATTTCAGATTGTGCATTTCTAGCTTGTTGGGACTGTCCAATAGCATGGGTATTTCAAAACATTAGCCACCTTAGATGTACTACTTCCCTCATTCAACAAGACTTCCAGCCATAAAGAACACGACATTGGTGTAATGGATTTCTTGTTTTGCAAAAATGAAACTAGCACCACATGTGCTTCCAAATGTTTATTATTCCCTTGTGAATAATTTATTCTTGTACGTTTCCTGGAATATGAATTAGGATGACTTGTTCTGCCCTCCAAGATCATCTTTGCTTTCTTAAAAACTCTAGGACAAACTTAAATCACAAAGTTTGAATCTATCTTAATTTGTGTTCAAGCCTTTTCTGCCTCATTCTATTCTGGACATTTTTTTTATTCTATTTCAACTTTTTACTTTGTATTTCACAGGTTATAATTTTTCACAGCTTTGTAGTTTAGTTCTGCTTTTTTTTAACACTGAGATTAAACATTTGATATCTCTGCTATTTTAGTGGTTAGGAGTATCAGCTTTTGCTGAACCTATAAAGGCGTCAAAGTGTCCCTTGCCTTGGCCTCCCCATTTTTCTGATTTGTTGATTCTAATACCCTTTCTCATTCTTCAGTCTTGCAGCTCCCTCATTATTTTGGCTTTCCCGGTTGTGTGCCTGCATTTCCATAATTTCACCCTATGACCTGGCCTGAATTCTAATGGGAAGTTTCCATTTGCCTTTCAGGAATGAGCTCTTATCAAAAAATCACTGAGTTGTAAACATGCTTGCCTGCCAGCTGCTAGCACAGCGTTCTATAGAGAAGACACCTTGTTAGATGTGGGGCTTTACTTATTCAGAGACACCCTGGGACTTGTCAGAAGAAACCCATGGCAGTTCTAAGGACAGACAATTGTAGGCAGCAAACATCCTGGGTATTACCTGAATCCTTCACCCAATTTCCTCTCCCTTATACACTCCAAATCTGGCAGCTGGAAGGGACTGTGCTGCACACCTGGCAGAGTCCCAATCAAAACACTGCACCCTCTGGATGCCCAGCCTTCTCCCAGGATGGTGATCCCTTTAGAAGTCCTGCCACTTGCTCTATCAACTGTTTATAAAGCTCTGGCCTTGCCATTGAGCCAGAAGTAGTATCTGCCTGGGTCACTGTGTTTCCCCTGCACCAAGGAATCCAGGAATCCACTTCCAGGAGAATACCAGAGAGCTCTGCTGGGTGGCAAGCAGCCACCATGCCTGCCTGATGGCCCCAGAGGAATGTGACCATATGCCCTTTGCGTAGCCACCTCCCCACAGCACTGCAAGCCCACACTCCCACCAGCCCACACACATTCCAAGGTCTTGTGTGTGAATCACAGTTAACCCCACCACCACACCACAGAAAATGCCATCCAGGGCCCCAAGACCACTGGAACTTTCCAAGTAGTCCAGTCCAGCCCAGCAGGCTAAATGTTTAAAATAAAGACCACTAATCACTCACCCTAAAGCTGCAGAAATATCTGTTTGTAAGTAAAATATAAAAGGAATATAAGCTCACATGCAATGTTAAGTTCAAATGCAATATAAAAGCACCTGAATCATTTTCATTCCTAAAATGTTTCTTTATAGAAAAAAAGTCTCTAGGGACAGTAAAAAGGCAACTGCAGCTTGCTTAGTGCATTATATTAACAAAGGATATGGGTGGACGTGACCTTTAACCACGTCATAAAGTTTGCATATTCAGCAACAATGGTGGGAGCAAGAGAGGACTCATGCCATCTCCCAGAACTACGCCTTGTCCCTCTTGTCTTCCTTATACAGGCAACACTCTTTAAGAAGCATGAGTCAAAAGCCAGCACTCTGCTCAGCTCTGCAAGTTTCCCCTTTACCACCTCCTCTTTAGGGCAGCAGAGGCTGCGCTAAGATATCCAGGCAGAAGGGAGACAGAGGATTCTCATAAACTTCTTCCTGAAGACCACAGGCTGAGCAATTTGCTCTCACAAATACCAAATTCCCCGAACTGAAAAAGGAACACTACTCCTTGCTGGGTTGTCCTGGTCCCTGATTACCGAGTCTCAGGTGGAGCTGGAGCTCACTTTCAGGATGTGCAACACTGGTCCCCCAGGTCAGAAGAAAAGAAGTTGGCCCGTTATCCCAGGCAGTGACAACACACACAACAGGACTGCAGTTCACCTAGTTCACCTACTGGCGCTGGTCCTTCCAGAGGTGTCACCTGAGACAAACCACTTGGCATTCTGAACCTCAGTTTCCTCAGCTGTGGATTAGGGCAAATGCCCCTCACTAGCTGACATGGTGCATGTGAAGCACACGGCGCCCCACCTGGCACACTGCACTAATCCAATAAACGTCAACCAGAACATCCCTTCCTGTTTAACCAACAGTAACCCAGTCATGTTTCTGGATCACGAAGTCATTTTAACAAGCTTCTGAAAACAAACTAGTTCAGACCAAAGCAGACACAAGCCATGTTTACGAACAATTCTCTCCCACTATCTTAAAGCTTAGTGATTATAGTTTCCAATGTAGAGCAAGTAGAAAAAAGTGTTGCACCATGATCAGTGATTTATGACCTTTCTTTTAAAAAGGAAACTATAATTAACAGAAGAGCTAACAACTCAACCCCTTATTTAGTGCTCCTTGTTCAGTGCTTCTCCAGTTTTGCAGACACCCATGTGGAGACTGGAACATCACTGCAATGACAATAGTTTTTATCTCTGTGTATATGTATGTACAGAGATGACTGTATTATCATATGCAATATATATTATAAATACACATACCTATGGACTCATACACATAAGTGCACACACACAAAAAATGACAGAAAAGACTGAAATATACATGCTAGGCACACACATGCTTGGCATTCAGGATATGACATGAGTATCACACACAGACTTTCCTCTTATTTCTTCTTAGTCGATGTGCCCAAGGGTTTTCTGAACCAAAATATCCAGTCCCATCCAAGGAATCCTCCTGTCCAGTCTAGTTTCAAAAAGGGAAGTTCTCACAAAATCAGGGATCTAACTTAAGAGAAAGTTGATGACTCTCAAAAGTGGGGTTCAATGCCAATGCAAACCAGAAAGCCAGCGGGGGAATGTTCATGGCCCCAGATCAAAAAGCTCTCACTGAATGCTGGGCCTCACTGGTGAGTCACCCAGAATAACAAAAAATTCTTCCCTAAACTCCAAACACCCTCTGGAAAGCTGTCCTTTAGTTATTTACTCCTTGGTATGACTCATTTTAACTGATAGCTTTTGTCTTAACAAGAAGCCAAGATGATTGCAATGAAAGAATGCTTTGTTTTCATTTGGGACAAGGGATGAGGGGTGAGGCAGAATCCACACCACATAAAATTCAGCAGTTCCCAAATTCTTAAGGATCACCTGGATTCCCTGACCCACCCCCAGATTCTGATTCTCTAAATCTGAGGTGGAATCAGGAATCTGCATATTTTTAACAAACCCCTGACCCAATGGCTTTAATGGATCCTCTGACCACAATGTGGAGGAACTAGACCAGGATGTACCACCCAAAATCCCTAGAACCTTAGAAGCTGATATAAAATAAAAGTTTAATCCTCACAAACAAATTATTAGGAAAAGAGCACCCTGAATATGCACATCCAGGAATTCCTGGAGCACCAGTGTCTCCTTGGCAGCCCCACACCACACCAACTCTCCTTTCACTCATGATTCATTTCTGAAGGTATGCTGACATCTCCGACTATGATCATGGATTCATCTATTTCTCCTTGCACTTCTATCAGTTCTTGCATCATGTAATTTGATGCTCTGTTATTAGGTACATACATGTTAAGTATTCTTATGTCTTCTTGGAAAATTAACTCCTTTATCATTACATAATGTCCCTCTTTATCCCTGATAACTTTCCATGCTCTGCAGTTTGCTCCCTCTCCTTTTTATTAGTATTATCATGGTACATCTTTCATCACCCATTTACTTTTAATCTATATGTGCCTTTATATGTAAAGTGAGTATGTTACAGATAACACATGGTTGGGTCTTGTTTTTTGACTCTCAGCTCCTAGCTTCTTCACTCTGACCCCAGCTCACCTACCCTGATGCCTGACAATCCCTCTTTGAAGGTTCCAGCCTTGGGTTCTGACTTTGCAGCATCTTCCTTGAGATTAACCAGTTCCAAAAGAATGAAAAGACTGTGGAAATTCATTGAAACTGTTTGTTGTTCTATCACACTGAGGGTCAAATCATGCCTCCAGAAATATAATTAAATCAATGAATTGACACATAAAACAGTCTGCACAGCAAGCATTAAAAGGACTCAAAGGACTTTACAATATTCAGCTTTTTACTAAACAAGAAACTAGTGTATCTGAATTGGTCACACATTTTTCTTTGGTGAAGTCTAAATTAATAAGGTTTATTGTATGTGTGTCTAAGTGTTGGGTACCTGTACATGCCCAAGAGATCAACCCATTAGCACAGAAAACCTTGTTGTAGGAGACAATAAAGAGAGCATTTCAAAGTTTTCAGTTCAAAACTAAAAAAAAAATGTTATTGCTTATATTGTACTTAAAAATGTATAGTCATTTCCTGTATGAAAACCAGTTACTTCACAAGACCTGGAAAAAATGGTTTTGTTTCTAAATCATGCCCTTCCAGAAATGATCACACCATTTAAAGATATACGTTTTTACCTATAATTAAAGTTGTCCAACCTGGACCAAAGGGTTTAAAAAATAAGAGAACCTTGCAAGAAAAGTGTATGAGTCCAGATGGTTTCCTTAGGTGCCATCATCCCTGAAAACAGTCAGTCTATCACACTGAGAAGAAAGAAGGACAGAGCAAACTGAAACAACATTCAGGCCAGTGGCACCCCTGAAATAGCTAACCATTTAAAATAAACATCAAGCAAGAAATCAAAAAATTGTTCAATGGTTCCATTGAAAGAAAAATTACCCAAAATTTGAAAATAAAGAAAACACCTGACCCTTTCACTCACATAGAGCATTGTCTAGCAAAGTCACATAAGGGAACCTGATGCTTTATGGAAGATAACTTGGCTTGACTTAATATTTCCTACTCTTTAGGGACTAGGCTTTGTAACATTAGATACTAAGAAGATTGGCAAGTCACAAATGATTTCTGCCCCATTTTTTTTGTCCGAAGAACCAGAGGTCATGGTTTTGTCACCTTATTTAACATTGTATATCAGCTGTGTCTCAGCAAATCTTAACTCTGGGATTGTTTTGTTTCACTGACTATGTAATTTAAGTCTCCATATTCTTTGAATCAGTTTTGCCATCCTTCTAGCTCCCTCATTATTGAGTTAAATATCTTTGACACATACTCACTGTATGTTTGTAGTAAGAGTCATAATGTCAGTTTGTTGAAAATTATACATTGAGATTTTCTTTCTCTACCATTTGGCCCACCCATCTTCTTCTCCCATTAATAAATGCCTGCTCTGTTCTTTGTCACTGAAGTTAAAGCTAAAAATTATTTCCAAAACACCACAAAGCCTGGAAAGGTTCCATTTGGCTTGCACCGTTGTCTCTGGTCCCTCACCACTGACCACAGCCATAAGGACTTCTCCACCAGCCAACACCAAACAGCTCTTTGCGTGGAGCCCCACCACCTTCTGGCCGGGCTAAAACTCAGCATTTCACCAAGCTGCACAGACCTTGGTCTTCACGGAAGCAGAACAAAACACAAAGAAAGAGAAGACACACTTGTGCCTTTTAAATCCAGGATCCTATTTCTTTTTTGCTCCAGGGCATGAAGTTTGTGTCAGACTTATCATTCTAAAAGAATGTGTATGTCATTGGAAGTGACAGAGCAAGGCTTAAGGAATGAAGCAGGGGATGTCCTCAAGTGCACAAAAGGGAACGGGGAATAAAAAGGAGCCAGAGAGGAGAGAAGGTGAGGGCATGTGAGGGCGCATGTGGGGAACACACTCAGTTTTGCAGAATCAGCCTCCCCACCCAGCCTCACCTCCCACACACTGGCTGTTCTGGTGCTAAAAACAGACTCCCAGTGAGGCTGGAAGTGCCAGTGCAAGGCTAAAAATTTCTGCTAAATTACTATTAAGCATACCAAGAAAAGATCTGACTCAAGGAAACACCTTACTAGATTTTCCAAAAAAAAAAAAAATGTATTTTCCAAAGCAAGCCACAAAGTGGGGGATGGCTAAACACATAGAGCATTACCCCAAAGGGACAAAAACCTATGAATTCCATTTTTCAAATTGCTGAAAAAAACACTATTTGGGGAAAATCATGATTGTTCCTTACAGAAGATGTCCTTGACCATGGGGACTCAGGAGGAAGAATCATAGGTAGTTTCTTTAGGCCAGTCCCCATGTCTCAGAAAAGTGTGGTGCTTCCTCCATACTAACGTGGACTTACACCATCAGGCACGACCAAGAGCACCAAGCCTATATTAGGCCAGATAACATTACTGGGATATACCAGGATGTGAAAACAGCCTTCCATGCTCCCTGCATTCTGTGACTGTCAGGAGTTGATGCTGCCTCTGGACTGTGTCTCAGCATAGCCTTCCTCCCACACAAGGAATGGCTGCAAAGCATCACTGGCCACAGAAAGAAAACTCTCCTGCACAATGGGAGGAGGTATGCAAACCCTAAGCCCTTTGTGTGAACTGCACCGCCAGATGCGTAAACTTACTTCCAAAGGCATCTGTGAGTAGATGCTGCTCACTGGACCTGTCCATTCAGAGCCCCAGAATCTTGATGTTCATCACAAATGGGGCCACACTCAGTCTGGGAAACTATATATAATCATTTATTTTTGACTTAAGATTTGATGACTTAGGCCATGAAAGCCATAAAATATTTAATATCCCTAAGTGGAGTGGCCATGCAGACTCCAGAGTGCATTATATTAGTTTCCAATTCTTCTTTCTTAAGGACATGATAATAACCCAAAACCAACCAAGTGAGGACCCTCAGAACGACCGGGTCTAGACCCTGTTTCAGTAACCACATAGGCCTTTTCCTCCTCAGGTCTGGTCTAGTCCAAGGAGCTTACTTCTGGCTTATTATGGACCAAAAAAAAGCCCTCAGTCATGTTGGTTTGCAGGCAGCGAACAGTTAAAAAACATTCTAACGTGACCACCCCATGCCCACCGACTTACTTGTACTCAGCTCCAGCTCCTCCTCTCCTCAGATCAGTGTCATGTAGTGCATGTATATATATATATATATATATATATATATATATATATATATATATATATATATATAAAATACATATATGTGTGTCTCCAGTTCCTGGCACAGAGCTCCTAAAACTCCGGTAATTTTCCAAGTGATATAAGCACTAGGAGAATCTTGTTTGTTCTGATGTTTGGCTTTTGACCCAGGTTCCTGGCACAGAATTCTGAAGTTCCTTGGAATTCCTGGGTGATAGCAGAGTCCTTGTTTTAATGAAGTGGCTCCTGGCTGGCTCCTGAGTGGGGCTGCTCACCAGGAAGACCAAGCCAGGATTAAAAGTTTGGAATTTTCAGCCCCAACTCCCCTTCTCTTGAGAAGGGAGAGGGGGCTGGAAATGAAGTTAATAACTCATTATGCCTACGTGAAGAAGTCTCCATAAAAGGCCTACAAGTACCCAGTTTGGAGAGCTTCAAGGTTAGTGAACACACCCATGTGCTGGGAACGTGATGCACCCCAACTCTGTGGGGACAGAAGCTCCTAGGTCAGGATCCCCCAGACTCCACCCTACATGTCTCTTCATCTGGCTGTTCATCTGTATTCTTTATCATGTCCTTTATTATATAATAACTTGGTAAATGTCAGTTCTGTAACCTGAGTTCTGTAACCTGTTCTAGCAAATAACCAAATTCAAAGGGGAGGAGATCTTCAGAACCTCCGATCAGTAGCCAAATTGAACAGAAGCTGTGCATCACCTGGGGACTACTACTTACAATCGGCATATCATGGGGCTGAGCCCCTAATCTATCTCCAGGTACCTGGTGTCAGAATTGAGTTGAATTGTAGTACACAAGGTCGATCTGAGAACTGCACATTATGGGGAAAATCTCACACACATTGTCTCTATCAGCAGACCAGACACACCTAGACTTCTTTCTATGGTGAGTGTAAGCAATGTGAGCATAGAGGAGAAGCTCAGGAAGACCAAGTTTTTCTTTACACCCTCTTAGCAGGAATCCTTTTTGTTTGGCAGCAGTTGCAAATGGGTTCTCTGTCTCACAGAAACTTCCTGAACTGCATATATATTATGTATATTTGAGTAGTAGTTGGAGACAGAGTCACAGAGAGCTGTATGTCCCCTGCTAAGGTGTTTGACGTTTACCCAATAGGGAATGAGTTGCCATCAGAAGCCCTTCAATCAGCAAATGACAATAAGTGATAGTGAGTTAACAAAGGTAACACTCGCAGTAGTATGTGTAAAATAAGGAGAAGCTGGTAGGAAGGCCAGACACGAGACACAGATCTACTATTTCAAATTCATGTCATTTTAATTCTGAATATTTTCTCAAACAGGAAATTGCTTTTCAAGATCTATCTCAAGGTCCTAAAACTCACTCACTTCCCCTTAATAGCACTATTTCTCTGGCTCTAGTCTTTAGGAGAACCAGAGAAGGTGATCTTGGGCATCAGCAGGTTTGCTGACACAGACTGGCTACCCAAGAGAACACTCTTGTCTCTATCAGCAGACCAGACACACCTAGACTTCTTTCTATGCACTGACCTCAGAGCTGGGACATTTCAAGGACAGCACTTCATCTGTACTCTAATTCCACAATCCTAGTCATGCCCAAGGGAATTCCTGCCCAAATTTTCACTTAGATAAAGAAAACACAAAGCTCCCCTTATACATAAATGTAACTGCATCAGTGTGTCCTGGCAGCATATAGCCATGTGGTGGCCTCTACAGTTCAATGACCAAGGTTGTGTCCAGTTTCTGACTGCCCCAAAAGACCCCCATTTCTTCTCCAGTGACTTCTGGATTCTCCATATCCTGAAGATGTGATTCAGTGCACCAGCTCCCAGCTGGACCACCCTCATGGGACCATCAGCATTTGTCAATTCCAGCCTAACACAGCAATTTCAGATCATCTATAGGGTACATAAAAATTGATCACAGGAGGAGGTTTAACTGGCAACATGATTATCCATGGGAAATGTCAAGTTGGGGGAAAAGGTGAAAGTCCAAGCTGTCAGGAGCAGTATGGTATAGAGGGAAGGGCGTAAGTTTTAGTATAAGACAGAATGAATTTCAATTCCCAATGCTGTGTGCCCATGGGCAACTCACTTGACCTCTCTGTGACTGTTTTCTCATCTTTAAAATGGAAATAGGAACCTGTATCCTGCAGTATTGGGTGAAGATCACAGATGACATATGAGAGGCACCTAACTCAGTCTGGTGCCCAGGATGGGTAGTAGTCATCAGGGCTCCTGTTTGTTCTGGCTCTCCCATTCTTCCAGGCACCTGGCTGACCTGTGCTTCCAAGCTCTGTCTGAAGTAGGGCTTGGCCATGTGACTTGTGTTAACCCTGAGCTTGAAGAGCCAGTGAGGGATGCACCACTTCCCACTACTATGTTGCTTTCATGATGAACACAAGCAAGATGAAGCCTCTGTCACCCTGGGTCACTACATGACCATGGCAAGCAGGAAGACCCACACAGGGCATCACAGCATAAGCGGGAACAGAAATGCTGTATATCGCAACATGACCTCCCCAGCCCTGCCTGAGAGAGCATGTACTTAGTGAATTCAAGCTGATGTGATTCTGTTATTATTATTTCCGAAAACACCACCTTCGAAAGGAAGGTGGGAATGCCTGAGAAGTCACAGATTTGGACTGAACTGAGGAAAGACTGATCCCAAGGTTTGCCAGGCAAGAACCCTGATACATTAGCTATTTAGACTTAAAAGGAGAAAAAATAAATAATCCCAGTTCCTGAATCTGAACTGCGCTACCATGAATTAAGGATTTAAAAGGTCACTTTGAGCAAAGTAGGATAAATACACAAAGAGTTTCTGCAGATTAAAAGCTCTAGAGCATTGGGCCCCAGCCAGAATAGTCATAATCCAAGAATCGAGGTCAACAGCCCTGGCAAATAACTCTTAAGCATCTCCAAGCTTTAAAGTTCCTCAATGGACCAGAAAACATCTGTTTCCTAATATAGTGGGAAAAAGCTTCATTGCTAAATAGTAGTCAGCACCCCTAAGCACGAAATTCATTGCCATTTTCCTGGGCAAAAATAAACATACACATTAGTCCTTCCTCCCTTGTTATCTGCAGATGCCACCAGCTGTAAGATGTTACGACAGGACAGAGCTCTACATCCCAAGAAGAGAATGCCTCACTTTCCTTGACACTGCCAGGGAAGGTTGTTAGGAACTCTGAACCATTGGCATTTAATGCAGAAGAATGAAATATGTTGGACTATTGACTGAATAAACATAACCTTTTCTCTTAGCCATTGACCTAGTGCAACAAAACAAATGTGAGCTCAAAAGCCCAACAGACTTGAGTTCAAATCCTGTCTTTACCACTTAGTAGTTATGTGATCTCAGTTTACTCATATTTAGGATAATAGTACTAATAACAGCCAGCAGTGTGAGGATCTGCTACATGCCAGGCACAAGTACTGACAGGCATTACATTTGTAAGTCCTTATAACAACCACATGAAGGAAGGATCCGTATGGAGCTTACAGATGAGAAAACTGAGACCTAAACTAGCAGGAAGTAAAGCCAAGATAGAATATCAGGTTCACCTAGCTTCTAAGCCCGAGCTGCCCTCCCGGGAACACCGACTCCATAGCTTACCTCTTGGGGTAACAGAAATCACAGAGTCAAGGTAAATCTCCAGCACTTTCCCTGAAAAGACCCCACCGGTGTTAGTTTCCTTCCCCCCAGTTTTCCCTCTCTCTCCTCATCTTATTTAACCCACCAGCTCCTCTTTACCTTCCCACCCTTTTCCCCAGTGGTGTATCTGAATTATTCCTTCTGGACGTGGAACTTTCAGTTGTCTTAAAAAGATTTCTGGAACATATCTTGATGTTCATACTATTCTTCTCATTAATCTATGAGGATATGATATCAACATTAAAATATATATGGCTTTAGATGTATATATAACTACAGAAAAAAAGGAAGGAAATGTTAACAACAGAGATTATCTCTGGGTGGTAGAATCATGGATTCTTTTTAATATCTTTAAATTTTTTTTGTATTGTGACTAAGGAGAGTGCATTCTTTGACAAGCAGGAAAAAAGTACTTTTCAAAATCATGGAAGGATGGGCTCTTTTTA
Source organism: Manis javanica (assembly GCF_040802235.1). Lineage (NCBI taxonomy): Eukaryota > Metazoa > Chordata > Mammalia > Pholidota > Manidae > Manis > Manis javanica. Next base: position 79,207,969 of record NC_133157.1, read on the forward strand.
ATTTTTTCAACATTTGCATTTATTGTTTCCAAAATAAACAAGGGTATTTCAGACACTAAAAATATATTTCTTTGTTTTCACTTACAAAAAATGTTCAAATGCTGCAATTAATGCACAGGAAAAAAATCTATTCTGCACTTAGAGCTGATTAGCCCTATGTTCCTTCTATGTTGTAAATAGGCTGCATTAACCACAGTGCACCTGGGACAGGAAGCATTTCAGCAAAGGGAAGTGGGGGGACCCACAAGCACAGCCGTGGGCAGGGCAGGACCTCGTTTAGAGCCAAGTTCTAATTCCTCCTGACAAGCCAACTACTGTCCCCTGCCCTTGCCCAGAGTGATCATTTTTATACATAAAGCCAAGCTTAGGTCTGGCTTAGCTTCCATGTCACTTATGCCAGTGACCGATGGTCCTACTAGACAGTCAGGGCTTCCCTCAGAAAATTCAAGCCAGGAATGAGCTACCGCCTGTTCTCTTCAAATCTTCCCAGGCACAATAGGAAACACTGGGCACTATCTTTGGAATTTCCTTCAGAATTCATGCATCTTTGGCTTTGCATAATCGAACTCATCTCTCACTCTCCCAAGCCAAAGAGAGTGCAGCCAAGCTGTCTGCTTGGACTACACGGACCCACGGCAGCAGTGTTTACCTTAACACAGGGTTCTGGAAGAAATATGCCAAGAAAGAGGAGACTAGAAACCTGTTCCTGATTTCACTGTAAGATGCTGTGGCTTCTGATGACTACATCTCCTTTTGACTGGGCAGCCCCAGGATGCAGTTAAGCACTGAAAAGTTTTGCCTTCCAGAGTAATTAATGAATTTTTTCTCTCATGGCTAGATTGCCTTTCCTTTTCAAGTTGCCTTCCTGGAAGCTCACAGTCTATGCATGGCCCGCCCACCCAACTACTTGAATCACACACTCTGCAAACTGGCGTTCAGCTGCTCCCGCCACCCCCCACCCCCCACCCTCGCCATCCCATGGTCTTGACATTCCATTTAGTTGGCATTTATCCTGATTCTTACTTTGTATTACTTTTTATTTTTATTTTTTTTAGGAAAGCAAGGCAGAGATTTTTATTTAGAGATAAAGCGAAAGGACAGAGCTCCTGGCTCAGGCCAGGAGGAGGCAAGAGAGTCCCCTATACTACTTTTTAATATCTCCATATTTTATTCTAGTACCACCTGCTAGCCAACTCAAGTCCTATATAAAATATGTTCAACTTAAATTAACAAGGCACTCCTAGCCAGCACCAGCCATGTCAGAGGAGCCATCCTGAGGGTTTGCCCCAAAGGATACCAGACGGGGCTTCTCCCTTTCCCCCTCCACAGCCTCATCTCAAAGGTATGACAGTTCACCATTTGAAATTTATTCATTTATCAAAACAACTTTCTTTTGTTCTTGGGGGATAAAGCAAATAAACTTGGGAAGGATGCCTCACTGCTTATCCTCACAAAGAAGTTAATTCTCATCCTGTCTAATCATGCATAGCTCAGCCCAGGTGTGGATTTAGGAAAAGAGAAAATGTAAGAACGACAATTAAGTTTGATGAAAGAGTTGAGGAACGGTGGGGGATTGGGAATATTTGCACAGTGGGGAACTGCTTTTCTGGGATAAGCAAGCTCTTAGATTTCAGGATTTCTTGATACAAGAGAGGGATGGAAAGGAGTTCAGATTTTACCTACTTCACAAGTTGGTACAAACATCCAAACACAAGCCTCAAAGTCTATGTGAAGGGTCTGATGCTTATAGTAACTAGCATGGCAGAGATCACAAGAGCTCTTTATAGATATCATCTCATTTAATTTTTGAAACAACCTTTAAGTTTGCATTATTCTCCTTATTCATAAATATGAGGACTACAGCTCAGAGAGGTCACTTGTCCAAGGACTCATAACTTATTTAGTGGCAGAAGGGAGATGAGAATGCAGGTCCCTTTCATCAGAAAACATAACCGAGTCTGGGTGGGGCCGAAGAGCCGAATGGCCAGAGCAGAGCTCAGTGTGAGGCCTGATCTCATTGTGACTTCCACCAAGCCCACCTCACTCCCCACAGTCTGCCTCTCAGGAACCCTAAACACAGATCTCAGAGCAAAATACAAGACTTGAAAATAAGACCACTGTCCGCCACAACTGACACCCACCCTGAGGGGATGCCTGCTCTGCAGGAAAGTCTTCTCTGTGGGCTCTGCTCCGCAGGCTCCTCCTCCACCTTGCCTACAGGAAAGCAGTTCTGGGGCACTTGAGAGGAAGTGTGCTAAAGTTACCACATTCCTAATGTTCTGATTTATTTATGATTGAGAATACGTGAAAGGGAAGCAAAACACAACAAACAATGAATTACACCTCCCTCCCCACACACTGTCGACTGCCAAGCTCTCCTCAGCTGCGGCAGGTTGTAGTTCAGAGGAAGTAAGAGGACAGCTGTCCCTCTCCAGAGGGAGTCATTTGGTGACCTCAAGGCCCTGAGGTGGCGGCCATGATGGGAGGGCTGAGGTTTGTGCTCATGCCTAGCAAACACCTAAACCAAGCAGATGGGGATCCATATCCAAGGAGACCCTTCAGGCCATCAGACTTTGGGCTGCCACAGGCTCCAGGCGCCAGGATGGCTAAGCCACCAGGAACAGAATGGGTCTCTGCTGTCAGCGTCAAAGGAACACAGCATGCAGATGAGAGCTTCGGCAGGAGGTTAGAGAGTCAGGCCAGAGGAGGCAGACGGCCGACAGATAGAGCAAAGGGTGTCCAAGGGTGATGGAGGAGGCCAGAGGCAGTGGTGGCCACAAACCCAGCAACTCCTCAGTACAGACAAGAACTTCTGGGCTGGAAGACAAAAGTCAAACCTTAATAACACCATTTTCTGGGTGAGTAAGCCCAGATAACTTGTCCTCAATGTGTCCAAGTTTCTTGACCTAAAAACTAGTGATAAGAGACCTACTTCACAGCATTTCTGTGAGCATTAAATAACATTTATAAAAATGCATTTATGTAACATTTACAATGCATGTATTACCTGGTGAATAGTAGATGCTCAATAAATGTTTCTTTTCTTTTAAGACTCTCCTAGAAGTAGCAAATTCTGAATGCCTGCAGATTTAAGTTTGAGTGTGTTTTTGTTGTTTGTTTTTTTAGCTTGAATGCCTATAATTGACTTTTGAGTCTGTGTAAGTGTCTGATTACAATTCCACTACAACCTTTACTCCTTTCTAATCTTCCAAAAGGTATTCCTAAAAACCTTTCTCTAAGAGACATTCTAGCACATACCTAAAACTAAATGTCTTTATCTGATGAGAAGTATGGCTGTCTCTGCCACAGTCTCCACTACTCCTTAGTGCATTGCCCCTGGCACAATTTGTAATTTATGCTACCTGCCTGGCCCTGTAAGCATTTGAGACTGTGAGTCCTGACCTTAAGCCAAGAATCGGAGTAAGCCCCACTGAACCTCAGAACATAGACAATCACCAGGTAAATTAAGGCACATGAGCCATTTTCCAATCCCCTCCCTAAGACCTCAGAGGAAGAAAAACACTTGAAATTAGATCTGATTTTCAAACTGCCACTTTGCTTTGGCTAAGGTGACTTAAGCTATCCAAACCTCAAAAGCACCTGGTCTCCACAAATCCAGGTATCTTGGCGGCAGTGGAATGAGCAGTGACCAACAGTTCCTTCTGCGGATTTCTTGCAGCTCTGCAGGTACAGCTGGAAGAAGTGAAGGCAGAGCACACACAGATGGCAGGGTCAACCTCTGCTAGAGACTCCCAGGTCCCTGAGGCCTGTGGTCTTGCTCAGCTCAGAGTAGGGAGGTAGCCAAATGGGCCTTAGCATCTTATTCACAGGAAAACACCTGTGTTTGCAAGTGGCAAGCATGCTGAGCTGCTGTGGGTGACGCACCCATCAGGGAGGAAGACAGCATTTATTGAGGGGATGTGCTAGGGAGCTCACTGGGTGCTCTCAGGGGCTAGGGGTCCTGTTCCAAATATTTAATAACAAGGACAGCAGTGCAGCACTGCCAAATCATACCAAGTGTTGCACCAACCAACAGTCCTTGGGAGAAAGTATTATCCACATTTTGCAGTTTTGAAAACCTACCATAAATATTTTTTAAATGATAAAAATAAAACCCTTGCCCAGAACTAGTGAATGGTTCAATAAACTTCCAGCCAGCCTGCTGAGAGGCCTAACCACTGCCTCTGGGAGACAGAATTAGGCCAGGGAACAGCTGTAAAATATCTTTCAGAAGAGGGACATCTGGTTCCCAGGTATCTAAGTTTCCTGGCTGAACTCTGGGGTTACAAGGTTTATTTTTTTTACATGAAGGGTCATATTTCCACTGGAATCAATGCCATCAAATCAGACAGTAGGACCTCAGAAATCACACCCAAACACAATGAGGATCCCTGCTGACCAGTGACAGAGTCGACCCTGTGGCTCCTAGCTTGTACCCTTCTGCCCCTCCACGACTCTGTGCACTGTTTGCTAACCTCACCTGTGCAGACAGTGAGAACAGGAGCAGGTATGTCTCAGCCCTAGAATCACTTTTGTTGGTTGGACTTTCTAATCAAGTGACAGACTTCACCCCAAAAGCGTTACATGAAGATTCAGGACTTGGGAACTGGACTGGCAGTGAGGAAGGCAGTGCAGCAGAGGGACACAGCAACAGGACACTCAGTACCACCCTAAGGTGACCGAATCACAGCTCCGCCCCTTCCAGTGTATGGAAATCCTGATCTAGACAGTTGGCTTAAGATAGGGCACAGGAGGCACTTAGTGTATGCATTTCACACAGGAATTGAAAAAAAAAAAAAAGAGCAAGACCATAATATGGTTATTCCTCACAGTGAATACCCCTTCAAAAAGCCTAAGCTGAAATTTAAAGATATTCACAGAAGCACCCATAAAGAAAAATAACCAAGCCTGATGCAACCCAACTGACAATTTTTTAAAGCTGAAGCAAGTAAATAACATGTCAAGGCCTAAAATGCCCGCCCCCCTCCAAGCACGCATGTGCACACGTGTGCATACACACACACACATACATGTGCACATGCAGTTTCAGCTCCTCAGGCACAGCCACATGTCCTCAGGTTCTTTCCTGGATATATTGTGACAGCCACCAAGCTAATGAGATCCCAACTGTCACCCTCAGTTTTCACATTTGTTTTCTGTGTTTTCTTCCCAAGACCATTGCTCAAAAGGCACCTATGAGCAAACTGCGTATCTTCAGGGTTCCTCCTCCTCTGAGGAACAGCAGGAGCCCCACGTGCAGCCTGCAACAAAGACCCTCAGCTCCACAGGACTGGAGGGCTGGGACTCCAGGGACATGACAGAGCCGGGGGCTCGGCGGCCACCAGGCAGGGCACTGATCAGCCACAGCTGCTGCTGCAGAGACTCCCTGCCCATCATCCTGGGCAAGAGAAACACAACTGTTAGGAAACAGCCTCTCTGGAAAAATACCATGCCGGCAATCAAATGCCAGAGCCAGCAACAGGGACATCTGAATACTCGCGGTGGCGAGATAATTCCAAGTGGAAGCCATATGAAAAAGACTCAAATCGGAGGAGGGGGGGTGATCTTTCCAAATGGATAAAATGTAGGAAATGAGGCTTTAAAGCACGCCCATTTAATAAGCACCCAAACACAGAATATGGTAGATAGAGAAGCCCTGAGGCATAAGCAATCCATCGCAAAATTATCCTCAACCGAGAGCACAGAGCACAGGGCCCCTAAACTATAAGCTATTTGTTTTTTTCTTTTTATGACCAAAAAAATAAACAAACACACCTTCTCCTCATAAACAAAGCCAGTGGGATTTTTGATAAAAGCTTTTTTTTAAGCGCTGGAGAGAGACAGTCTATGGCAGGGATTACTCTGAGGAAGGGGATTAAGAGAGTTTATATTGACTTTTGTGTATTTCCCTATTTTCCATAATTTGCATGTATTTATCAGAAAAGGCAGTTCCGGATTTTTTTTAATAACTGGAAGTTTGTACTTTTTAATCCCTTTCTCCCATTTTGCCCAACTTCCTAGTCCCCTGAAAAGGTAGTTTTTGAACTTCTTTGAAGAGTAATAGAAGGAAATGTTCAACTGCCCCAAGGCACACGTATACCTGGGCACAGATATGCACATGGCACACATGTAAGTACTGGCAACTCCCGCTGTGTCTCTATTTTAATGGGGAACAGTGATTACCTGCCCAGTGATTAAACACTGCAGGGTAACAGCCACAGTGGGATGCAGGCTGCTGCCAGACAACTGCAGCGACAGCCTGGGCAGGACATTGACGTGAACTTTTTACAGACATACCAGGGCTGACTTCTTACAGGATGTGCTCTGAAACTGGATAGAAGGTTGAACCAGGCGACAGTGAAGTGGGCGCTGGCAGGAATGCAGTGAGAAGAGACAGCCATTCCCCTCCTGCAGACAATGAATGGTCTGCAGGATTGATCCCACAAAATAGCACTCAGATCAGACCTGGTCCCTGCCCTGCCCCTCACTTCGACAGATAAAACTGTCGGGAGTCTGTACATTATTAATAACTCTTTCAGGATTCCCAGGGAATACTTGGTAGTTTGTGAGTTTAAGGGAAAGAACTAATTCTATGTAACTGGTCCCAGGACTTAATTCCTCTTCACAAGATAGCAACTGGGAGAGGAGCACTAAAGACCCTTGTCTCCTTTCTCTGAGCTCTTAGAACTTTCCAGCAGCATTAATATCCTCCTACATGATATAGGAGGTGTCAAAAACCTGAAACACAATCTGTACTCAAAACTGGTTTGCTCAGTTTCAAATCCATTCCTAAATTATACATTCAGTAGCTAAATTAACCATCTCCTTGTTAACTAATTCTTGAGATTCATTTAAACTGTGAGATTCTATTTTCCATATTTTTTGAAGTTCCATTTGATTGTTTATGGAGGAACTTTTTCTTCTGTCCAAATTGACTACCTTTTTCTCTAAAAACTGGAAAGTGACGTATCACATCTTGGGGTAAGAGCAACTTGGATATTTTAACCTAAGCTTAACTGTATTTGTGAAAGAACTATGGTTAAGAACTTTATTCACCTTAAATCTTTCATCCTACATCTGAGTTATCAGAATTAGCTTCATCAAAACAGCTGCAACCCTCACTCAGAAAAGGCATTTAGCCTAAAGCAAAGCATACATCTGTTTTACTCATTTATAACCTACTCAAAAGGAAGAATATGTCTAATCTTCATTATACCCTCAAAAACATATTGACAAACAGATTCTTGGAATCAAGGGGAAAAAAATCTAATGTAGAAGTTCATGAGTAAATCCTAGCTCTGCACTGTAGTGAGCACTTGTGAAGTGCAGCTAGTAAGACCAAGAAACCAAATATTTAATTTTATTTAATTTTAATGATTGTAATTTAAAAACTGACACCTGATTCAGTTATCGGAAAATTTTTAAGTCTGTATGGAACAATTGAGGTATGTGAATCTTTCTCAACTATAAATATTGTAAAACCTAGATACAGGATCAAGTATTTTTTTTTTTTTTTGAGAGGGCATCTCTCATACTTATTGATCAAATGGTTGTTAACAACAATTAAATTCTGTATAGGGGACTCAATGCACAATCATTAATCAATCCCAAGCATATTTCTCAACAGTCTCCAATCTTCTGAAGCATAACGAACAAGTTCTTACATGGTGAACAAATTCTTACATAGTGAATAAGTTCTTACATGGTGAACAGTGCAAGGGCAGTCATCACAGAAACTTTCGGTTTTGACAGGATCAAGTATTTCTGATGAAAATTTAGCAGTTGACTAGAGATACATAAGGTTTCTAAAACTTAGTATGAAGAAAAGGAATATAAAATCTCATGAATAATTTTTAACATTGATTACATATTGAAATGAAAATATCTTTGAATTGGGTTAAATAAAAATATGATTAAAATCACTCATTTTATAATTATAAATATAAATTTTAAATTATAATTACAGTGAATACAATTATAATTATTCATCTGTTTCTTTTTATTTTTTTAATGTGGCTACTAGAAAACTTTTAATTACATATGTGGCTTATGTTATATTTTTATTGGCCAGCACTGTTCTGGCTAGCTATATACGGTGGGGTGACTGGCAACAACTGCATATTATTCACTTATTGTCTCCTTTTAACGTGTCTTTTGTAGTGATTGTAGGAAAGCCACATTTATTATTTTCGCACACTCATCCTACCTCTAAATATTAAACAAATATGTGAGCCAAATGATTGACTGCTACCCTAAGAAACAAAAGTTATTCCACCACTGACAGTGGCCAGCAGTAAATGGCAGTCATTTCTACTCACTGCCATGGGACCTGGCTGCTGAGCTGGGCATAGACACAGGACAGACAGCAATGGCGTTGCTAAAGGGAACTCAAGAGTTACACCCACATAGCTGTCTTAACCAAACAGCATTATAAAGAAAGTCAGTGAGTGTGACACACAAAGGAAACACACAGTCTTACTGAGAACCACATAAACGTCTTTTTTAAGCTACGTGTGCTAGAGTACAGGTGGCACATGAATTTTATTACAGACCCAACCAACACTCTATATTTCATCTTCACAACCAGTTACTGAGAAAATTCCCCAGGTTGCTTTCTTCCTATTCATCTGGAAGGCTGTGGACTCCATAAGTTATGTCTACTTCTTTTCCTGAAGTCCCGTTCCACAAAATGACACACTTGAGGATCACACAACCCATCAGCCATCATTGCTGAAGCTTAGAGAGCTTTTCTGTCTATTGATTTTTAGAAACACTTTGCAGGGCCCACCCTCCACAGGGTCTGGTTCTAGGTACTGGTGTGACACAACAGAGAACAAGGAAAATAAAGGTCATCTATGCCTACACTGTTGCTCCATCTTTTTGCAATTTCACAGAACTCTTGACGATAATTTCCTGGTGGTAAGTTAGAAACACATGATAACCAATTATAATGCAATGCTTGAAATAGGCAAGAAGATATAAAGAAAAATGCAATGAACAATCATGAGGCCATCCTTCCTGAATTCCATCACCACTGACCCCACTGAATTAATGATTATTACATCTGTGCATTCTTTTATAATTTTACTACATATTCATGTATCCCTAAGGAATACATGTTTGGACATGTTTTTTAACTGGATATACCGAAGTGTGTTTTAAACAGATGTCTTTAAAACTTACATAAAGCCCAGATAAGCAACTATTTTTGACTATCCTAGAAAACTCAACAATTTATCAAGTTTGCAAGTAGAAAAATAATTTTTTTAACTCATCACCTAATTCACATAGAAAAGAGAATAAATTTAAATATTAAATATGAATATGTCCATGCATACGTTCAGCATACATAGTTCACAGTCAGAACAATAGGAGCTCAGTGTGTCCCATAATCATTAAAAACTTTGGGCAGATTGGAAATCAGTTGGATATGCTTTTTTTTCCCCTCTAAAATAAACTTTAAATTAGAATTGCTGAATGGTACAAAATATACAAAAGGGTTTCAGAGAAAAATAAGCCTTTCCCTGCCCTTGCCTCCAATCACCTGGTATACTTCCTCACAGGTAACCAATGTCCTTTCTTACCTATATGTTCCACATGTAAACAAGCAATCATATATGTGTTCTTCTCCTCTTTTCAATGTAAATGATAGCACCTTGCTATTTCCATCTCACAGTCTGTCTTGGAGATCTCTTCATACTGGGGCATATGCAAACGCCTCATTCATTTTAAAGGTTGCATTTGTTGTACAGATATACTGTGTTTAATTTAGCCTTTCTCCCATAGACTGAGAGGTAGTTTCAGATCCTTGGAAATAAACAGTGCTGCTCTGAATACCCTCATACACATGGAATTTCAGAATGTTCAAGAATATCCATAACATGAATTCTTAGAAATGGAATTGTTGTGTCAAAGACTGGGTATTATACACACATACACACACGCACACACGTGCACACACACACTATTTTGATGGGTATTACAAAAGTGTCCTTCATATACACAAATTAACTTCCACCAGACATGTACGAGACCACCTTTCTTGCCCCCTTGCCAACATAATGCATCATGGGCTATATATTCACTGAGCTAAGTGATGAGTAGTGCCTCACTGAAACAGTAATTTATAAATGTTTTAAATACTTTTAAAGTTCTCAATCTTAAAAGGAATAAGCACAACTAAAACAATACAAGCAAAGAGATATAAGAACCCTAACAAATGAAACACTGAATTTGTTAAGAGGAAGGTACCATAAAACTCCATGCATGGCACTACCTGTAAAGGGATAGATGAGATTCACATGAGAAATAAAGACAAATATCTAACTACAATATTGCCCAACCTCTTAAAACCAATTCAGAGTGTTGACATATGTACAAGCTTTACTAAAAATTTGGACTGGTTTCTCCCATAGAGAGAGAACCACCCAGCATCTACCTAAAGCTCAACTACTCAGAAGTATTAGTACCACACATGGGAGTCTCCTTTATGCTATAAAGACTTTATGGACTTGACTAATGAAAAAGATAGATGAAGACCAAATTGAGAGTAAAAGAAAGCGATTCTTCCAATGTCACAAACACCCTCACTGACCCCATGAATGTCTCATTCCTCAGATCAACAATGGACTTGGAATTAGGTCACCTGGGTTCCGAACCAGGGTATGGCTACTGGCTCATTGAGTGAACCCAGTCAAGTTTATTGACCCGTGTGGTCTCTAGCTCATCATGTATTACAATGAAAGGACTGAACTGGATTTTACCTTGAGGTCCCTCCCAGCTGAAAGATACTCCTGATGCTACTGATGAATGAATGATGAGCAGCTTTTCCCGGAGTGAATATATACAGATGCCTTCACTCTAGACCTTTGTTCTAACAGGCATCTGCTATGCACATGGCTACAGCTTGGGGGTGGCCAGTAAACACTGAAACCAAAGAACAGAGATTTCTATGTGTGTTAAGTAAGGGTACTATAACCTCAGGACCTGTCCAAGGAGTCAACCGGTAAGAGCCAGCTGTTCTATCACATACCAGACTGAGCGGGATGAGGAAATACATTCTGAAACTTGGAATCACTAAGCTCAATGACGGTTAAAGTCAGTAGGACATGCAACTGGCTCAGCGCAAGGCCATTGCAATGGCACAGGGCATTTCATATCTGTACACACACATGCCACAGAGCCAAACAGACAGACACCACTAAATGGGCTTCCAAGTCATCAGCTATGAAGCCTGTGATGGGATGAAGGGTCCTGAGAATTTCTAGCAGCTGTGCTATCCATGGAAATGAAAAGCAAAGGCTTCCAAGTCATCAGCTATGAAGCCTGTGATGGGATGAAGGGTCCTGAGAATTTCTAGCAGCTGTGTTATCCATGGAAATGAAAAGCAAAGGGGTTAAGAAAACAAGAAGACCATATCTAATGAACTTAAAATCCAGAAAAATGGAAACGTTAGTAGAAAATATCCAAAATCAAGACAGTCATGACCTCAGGGGCACTGTGTGCACTAAGTCAGTCAGAGAATGACAAATACTGTAAACTTCAAATTCATAGAAACAGAGTAGAATGGTGGTTGCCAGGGGCTGGGGGATGGGAGAAATGGGGAGATGTTGCTCAAAGGGTGCAAACTTTCAGTTATAAGAGGAATAAATTCCAGGGATCCACTGGGCAACGCTAGATGGAGTCACCACAGTTGACAACATTTTTTGTACACTTGGAAGTTGCTATAAAGTAGAGCTTTAATGTTTAACCACCACCACAAAATAGGAATTATTTGAGGTGAGGGATGTGTTAACTAACCATTTTGTGGTAAACATTTTGCAATATATACATGTGTCAAATCATTGCACTGTACAATTTTAAACTTACACAATGTTCAAATAAAGCTGGAAAAATGCAGCAGTCATAATAGTCATCTTCATCAAATACAGAAATCCAATAGGCTAACAAACAGATGCTAAATAAAACAAGGAATATGTTGGGGGAAAAAAATTTAAAGAAACAAAACTGAAGATTTAAAATACGAAGAAACACGGTCAGTTGGCCAAGCACCAATTTCCATTTATGAAATCATTATTCATTCATTAAATAAATGTTTATTATTCTACGCACATCATTACACTCACCTACCTTTCTGAGCCTGCCATCACAGTATTTTATTGTTCTCTGGGCCCCACCCAACAGAATGAATAAAGAGGAAAGTTAAACTCCTGGCATTTGATCTTACTTGAGGAAGTAGCAATACTAAAAGGTTGTGTAACATAATGCAAAGGTAGGAAGAGGAAAAAATGAAATTGAGTTTTGCAGAGAATCTATAGATACCATTTATTCATTTAAGAGATCGCATGGCCATTGAGCCATATAGCTCTCAAAGCTCTGGCCACTTGACCCTGGCCTCTGGCATCCCACCAGCGAGTTCAGCCTGCCTGTGTGTTCACTGTCTCCTAGTCCTGGCCTCCTGAACCCTGACCCCAGGTCTGGAGCACTTCCAGGTGTCCACTGTGGATATCCTGGTGCCCCCACTCACGTGCTCTGAGCCCCAGCCCCAATCTCAGCCAAGTTCTGTGCAGGCTGCAGCTCACCTCCTGCTGATGGCATCTCACATGTGCTTCAAGCAGTCCACTAGTGCCGGAACATTAACCCAAAGGCAAATGCCACCCCCACCTCCTGTCCTCTGAGCCGACAATTCTGGAGCCTCCTCAGAAGATCCCAACAGCAGAGAGCCCCCACTACCCTGTCGACAATGCATCTGTCTTAGTCTGGCCAGGCTGCCATGACACAAATACCAGAGACTGGGTGGTCTCCACAATAGAAATTATTTTCTCACAGTGCTGGAGACTGGAAGTCCAAGATCAGGGAGCAGGGCTGGTGCCCAGTGAGAGCTCTCGCATGGCTGCAGATGGCTACCTCCCCTCGGTGCTCACAAGGAGAGAGCTGTCTGGTGCCTTCTCTTCTGAGGACATACAGCCCCACTGAGATATGAATTTGAATTTGGAAGGACACAAACACTCCAGCTATAACAGCATGCTGATCTTGACTCTCTCCATTCATCCTGGCTCCTTGGGAGCACCTCCCAAATAAAGCACCTGTACATAAGTCCCTTTCTCAGGTTCTGCTTTCGAGAGCCAGCTAAGATGGCACATCACCTGATGCCACACTTTGATCCCACTAGCCAGATGTTCTCTGCCAGTCCTATAACTAATTCCCCTCACCAAGGCTGCTCTTCTGTTCTCTCTGCTTCCCAATTTAACCCACCCCACCACCTAGGCTTTCAGTCAGTCAGCCACTGAGTCATTCATTCATTCAACAAATGAACATACAGCATTCCCAGTACAGGTCAGGATCCCAGTGCAAAATGCACCTAGGTCTCAGGCACTTAGTGCCTATTGGGGATGGGGGCTGAGTGAGTGCCAAGATCCCCTTGTGTCACATGTCCAGTGTTGCCAACTTTCATGCTATTCATAAAACAGGGTCTCACCAATTTTTAAATGTTGGTAATGAATTTACATCTTTTCATACATACACACAATGGAGTACTATTCAGCCATAAAAGCAAAGAAATCCTGCCATTTATGATGACATGGGCAGACCTAGAGGGCAGAGAAAGACAAATACCATATGATTTCATTTATTTGTGGAATATAAAAACAAAACAAAATGAACAAAATAGCAGTAGACTCAGAGACACTGGAAATGACTGGTGGTTACCATGGAGAAGGGGTTGGGGGAGAGGTGGGGGAAAAAGGGGCACAAAAATTCTGAATCATTATATAAGTCGGTCACAGGAATGGTAGTACAGCATGGACAACATAGCCAATGATTCTATTACACCTTTCTATGTTGACAGTAACTGCAGTAGTTGGGGTAAGGGTTTAATAATGTAGGTAACTGTTAAACTACCGTGTTGTTTACTTAAAACAATATATGATTGTTTATCAACTATACCTCAATAAAAAATGCAAAAAAAAATCTATTCATAACACTGCACAGACAACACCATCACCTTAAAGCTTCCAGTTTTAATGTCTATACAAATTTCTGGGCAGGCAACAGGAAAGAAACACAGACTCTGAGGTCTAGGAGTCTAGAGAAGGAGACAGCCAAAGAGAGAGGCAATTACCACACAGTGTGAGGAGCATGCTGATGAGGTGTGAGTAGGCTGAATAATGGACCTCCAAGGATGCCCCGGTCTTATCCCCAGAACTCATGGACATGTTAGGTTACATGGCAAAGAAGAACTAAGGTTGCAGGTGGAAGTATGGTGATTAAGTAGATGAACTTGAGGTAGGAGCATAACCTGGATTATCCAGGTGGGCCCAATGCAGTCACAGGGTCCACTCATGTGGAAGGAGGCAGAGGTATTTAGAGTTAGAGAGACATTCGAAGATGGAGGAAGGGGCCACAAGCCAAGGAATGTAAGAGACTTCTAGAAGCTCAAAAAGGCAAAAAAAACATTCCTCCCTATAGCCCAAGACCCTACTGACACCTTGACTGTTAGCCCAGTAAGACCCAATTTCAGATTTCTGAGCTCCAGAATTGGAAAACAACAGTTTGTCTCAAGCCATTAAGTTTTTGGTAATTTGTTAGAGCAGCAATAAGAAACGCACACATGGGGTAAACCTTGGATGCCAGGAGAGATACCTAATCCAGTCTGGGGATGAGGATTACCAGGGAAAACTTCCCAGAGAAGATGGCTGTCCTGCCAGTGGGTCTCAGCCCTGCGCAAGTTCACTATGGATTCAGTGAGACCAAAGAAATGGCAGTAGAAACATTCTTGGGGTGAAAGGGTTGTACCCAACTTTATTTCCATGGTGGCCGGTCAATCACTAAAATCTCGTTGACTCAGAGTAAGTCTGCACGCAGCAAGCAGGTCTCTGCCTCTGGGCCTCTCGGCCTACAAACCATCCTCTGGGCCTCTGTCCTTGGCACTGCCACCACTCAGCCTCTGCTCTCCTGCAGCCGTGCAGCAGCCCTGTGGCCATGCCACTGTGTCACCCAGAGCACCGAACAGAGTCTCTTTATATGGAGTCAGTAACAACATATTGCTCACATGTGTGTTGTGAGCAAGCTGACCAGCGCCAGGCGAGAATCCTGGCCATAGGCACCTTCACTCTCTCCACAGTCCCCCATACCACTAAGCTGGAAAGAAATTCAATCTCAGTTATTACTGGTGCATATACATGCCCCCTATTCTGGTCAGGGTTATTGCAAGGTCCTGGGGCCTCCAAAGCATCTAAGCATCGAGGAGGCCCTTGTGATCCTATCAGTCAGGTCACTGGTCTTTAGCAGTCACAGCTAAGATGCCCACTGTCCTAGCCAGCATCTCTAGTCCAGTGTCTCAATTCACTAGGGTCCCAACCCTTCAGCAATGCTGGGAGCTCATGCCCCTGGGGCTCACCACCGGTGGGACCACCATCATGCCCTCACCAATATGCCCTCCCCTCCATAGCACTCCACATCCCTAGAGTCCTGTTCCCATGGTAACATCCTCCCAGGCCTCAGAAATCACCCTCCCCTCACTCTCTTATGGACCCAAGTGCCCACTCCCTCATCGCAAGCCATCAGAAACACTTAAAAGATATCTCTTTCTAGGGCTTCACCTTTACAGAAGAAAGGAAGAGCTGCAATCTTCCAGAAGTCCGGCTTCCTCCCTAATTAGACTAGATGACAGTAGGTGATGTAGGCAGACCAGGTGTTTCCTAATTAATATCTCCAGGAACTATCCTGGGACACCTAGGTTTCAGAAAAGGGATTGTGATGTTTTGTGAATACATAACTGAGCAGGGACAAAAGCTGCTTGAGTGCTCATGGCTATAAAACTGCCTCTGTTAGCAAGTATTTTTTCCAAAATAACAGCCTCTCAGTATCATCTAGCCCAAACGTGCAGTCATGCTTGCTTGGTGGCTGGCAGGATCACGACGTAGTTTCCACTTGGTAGATTGTGTGAAAAATATGTAAAAATGGCACCACACTGTTCTGGGGATTCTCTGGCAGCAAAGGAAATGTAGGCAATTCAGACCAGAATAGGGGAACTCAGAAACTGGGAGGCAAACATCTTGCTCACAGCATTTCTCTATTCTGCTCAAGAAGATGTTAACCTTAAATGCTGAAATACTTACTATTGGTAATAATAAGCAATAAGTTAATAGGTACAAATAAACAAATATTTCTCCCTATATGAATCAGTATGTAAGTAACTTGTTTTCCACTTTGCTTTTGCTAAGGAAGTTCATTCTAGCCTAGAATGAAAATGCTCACCCCACCCCACCCCAAGGAAGACCCAACCAAAATCAGTGTGACATTTACAAAATAGCCCACAACTGGGGGGTCAGGTACCTGCCACCCACCTCACAAAGAAATTGGGCCCTTGCTTCTGGGTGGCCAACGTGCCCACCTGAGTTTTTGTTCTCTGCCAGGTAGGACAAAGGGAAGACATATCATCTGATATCTAGACTCCTCCGCCTGGCCACCAAATCCTGTGAGAATTTATTCAGCCTCCTCTTCCCACTCTTCCCAGCCCCACCGAAAATCTCAGGATTTCTGAGCCTGTCCTCTTATCCTCAGGACATTTGTCAAGTGTCCAACTTTAACCGCATACACTCAATACATGATTGATCATTATTTACTGGCTACCAAGGTCTTCAAATTTTCTCCCAACATGACACTTGCCAGGAGTAGCCAGGCAGCACCTTCTGAACTTCAGACTGGACAATTCCACTGTTTGTGCTGATAGCTATTATTCAACAGCTTCTTTATCTGGGCCGGCAAGGAAAGGCTGCTCTGATCTGAGGCTGTAGTGTCATCCAGCCATCTTTTCTGGATTCTCAAAGGATCAGGCAGTTGCCTCCAGCTCTAAGCCCAAATCCTTAGTGCTGTCTGCTAGTTACATAAAAAAGCCATCTCCCCAAGCGGGCCAGCTGGGCTCTGGCTCTTGCTTGGTCACATTAGACAGTGGTAGGTAAGAGGAGTCACAGGCCATTGTCACACTTCTCCAGTCTGAGACCAAACCCTCTCAGTCTCCCAAGATGTCTTACTGGTCATCATTTCCTGGGAAGAGACTCTCAGAAAGTGGACTCAAGTTTTCTAAACACACCAGGACCAGACTGAACTCACCACAGGACTAACTTGTGTCAGACAGGCAATTTAATGATGGTCAGTACTTTCTGATCGACACCCTGCTTCTGTGTCATGCCCTGTTATTCCCTGTGAGGGACCCTCTCCCACTTGGACATAAAACTTGATCAAAGATCAACAAGGTTCTTTAGGATAGGATCAGGGGCTCCTAGGGAATCTTTAAGCTCAACTGGCATTTTATTCTTTATTTCATATGCTTCCCTTTAGATCTCATAACAACTTTGTGAGGTCAATGTGGTAAGATGAAGACCGGACAGTGAAGAAACTGTGATGAGCGTGCCCAGGAGGACATGGCAAGTCCGTAGCAAGTGAGCACCCGACTCCCATTCTTGCTCTTCCCACACCTCCAGTCTTCACTTCCTTCTTTCCCTCTGTCCTTCTCTAGTGCAGATGTCAGTCACATCAATCTTCCTCCAAAGCACAGAAAAATGCCGGGCCTTTTTGCTTAATTTTCCTTTGTTTTTCCTTTATCCAGTATTCTATAATTTTATAACAGTCTAATTTAATAATCTCTCTAGGAAGGGGAGATGCACACTGTGGATAAAGTGAAGGTTCCTATGGCCAGGATTCTCACCTAGCCCTGGTCGGCTAACTCACTACACATGTGTCGGCAATACTTTGCTATTGACTCTATCTAAAGAGCTCCACCCAGTGCTCTGGGCCACACAGTGGCACAGCCGCATGGCTGCAGGGCTTCAAGGGTGCAGGAGACCAGAGGCTGGAGTGGTGACAGCACGGAGGACAGAGACTGAGATGGCTGCAGGGGCAGAGAAGCGCAGAGGTATAGATCAGCTTGCTGCATGCAGGCTCACTCTGAGTGGACGGGATACTAGTGATTGACCTGGGAATAAAGTTGGGTATAAACCCTTTCACCTCAAGAATGTTCCATTGTCATTCCTTGGTCTCACTGAATTCATAGTGAACTTCCCTGGGGCTGAAACTCATTGGCAAAACAACTGGCAACAGTTGGCAGGATTCACTGTTGACCAGGGAAAAGAACAGGCTACCCTCATGGGAGGAGTGTTTCAGTGGGCTGTGCCTATGGACAGGGAGACATTTAGTGTCCCTCAGTGGACATGTGGTCCAACGTGGCTTGCCTCCTAGAGGACTGGGCTCCACCCCAAGACTGGGAAGGGGTGGAGGCCACACCTGAGGCAGTAAAGTTGGCCCTCAGCAAAATAGGGAATTCCTTAGAGAAACAGAGCTCCTGTGAAACAGCGGGAACAGTGAGGGGTTTTCTTCTCACAATATCAAGAAAGGCCATAAGGGGGAAAGACGTCCTCCTGAAGGAAGCATGAGAATAGGCAGCACGAAAACATGAGCTATGAGGTGCTGTTGAGGAGGTAAAAAATTTGTTGGTGACTGAAATGGCATCACTGTGAGGTGCTATGGGAATGGTAAAGGATGCCATGGTAGTCAAGAAGAAGCAGCTCAAGAGTGCAGGCTGCCAGGTGCCCTGGGGCAGGGAAAGGATGTAGTGGAGCCATCAGCCCCAGAAATGGAGGAGTGGAGGTTTGACGAACAGGTTGGAATGGAGACCCTGTTGGTGCCAGAGGCACCAGCCCCTCCTCTGTTGAAACCCCACCTGGGTGAAAGTTGGTGGAAAGCCCAAAGGAAAATAAAGACTTGGTAACCACAAGTTCATCCAGGAAAGGTGCAGCCCCCTCCCCAGGTCATGGAGCACTGTATGCTCTGCTTCTATCCTCAGGCTCAAGCAGTGAACGCACAAAAGGAAATACTGCTACTTGAAGGAAGAATTTAAAGGGCCCCATGAAGGTCAAGAGGACCCAGGTGTCAGTTGATTTGATAAAGGCAGGAGCAGACAAAGAGAAATTGGATGGAAAGTCAAGTGGAATCTTACTGGAGCTGTGGCAACAATTGAAACCGGGGCAGTGGTTCTGGCAGCTGAAGACAAAGCAGAAGCCAGAGACAAAGCACCAAGATGAGCCTGTGTGTCTGCAAGACTTCCTGCTGGAGAGGCTGGAGAGGCTTCCTCATGCAAGGACCACTGCAAAAGATTGAGGGCACATAGACTGAAAGGCGAGAATCCTAGAGGGGTGGAGTGTGGATAAAGTGAAGGTTCCTGTGGTCTGGATTCTCATCTGGCCCTGGCCAGCTAGCTCACTACACACATGTGGGCAATGCTTTGCTATTGACTCTATATAAAGAGCTCCGCCCAATGTTCGGCATGACACAGTGACACGGCTACAGGAGAGCAGAGGCTGGAGTGGTAGCAGTGCTGAGGACAGAGACTGAGACGGCTGCAGGGGCAGAGGGGCCCAGAGGCACAGACCGGCTTGCTGCATGCAGACTCGCTCTGAGTAGACAGGATACTAGTGATTGACATGGGAATAAAGTTGGGTATAAACCCTTTCACCCCAAGGAGGTTCACCCCTTGGTCTCACTGTATCCATAGTGAACTTGCTCGGGGTTGAAACTCATTGGCAAAACACACATAAGTCACAGAAATAAAGGCGACATCAATATAACATAGGACCTAACAATGGGACCTGACTGTACACTGCACCTGGGCAGCCGCTGCCTCAGCTAAACTGAAATTGTATCTCTCAGCTTTAAAGGCAGCAGATGGTAAAAGGAAAATACGAGGCATGATTGTCTGTTTTGCATCTAATCAATTAGAATGATGTTCAACTCATTTTTTTTTTTAATTTGAAAAAGTCTTAACCATGGGCTTTAAACTGATCAACAACAGAATTCTCCATTAGGCTCTTGAGTTTAATCGTGCAATGCCTACAAGGGCCCATCTCTTGAGACCAGTCTGGGACATGCTATAAGGAAGTTACCAGTTGGAAGTCCCTCATCTCACTCACAGCCACCAACTCTGTGACTCAGGCAGCACCCAGGTTCCTCAATACCCTGCAACACGAGGACTGCGAGCGTCCAGTCCTAGGAGCAGCAAAATGCAACAAGATGGGAGACAAGCAGAGCAATCAAACCCACTAGGCAGTCTGCTCATTGGTAGCCTTCCCTGTAACTACTGAGGGGCCCCTGAGAGAAGCAGAACTCCTGTCTGTGAAATGATCCCCACCAGTAGAAGAGGGTTAGACTTTTCTATATTCTATTTCTTTAAGAACTTTCATGTGGGTTTGGGCCAAATACCTCCAAAAGACATTATGCTCTTCTTCTGGCAACAAAGAACACAATCAGGGTGTGTACTAGGTTTCCAGAGCTGCCATAACAAAGTACCACATAGTAGGGGGTCTTAAACAGCAAGCTTGTTGTCTCAGAGCTCTGGAGGCTGGAAGTCCAAGATCAAGGCGTGGGCAAGGTTGATTTCCTCTGGGGCCTCTCTCCTTGGCTTGACACTCTGTTCCTGTTTCATGAGCCTTTATCCCCTCTGAGAAACCCTTAGGGAGGCCGTCTTCTCTCTGAGTCTCCACACAGTCTTTCCTCTATATATGTCTGTGTCCTCATCTTCCTTTCTTCTAAGGACACCAGTCATGTTGGATTAGAGTCTACTGTATGACCTCATTTCACCTTGATTACCTCTCTAAAGATTAGTCACGTTGTGAGGGACTGGGGGTTGGGACTTCAACATACGAACTTTAGGACACAGAAAAGCACGTAACAGGGTGGAAATGCCTGTTTCAGATTTTGCTCCACACAGAAAGGCTATGCTGGACCCAAAGAAGTGGGACTCCGCTGTACACTGTCTGCTGCACGTTTCTCAGAAAGGATTCCCAGTATGTTCATCAGGGAAAATAGCAGGTTTACTCACTGTGTGCTGAGCATTTACCTAAACAGATGCTGCATCCCACCAGGCCACTCTGAGAGCCGACCTTTCTAGGTATCCCAGTTCATAGAAAGATTGCAAAGGAAATGTGTACCAGCTGGTACAGGCAGACTGAGAGCTTGAAACAGTGTCTGGAGGTATGTCATTGCAAAACAGACCTCTGTCTTGTGAAACTTCAACTGTGATTCCCTGTGAGCAATTTAGAATAATTCTAACATCTCTCTCCACACACAGCTGTGCACATGAACAAAGCATACATAGGAGGTTACCTACAAAATGCCCAATTGTTTGGTAAATAAAGCAGAGATGGTAAGTGTTTGTGAGAATGTTTAAAATGGAAGAATCTGGACTACCCAAAAAGATACTGGTACTGCTGAAATAAACAAGAGGGGCTAGGAAAAACACACTTCAATTGCTGACAGGCAAGGACCCTGCTCCCTCCCTGTCAATCACTGACTGGTCCTCAGACCTAGGCCTCATGGAAAAACCGTACAACTTGCATCTTAATATCCAGCAAGGTCTTAAAAGGATCTCCAATTTCTTAATCCTTTGGGAAACCACCAAGCTATTGCCATGGAGATATCAGAAAATAAAACATTAGTGATTCAAAGATTTCTTTCACAAACTGTGGAGAAAATGGCAGGCGTCACCCAAACCAAAAGATGTTGCTTGGCTAATTATAAAGAATTCTATCTCTGTCTCGACCTCAGCAGGGAGTCCAGCAGTTGAGTCCACAGAATTCGGAGCAATTTTACTCTGAGAAGAAAAGAAAAGAAAACAGAGTTCTGGCTTGGTTTCTCAAAAGACCATCAAGCAGAACGAAAAAGTTCCTCCAGGATGCTTGTCAGAAGCTCTCCAAAGAGACCCTCCTCAATGTCATACCTCCTTCTACTTCATTCTAGAAAAATAATGCAGAACATTGCATACTAGTCCATGATGCCCATCATGGTAAAGAAAAGTGTACCTGAATTGATTACATTTTAACTGATTGACACATACTATTGAAACTGTTGGTGCAAACTTCCTTCTGTCCTGCCAAGCCAGGCTGGACTGTCAGGCCACGATGGGCCAGCATTTTAGAGCACCTCCACCTTGTCTTCTGTTCTGGGAGCTGTAGGGCAACTCCTGACACTTTCAGTTTAAATATTGCATTGTTCACTCATAGAAGGCTCACTGCCACCAAAATCCCATTCCCTTTTTTCTGTCACAGTAAACAGTGTGGTGGTTTTCTAAAGGATTAACACACATGAGAAGCTTTTAATCATTCAAGGACCTGTTGGATATTAAGAGGCAAGTAAGTTTCACTGTTTCCCTATCAGACAGCATCAGAGGGGTGCGGGTCACACTTAGGTCTCAGTTTCTGCTACCATTAGAAAAAAAATTTTTTTAAACATTCGGTGGGAATAAAGGCAACAGCCAAAAACCACTTACTTCTGAGCACACTGTCAGTAATACATCTTGTGACACCAGATTACATTGCATAGAGCTGAGGCCATTTGATTAAATGTAGTTCTGTCATCTTCTCCATAAGAAACTGAAATAGAGGTTTTGTAACTATTTGAATCATTTCTGGAAGGAATTGAAAGACATACCCAAGGCAGACCCTTTACAAACTTCATTTCCGTAAGAAAAAAGACTTAAGTCACTTCTATTTGTGTGTCTTTTCCAGGAAAACCAGCCACCAAACCCGTGAGAACCACCTAAAGCTACGTTCTCAATTCGGTAAATGAATCCTTATCCCATGGAGAGAGGTATGCAGCCCAGGAATTTGGGGTGGGCAGAGTTCAGAACCAAATGATTCCAGAAGCAAAGGCCACACAGAGTTAAGAGTGAGGTGAATACGGTTGGTCCAAACTTCAGGTTCTGAAAAGGTTCATTTCTTCTCTTTATTAACTATGAGGAATGATTTAGACTAGGGGCCCAGACAAGTCCTGCTGGATTTTAGCTCCCCACTCTACCACAGCTCCACAATCCCCACTGTCCCAGATTTCTCAGAAATTTGAGACTTGGTAAATCTCACCCACCCTCCCCAACAGCAGGATTATAAACCTGCCTGTGGAAAGCTTTAGGCAATGAACAGAAAGGATAAACACGTGAGTGCTTAGGGGAGTCTCGTGACCTTTGCCCCAGCTCTGGGTGAGGGAAGGAGTGGGCACCCCGACAACATGGACTTGGGAGGTAAGCAAAGAGGGACAGGGAAGCTCCTCTTTGGGGTCAAGCCCAGGACAGCCCAAGCAGCCGAATAATGGCCATGGTTTTGCCTTCAAGCCACAGCCTTAAAGCCATGACCACAAGAGAACTGAGTGAGCATACCCCAACCCTCCAGTCTGATAAAAGACATCAGTGCTGGAGACGCCCATAGCTGAAAGGTCGCCAACAGTAAAGCTAGTTCTAGCACGCGCCCCAGTATACTCTGCAAATGTCCAACTGCACAGTGAAGCATTCACAGAGGTTAAACCAAAATGTGATGAGAAACGGATGTCAGCAGGAATGAGGAATTACACTGGCTGGAGACCATCCATCAGCAAGTGAATAAGAGCCACCTAAGGCAGAGGCAGAGGCAGACAAAAATTCAAACCCTAGTCTGCAAGCTGGTAAAGAGCAAGCCATTCACTGCCAAGGGTTAACTATTATTCGTGTCACTCTAAGAGCTCCACTGTGGCAAATGTGATCTAGTAGAGACTCAGTCAAATGTCCCCCTGCCAAGGTCAATGCTAAGAAAGTCTGCATGCCTCTTGGACAATCACTACACGGTGTATCTACAGGTCACAGGACATCAGGATTTCACATCTGCTCTGGAGAATCCGAATTTCCACAGGCCAAAAGAGCAAAGGTAAACTAGAGCCCAGGGAGGCAGGGAGGGCTTGGCTAGAGAAACGAGTCATGCCTTATTCATGACGCTCTCGCTCATGGAGAAGAAACTTAAAACCAAGTAATTGCACCTTCTGAAAGTCACTGATAAAGATAAAAATGCATAAACCACCTCACTGAAAGCATGGATTTGAGTTAAAGCAAGAACATCACTTTTGCACAAAAGATAAAAAAAAGAACATTAAATTGGAGGAGAGAGAGAGATGAGTGAATTCAAAACTGAGATGGAAATGAGAAACCAGCAGTTGTCAGATATAGGCTCCATGGTCATACATAATTAAAACTCTCATGGCCAGTGCCTCCTCACCCACGGGATAGCTTGGAAAACTAAGATGGGGTGGGAGAAAGCCTGGATGAGCAAGTGAGGGTTCAAGGGGCCAGAATGAGTCATTACAGATCCACCAGTTCTCAAACTCAGATGCACATAAGAATCCTCTGGAGCTTTATAAAAGCAGAGATTCTTCGGACAGGGATAATACTGGGCCATCTATACTTTTTAAAGTGCAGCTGGTCAAACTGTTGAAACCTTTAGTATGGCAAGACAAGCTATGAGCTCATAACCACTTCCAATTTTCCAGGAAAAACTAATACAGCAATTTAAAAAATTTTTTTAATGAAAGGAAGAGAGTTTCTACTACCTACAGCCCCAATTCCAGCTGCCTTAAAGCTCCAATTCTCATTGTCCCTCCACCACAGAACATCTAGAAAAGCCCAAAGAAGATTCTGGATCCTGCTGCACTGTCCTTCACACCAGAGAGGGAGCGGTGGGGTCCCACATTGGATTTGGGATTGATCTGGGCTCCCATTCTGGACCTGCCATGTCCCATATAACTCTAGACAAGTTCCCTGATTCTTCTGAGCCTGTTTCTTTAGCTGGTCTGCAGAGGGATGCTTCGAGATTTAAGTGAGAAAATATACATAAATTCCCTTGCATAGTGACTGCACATAGCAGAGGCCTAATAAATGTTCATTTGCTAATTCATTCAAGAAACTATGCTGCTACCAGAAAGTATGTTTCCAGGCTCAAAATTCCCCTTGCCCATGACAACTAAGCTCTCCAAGTCAGCAGCACATTAGTCCACATTTCTCCTCAAGGAAGGTGCTAAGTTCTGACATTGCAAGAGGATTCATGCGAGGGTTCATGGCAGGATTTGAAACCATGATTTTTGGTGTCAAGATCTTTCATAATTCCTTGCACACTGCAGATGAGTAATAAACTGTTATTTGATGGCTGGATGACTCAAAGAAGTCTTAAGGACAACCCAAGAATTCCATTTTTGGGTGATTCTCCTTTTCCCCCACTCTCCATTAAAATGACTGAAAGATGGATACATGAGTGTACACACATGTCAAAATTCATTAAGCTGAACACCAAGATTTGTGCATTTCAGTGTATGTCTCCCAGTATAAAATAAAAAATAACAATAATAAATAAATAAATCTTTCAAGTAAGGTCTTCTTAACCACTAGTCACTGAAAAAAAAGTAACCTAAAGATAGAATGCTCAACAAGCTGGAACATTTCCCCCCATCTGTTTAGTTTCTAAGTCTTTAAAACTAAGTGATTGGTAGTAACAGAACACAGAAGCAAACAGTAGTTGAGCACAATTTAATGGTCCTACCTGAATGCTACAGGAAAACTATTCATGTCTAACTCTATCCTATAAAGCTCCACATTTTATAGGAGAAAGGTGCCATCCTTCTGCCTCTTGACACATAGGAAGAAAGTGAGAAGAAAAGAGGAACTAGTAAGTACCACCTCAGCAAGATGCACCCAGAGCTGACTCTACTGCGCACAGAGAGGCTCCAGCCTCCTCTTCTCCTGGCCAAACCAGGACATGTACTGCAAAGGAGAAGCAGGAAAAAGCAAATGAAACATTCTGAGCAATTTAGAAATTCCTAGGCCAGCAAAGAATCCTGCAACCCATCAAGCCATTGGAAAAACAGGTCATTATCTGTACATCCCTGTTCCCTTTTCTCATGTCCACGTTCAGCCTTATACTATGATGCTCGGAAGGTGACTGTCTTCTCCAGCCATCCTCAACTAGTGCTCAAGGGGCAGGGCAGGGAAACAGGGTGGACAGTGAGAATGGGCGGGGTACCAGCTTCAGGAAACTGAAGGGAAGGGAAGGGCTGAGTGCACAGGCCCAGGAGAGCCCGCCTTGGGGAGCTGTCGGTGGGCACTGGTATCAGGGTCCTCTCCCGCAGGAAATGGCTGGTAAGGAACCATTAGACTCTCTGGTTCAACACTTCTTTTCTGACCACAGTGAAACAGATTAGCTCTGAACGTACGTGGGCTGTGTATTTGACCAGTAGAGGTATACATATTGATTAAGCGGTGAAGCATGAAACCTTATGGTGAAACAGCTGCTGTTTTATGGGCAGAACCCAAAACTGTCACCAGAGAGTTAGCAAAGGGATCCCACACTGACCCCACCATGTAACTTCAGACAAGGGTCCTAACTCACCCAAACCTCAGTATCCCCAGATCCACTTCAGAGGGCTGTTTTGAGGTTTGGGTGTGAGAATATAACATGTAAACCCATTCCCACTGGGACAGCCTGAGTTGGGGTCATAACTACTCTTTTGTTCGTGCATTGAAGGGACTATGCTGCAATCAGGGAGGCCACCAGTAAAAACTGCATCTCCCAGCCTGGATTTCAGCACCTCTGGATTCTGGCACACTTTTCATGTGAGTGAATGCATTTTGTAAAGTGTGGAATCCTGCACCATGAGAGTTGGACTATTTGTCACAGGTGAGAAGGAAGGGTTTAGGGTTATTTTGTAGTGTAAAGCAGAAACAGTATTCCATGGTCAAATAAGTACCATAAACATTGGATTCAACCATGTTAAACAAGTTTCCCTGCTTGCCCAACTTCTCAGGGCCATTAATATGCTAATGTGCACCGTGCATGTCAGAGAAGACGCAGGGCAGGGAGTGAAATATGCAGCATTTCTCAAACTTAATTCTAGTAACAACTCCTTTTCTGATACACACATTAACATCCTCCTGGAGAGTGTTCAGGAAATGCTTGTCTGGAACAAAGGTCAGTAGTGCATGTGAGAGAGTGGCCCAATCAGTCACGGCATTTTCCCAGGCGCTGTCATGATGGAGGAGACATTCTGGAGAGAGGAAGAATGGCAATGCTACCGGGAAAGGAGACCGCCAGCCTGAGTCACACGTCACTGGCCCATGGGAGACCAGGGGATCAGTGCCCAGGAGGCCAGGCCCATTCCAGCTCCTCCCACTCAAAGCCCCACACAGCACCCCACCCCCAGGAGGGTTTGCTTGGCTTTCTTACAAGAGAAAATATCTCTAAATTCATAATGCATGTCAACTGAAAAGTAGATTCTCCTTAGGGAAAACTGTTTTATGTGAGTGGATCGCTTTTGTAAAGTGTGGAACCTTGTAGCATGAGAGTTGGACAATTTGTCACAGCTGAGAAGGAGGGATTTAGGGTTACTTCAAAATTTTTCCCATGGAATAATCCTTGTTAATATTTTTATGCTGTACGACTTCAAATGCACATAATTTACACTTGCACAAAATGCAATGGCTCTACTCAGAGCCAGTTGTTTACCCGTGTTCCTTCAAAAGCATTCTCCATGCTGCCTCTTCTTTTCTCTTTTTACTTCACCAGTCCTCACCACCCTCACTGGGATCATAGTGAAACCTCTCACCCTCCATGCCTACAAAATTTCTGCTTCCCACTCATTCTACTTCCTGCTAGCTCAACCTTCCTAAAATAATCATCAGTGCACTTCCTCATTCAGAGACCTTTGATGTCCCCCTTTTGCTTATGGGATGTCCAAAGCCAACCCAGCAACTGGCCCTGGAGGCTCTCCACCAGGGGCTTTGGCCCTCCGCCCATGTCTTCCCTACATTCTTAAATGACCCTCTCTCGGGCACTAAGCCTGCCTGTTCCTCCCAATACCAAGCCTTTGCAGACCCCAGTCTCCCTGGCAAAGAGAACCACCTGTGCCTTGCCAACTCCAAATCCACAAGAACTCATGATCCTCCAGTCCCCATAATCCTTCCTTGTGATGCTAGTCCAGTCCTCCACCTTAATCAAATTTCCATAGCTTGGTCTGTATTCTCCATTTAGTACTTCATCTACTATCTTCTGCTGCTATTTAGTTTTTTCTGATACTTAATTTTTTCTGTGTCTTTGACTTGACACACAATTGATCCGCAAGTTTGTTAGGAACAGGGAGCCCCTCCTCTGCTTTTCTTGTAATCCCACTACCAATATAATGATGGGAGGAGGAAGAAAGGGAAGGGACAGGCTAGCCAGGAAGCCCGAGTGGGAAACTCAGCCTCCGAAGGAAAGCATTCACACCAGCTTCCAGTCTCCAAGGGCCGGGGGCTCCTCCCTCAAAATTACCGCAAGGAATGCGGCTTGGCTTCCGTCAGGTTCCAGGGTCATTGCTGGCAGAGGAGAAAACAAAAAACTAAATAAAGTAGGGCAAATGTAGCTGTACCAATCAGACAGCAAAATGATGAGCTCTTACAGCTATAAACTCCTGCCAAGGTTAACAACCCCTTGGTTTAAATTTTCTTTGCTTTCCTAGAGGTTGACATTGAGGAGAACATACATGCTTGTATTCAATGGCTTTTTAAGAAGAGGGAATACAAAAAAGGGACTATGTACTATGTATGTGTTTACAGGCACATGTGTTATGTAAACACAAATGCGGAGAAATAGCATTGAATACACTTCAGAACTTATTACCACACCCTTCAAAACCGCAAGCCTTCAAAAATACAAAATAGAGTAAAAACAACAGTATGGTGAGGCCACTAGAAATCATTATGGTCTTCTCTTCCTCTGTGGAAAAATTATTACTCTTTGTGACTGTCTGGGAGACCAAACTAGGGATCTGAGTCTCCTGAGTTGCCCTGTCTCTATCATTTATTTAAACCTGTTCCCTGCTAAATAAAGCTACCATTCAAAATCTGATAAAATATATTTGATTCATTCATTTTCATGTTACCTCCTCAGGATGCAAAGTAAAATTTATGAGAAGGGAAAAGCCAAACATTCTTGTGAGAGGGACAGGTAGCAGACTAGACTGAAACTCAAAGATCTCTCACCTGCACATCTGAATGGCACCTATTTCTGGGAAAATCTAATGAATCAAAAAGCAGCTCTATTAAATTTCAAAGCTTTAAAAAATTATAATAATAGATGTCACCTTCTAGCAAAGATAGATAAGCACATAGAAAAACTGGATAATATTTTTCTAATCTGGTTGAGGGCATCTAAGAGTTACCAAGACAACCAGAACCTGAAAGACCAATGAGGGCATCTAAGAGTTACCAAGACAACCAGAACCTGAAAGGCCAACTCCCAGAGGAAGCACAGATATTGCCCAAAACTCTCCCCACCACCAGCACTGAGGCCTTTGCTGACTTGCAAATTCCACAGGCAGCGAATAGAAAGGCAGAGCAGAAAACAGCTGCCAGAGGAATGATAAACTAAGCACAGCTGTCACCACTACTAAGGAGATATAATTGGAGTTCAGGGCCCAGCAAAGTAGAGGAGCCCTGATAATCCACTTTTCATCTGTGACCCCTGAAGGGCTGCATCTTGGGGGTAAGGGAGATTGAATTTTGACTGGCTTCTATTCTAAAACTCTGCCTACCCACCAGGAGCTAAATATCTGAAGAATATCTCATCAAGAGCCTCCATGTTTATCATTTATAATGCCCAAAATTCAAATAAAAATTAGAAAGCATACCAAGAAACAGGATCGAGAGGATAAGAAAAACATGTAACTCAAACAGTCTTATATATTGTAAGACCCATATATTGTTTTATTATACATAGACTTTAAAATAACTAATGAACATGTTTGAGAAAATAGGTGACAAGAGGAGAATCCCACCAAAGAACTGGAATCTGTATATTTAAAAAAAGAATCAGATGAAAATTCTAGAACTGAAAAATAACAATGTAATAGAAGAAATTTAAAATGTTATAGATGGATTTATGGAATAGACCCAACTGAAAAGAGAATTAGTGATCTGGAAGACAATGGTTCAGAAGAAAATGTCCAGAGTAGAGCAATGGAAAGGAAAAAGAAAAATCCAAAGAAAACCAAAACAGAGAATATGTGAAACTATGAAAGAACACAAATAATTGTTGAGTATATGCTGCAGGCCGGACACAGCTGTTCTCAGGCAACTAAGTCTGACTTCATAGGACACACTGATTTGTATTCTACAGATTTGAGAGAAAAAAAACTTTTGTAACTGATATTTGAAAGAGCTTTTATTTTAAAAACACACTCCTAATAATAACAATTTAGAGAACATTTTACCATGTACAAAGTGTGAAACAAAGTAATAAAAGATGATGGTCTCTAAAGTTGGAAAAAAACTAGGTTCACATGCTATTGTCATCTACTACCTGGACATACTGCAAGGCTCAATTCCAGTATCTGTGAAGTGTAACAACACCTTCCTAGAAATCTACTGGGAAAATTAAATGAGTTAAAGTACACAAAATATGTAGCAAAATCTCATAGGCTAAGTGAATGCTAGTTCCCTTCCCTTGCCTACCCCAAGTTTCACTTATTAAACAGCACTCACTGAGTGGGCAGTTTATTCCACTCAGGTCACCTGTGCATCAAACAAATATAATATATACCTGTTTCAGACCCTATAGCAAAAAAAATGTGTCACATCCTTGGGCCAACAATAGTGAAGTCCATATCAGTTTTTTTAAAACCTGGGTTTGCCTGATCAGCTTAAAGAAATAATGGTGACACTATCAGAAGTACTGAAGGACTGATTTGGTGAAGAGGGTGAGGAGTTTGGCCCACAATATTTTGGATTTTAGGGACCAATTGTAAATGTCTATGAGTCAGAGATGTTCAACAATAGTTAGAACCTGAATCTGGAGCTCAGAAGACAAAAGATGTGGAGATTGGTTGTTAAGGAAAGTCAAGGAATTGGCTAAGGCCACCATGAGAAAATAAATGTACAACAGGAAAAGAGGGTCAAGATACTAAATATAGTCAGTGCTTTCAGGAGCTGCAGGAAGAAGTCAACGGGTTCCCACAGCCAGAGTGAGCATCAGTGCACAACATGAATCTCTTGGGACTGACTTTACCTCATGAGTCACAATCATGTCTCACTAACTAGATCAAGGCTCCCTATCATATGGGTTCACAGCAACCTGTATGTTTTCTCTGTGGCCCTAATCATAATTGTATGTAAGTACTTTTTGTGAAATGATGGGTTTATTGCCTTTCATCCAAATGTTGAGATACTTGAGGGTAAGAACTCTTTCCAATTTACCACTACGTCCCCAGTACCTAACTAGCAAAATACCCTGCAGATAGTAAGCACCTTTCAATAAATGCAATTAGTCAAAGAATGAGTAAAATCATCTCAGTGGCTATGAGCCTGGAATCCTGCTACTCAAAGTGTAGCATCACCACCACTGGGCTCGCTGTAAACGCAAATTCTCAGGCTCCACCCTAAACCTACAACCCACAGTTGATTTGTATGCACATTGTTTGAAAAATACCGGCTCAGTGTAGGCCCTTTTGATAACTAGACTAAGAAAACCTCCCCCTGAATAAGTGGAGGGAGATGAGGGAAATGATTTTGACTCAGCAGCCTGGTTTCAATCAAAATTCTATGAGGACTAATTTTTTTCAAAGTCAACTAGGATGTTGAATGATATCTAACTACTTGCCCCTGAATCAGAGGCTCACACTTTGGCTGCACATTAGTGTCACTGGGGAGTTTTAGAAAATAATGATGCTTGGGTCTCTCCTCCCCTCCCCAGAGATTCTGATTTAATGAGTCTGGAGCTTGGTTGGTCCACAACAATTTATAAAGCTTCCAGGTGACTCTGATATGCAGCCAAAGTTGACAGCCACAATCCTAAATAATTCCAAGTACTATAGCTGGAGGCTGTAAACCAGGTATGCCCCCATCTGTATCAACTCTTTCCCACAATGGGTTATGCCAAGCCCTACAGCAGTGGATGATCAGCCTCACCTTGAGCCAGCTATCTGCTGGTCTCACTCAGAACCTGATCATATTCCAATCCCATTCCCAGAACATGAAGACTTTTTAGCCAAGTTATTTAATGATTGCACTTTCCCAGCCATTTACCAAGATTCCCATGTCAAGATTCTGTTACTGATGTAGAAAAAAAATTATCTCCTATAGCAGCAGCATCTGGTTGAGCCTATAGAAGGGTATTCTGCCCTGCCCTAGTTCCTCCAGATACCATCGGTGACTTGGTTATTAGCTTCTTAGCCCTCAATCTTCAGTCCCCTTGCCATTCCTATCTACGCATTCAGGCTTCCTGTTGTCCATATTTATTCCAGTCAATTTAGACAATTCAAGCCTTGTGCCTGGTTTGGATCTTTCCTTACAAGACCTCACGTACTGCTTTCCTGTTCCCACTGACTTGAGCTTCCAATGTGAAAAAAGCCATCAGACTCTCACCTCCTCTCATGAGTTCATTCCAAAACAACAAATATTAAATATTTGGGCTGCTCTAATGTTTAGACCAATTTTCTTTACCTAAACTCAGTCTTACTCATCTTTGCAGAATTGGCTTCCCTTCTTTACCCTCTCTCTTACTCCAAAAAGTATA
Organism: Manis javanica; assembly: GCF_040802235.1. Lineage (NCBI taxonomy): Eukaryota > Metazoa > Chordata > Mammalia > Pholidota > Manidae > Manis > Manis javanica. Next base: position 79,240,350 of record NC_133157.1, read on the forward strand.
TCCTGAAGAATGAAGGTTCCTGTATCCAAAGACTTAAATGTCAGTTTCTCACACTTCTTAACAAAAGTTTAAACTATGCAGTCCATTCTAAGCAATGGCTTAGAGAGAGCTACCAAGCCATAATAGTAATACCCTAAGAGGGGCTCTAAACCTTAGGCCAGTGGCTCCCAATATGGATATCAGGGGGTCTGTGATGTCCTTCCTTTAGTTGTTATGCAGAAAATTTTGTTCTGTGAAGAAAGCCCCTAATTTTTCGTAAGATCTTCAAAGAGTCCTGAAGCATATGAAATAAGGCTCAGATCACCAATCACTTGGAAAATGCAAATCAAAACTACAGTGAGATACCACTTCATACCCATTAGAATGGCTATTATTAAAAAAAAGAAGTGTTGCAAAGGATGTAGAGAAACTGGAACCCTTGATATTGCTGATGGGAATACAAAACAGTGCGGCTGCTGTGGGAAACAGTATGTTTACACACACAAAAAAATTAATTGTAGAATTACCATATGATCCAGCAATTCCACTTCTGGATATATATCCGAAAGAATTGAAAACAGGGATGAGATACTTGTATACCCATATTTACAGAAGCACTATTCACAAGAGCCAAAACATGGAAACAACCCAAATGTCCACTGATGGATGAATAAGCAGTATGTGGTGTATCCATATAATGGACTATTATTCAGCCTTAAAAAGGAAGGAAATTCTGATTCATGCTACAACATGAATGACCTTAAAGACATTATGCTATGTGAGATAAGCCAGACACAAAAAGACAAATACTGTATGATTCCATTTCTATGTAGTACCTAGAATAGGCAAATTCATAGACAGAAAGTAGAACAGAGGTTAGTAGGAACTAGAGGGAGGAAGAAATGGAGAGTTGTTGTTTAATGGGTACAGAGTTTCAGTTTGGGATGATGAAAAAGTTCTGGAGATGGACAGCAGTGCTGGTTATACAACATTATCAATGCACCTAAGGCCACTGAACTGTACACTTAAAAATGGTTAAAATAGTATGTTTTATGTTATGTGTATTTTATCACAATAAAAAGGTTAAATGTTAAATTTTATTATGTATATTTTGCCATGATACAAAAACGCCCTGAACCCAAAGAATCATGAGCCTCCACCTTAATAGATGGGAAAGCTGAGCCTCAGACCCCATTCACCCTCACTTAGTGAGCTGTCATGTAAGTGGGAAAGGCTTACAGAGATCTCCCACTGCCACCATGCCTCATCCATCTGATAAGTTATCATTCAAGACTTCACTCAAACATAACAGCCCTTAGAAGTCATTTGACTAATATATCAGATACTTTTGAAGAAAAAAAATCATGTAATTCTTAATAAACATTTGTTTCCTGTTTCAGGTTTTCTCTTCCTTCTAATTCTATTTCTCTCACCATAGTCACACCTAGTCGACAATGTCTTGAGGTCCTAACCACTGCAATTACACAAAAAAAATAACAACAATAGCAATGATGGCTATAAGAATTAGAAATGAGAAAATAAAATTGCCATTATTTCCATATGAATTTATTGTCTTCGAAGAACATTGAAAAGGATCTGCAGACAATGTGTTAGAAATAACAGGAAGTTGAGCAAGATTGCTGGATATAAGAATAATATGCAAAAATCAGTTGCATTTCTATTCAACAGGAACAAATAACAAACAAAAAAGTCATTAAAAAGACTTTAACAGTAACACAAGAGAATATCAATTATCTAGGAATAACAAAGATTATATGACCTCTTAGGGAAATTTGTAAACCTTTATTAGATTTATATGTCAATTTCTCACACTTCTTTAACAAAAGTTAAAACTATGCAGTCCATTAAAAAATGATTAAAGATATGTTAAACTTCTTACAAAATGATTTAGTCATTCAATGCAACTCTAATCAAAATCCTAACAGGGCTTTTCATGAAAGTTAATGATTAAAATATTTATGTTAGAGTAAAGGTCTAAGAATAGCTAGAACATGTATGAAAAAGAAAAACGGACGAACTTGTTCTACAAGTATCAAAACTTATCATGAGCTAAAGTAATGAAAATAATGGGTATTAGCACAGAAATGGACAAAGTAAGCCATGAAATAGAATACAGATACTAGAAAGAGACATACATATGGAATTTCAATATATGATAGAAATAGCTTGTCATATCAGTGAGGACAGGAGTGATTCTTCACTATACAGAGCTAGAAAAATCAGTTCTCCACAAGAAAAAGTATGAAATTAGATCCCTGCCATATATCATATAAAAAACTAACTCAAGATGAGCCAAGGATTTAAATGTTTTTATAAACAGAAAGTTTGTGCCCCTCCAAAATTCTTATGTTGAAGTTTAATCCCCAGTGTGATGGTACTTTTGAGGTGTAGCATTTAGGTGGTGAGTTGGTCTTTCTAACATCCCATTAGAATAGGATCAGTGCCTTTATAAAAGAAACCCCAGAGAGCTCCCTCACCTCTTCATCACACGAGGACACAGCGAGAAGACAGCCATCCATGAACCAGGCAGCACACATCACCAGACACTGAATGTGCCTGCACCATGATTTTGGACTTTCAGCCTCCAGAACTGTGAAAAATAGTTGTCTATAAGCTACCTCATCTATGGTATTCTGTTACAGCCCAAACAGACGGAGACAAATGTTTTTTAATTTTTTTTAACTCTTAGTAGGAAAATATAAGTGCACATCTTTATTTAACAAAAGCAAGATATATTCAACAAATACAAAAATGTTAACTTTAAAAGGAGATAGTGACAAATTTGACTATAATAAAATTATTAAAATTTGTTTATCAAGAGATATCTTTCTCTGAAGCAAAAGATGAGTTACCAACCAGAAAATATATTCACAATACACATAATTATACAAAAATTAATTAAAATTGGAAGAAAACACAAACAACACAAAAAAAAGGGTAACAGACATAAACAGGCATATTATTTCCTCTTTACAAGAGAGGAAATAAATACAGCGAGTAAAAAAGAAAAGCTAATCGAATCAGTAGTGATTAGGAAAATGCAAATCAAGACCACAGTGAGATAGGATTCAACTGGCAAGAGTTTTAAAGTCTGACAACAGTTAAGTACCGAAGAGATGCGGATCCACAAGATGTTTTACATGCTGTGAGCAGGCACGTAAATTAGTGACACCTCCAGGGAACTAGTTTGATATCATCTCCTGAAGTGGAACATATTCACTCCAGCAATTCAACTCTTAGATATATACCACAAGAGCTTATTGTTTAAGTACAACAGAAGATGTGCACAAAATGTTCACAACAGACAAATACCACATGATTTCACTTATACATGGAATGTAAAAAATAAAAGAAACCATGACCAACAAAGTAGAAACAGATTCTTAAATACAGAGAACTGGTGGTTGTCAGAGGGGAGGGGTGTGGGGAAGATGAGCAAACCAGGTGAAGAGGATAGAAAGGTACAGACTTCCAATTATAATACAAATTAGTCATGGAGATGAAAGTACACATAAGGAGTGCAGTCAATATTGTTGTAACTTTGTATAATGACAGATGGTCACTATACTTATCATGGGGAGCATTTTGTAGTGTAGGTAATTGTTGAATCACTATGTTGTACACATGAAACTAATGTAATATTGTATGTCAACTTTAAAAAATTTTTTGATTTTAAGAAAATATTCACAGCACACTTTTCAAAATAATCAACACATAGGAACAATCACGATGCCTGTCAATAGGACAGAAAATGAACAAACAGAATACTACTTCCATAGAACAAAATACTAGTAAGCAGTCAAAACAAAGAAATTAAAACAACATCTAACAAGATGACTGAAGCATGGCAACATAATACATTAAGTGGAAAAAGTTAAGTTCCACAACATTACACAGAGCAGGATATAACCATTTTATAAACGGAAAAACAAATAAAATTTTGTAGTAATTTATAGGAAAACACAAATTCAAGAAAGTGAAATAAAAAGAAAGGCAAAGGACCGATGAACACAGAAACCAGCACAACAGTGCTCCAGGTGAAAGGAAGAAGGAAGATGGGAGTGGATGGCACGTACAGTTAGACGTCACTTACATTAAGGTCCCATGCTTATGGATGCTTGTTAGATTGTTAAAAACAAAGTGACAAATAAATAGGAAGAGCCCTTGCATGTTCCAATTATGTGCTTGTGTCATGAACTAGGGATTAAAAATCCAACTCTGTAAACTAAAGGTACTTTAAAGAAAAACAAAAACCAAAAGGGAAACTGGCTTTTGTAGGTTTATTAATAAAAAATGACAGTTCTCTACTTAAAAGAGTCTACTTCCAGCTTTTCTAAATGATCATTGTTTAGAAAGCTGTGTATACACAAAGCAAATGATACCATTAAAGGAAAATCAATATATGATCATATAAATTCACATTAAAAAACATGGAAGATTAAGCACATTTGGAAGAAATCCAATATTAACTTTTTTACAAGATAAGCACTATCATTTATTTACACCCAAATTCCATGTATAAAACTTTACTTTGCCCAAAATTTCCAGGGTATTCTAGTTTAAAATAATTCTATGGGATGTTCCAAAGTAATCAGGAAAAGAGGGGTCCCTAGTCTAATAAGGAAGGGAAACTCTGAAGGCAAAATAAAATTACACCAGTTTCCTCCTGCAGGGCCTCCCTGAGCTCTTTACACGTTATTGCACACACAGCATTGTACAACTTAGGTTACACAATTTTTATTTTTAAAAACTAGTATTGTAGGATGTATGAAATAGGATAGGCAAGTTCCCAGAGCCAGAAGCTGTTGAGGATGGACTCGAGGAAGACGTAAGATATCTTGGGCTAAGTGGCAAAGGAAGGATGATGGTAATCAATCAGAAGGGAAGAAACAGAGGTACTACAGTTAGGTGAACGGGAAGGGACCTAGGTGCCACCAGCAGACCAATTTGAGTCAAATCCAAGCATAAATACAGCACCCACGCCTTCCCCTGAGAGCTACATAACCTGTGTTTGTAAAATTTTAGGAGATGGCAGAGAAAGTACACTTCTGGCTCCGGAGCTGTGACAGGGGCATCCCAGCGTGGCAGGCAGCTGCCCGGTTGTGGCAGAAGTGGTAGTATCTCTGACATTCTGTAGTGTGCTTTATGAGTCTCTCCAGGAGCTCAGCCCAGAATCTGCTTTCCACCCTGCCAACGAGTCTGTCTGCTGTTTACACCACTTAATAAATCCCTTTGTGTTTAAGTTGTGCTATTGTGGGTTCTAATGTCGGCAACTAAAACCTTGCCTGACACAAGTGCACATTGTAACACAGTATACAGTGAGAGGATGTGAATTTTAAAATTTGTGGGGTAGAAAGAATCTGAGTACATGTACATACGAAGCTTGCACAAACTCCTGTGGGAAAATGCATCTCAGAAAAAGCTTCTGATTGTAAGGGTACATGGTAGGGCTTCCAACTTACCAGAGAGAATTTATCCTATTCTTCTCACTGGAAGAGAACATTTCTGATAAAAATGTCAGTTTAAGGATAAGTGCTTATTCCTTAAAAGAATATGTTTAAAGGCCTTCTTAATAATAAATGCAAAACTTTTCTCCACAATCTTTTATCAGTCTCTTCAAAGAGTATATTTAGATCAAGTGCCCTTTATCTGTTTCCACATTAACTAGGGGAAGGGATCTTGTGGAAGTCTGGAGCACACATTTGAGCATGTTGCAAATATCCCTTGCCAATATAGAATACCACATATGTACTGGAACTTTTCCAAGTCATAAAATCCCCCCAATCAATCATGGAGAAGTGTGGCAAAGGATAAGGGAGCCATGTGTATGTAGACACAGGTATTTTACAAATGCTGCCACTTTTCAAAGGGATCTGAAATATCAGTGGTTAGGCAATCAGAAGTCTCAAATCTTCTAAAGGGAAAATTATTCAAGTTTGGGAAATATTATTTGCATCCTAGTCAAATCAAAGCAGTTATAAAAAGAAACAATATAGAGAACAACTACATCTTGCAGATGTATCAGTCCAGAGACACAGTCTGATAATCAAAAAAGTAAAATTAAATGAAATCTACTGTTGTGGATACTAAGTAAACATAAGTCAATGACTTAGCTTCCATGTGTATTGAAGGACTGTTGTAATTCTGTCCCCAGGGTCTCAGCCAGAGAAATAAATATCAATGACTAGTTCAGTCTGGGCATTTACTAATAAATCCTCATCAAGACAACACCAGACAGATGAACTTAAATAGCAGTTCTGCAGAGAGCGGCTGCAGAAGATTAAGCATAAACAACAAACCTGAGTTATGCTGTTTATCTATAAATTAAACTTAGAGTTTCTATTTCTGAAATTCAATAATCTGATGTGGAAAATTAGCTGGTTTGCCTTCAACCCTAAAATCCATCTCATTAGACTGCAAGGTAATTTGTAAATAATTTAACAAGGACTAATTTTCCACTTCCTTTCTCTATTTTAGGAGATGGGAGATCTGTAAACAGTGCATCGTTCTTTACTGCTGCATAGTGCTTATTACATTAAGCAAGCTCATTAAAACCAAGAAAAATAATTTAGAAGTATTTAAGTTCTTGGGGTCATTAATTTCTGAACAAGAGATCTGTCATGTCTCACATCAGTATAACTGGCACTGATCATCCATTTCAAGGACAGATGGGAAATACCATCTTGAATCACTAAGAGCCTACATTTGGGATTTTTACTAGCCAGGTGTGTGACTCAGGTTGACCAGAGAAGACCAAAGAAAGAACAACTTAGTGTGAAGCAATATAAAGAATGTTAGGTGAGGTGTTAGAAGACCAGATTCCAGTCCCATTCAGGCATCAACGTATCATGTGGAGCACAAACACACACACAAACTGCTTATCTACAAAAATTTGATGAATTTAATCAAGAGAGTTCAAAATTCTCTTACAGCCCAATGATTTTTAAACACCTTCCAAAAACTTTTTGAGGAAAAAAAATCTTTAACCAGATTCTAAAATATTAATGTATGTATTTATAATGTATAGTGCATAGAATATATAATATACATATAATCCTACAGCAAAGAGTTATTACCTCCTTGCATGAACACATATCTACACTGATCAACAGTGAGTAATATCCTATGCAAATATTCACTAAATTCCACTCAGAGGCACAATTTTGAAATCTGAGACCAGTGGAGCTAGGAAAATCTACATGATACTGAGAGTTCACCAAGGTTGACTATCACTGAGCATCTCCTGCAGGCAGAACACTTCACAATAGCCTAAGGACTTGACCATCAAGGCCTCCGTAGTCCCTTGGCAGCTATATTAGTTGGAGAGCAGGCAGCAGGCAAAAGAGATGTCCTTTGCCAAGTATGGCACTCCAAGGGAACCTGCCATTCCCCACCCCATCTTCTCAGCTTATGTATTTTTCCAGGCGAGCCCATTCGATTCCACTAACTCATAAGTCTATGTCTAAGCCATTAAAACCTAGAACATAATGGGGGCTTATTCTATGCCCTCACTTAAAGGAACATTAATGTTTCACTTCACACACACACACCACTAAGTCCTTTGATAGCAATCACTGAATATTCAGTTAGATGCCTGAGTTTTAAAACATGAAAAATTGAAGTAAACTCCTGCATTGACAATGACATCTTGAATCAACCTGATGCCACAGACTGGTGAAGAGCCCCCATAAGCAGGTTTTGTCTCAGTCGCTGGTTAGCAGAGGTCCTTGCAGCACTGCTTGCAAAGCGAAGCGCATCGTTTCCCATCTAACCCCTGCCATTCATCTCATTTGACATGCTGTTTACTTTCAGCAGAGCAAGAAAAAGAATATCAATGGTGTCACCCAAGTTATCATCACCAGAAAGTAAAATGTATGCCAGTGGCCACAATCCTATGTGGCTAACAACATTAGCAATGGATTATAAAAGTCACTGAATAAGCCATCTTCCAAAATAAAATAGGCAGGTTTTGTTAAAAGCACTTCTAATTTTTCTCTTGTTCATAAAAGCCAAGACTTTAGCACCTCCCTTCCCTCCCTACCCCATCCCAAAGAGCCCATCTCCAGAGTAAGAGAACTGAAGACTATCTGTTCACTTGTAGGATACTGGATTTTGATACAAAGCATTTTTCCCCATCTCAGAAATCTGCTGAAAGATTTCAGAAGACATAGGGGGTTTGTAATGACAAGTCTCCAGGACACTGCTGGAGTTGGAGAACTCTGAACACCACATAGTGGTTAGACTCTCAGTAAATGGATGTGACCCGACAAATATTTACTGAACACTCCCTACACAGCAGCCCCTGCTGTAGACCAGAGGATGCAGATGTTCTGGGAGAGCCCTTCATTGGTCAGAGCAGGGGAGAGAGAAATTTAACCAAAGATTATTCTGTGGAAGGCACAACACGAAAACATGAACTAGCCCAGAGGATGCAAATATTAAGGTGGGGAGTGTGAAGAGACTTTGCAGCACTGACTGCACATCAGAGGGGCTTAGAGACATGAATAGCATATGAGTTTTGAGGGGAAGGGTAGACCCAAGAATCCAGCATCCCAAAAACAATAACAATTTTACCAAAATGTCTTCACCAGAAGCTTACCTTGGGTTAACTGCCATCACAGCAAGGTCAAGCTAGTTCGAAATAAATTTTCATTCAAGTTCTAAACAAAAACCACAAATGCTGAATTTTCACCAATTTTTGGTTACTGCCAGAATTGAAATAGACCCCATGCTATTAACTCTTATATTTTTTTCTACTAGCATCACTAGTCTCATACTTGACTACAGTAAAATACATACTGTTTTTTGCCTCCTTCTAAAAGAAACACTCTTATCCACTAACGTTTTTCTACAAGTCTACTACAGTTACATAATTCACATATGACAAAATAATAGGCTTTGTGGATGCACAAACATCTCAGTGATAAGCTCCCCTTGAACTCAGCCTAAGAGGGAACAGAAACACAGGAGGATAGAAATAAAAGTATTTTGTTTGCAGCTCCTTTGAAACACCTCACACCTCACTCTGCATTTAGTCCTGAGCTAACATTAATCCTGCATAGCTTCACTGACATAGCCACCTTTAAATGCAGATTTAGTCATGGATGCCATTGAAACCCAAGTGGAAATTGATCAACAGTGAAAGGAAATTCTACACCTCTTAAAACTATGGATTGGGACACATGGGATTACAACAGAAGATAAATGGTCAATGAAGCCATAAACAGAATGTCTACAATTTAGAAAAGGGGAACCCTATTTTTTTTAAATGGATGCAATTCTTCTGCTTTCCACATGTATTTGAATCATTCTCCTCACTTCATTTCATATTCAAAACTCCTTTTCTTCATGAAGACCTCTCTGGCTAATTGCAGGGGTCTATCCAACTCAATGGTGAAGTTTTAGGGTTAGGCATCTTGTCTCATTCACTGACAAATCTCCTTCCCACTCCCCAAACCTAATATTAGACCACCAGCATTACCCCCATTAAATGTTTGACTTATTAAAGAACATGAACAGGAACTGACTTTAGACATTGTCCATATTTTTCAATGAAGAAAACTCTGCAGGTGATAAAGAAAAATTCTGAAATGTCCTAAATTCAGTAACATAAGGGCCACAGAATGAGGAGAGAGACAAGGGAAGGGCATCAGTCAATAGCCATGGGACAGAGCTAACCAGAAACTCCACGTTCCCAGATGAAGTGATTTCAACAAGCATCTAGAAGGTCCCCAGAACCACCACATCCCCCTTGCATGTGACCAGTGTCTGACCATCATCAACACCCAACCCATGGGCCTCCCTGTGGGCAAACCACCTTTCCCAGGACTTTCCGCAGTTCACATTAGCCCACCTTCCCTATCTGCAGAGCCATGTGAATTTAAAGAACATTCTTCCCTTGAGACCCCCATAGATGTGCCTTGTTTCTTGAGTCTGGTGGACAAGTTGTGTCTGTGAACTGGCCTTGCTGCTGGTAAAGCAGAAACTTCCCATCCTGGAACTAAGACCTTTTCTGTCTGCATCTGTAAAGGCTCAGTAAGCCCTTTTACTTCAGAGCTCTTTCAGTTTTCAGAGTTTCTGATTTGCGAAAGGAAAATGGGTAAAAGAAATTAAGTACACTACAGGAGATAACAGATCTTCAAACCATCAGATATCTCCCATTCTCCCGGAGCTGGAGCTCAGCCTCACAGACATATACGTGTATTTTTTAAATGAGAGGAGGAAATCCTGCTCAGATCTCAGGTCATCTTGTCAATTCTCTCAAGCAGCCCTGCTGGGACCCATATCAGATACTGGCAGGATGCCATATTAGGGAAGTAGAGATGGAAGGAAATAAAACTATTCTGATTTCTGTACTGTAAGGCCGTGGCACCATATTTTAAGGTCATTTGAGAGATGAGCATTTAGAATAACCAACTAACACATGCTCATTACGAAATTCAGCAAAACCAGCTGGGTGGTCTAGCTGCCAACACCATCAAGGACGCCATTTCCCTTGACCTTGGACATCATGCCATTGGTCTTATATACACCCATATTGAACTCTCCACTTCTAAAGTATTATTTTTTATTTGACCTCAAGTAGATGTAAAAAAAAAAAAAAGGTTTTTAGTAGCTGTTGTTAAAAATAATAATAGTATTTACAGTGTAAAAATAAATGCTATTAAAAAAATAGCTGCTTACAGATGACATGATATTGTACATAAAAAAACCCTAAAGAATCCACCCCAAAACTACTAGATCTAATATCTGAATTCAGCAAAGTTGCAGGATACAAAATTAATACACAGAAATATGCTGCATTCCTATACACTAATGATGAACTAGCATAAAGAGAAATCAGGAAAACAATTCCATTCACAATTGCATCAAAAAGAATAAAATACTTAGGAATAAACCTAAGCAAAGAAGTGAAAGACCTATACTCTGAAAACTACAAGACACTCATGAGAGAAATTAAAGAAGATATCAATAAATAGAAACACATCCCATGCTCATGCATAGGAAGAATTAATATTGTCAAAATAGCCATCCTGCCTAAAGCAATCTACAGATTCAATGCAATCCCTATCAAAATACCAACAGCATTCTTCAATAAACTAGAGCAAATAGTTCTAAAATTCATATGGAACCACAAAAGACCCCGAATAACCAAAGCAATCCTGAGAAGGAAGAATAAAGCAGGGGGGATTAAGCTCCCCAACTTCACGCTCTACTACAAAGCCACAGCATCAAGACAATTTGGTACTGGCACAAGAACAGACCCATAGACAATGGAACAGACTAGAGAGCCCAGATATAAACCCAAGCATATATGATCAATTAATATATGATAAAGGAGCGATGTATATACAATGGGGAAATGACAACCTCTTTAAAAACTGGTGTTGGCAAAACTGGACAGCTACATGCAAGAGAATGAAAGTGGATTATTGTCTAACCCCATATACAAAAGTAAACTCAAAATGGATCAGAGACCTGAATGGAAGTCATGAAACCATAAAACTCTTAGAAGAAAATATAGGCAAAAATCTCTTGAATAAACATAAGCAATTTTTGCCTGAACACATCTCCTTGGGCAAGGGAAACAATAAAAAATCAACAAATGGGACTACATCAAAATAAAAAGCTTCTGTACAGCAAAGGACACCATCAGCAGAACAAGAAGGCATCCTACAGTATGGGAGAATACACTTGTAAATGACATATCCAACAAGGGGTTAACATCAAAATATATAAAGAACTCAGATGCCTCAACACCCAAAAAGCAAATAAGCCAATTAAAAAATAGGCAGAGGATATGAACAGACACTTCTCCAAAGAAGAAATTCAGATGGCCAACAGGCACATGAAAAGATGCTCCACACTGCTAAATATCAGGGAAATGCAAATTAAAACCACAATGAGATATCACCTCACACCAGTTAGGATGGCCAACATCAAAAAATCTAGAACAACAAATGCTGACGAGGATGCGGAGAAAGGGGAACCTTCCTAGACTGCTGGTGGGTATGCAAATTAGTTCAGCCACTGTGGAAAGCAATATGGAGGTTCCTCAAAAAACTACAAATAGAAATACCATTTGAGCCAGGAATTCCACTCCTAGGAATTTACCCAAAGACTACAACTTCTCAGATTCAAAAAGACATATGCACCGCTATGTTTATCTCAGCACTATTTACAATAGCCAAGAAATGGAAGCAACCTAAGTGTTCATCAGCAGATGAATGGATAAAGAAAATGTGGTACATATATACAGAGGAAAACTATTCAGCCACAAGAAGAAAACAAATCCTATCATTTGCAACAACATGGATAGAGCCAGAGGGTATTATGCTCAGTGAAATAAGCCAGGCAGAGAAAAACAAGTACCAAACGATTTCCCTCATTTGTGGAGTGTAACAACGAAGCAAAACTGAAGAAACAAAACAGCAGCAGTCTCACAGACTCCAAGAAGGGACTAGTGGTTACCAAAGGGGAGGGGTGTGGGAGGACGGGTAGGGAGGGAAGGAGAAGGGGATTGTGGGGTATCATAATTGGTACACATGGTGTGTGTGGGGTCAATGGGAAGACAGTGTAGCTCAGAGAAGACAAGTAGGGACTCTGTGGCATCTTACTACACTGATGGACAGTGACTGCAATGGGGTATGGGGGGGACTCGATAATAAGGGTGAATGTAATAACTACATTGATTTTCTTGTGAAACCTTCATATGTATATCAATGATACCTTAATTTTAAAAAAAGATGGCTGCTTACAGCTATCATCCGGGTAGACGATTTGCTTATCAAAATCGCAATAAATCTAACAACCAAGTACAATAAACACAGAGAAACAAGGGGACTCATGCGGCCTCTCCAGTTCAGACACCCCCAGTCAGCAAGGTCACTGAGGTTTCAAAACCAAGAGGGCGGCCAAACTTTGTTCCAATCTTAATAACCATGGCTTAGGTTTCCTGCCCTACTTCTCTGCAATTCTCCCAAATCTGAAATCCATTATTTTTTATCACCTTGCTTTTTATCTGCTAATTGTGCCTTCCCCACATCACAGGAATTTCCCCACAGTCTGCTCATTCCAGAAACACAAGCAACTGCCAATCTGTCAAAAACATGAGACCACCAGCAGCAGGGCCCCGCTGAAGATGGACACGCCTGGGAAAGGCTGCAATGGAAAAACAAACAGGCATTTTTCTAACTTCCTTTTGCAGATGTACATTCTATAATGGAATTAACTTTTAATCTAGTTGGCACATAAGAGATTTGGAGAATGTAGCAGACTTGGATACTAGAAAAACAAAATCCTTTTTGGAAAAAAAAATGCCTTTAATGAGCTTGTTATAATTTGCAGGCTGATTAACCAGGTTCTGAAAGACGTAGCTCAGTTAGTCTTTCTCCCTCTCTCCCTCTCTCCCTCTCTCATTTGCAGACTGATAGATATTAACAAATTTGTGAAAGATGTAGTCTATTAGTCTCTGTCTCCCTCCCTCTCTTTAATTTGCAGATTGACAGACTGATCAACCAGTTTCTGAAAGATGCAGTTTGTTAACAGTCTGTGTCTGCCTGCCTCTCTCTCTCTCACACACACATACTCACATTCTCACATGCACACATACACACACACTGTTCCTTGTTGCCAGTAACGGACCCTTAGAAAACTAGCATAACAAAGTGAGAAATACATGGAAATTTGAATATTATAGTCCAGCAGATCCCAAAATGTGTCCTGAGCTTATCATTTCATGAGATGCCTCATTTTTTTTAATTCCACGTCAAATGACTTTGATAACCACGTGTATATTTCACTCTTGGAGAATCATAGTAACTATTAATAATGAAGGCTCTGTGAAATCCTGGTATTTTTTAAAAGGGGAGAAGGAATGTAAGCCAAAATCTCCCATGAAATTCCCTTTTTTAGTAGAATACCTAGAATATTTCAGGAAATATGATTGTACTCACTTCAAACCCTCTTAGCTACCTTGATAACACTGGAGTACAGACACTTGAGATAAAAGGAAATTTCATAATTAGTTCACTGCTCCACCAGTGGCAAGAGGGAAGGGTTGCCGTAACAAACTGAGCCCTGACTTAGGAAAGACCACAGTGTGACTGGAGACAATACAAGGATGAGGCGTGCTGGGTTTCCTGACTCCCTGAACTCTTAATGTTCTCTGGCAGGGGCCTGGGGGACACGCATGCTGAGAGCCTCCTCCAGTGGGCCTGGGCCTGCCTGACTAATGAATCCCCAGGCCAGGCCAGCCAATAGGCCCGATCCATCTTGGGGAAAGAGGCTACATGCGGCACAGGGCACCAACCAGCCAGCCCTTCCAAGTTGTCATGAGCCATCAGGGATCACCTTTCCAGAAGATTCTTCACCATCAGAAACCCCAAAAGCTTTAGTGGACCCTTGTTCTTTCATACAAATCCTTCTGGCGCCAGCGCAATGGAAAAAAGGGAAGGTCAGTGAAGAAAACCACCGTGGAGGCCTCCTGACCCTGAGCACTGGTAGGAAAGCGATTCAACTACACGCAATCAGGAAGCAGTATTTTGAGCTCTCATCTATTTCACTGGATATAGTTGCCTGGAAAAAGTTACCCTCCTCAAAGTGAATTAACCCACATCTATAACACCAAATTCAGGGTAGCAGGTGATGCTGGGGAGGAGAGAAAGGAAAAAGAAAGGAACAGGTGTCCACAGAGGGCGTGCAGACGTTTTAACATACTTGTTAATGTGCTACTTCTCAAGCTGATGGTGGTTCATGGTGTTTGTTATTATCTACTCTTGTATGTATTTGTGAAATGCATAGTTTGATTTCTAATTTTAAAATATATGTGCATCACACTTTGGGCCTTCAAGGAAAAAAGTCCCACATACACCAAGAGTAAGTCAAGACTTCCACCCTTCTCCTAGGTCACTCCAGGACAATCCAGTCCTAAATTAATTAGTGCCCTAAATAGAAGATGATTTGATTAAAGCCTCTTCCCACTGGAATCTAAAACTAATACACTGAAAAGTTAAACAAAAATATTATAACCACACCACGAGTCCTGGTTAATATGGAGCACTTCCTGGAGGCCATGACACTAAAGCACACACACCCACCAAGAAATCTCGTCTCACTGGGCTATGAACAGGGCCTGGGGTTTGGTGTTTTTCCTAAAACTAGGCCCCAAATGTGTTGCATCCAAGTCCGCTTTCCTACTGAGTTCCTTAAAGATATTTCAATTCCATAACTTCCTGGTTCATCTCAGATATTAGAACAGGTCTGTGTGGGTAGTTAAAACAGAGTCCTAACCAATTTAAAAGTTCACCCTCAAGTTCAAGTCACAGCCCATGATTTCAGCAGCACAGAGTGGAAGGATCCTTTCCACATGCTTTTCACCCTGACTCCTCCAGAGCAGGGGCAGGAAAGAGCGACAGGGGGTGCAGGATTGCAGCCCCGTGACCTTGTGACCTTGACTGTCCTCCCCAAGGCCTCTGATGAGCAGGCATGCCCACGCTCAGTACTAAAGCATTCCTTGAAGGGCTCTGCTGGGGTCTCCCCTTTCCTCAGATCCAAGACGCAGGAAAACCAGCCATGCATCCACCTCTCCGTCTCCTCCTCAGCCTCCACCACCCACAGTTCACCAGGGTCCCTGTCCTCAAGAGCAGCCCTCCTGGTGGATGGCAGCAGTTCAGCTCAAGCTCAGCTATGTTCCTGGTCACCCAACTGATTCATGGAAGACTGGCCAAGCTCACGCTCACAAACCTGCCTCTGCATCCTCTCCCCTTCCCTTAACCTCTCTCAGGACAAGCTCACCCTCTCTGAACCTTCAGGGACCCTCAGAGTTTCCTCTGGGCCATTCCTGTGGAGCCTGTTGCCATCATTAGTTACCCTGGATCTACTGCCATGTAACTCTTTTTTTGTGCTAATCTTATCGCACTGTAACTCAAAGCCATTCCTAATCCCCTTCACCTTTGTCATCTTTCAAACAGAGGCTGGAAAAACCAATAGTCACATTCCTAGCCTTCCTTATAGAAGAGTCCAAATGACAACCATGCTGACACTGGAGGGATTCTGGGAAAGTTCTGCAACAAACCCCTCTTTCTTCCTGGAATGTGATGTCTGCATCCTGGACACATTGTGACCATGAGGAAGAAACCAAGTAAACTTCAGAGAAACAGCAACACTGTTCCCATTAATCCACTGGACAAGCTGCAACCAACCATCTACCTCTAGATTCCTAGTTATGTGAGAAAATTAAGCCAGTATCTGCCTAAACCATGACAAAGTGCCTGTTACAGCTCATTTCCTTCCTAACCAATATATTTACCAGTTAAAATTCTAGCTACACAGGTGGCAGGAATTACACCACTTTGTATACCTCGTGGTAAATAGTATAGGGTTGCTCTTATTTCCATCTATTTGGGAAATATATTGATTTTTTTTAAACTAGGTTGGTTTCACTCTTACTTGATTTGCATATGTTCATGGATGATCACATTATCATTTTTATCACCATTAGTGTGTAAAAACGGGAAGATGGACAAAATAAGTTTATTTAATCATTATCAATTCTCTATGGAGTGTGGGGGGAGTGTTAGAGTACTTTTCAATTACTTACATTAAATGTTACAAAATATTTTTTTAAATGGATATTCAGAAAATCACATTGTGTTATTCCACATGTATTTTTCTTCTTCCATTAGAACATGAATGTGCATGATAACCATGGAATGCACACCAATTTAAAATAAAAAGGCACACTGGAAGACATGGGTTGGAAAGATCTGGGATATTTCTCCACTGGCCCTGGAAATCAACCCATGGAAGCAGATCTTTCTCAGATCTTAAATATTTTACCTTCTTTTTCAAAAATTATTTTCTTTACAATAGCTTCAGAATTTAGAAAATTTTGGAATTTAAAAAAATAGCTAACATCTGTTAAAAGTGATATATTCATACCTGCCTTTTGACTATGCATATATGTGCTATATGAGTATGTATGTGTATGTATATGATTGTATATGTGATGTTTTATAAAATTGCCTAATTCTACAAACACAGTTTGTATCTTATTCTTATTTAAAAGATCATTAACACTTCCAACATCATTATTCTCTGAAAAAATGCTTTACCAGTTGCATAATATTCCATTATATGGATATTTCAAGATTTATTTAACCATTCTCCTATTGTTTATTTGTATAAATTATTCTAGAGAATATACATCTGCATTCATGTCCGTTGTTATCTCACTGTCGTCATCTGAGTCCAGTGTAAAGGGGAGGAGAGATGAGGGAGAGTCGCCAAGGGGACTGAAGAGGGAGAGGGAGCCCACCACGCCAACAGCTGCCACTTGTCAGGTAAGACGAGACCCCAGGACTGACCACTGAGGGACAGAGTGGGAGCCATTGGTGACCTTGGTAAACGGACAAAAGCCTGGCTAGAGTGGGTTAAAAAAGAACTGGAGAAGGGAAATCTCCTTTCAAGGAATTTCGTTAACAACAGGTGGTAACTGAGGGGGAAGTGGGGTCAAAAGTGGGTGTGGGAATGATCGGCAATACAAAATAGAAAGGATATAGCCATCAGTTAAGATGGAATTATTAGCTATTATTTCAAATTGCCAAAAATATCTAAAACCCACACATTTAAATTTACCTTACAGAATCTTCCACAGAACATGGAAAATGTTCCATGTCTGAACATAAATGTACATGTACTTATGTGGTGATATGTACAGTGAGCACCTTTTCTGAAATAAAAATCATGGTTAATGCACATAGTATTTACTAAAATAAAAATAAAAATAAACCAGTCTATTTGAAAACAGTATTTTTTTACGTACTCATCTTAAAGAACATAGAGATGGGCACATCCAGCTAAAGACAGGGTCAAATGATTAAATTCACAAATGACAGAAGGAATGTGACATTTATTATCAGTTTTGAGTATTATTGGCATAACTAAAAATGTTCCACTTTGATTTAGGCTACTGAAGGTTATGAATAAAGCATAAATGCTTGAATTTTGACAAGCATGTTTCATGTCTCCAGCTTATGTGGCATAACTCAGTCAATAAATTCATAAACTGGTACTTTATAAGCAAGAGCCCTTACACTGGCAGAATGAATTATTTTATACTGCGTTCCCCAAATATGTTGCATATTCCACAATGAGTACCTGGAAGAAGTACAAGTGGTACACAAACTCTTTTAATGGTAGAATTATGACTTCACAGCATAACATTTCCAGTTAAGTAAGTTGGTTTATGCAATCAAAAGAAAAGTATTAAACAAGTAACTGTACAAATAGTATGAGACAACAATTGTGAAAATGGCAGAGCAAATGAAATAATAGCCCAACATGTCAATTGCTCCCTGGCAGGGACACTAGTTAGTGTTGTCATTAGTCTTACTTAAGTGACAAGAGTCCTACTCTCAACCTGGTAAGAATCCAGTCCCCCAATCCTAAACCAAGTAGGCTCCCTTAAAATAAAAGTAAAGCAGAGTTCCCAGAATATCCCAATGCTAAGAATCATTAAGAAGTGCTTGTTAAGTACACATTCCTAAACCCCATCTCAGGTGTACTGCAAACAGAGAATCTGCACTTTTGACAAATGCCCTAGTGATTCGTCTAATTTGGGCAATTTGGGATATAGAAACAGAAAACACATCTAATAAGTTCCGTTTGATGGTAGAAACCAATAGTTGAGGGGAAGGGAGATTTAGGATAAACAGGGTGATTTCTACATGTTTGCCATTTTAAAGCTGGCTGTTGTGAATGAAGAGTGCATTTTGCCAGGATCTGTAGTACAGTGTGTTTTGCAAAACTAAAAATAAACAAAACAAATCCCAGTGTGCTTAAAAAATGTCATAGTAATACCCAAGTTCAGTCTGAGATTGATGGAATTATGCACAATACTCTTCCTTCTTGTATTTCAGTCCATGTCTGTGAACTAAAATTGTTCAGCTGGGTAATGAAATTACTACCATAACTCTTTTTATTTATGAGCACCTGTACCCAAAGGGTCTCAAGGCGAGTTAGCATTGTAAAAGTAAACGTTAAGAATAAAACAGAAGTGAAGTATACTGAGAAACAAGGTATCCAGGTAAATCCTAAAAAGGGACTAAAGCCTAGAAATAAAATATTTTGCACACCCCCCAAATTATAGCTAATTGACTTAATGGGAATAGTTTAACATTTCAAAATCATTCTAAAGTGTTGGAATTTTTTAAGTGAGAAAGATTTGGTATAGAAAAGATATTCACTACTTACCAAATATCCACAGGCAACTCCACACTCCCCAGGCCCCTTGCAGGAACAGGGTCATGGACAATGCTGGCCAATGGAGTGTGAGCAGAAGAAACTGTCATTTCTGGGTCTAAACATTTAAGAGCTAGTGTGCAACCCTCCAGTGCTCCATTTCTCTCCTACATGTATCTTGATGGCTTCAGTGTTGAAGAAGAGAGATGGAAACAGCAAGAATCACTGAGTGACTGCATGGAGGACAAAATGCCCTGAGCAGTTGCCCAATTACATTATATTTTGGAGGAGCAAGAACTGAGACTTTGTGGTGTTCACGCCCTGAGATTTCAGGGTGACCTTAATGCCCTGAATAAACAAGGCAATCATGACTAATACACTTGGCAGTCACCTGACTTCTCTGGTTCCCAAATCAGAATTCTCCACAGCAAAAGGAATTCATTCAGTGGCTCCAGCCAGGTCACCTGCACCACTGAAGCCGATACCTGGCGTATACTCGGCATGGTTCTCATTATATGTGGGAACAGATGTTCAGAATTCTTCAGGTCTTTGTCTGGCTCACAAAAGCACACCAGTGGAAAGACTGAAACTTCGTGTTCCTCAAACCTCCTGTGTATTATTTGCAAACTTCTTGAGAACTACTTAGGGCCAGACTTGACACAGAAAATCAAATGAAGCAACATTTGCAGTCATCACAAATTCCATGATGGAAGCTAATAGGCCAAAAGTTTTCTGTTTAGTTTGGATCCATCTCCTGTAAAATCCCTACGATTCTACCAAAGCAAGGAGTGAGCACTCAAAGAGCAGTTAATATGCTCCTAACCACATGGGGCTATTTAAATTAATTAAAACTAAATAAAATGAAAAATATAGTTCCTCAGTCACACTAGCTGTATTTCAGATGCACAGAAGTCACACATGCTAGTGGCCACCACGCTGAAGAGCGCAGAACATTTCCATCAACAGGGCGCTTGTTGGACGTGCTGGCCTAGAACACCTCACAATATCTACTCTCAGAAGCAGCTCCAAGACAAGACTCCCAGCACCCCCTCCCAACTAACACTATAATTATTAACGGGATAAAACTGAGAAAAGCAAAACTTGGGAGAAGTATCTGTTAGATAAAGAAAGGCTTTACCATAAAATCTACCATATTAGCTTTTGAGAGTTTTGAGAAGTGGCATGATGTGTGAAGTGCCTATATCACCTCTAAGGCAGCACTATTTCTGTAGATTTTCTAGGTTTTGGGGGTTTTTTCACAAAGATGCAAATATCTACCTGCAACAGGAAGAGCTGGTGAAGTTGATGATCACGACTGTTCCGTGACTCCATCATGGCACCAAAGCAAACTCAACTTAGAAAATAACACAGGATGGTCTCACGCAAACAAAAACTCTGCATGAGAAACTCTCCAAAACGACACCAAGAGACACCTTACAGCAAGCAGTTTTCCCTCTGAGGGCATCAACTGCCAACTCACTGCACGGACAGTAAGACAAAGACCCCAACAGGGCCAGCTCTTTAAAACGCAGTAACTGTGAAGGATATGCAGTAGGAAAAATCAGTGCATTTGAACAGGGGAGCTGACAAGAGGGCCTCGGAGAGCACTCACCATTACTGATGCTTGACTGGAAACAGATATATTAGTGAGTAAAAATGATGGTGAAGAAATGCATTTGGCAGGACTCAGAATGCATTTGGATGTCACAGATTTCTGCTCCTGCTCATCTGTGCGGTGCCCTTGTGAGGCTCATGTGCCTAGGTTGCTTTGTTAAAATACCATCCTACAATGAGATTCTACTACACACCTATTAGATGGCTAAAACCCAAAATGCTGACAATGCCAAATGCTGATGAGGATGTGGAGCAACAGGAGCTCTGGCTCGGTGGTGGAAATGTAAAATTTTAGTCACTTTGGAAGGCAGTTTTAGCAGTTTCTGCAAACCTAAACCTTACCATATGATCCAGCAATTTGTGCTCCCAAGTAGTGGCTCAAATGAGTTTAAAACCTAAATCCATGTAAAAACCTTCACATGGATGGTTACAGAAGCTTCACTCACAATTGGCAAAACTTGGGAGCAACCCAGACATCCTTCCACAGGTGAATGGATGAACTACAGCACATCCAGGCAATGGAATATTTATTACTAAATGATTTTTAAAATGAGCTATTAAGCTGCAAAAAGCTTAAGTGCATATTGCTGAATGAAAGAAGCCAGGTTAGAGAATGTGTGATTCCAGCTACATGACAACCTCAAAAAAGTAAAACTATAAGAAAGAACAGTAAAAAGATAAGTGGTTGCCAAGGCTTTGGGGAGAGGAGGAAAGAGTGAATAGGTAGAAAACAGGAGGCTCTCGGGGCAGTGAAACTGTTCTGTACAGATGCCACAATGGTAGATACTAGACATTATGTATTTGTCAAAACCCAAGAGAGGCACAACACAAAGAGTCCTAATGTAAACTATGGGCTACAGTTAATAACAACATGTCAATACAGTTCATCAACTGTAACAAATATATAACACTAGTGCAAAGTACTAACAGTGAAAGACAGCAGGGAGCTGGGAACTCTGCATTTTCCGGACAATTTTGCTGTATACCTAAAACTGCTCTAAAAAATAAAGTCTATTAATTTTACTTAAATCATCCTGAATGTCCATTTCCCACTCTAGCACATTCCAGAGCTGTCACCGTTTATACAGTGTATGCACATGTGTGTGCACACACACATATACACTCAAAATGTGAATACTGGGTTGGGACCATACTTTGAGAACATCTGGTCTACAGACTTATTAAACGTAATACTCTTCAAAATGAAATCACTATCTTGAAGAGATAACTGCACCCCCATGTTCAGTGCAGCATTATTCACAATAACCGATACATGGAAACAACCTAAATGCCTGTTGACAGATGAGTGGATAAAGAAAACATGAGCCACACAGCTATATGTAATACAATATTACTCAGTCTTAACAAAGAAGGCAATCCTTCCATTTGTGATACCATGGATGAACCTTGAGGGCATTATGCTAGGAAAAATAAGTCAGAGAAAGATGAATACTATATGATCTCACTTATATGCAGAATCTAAAAAAGCCAAACTCAGAAACAGAGTAGAATGGTGATTGCTAAGGGCTGAGGAGTGGAGGAAATGGGAAGATGCTGGTCAAAGGGTACAAACTTCCAGTTATAAGTTCTGAGGATCTGATGTACAGCATTGGTGACTATAGTTAACAATGCTGTATTATATTCTTGCAAGTTGATGAGAGTAAATCTTAAATGTTCTCATCATCAAAAAAAAGCACTGGGGGATTAATTATGTGAGGTGATGGATATGTTAACTAAAAAAAAAAAGGATTTTTTTAAGGTAAGTCTCATCTATCTCTTAGAGGGTTTTTTTTTCTTTTCTCCATCTCAAGTGCTGTGATCTAAATACAGGGAAGGCCCAGTACATGTTTTAGTCAATGCAGTTGGCTTAAAAAATTTGCATAATTAATGTATTCTTTGGACTCTAACAATATGCAAAAAATTTAGAGATAGCAAAATAGGAGTGTAGTAAAAAAGGGAAGACCAAAGAATAGGGGTTAGCTTCTCTCTAAGTTATAGTCCAATGCCTTATAATCATCTGTCAGTTAATTATCAGGCACACTTTAGGAAGAGAGAACCAATTAAAAAGAATTGCCCAACTGGAATTCCCTATCTAGAATGCTTACCTATTTTTTAAATTGATTTGAATAATATGTGGGAAAAATATTACATCCACATCAAAGTTGTCAAAAACAAACTAATCTAGTTTATTCTGATGTCAAAGACAAACAACTGTTTTCTCTAATTGCCTTTCTATGGAGTTTATACATGCTACAACTAGAGATTTTCCTTTGAAATTTCTTAAAAACTGTAGATCTTCCCATATTGTAACATTCCGTAAATATTTGTTGGAAAGAGGAAAGATAAATGCTGTGAAGACAAGACCCTTTCTTTGACATATAGGATACCATATTAAATTTTCAGAGAAGAAAACCTCATCCTGAAATTTTTATAAATATGGAAGGAATGTTCTTTCATGGGAACATTATAATGCATTCAGGTTATAGAGCTGAGCTACCAAGCTAGTGGCTGTAACTTACAATTTCTTACAGATGTAATTACATCTTTTTCTGTAGAAAAATAATACAAATGTGTCAATAATCACATTATACTACTATGCATTTTAAGCCAAGTAGTAATTGGCTACTACCATCTGATCCTGCAACCCCACTTCTGGGTATATATCCAAAGGAAATGAAAACAGGAACTCAAAAAGATATCTGCACTCCCATGTTTATTATTCACAATAACCAAAACATGGAAACAACCTAAATGTCCATCAGTGGATGAGTGGATAATAGAATATTGTGGCAAATACCCAGCATGAAAATCCCTATTTGCTGCCTCTAGGTAATAAGGCAACTGCTGTATAACCAGGAGCAATCACATCTCTTTATTCTTGGGAGGAATTTCTTATTGTTAGTGTGGCTTCATATCCATCCCTGTAGCAAGTGCCCATGTTGAGAGATGCATCTGATTAAGTGATTCCATGCACTTGAGTAGAGAGGACAAAGAAAACCAATTTCAAGTTTAATGTGATCCTTTTTGTCTCTGGAATGAATTTACCTCCTTCCCACTACAACTCAAAATGAGGTATAATTTAAATCAGGCACAAGAATTTGTTACTTATAGAAGCAACTTCTCTCAAGAGCCTGAATCATTAACTTGTTTTCTTTATCTGTCTATGCTCCTTGTTCTGGAAAGGATTTAAGACAAATCATTAACTGTTTCTAGGTAGAGAACTGAGATGCTCACAGATTGGGCAATGTCAATCAGGTAGAACATGCAAACACCTAATTCCAAAGAGATTGTGTACCATCAATAAATATTTATTGGTACCTTCTAAGTATGAGGCATTGTGCTGGAACCTGGGGATATAGTGGTCAGTACAACAGAGAAGCTCCCG
Source organism: Manis javanica (assembly GCF_040802235.1). NCBI lineage: Eukaryota > Metazoa > Chordata > Mammalia > Pholidota > Manidae > Manis > Manis javanica. Next base: position 79,264,591 of record NC_133157.1, read on the forward strand.
CCCATGAAAGAGCCTATCTCCTAAAGGTGTGCCCTGCACCACAAGAGACTATAATGTGCCAGGTTGCCTGGCAAAGCTGAGGTCAAGTTGGAGAAGAGATGTTCCAAGACATGGTATCTGCCTCTATACATTGGAATAACCATATTTTATAAGAGAAAAGAGGTACTTGGTGGGGCTATAGGCCATAAATGGGTACACAAGGCGAAAGTCAGAAGGAAGCTTATATGGGCCAAAAGAAGTAAGAATATTTTAAGAAATAGACCTGTCCAAGAATGCAATAGGATGCATTGTAAGGTAAGAAGCTCCCAGTCATGGGAGATTACAATAGAGGTGGGAAGACTCATCTGCTTACATTACCAGGAAGTTGGTCATGACGGATAAAAGCAGATGCACAGAGGTGCTAGCAGTTACTTCCTATTTTATGATTCAGGAGACCTCAAATCAAACCCACAAAGTACCTTGAACATCTCAGCCCTCATAATTTCAGCTTTAATGAGAAACTTTAATGATCATATAATGATACAATAGGCCATAATTTCCTTGGTTCCCTACCATTCAGAATCAGAAACACTGAACAATGATTTCTGATCGCTGTGCTGGGTTCTGGGGCACCAAGTGGCTTCAAAATGCTGACTGCCTCTCTACAAAAGAAGGAACTGAAGTCCTGGAAATTGAAGCACACTGTAGTAATTGCCAAGTCATACTAGTCATGAGGGCAAAGGCAAGTATGCGAATACTACTGATACTGCCAGGGTAAGCAGAATTCCTAAAACGGCCTGAGTGACGTCTACCCTAATCCTGAACCGTACCTATCATGAAAGAATGTTCCTGTGCTTCCATCATACTGCATGGCACAGCTGACACACACACACAACGCCCCTCCCCTCTCACCCCCGATAGGGAGAGTAGCTTGGATTATCCAGGTGGGCCAGATATAATCACATGAGCCCTTAGAAGCAGACAGCTTTGCCTGGCTGGAAGCAGAAGAGAAGTCAGAAAGATTCAAAGCATGAAAGGTATCCAACGCACCGTTGCTGACCTGAAGATGGAGGAGGCGACATGACAAGGAGTGTGGGTAACAGAGCTGAGAGCAGCTCCTGGCCGGCAGCCAAAAAAATGGGGACTTCAGTTCCACAACACAAGGAACTGGATTCTTGCACCTGAATGACCCTGGATACAGATTCTTCCCCTGAGCCTCCAGGTGAAAATCCAGACCAGCCAAACCTTGACTGTAGCTTTGTGATTCCCTGATAGAACCCAGCTGAGCCCACAGGGCCCACAGAGCTAATAAATGGGTATCGTGTTAAGGCACTCAGTGTGTGGTCATCTGTTACACAGGAAGAGATAACCAACACAGAACCCAAATGGTGAAATGAAGTGTCATAAATTGGACATAAGGCTTGAAATGGTCGACACTCTAGGGCCACATTTCAACCAGATAAGTGAACCGGCTGAGGCCAGTTCCAGAGAAGTCTGACGAAAACAGATCACAGTTGGCTTAACTGAAATCATGGGCAGAAAAGGCCCACCACAACCTAACACCTGTTAAAATGGCTACCATACAAAAACAAGCAATAACAAGTGCGGTGAGGATGTGGAGAAAAGGACCCTTTGTGTGCCATAGGTGGGAATATAAGTTTTGATTCAGCCACTATGGAAAACAGTATGGAGGTTCCTCAAAATTGAAATAGAACTACCATCTGATCCCGCAACCCCACTTCTGGGTATATATCCAAAGGAAATGAAAACAGGAACTCAAAAAGACATCTGCACTCCCATGTTTATTATTCACAATAGCCAAAACATGGAAACAACCTAACTGTCCATCAGTGGATGAGTGGATAAAGATGTAGTATATTCATACAATAGATCATATAATGATACAATAGGCCATAATTTCCTTGGTTCCCATACAATGGAATAGTATTCAGACATTAGAAAGGAGGAAATCCTGCCATTTGCAACATCGATGGATCTTAAGGGCATTTTGCCAAGTGAGATTAGCTAAACAGAAAAAGATAAACACCATATGATCTCACTTACATGAGGTATCTAAGGAAGCTGAACTCATAGAAAGAGAGAGTAGATTGGTGCTTACCAGAGGTGGGGACGGGAGGAATAAGGAAAATATGGTAAAAGGTACAAACTTGCAGCTAGAAGATGAGTAAGTTCTGGAGATCTAATGCAATGCTGATGATATACTTCGAAGTCACTAGAAGAGTAGATCTTCAATGTCCCCACCACAAAAAAAGAAATGATAATTATGTGACGTGATAGAGATGTTAGCTACTGCTACAGTGGTAATCATACTGTAATACACAAATATACACCTTAAACTTACATATGTTAGTTATACCTCAACTGTAAAAAGAACTTTAAAAAGGCCCAACTCATTCCAGCAAGAAGAGAAGGGGGAACTCTCACTGCTGGTCCTATGTGACTATGCTAAGTGAAACTCTCCTATTCCTCAGAGAGAGGGGCTGCCCTGTAGCTGGTGACAGTGGGGGAGGGAGGCCGAGGATAAGGATGCACTCTCAGTCCTCCTGCAGTTTTGGGTGCACACCGAGCACTGCTCACTCCAGAGGCTATGCTGCATGGCTGGGCTGGTGCCCTGTAGGGCTCCAGGGTGATGGCTCTGGGAGGGGAGGGAGATGGGGGGCGGGGGCCCAGGGAACCCTTGCCAGGACGGCGTTTACCTCCTGAGCTTGAAATTCACACAGAAGTAGGGCAGGATGTTCCAGACCACTAGACATTTGGCAGCCTGGGGCATTCTAAACATTCTCCCCACGCAAAGGCACATCCCTCACCTGGAGCGGCGCACTAGCCTCCTCACAAGCCTCACTGCTTTCGCTCCTGTGCTCCTGAGGCCTGTTCGCGGCACAGCGACTGACGGACCCTCGTGAAAGACACAGGTCTGACCCTGCGTCCCCCACCTAAACCTTCCAGTGGCTTCCAGCGCGCTTCCGGACCCGGCACGACCCTCCGGCTGCCCCGCCCCCACCGCGCCGGGCGCCCCGCCCCTTGCTCTCGCCGCTCCCCTGAGCTGCGCAAACACACCCAGCTCTCTTTGGTGCCAAGACCTCTGAAGCTCTTCTCTCTTCCTGGAATGCTCTTCTCCAGGGCATCCACGTGGCTCTCTCCCTCACCTCCTTCGGGCCCCTGCCCTAACGTCACCTTGTGAGGGCGGCCTTCCCGACCACCCTATAAGGAACACCAACACTCCTTCCCTGCTTTTCCTCACTCTCTAGTCCCCCTCACCCAACTTTCTTCCTCTACACAGAATTCAACACAACCTGCCAACATTTTCATTTGTAAACATGCTAGCTTACTGTTGGCCTCTCCCCACCAGAAGAAGCTCCATGGCTCTATACTGTCTGGGTCACCACTGTTCCCAAGATCCTTTTGTGGTGCCCTGCACAGTAAATAGTTGATGAATGAATAAATGAATGACAGGAAATCTAGGAGATGCTGAGTGGTCATATTGGGTCAGTTAGTCAAACAACAAGCAGTGTTGGGTTTAGGAGACTCAAAACAGTGGGATGCAGGAAGCTCAAAGATATACTTCCCTTATTCACTCTTTCAGCAAACGATTTCCACGTCTTCTCTGCCAGGTGTCTGGTTCTGTCATGAGAATTTCTTCTACATGGGAGAAGGAGAGCACCCCTCCTACAATAATGCAGCACAAAAGTGGTATTTTACTGGGTATTTTCTAGCAGCGGAAGAGTCTAGAAATATCCATGCTCTTGGAAAAATCCTATAAAATACAGCACACATCTATCAACAAAGGAGAACGCTCAGAACTGCTAACTTGGAAAGCTGCCTTCTCTCTTGCTTTTTCTAGCCTACTCATTGCTTGTCTGCCTGCTTGGGCTCCCCCATTTAGAATGAGTCCACAAGGAGGAACTTCCCTATCTAGTTGAATCACAAAGTGCTAAGAAGGACACAGAGATTGCATAAGCCTCAGTTGGTGACTAGGGACTGTTCCCAAGTTTGGCCAAGTGCTGAGGCCACCAGATTGGCAGCTGGGGGCCATGTTGTTTACTAAGAGGATGATTTAACAGATGGAAAATGAGTGTGTGCTGGCTGAGCAGAGGGACAAGAGGACAGGTGGCCTGAAAGAGCAGGAGAAACAGGAGAGCCACCAAGGTCCTCCTAACAAAGTGATCAGATTTCTACCTCATGACTCCAGCTGCAAAGTGCACCTGGTGTGCATTTTCAGCGTAAGAACCATGTTTTCAGAAAAGTCAACTTCAAAATCATCAAAACATGATCTGCTCCTGGTGCTGCTTGAGCACTTGATGAAGAATATTTGCAAACAATCTTCCCTCCTACAGGCAGAGTCCACGTTGAGCAGCCTAAATTCTTAAGTCCCTTCCGAGCATGTGTGAATAAAGTACTATGGCCTAAAAAATACAGTTTTCCTACACTGTGGATGCACAGATTTAAAGAATGCAGGGGTTTAATGACCCCACAGACCATGGCTCCAGAAGAGCTCATGAGAACCTCAGATGCCCCACCACCCAGGACTCACCTTCTGGAACAAACATCTGCTAGGGGCATGCCAAAACGGGAAGGGAGAGTGTCCCAAAAATGGCTGAGCAAAGCTTACCAACTTAGGATGAATGGTCACTACACGGTCAGGCCTGGGGGCAGCTGTAGTGCTGGCCGGCTCTGACATCTTAAGCCATAGCAGAAAGACAACCACCTCATCTTTAGACAAGACTGTGAATGATCCAGGCCTGTCTTATTTTCAAACACGTGTAACTATTTTCCAAAGTCCCTAAATGTTTGGCTGGCTCTGTGTTGCTGAAGAGGTTTTTTTGTTTGTTTGTTTTAAGTTAAACAAAGCAGTTTGTAATGGCCAAAACTGGAAACAACCTCAATGTCTATCAACAGTAGAAAAAATTAATAATATATTCATAGAACTGACTCCTATACATCAGTGAGAGACTTAAAGAATTAAAACTACAGGAAGCAACTTGATAGATCTCGAATAGATGTTAAGCACAAGGAGATGGATGCAAGAAGACAACAGAGGACATACCACACAATGCCTTGTATGAAAAGCTACTGATGTTCAACAATGGGCACAATGAACCTGTGGTGTTAGAAGCCAGGATGGTGCCATCATCTGGGGGTAGCACCCAAGAGGAGGCCTGAAGAGGGCTTCTGATGCACCAGTCACATTGTGTTTCTACTCTGGATGCTGCCACCCAAGAGTGTTCATTTGATAAAAAGTGTGTCAAGCTGTATACTTACAATTTTGCATACTTTCCTGTATGTCTTCCTTCACTTGTTAAAAAGGCAGTTCACTGGTTATTCTTTTGAAAATTCTTCATGTGCTGAGTTTACATTGGCCTACAAACCTCCATAGGATCGGCCTTACCATCTGTCCCACCCATCTCCTACTACTCTTCCACTTGTTCACTGGACTCTTACTGTTCTTTCAAGCCAGCCACAAACCTACCTCAGAGCCTTTGCACTGGCTGTTGCTTCTGCTTAGAATGCTCTTCCCACAGGACCTGATTCCTCACCTTCACATTTTTATCCTAATGCAGAGACTGGCGAACTGAAGCCCACAGCCAAACTCAGCCTACTGCCTATTTCTGTTAACAAAGTTTTATGGGTCACAGTCATGCTCATCCCTTTATGTAATGTCTAGAGCCACTTGCACACTAAAAATTTAAGCAGTTTACCAGCACAATCTAAAACATGTACTCTCTGCCCCTTTGCAAAAAATATTTGCCAACCCCTGCTCTCATGCTACCTTCTCAGGGAGGTCTTCCCTGACCTCATTTACAACTGGAATCCATGGATGTGGAGGAAAGCGAACCTTTGCATACTGTTGATGAGAATGTAAATTGGGACAGCAACTATGGAAAACAGTATGGAGGTTCCTCAAAAAAATTAAAGATAGAACTATCATATACTCTAGAAATTCCACTTACAGGTATTTATACAAAGGAAATGAAATCACTACCTCAAAAAGATATCTGCACCCACCCATGCTCACTACAGCATTATTCACAACAGCCAAGACATAGCAACAACCTAAGTGTCCATCAGTGAATGACTGGATAAAGAAAATGTGGTTTATATATACAGTGGAACAGTATGCAGCTAAGGAAAAAGAAGGAAATCCTACCATCAATAACATGGGTAGAACTTGAGGGCATTAGGCTGAAGTGAAACAAGTCAGACAGTGAAAGACAAATACTGTATGATCTCACTTATATGGGGATCTGCAAAAGGAAAACTCATGGATAGAGAGAACAGACTAATGGTTGCTAGAGGTGAGGACAGGACAAAATGGGTGAAAGTTGTCAAAAGATACAAATTACTGGTTATAACATAAAAAAGTCCTGGTGATGTCATGTACAGGAAGATATTCAAACTTAAAAGAATGAAGTGGAATCCATCCCGTATCCCCACTTTGCCCCCCTACTTTTTAACCAAAGCATTTACCAACAACTGGCATACTCCATATTTTACATATTTTTTGTTATGTTTAATTTTTGGTCTCCCTTTAGGAGAATGTAAGCTCCCTGAGGGCAGGGATTTCAGGGTGTCGGGTTCTGTAGCTGTATCCCCAAGACTTGAAACAATGCCTAACACAGAGTCATAACTCTATGACTATGTGTGGAATCAATGGGCTCACTATACTAAAAGACATGCCAGGTACTACGTTGACCAATTTTATCATCTTTAACTCATTTACATTATTTACTTATTTAGAGAATGTTTTTTTTCCACAAGTGGTAGGTCTAAGTTACAATGAAATCTTTGGCAGGCTTAATTCCTTTTGAAAATTCAAATTATAAGTTCCTGTGAGGGGCAGCAACAGCCGCCATGGCAGAAAAAATTCGATATTAGCAACTAACCCTTAAGAACAGGGGATGAGAGGGAAGAAAGGGGTAGTGTTATTAGGTCTGTGTACTTGATGCCAAAATAAATTGGAAAGCTGAATAGCTGCTGTCAATAAATAACCATTCCCGGAGGACAGTTCATCTGATTGCTGGGTCATATGGCCCTCATCCTGGGAAAAGCAGGGAGCTGAGGGCAGCAGAAATAGTTTGAATTCTTGGCACACTTCCAGAGTTATTTTCCAGTCCCTCAGTAAATCTTGGTTTTCTCCCACAGCCAAACGGTTCCAAGGATGGGATCCCTCTGTATTACTTCTTACAACTGCATGTGAATCTACAAGTATCTCTAAATAAAGAATTTAATATTTTTTACATTTCTAAGGATTTGACTCAGCTTACCGATTTGTTTTGAGGACACAGGAAAACATAGGAAAGCTGGAAAACATGCACATTCCTCAGTGCTGCAGCTTGACATACACTGTCTTCATAAAAATGCTTGTGACCTTAGAAACTTTCTTAACTTAGGTCGTAGGTGTGACAGGACATCTGTAACTGACTTGTAAAAGCAAATTTTCATTTTTCTTGTGGACCTACATTTTTCTTCTCCATTTAATGCTTCCTTTTCCTTGTGGATTATGTCATTTTTAAAAATGGCCCATAAGGCAGAAGGTAACACTAAAGGCGGTTAACAGAGAGAAGGCCAGCACAGTGGTGCCACCACGGTCTCTCCAGCCCCGAGCCCTATAAATGAAAAACGCTCAGGATGAGAGATACCCCATGGGCATGAGACTGCCTGAACAGAGCTGGCTTCCAGAGACAGCCATGCTCTCCTCACCTGTCCCAATGTTAACCCCTAACAGAATGTCCAGCCACCAAAGGAAAAAATGTATTGTCAAAGATGCAGGTTGGAGCCGTCAGGGAAATGCAAACCCAAGCCCCAGTGCAAATCCACTTCACTACTTCACACCCAGTAGGACAGCTACAATCAAAAGGTCAGATGATAACAAACATTACGGTGAGCATGTAGGGAAATTGGAACCCTCAACACTGCCAGAGGGAAGATAAAAATGATGCAACTGCTACGCATAACAGTCTTCCAGTTCCTCAAAAAGTTGAAGAGAGAGCTACTCCATGACTCTGCATTGCCTCCCCTACGTAAATTAAAACATATGTCCACACAAAAACTTGCACATGCTATGTTCATAGCAGCATTATTCATGACAGCTAAAAAGTGGAGACAATTCATATGTCCATTGACCAACAAATGGATAAACAAACTGTGGCATTGCCACACAATGGAATATCACTTGGCAATAAAAAGAAATGAAGTATGATACACACCACAACATGAGTACACCTGGAAAACAGTAAGCTCATTGAAAGATACCCATCACAAAGAACGCATAGAGTATGATTCCATTTATATCAAATTAGGCCAATCTACAGAGACAGAAAACAGATTAATGGAGGCCTAGCACTGGAAGAAATGCAGGAGTTTAAGGGAGTGACAACTATGGGGTCTGCTGTTTCTTCTGGGGGTAATGAAATGTTCTAAAATTGTGAATATACACAAAAACACTGATTCATACATTTTCAATGGACAAATTGTATGAAATGTGTATGACACCACAATAAAGCTGTTGAAAAAAATAGATGTGAGAGACTCTGAACACCCCCAACCACCGCTGAGATGCACCTGGTTCCTCTTTTAAGCTTTGCCATGGCCCAGGAACAGCTCATGAGAAGAAGCCTGCCTGGTGGGCCTGGAGTCCTCCAAGTTTTCCTCCTTCACTACTTACCAACTTGACTTAGCATAACCAATAAACTGAAAGTGAGGGATTTTACAAAATACAACATGCAGTGTTAAATTCACAATAAGAGGCTCACAATAGCATAACAGCCCCAGAAGCAGGGAAGAAGTGAGGGCCCACTGGGCCTGGAGGAGGAGGGATTTGCCACAATGAGGGTGCCTGTCACTCCTCTTATTTCTTTGAGCTTAAGCTTTCCTGGCAGGAAAATGGATCAAACTGAGCACTCTCTGGGCACCCAGAATGCTGAAAATTTTGCAAAATATGCCATACTAAAAATTAAAAGACTCACAAGCACTGAGAGGCTATTTGGAGAGCCAGGAAAGAGAAACTACAAGATGAAACATACAGCTGATCACCAAAGAGTTGTCTTTTTCTCCCCCATTCCTTAAGAGAAAAAATAAATAAAAAGCTGCTGAACTCCTTGACTTTAATTTCATGCACAATTTTCTGCTAGGATTCATTGCCAGAAAGTGTTTCTGTCTCAGCACCTAAATAATTCACAACTGCTCAAAATATCTCCCGGAAACCCGCATCAGGGACAAACCTGCTCTGTGGCGCCGTGTTGACGGGCCATGTGGGTGTCTCCATCTAAATTCCTAAAGAGCAGGTGTCTGGTCCGTGCCCAGGCACCCCCTACTCACCTGACAGCAGAAACCTGGCCCTTGGAAAGAGCACCTCCCTCAGCTACTGCTCACAGTTGACACTGGTAGGAGTTCTATCTTAATTTGTTGAACTTCATGGCCTTGGACAGACTAAGATGCAAATCTCTGCCACTGCTTACTGGCCATGTGACCTGGGACCAGACATATCTCTGTGGCCTGTTTCCCTAACCCATAAAGTAGGAATGGCAATTCCCACATCATAGGGCTGCTTTTGAGGAATCAGTGAGGTGGAAGGTGCTGAGCACAGGGCTGGCACATAGTAAGTGCTCAACAGATGGCAGTGATCACCGTCACTGCTGTCATTAGGATTGGTGAAGTGTATTCATTTATTCTGTCAGCTAACCCATATTTGTCTTGAGCACCTACAGTGTCCCAAGAGCTGGGGACATTCTAGACACTGGGATACAGAACCTCTGCCCTCGTGGAGCTGCCAGGCCAGTGGGCAAGGCCGACAGCAAACAGGCTCCCAATGGAATGGACAAGTTATTGAAAAGCCGTAAGTGCCATGAAGGAGCATGTGACTGGGAGTGGCACTTTAGAGAGAAGACTCGGACAGCATGTGTGATGGGGCATTAAAATTGTATTGGTTTATTTAAATGCTTACTGGCTGATCCACTGATCAATTGGCAAATCCTCCTAAGCTCTCCTGCAAAAATGAGCCCAGAGATTACCACGCTCGTATATGCACCCAATACCCTGGCTATAAGTCACGACTGCATAGCTCACGTGCTACCTGAGCTCAGGACCTTCCCTTTCTGCTCCCCTCCACCCTGAGGTCAGGCCCCTTTCACCTTGCGCCTCCCTCTCTGGGGATCTAAGGAGTCACTAGCCCCTGGAAGGAAACTCACACATCATATGTCTTTCAGCATCTCCAACTATTCTTCACACATACTGAGGGAGTAGAATTTTAAGCAGGGCCTTGGGAGGAAAGGTGCTCTTTGAAGACATCTTAAGTCTGCAAGACACAGAGGCGAGCAGAGAAGAGGATGAGCACAGAAGGGATCCTCGTGTGCTCCAGTCCTGCTACCAAGGAGGAAAATAAAATGGCATGATGGAAGGAGCAGTGAGGGCACTCCCGGAGAGCCAGGCTGTGATACCAACCATCCAGCACACATGCCAGAGATGACGGAGCTCCGAGAAACACCAAGGGGCTCCATCACGCTGGGGGCGTTCAGAACCTGAGACGAAAAGCCCAACACGGCTCACCACTAAGGGATCTAAAGGCGTTAGCCAAGCCAGTTAGCCCTATAAAACAATTCTCCAAGGGGCCCGCCCAGGGTGTTGTTATTATTACTCCCTAATAAAAGGTGGTCAATATTGTTCACTTAAAGGAAACAAATTCTGGAAGGATGCACCAAAAAGAAAAAATTGATGGAGAATGGGAATCTCTGAAAAGTACATCTGGGGTCAAGAATTGGAGGTGGATTTATTTTTCACTGGATAATCTTTTGTATCATTTCAACTTTTACACTGTGCTATATAATAATTATTAAAAAGAAAAGATAATATCTCCTAAGGAAGTGATGGGAGACATTACTGATTTGAGGGGTGCTGTTTATCTATCAATAATTACACGTTTTAGAAGTTCATTTCCTTTATCTCAATCATTAGATGTGGTGTGGGATGCACACCACAACCAAGTGGTATTCATCCCAGGTATGCAAGGCAAATTTGACATCCAAAAATCAATTAATGGAATCTATTACAACCACAACTTGATAAAGAAAAATCACATGAGCATATCAATCCATGCAAAAAAAGCATTTAACAAAATCCAATACCCATTGATGATAAACTCTCAGTAAACTAGAAATAGAGGGGAACTTTCTCAACTTAATAACAAATTTATTTGGAAAACCTATAGGTAACATCATACTTACTGGTAAGAAACTCAAAGCTTTCCCAATAAGATCAGGTAGAAGGCAAGGACATCCCCTTTCACTGCTCTTCTCAGCATCACACCAGATGTCCTAACATATGCCCTAAGGCAACAAGAGGAGACCAAAGGTGTACAGATCGGGAAGGAAGTGATAAAACTGTGTTTGCAGATACCATGATCGTCTATGTAGAAAATCTGGAAGAATGAACAAAAAAACTCCTGGAACTGACAAGTGGTTATAGCAAGGTTGTAGGATGTTAAGGTTAATATACAAAAGTCCATCTCTTTCCTAGATACCAGCAATGAACAGTGGAATTTAAACTTAGATCATTGCATGTCATTCCTAGGTACAAAGAGCAATGTTAACCGAGCCCACAAAAATGATGCCTTATCAGAAGTTGGAAGAACCATGAAAAGGAATGCTGGGTGCCTAGGTCCCAGTCCCCTCATCCCTCAGCAGGTTGGGTGAGTCCCCTCTCTCCTCTGGACTTCAGATGCTCCCTGAGAAAGATGCAGGCATTGAACTAAAGATCCAGTATCTTTCCTAGCTTTCTGAGTCATCTCTGAAAATAAAGACACATACATCTTCTTCACACTCTCTTATGTTTTTAAAATTACAAAGGTAACACCTGCTTTACCAAAAGCTCAAATGGCAGAGGAGTACACAGAGGAAAGCAGGGAAGTATCCCAGTGCCGCTCTCCGCCTTGACTCTCAGTTCCTCTCCTTCCAGAGCTCACATCCATCCGAAGCTAACCCTGTGCAGTCCGGGGAGACAGCCACAGGCACAGCAGCTATGTAAATGTAGATTTTTAATGAATTAAAATTAAATAGCATTGATAATTCATTCCTCCGTGACACTTGTCAAGTTTTAAGGCTAGTGGCTACCCAACTGGACGGCATAGACGCAGGGCAGTTTCACTGCCACAAAGGTTCCACTGAACAGTGCTGACCTCAGGTGCATAAGGAAGACTTTTTCAATTCCTCTCACCTCTGTTCAACACTTACTTCTAGGATCCTCCACAACTGCCTCCCTCAGGCCCTCTCTGGCTGGGCTCAGTCTACCCAACAGGTCAATGGGGTGAGTTGCCTTGGAAAGGTCAGACAATTTGCTGATCTGTAATTAAGAAAGATTTGCTTCATTGCTGGGCTCCCTGAAGGTCACAGGTCATGGAACCAGCACCACCCCGAACAGCACATAGAGGTTAAAACCTTAACTAAGAACTCAAAACCTCCAGTGTTCCTCAGGGCCGTGCTTTTCACAAAGTAGTAAGGAATTCAAAGCCTCAGACCAAAGTCGCAATGTGTCTTACCTCTAGTTCTTACCTCTACCTGAGCCAAGCTGGCCCTGCAAAACAAATCTTCAGGTCATTGAACCATACAAACTGTGCTCAATGGGGTCACCTTAATTATTCCCTGGTAAACAGTAGCCAATATTGTTTTCTGGCCTCCAGCTGTCTGCTCCACTGTCTTCCCATTGTGAGAAGGTACTTGCCAACTGCACACTGCATATCACAGACCTCTCTGCTAATGTATGAAATCTTAACGCATTTTGTTTAGTTTCTCATGAACACTGGCCATGCCTTTGTCTATGAAGAATTGTTTAGCCTTCTGCTAGAATGCCCTTCTCTCCCTACCTGCTGCCCTTCTCAGCACATTCCCCCAATTTATTGGCCAGACAATGCCTACTTTTTCTTTAAAACTCATCTGAGGCATCCTCGCCTCCAAAATACTTCCCCTGTCCTTCGCAGGATGGATTAGGAGCCCCATTGGCTGCCCAAGAATTTCGATAGGAGACACTTAGAGGGTGAAAATCTGGTAACAAGCAGTGAAGTGGGTGTGGGGCTTCTCTTTGCTTCACATTTTATAGCACAGTACAATTTTTGCTGAGATATTTGCAAGAAAGAAAGCAAAATTCTTAAAGATACTCTTACGCTTAAATGGGAATGAGAAAATACCAGTGATTCATTTCAAAGAATATCTTCTGAGGAGTAGTGGCTTTAGAGGAGAGCAACTAGAGATTAAAGGAGGTTTACATCTTGCCCCAAGTCACATTTTGGCTCTACTATTGGCTCCTCCACATGCCCCAATAACATCCTAGTGTTCTTCTATTACAGTACACCACACCTTGAACCTGTCTGTCTTCTCTACTAGACTGGAAAGGACCATATATTTTATTTATCTCTGGTACTCAGACCAGTCCTTAAAGAGGTGCTCAATAAATACTGGACAGATGGACGGATGTGGATGGATGGATGGATGGATGGATGGATGGATGGATGGACAGGTGGGTGGATGGATGGGTGGAGGAATGAGTGGGTGGGTTGGTAGATGAATGCACGCATGGGTGGATGGACGGGTGGCAGGATGGGAGGAAACATTTTCTTAACCTTCAATTTTACCTTCAGACTGAAATCTCCTAACGGGCAAAGACCTTGAATCTCGAAATCAATATCTCTGTCTCTCTTTCCCTGACACCACCTCTCCATTTCCAGTAATGCCAAGAAAATATTTTATATTTAACAACTGCTCAATACAAGGGCTGGCCATTTCCCACCCAGTGAGTGTACTAAAGAAAGATGGGGTAAAGGAAGAAAGAAATCTTTAACAATAAATATTGGATAATAACATTAAAAGCCTCCCTTTCTCTAATGGATACAATTTGTAGATAGATCAACCTAAACCACCTTCCTCTCTGTGGCATATGATTAAAATCTGCTTTGTTCTTCTAATTTGCTTTTCTCAAATTACCACACTGCTGCTGGCGCTGCAAACTTGGACTTCACAGCTACCCTTGAATTATATTGTTCAGTTTTTCCTTTCTGTTTTTCTTTTGATCAGCACTGAACCACAAAGGTGCCATCTACACCTGGTGTAGAAACTGTGTCCCCAAAGCTGGAAACAAAAGGTGTCATTCAAGGTGCCCCCACCCCGCGCTATCACGCTCCTCAGCAGAAATACATCTCCCTTGAGGTATAAGAGCACAAGAGGTGAGGTTATCCTTGACAAGGCTCCAGGTGGTATGGAGTGTTTTTTCCACCCCTGCCTCCAGAGATTTTATTTCTCTCCTGGCTAAGACTTCAAAACAAAGAGCCTGACAAGCATGTAGCCTGTGCCTAAGCAACAAACATTTTGTTTTTATATTTTTCTAGAAGTCCTCTAAATCCCATGGATGGGAATTACTAAGATTTTGCCTTCTGGAATCAATCTCAAAAGTACAAGATAAATTATGATAGAGAATAAATAGAAAATTCTACTGACATCATCCTTTTTTTTTTCTTTGCAAAATCTTAGATGTTAATTTGAAATTTCAAACTGCAAGCAATGTCCATACCATGTCAAACATGTAAAGGGAAAGGAATGATATCTGTCAATTATCCAGTTATGTTAGATGGCAAAATATTCATAAATACATGATAAGCTGATTGCAATTTTCATTTGAAAATAAACTGAGTCACATGTTGATTAAAAGAAAGTAGAAAGGAGCTAAAACTATGTCTTTAGGTGACAGTTCTGAGACATCAATATTCTCTCTTTACCCAGCAATGTAGCCAGTGTATGGTTCTTCCCTTTTGCTATTTAACGAGTTGTTAACGCAAAAGAATTATATCATTTAGACTACCAAGAAAGATGCAAATTCAAAATAATGATAGTATTAGTACAGTAGGAGCAAGCCTAAAATTCAAGACACTGCACCCGGTCCTAATTTGCTAAATAGGTGACCTTAGGCAAATCACATAACATCCCTGGATTTCAATTTAATCATGTAGCCAATGCACATTATTAACACACTGCTCAAGGATATCAAGAGGCACAAGAGGGAAGAGAAAGGTTGCTGCTAAGAAAAAGAACCAATAGCTACCCACCACTACCATAACATTGCAGATGACACCTACATACAGATACAGATCATGAGGATGAGCATTATTTTCAGAACAGTGGGCCGTAAAAGGTGCATAGGCCAGCCCAGAAAATACCACCAGCTAGTAACATCAAGGAAGAATTATTAGCCAACTTATTAATTAGGTTTTTGTCTTCCCTTCTATTAATAAAGCTAATTAGTTACTGATTTTTTAGTATCAATCCATTAGTAAATGTTACTGTATTTGAATTTTCAATTTGTATGTAAAGGCCCTGGTTCAGTCAATGTTTTCCAGACCAATGTTTACCATCAAGGAGTAGGGCCTTAAAGCAACAAATTATGCTTCCAAGGTAGGAGACAAGAAAACTAAACCCTAGTTTGCTACTGTCTAATTCTTTCCCCTGATACAGAATAATCATATTTCAAACCTTAGCATTTTAGACAAAATTCTATTGTACATCTAAGATCCAGGTGAAAAGTAAGTAGAAAACAAAATTTTCCATAGGAGATATCTAAATATAAATATTAAATAAAGGATAAAATATTTCAGCATAATTTACAAAGCTGTTCCTCCTATAAAATGTTTGTTTAGTTTTGTACAACATTGATAGGATTTTAAGATATATTATCTATTTAATGTTCATGACACTGTCTCAAAGGGTAACTTTCCTTGAGTGAAAATGCTATGCTGTATAACTCAGAACCTTAAGGCTGAGAGAGGACATTTTTCATTTGCTAGGGCAAGCTAGGAAATGAGGGTTCAAAGTAGGAAAATGCTTTTCCACTGATAACTCTGATTTGGCTGCCCTATCTGCAGCAGAAAATGAAGAAGCTCTCATTCAGGCCAGAGCTGCCTAACAAAGGAAAAATTACCAAGTACTCTCAGAAAGAATTCCAGAGCTCATAATCCCTTGGTTGGATCTACAAGGATGCCCCAAGCAGAAAGACAGACCAAAAAGACAGATCCCTTAATCAGGATGGTTTCATTCAGCCCCCATATTTCCTACCACCTCCTGGATGAGCACTAGGGATTCCCTCATCTTTCTCCACACCAGACCTCTCTGCTGACATTTTCCTTATTTCCAACAGTCCGCCAGGAATTCTCCAGTCAGACACCTGCAGGCACCTCAAAGTCAACATGCCCAAATGAAACTCATCCTCTCCTCTGCAAACCTACTTCTCCTATATTCTGTCTTCTCATGGGTGTGTGCCCCACGCTCAGAAGGACCCTGAATTTGGTTTCACCATCTGCTATTGCCATCTTGAAATTCTTAGTGATTCTTGAAGGAGGCCCCCACAAGTTACGCGGTCGGCCCTGCCTCTCCCAGAGTGGCCCTGCCATCACCCCTGTCACTGGCACCAACCAACCACCTGGGGTTTATCCTGGATTCTCCCTTCCTTCACTTCTACATCCAGTCATGCTCTTTGACGCCCAGGGTTTTACACCAAGCAAAGGCTCATCTTGGTTGAATGCCTTTTACCCCTCTTCAAAGAACTGATTTCCACTCATCCTTTAATTACTAATTGAGACGCATATATACCAGAGATACTTATTGATGCCCCAGTCTGACACTGGGCCTCCTCTCGGCCCTCCACCTACATGTGCCTGTCCCTACATCTGCCATTTGGTCCCTGCATCAATATCTGGTCTCTCTTCCCCCAAATGACTCTGATCCCCAAAATGGCTGATTTTTTTCTTTTTATCTCTAGTTCCAGCTCTGTGCTTGGCACACAGAAGAAATGTTTTTAATGTTTATTAAATAAGATTCATGCCACTTCAAAAAATTAACTAATTCACTTTTGAAAAAAATAATTGCCAGTTCATACAATTCTCCTTCCCTTTTAGAACGAGCTTCGTTTTTTTCTAAAGTGATCCTCTCCTTTCCCTTCTGCACCTTCAGGGAAAATCACCAAAGCAAACAGCTCCAGAGCTTATATTACACCTCAAATGCATTTTTCACTGTCCGGGTTGATGAGGGGTTGGGGGGGTCACTGTCCCTCAGGGTCACTTCTGCAAATGAGAACAGCTGGGCCCCCTATGCCTCTGGGAGCTTTCAGGCACTGCTGGCTTATGCATAATGATGTGTTTGTGCCGTGAAAGTTGCCAGAGCTCCCCTGCAATGCCACCAAGAGTCCACCATATAGGAAAGCAAGAGTGGGAAGTGCAGCCCAGAGGGTCAAGGAGTCTTCTATTACCCCTGGGCCCCGTGTGCTCTCAGACATCCAACACTTCCTCAGATTGGCCATGATAGGAAATCCTGTTCAAAGATAACCTCTTAATTTTGCTGGGGTGGGAGTCAAAGGCCTCATTCTGTCCCCAGAATCCGTGTCTAATCAGTACTTTTGTCCATCATGATAGACACACCTGCGCAGCTTTCTTCACTCATTCATTCACTAACTCAGACTTACACTGAACAAAGTGCCGGATGAGGCATTATCAAGGGAGGTAAGGGCCAAAAAGCCCCCACCCTGTAGGAATTAAGAATATTATAATGAGGCAGATGAATTTCACTAATGCCTTACTATCTCTAAGTGTGGTCCACAGGCCAGCAGCATCAGGGTCACCTGGAAGCTTGTCAGAAATGCTGGATTTCAGGGCCCTCCGCAAGACCCCCTGAATCAGAACATGCATTTTAACAACAGAAGATCCACGTGAGTATCAGAGACTGACAAGCATTTACACATCCTTCTCAAGAGCTGAAGGGCAACTCTTCTTAGCCTGAGTTAATTTCAAGCCTCAGCTACAAAACCTGCCCTAATTGCTGTGATCATAATCCCATTGTTTCCCACCTCTGGGTCCACAGCTGGGTCTTTGCTGCTTCACAGGAGGAACAACCTGAGAGTCTCATCACAGAGTGGGAATGCACAAGGGACTGTGCTATCCACCATGCCTGTCACTCACACATGTGAATCTCATGCTAGATTCTCCATGGGACACATTCTGGCATTCCCATTCCCACAGTGTTTTTAAGTTTTCCCAAAATGCCTGTTTAGAAAAAAAAGTAGCAACTTAAGAATTCAAGTGACTAATGGACCTGATTCAAGTGGTTTATATTTCAAGCACTTAATGCACTGTTGCTATATATTTTCCAAGATCAAAAGAGGGGCCTCCAAGTAAGACATGGCTTTATCTAATTATTAGAGTTGAAAAAAATCAAGATTCAGCTGAAGAGCAAGTGCAATGGGAAAATGCTTACTACAGCAGAGCCTGACTTTGTCCTACTAGTAACATTGCAATACACACACCCACATGCACCATTACTACTAAGAATTCCAAATATACACATACATATTTTCCATGCAGACATTGGGTGTTTTGTAATTAATTGATACTGATATTATTTCAAATACTTGGAGGCCCAAGATGCATAGAAATTCTGTTTTGTTTTTTGGGAGGTTTTCATTTTCCAAAAGGTCCAGTAAATTGATAGTCAACTGAAACCAACTCTTAAGCTTCTTGACCTCAAAACTCCTTTACACCATTAAGGATCAATATAGCTTTAATTTAGGTCATATATATCCCTATTTGTGGAGAATTTTTTAAATATTCAATTTTTGATTCATTTAAAAATAATAATGAACCCACAAACATTAACATTAATTAGATAGTTTTATGAAAAATAACTTTCATTGACAAAATAAAAACCTAATTTAGTGAAAAGTAGCATTGTTTTACATTTTTGCAACTATCTTTAACATCTGGCTCAAGAAGAGACAGCTGGATTCTCACAACTGCTTCTGCATTGAATGTGTGGTAATATCACTATCATATACAGCCTCTGTAAAACTCCACTGTACACCTGTAAGAAAATGAGACTGAAAAAGGCAAGCAACATCTCAGCAAGGGTGACAAGGGCGAAAAAGTCATGTTTTCAAGAACTGGTGCTGGGACAACTGGATAACCACATGTAAAAGAACACAGCTGGACCCCTACTTAACATCCTATACAAAAATTAACTCAAATTAGATTAAAGATAGGGAGTGGCTGTGTGATATTGTAATTTCATAATAAGAAATATATATTTTGTCTTTGACCCCATTTCCGGCACACAGCTCCTCAAACCCTTCGAATTCCCTAAGTGGTAAGAACCACAAAAGTGCCTTTTGTTAGGTTAACAAAGTGACTTTTTTTTTAAGTCCCTAAGGATGGGAGCTGCTGCCAGTGGAGCCAGCCATGTGATTACAGGGTCGCAAGTTTCAGTCTCACTCCCATGAGCTCTGGAGGTTGAGTTCAATCACCAGTTATTTAACCAATCATGCCTATGCAATGAAACCTCCATAGAAACCCGATAGGAGAGGCTTCGGAGAGCTTCCCAGTTGGTGAACATGAGGTATCAGGAGAGAGGCACTCCTACGTGCAGAGGGCGTGGAAGCTCTCTGTCCTTTCCCCATACCTTCCCACTGCATTTTTTCCATTTGGCTATTCCTAATTAGATACTTTTATAATAAACTGTGAACTAATAAGTAGAATATTTCTCTAAGTGTTGTGAGCTGCTCTAGCAAATTAATCACTCAAAGAGGAGGTCATGGGATGACTTCCCCAATCTACAACTAGTCAGAAGCCCAGTCACAACCTGGACTTGCAATTGGTGTCTGAAGGAAAGGGAGCAATCTTGTGGGACTCAGCTGAGGAAAAGTACCCCCTTCATACAGTGAAATTGGTACCAGAACCCTCTTAGGCTATTGATGAGTACACATTTCTTTAAGGAATTAAAAAGTGGTGATGGTGAGGAAGACAGTGTAGCACAAAGAAGACAAGTCGTGAATCTGTGGCATCTTACTACACTGATGGACAGTGACTTCAATGGGGTATGCAGGGGACCTGATGATACGGGTGAATGTAGTAACCACAATGTTTTTCATGTGAAACCTTCATAAGAGTGTATGTCAATAATGATACCTTAATAAAAATAAGTAAAAAAGTGGTGATAGTTGTACGACCTTGTGAATACACTGAAATCTGCTGAATGTACACTTTAAAATGGTGGATTTTATGGTATGTGAATTACATATTAATTCAACAGTGAATCAAAGACCTAAATGTAAGAGCTAAAACTATGAAACTATTAAAAGAAACACAGGCAAAAATTGTCTTGGATTAGACAAAAATCTCTTAGCTATGACACCATAAACATGAGCAATAAAAGAAAAAATAGATAATTCAGATTTCATCAAAAGTTTTAAACTTTAGGCACCATGAAGAAAGTAAAAAGACAGCCCACATAATAGGGAAAAAAAATCTGTAAATCATTTATTTTCTAAGTGGTTCATATACAGATATCTAAAGAATTCTTACAACTCAATAATAAAAAGACAACCCAGTTCATACATGGGCAAAGAATCCAAATAGACAGTTCTGTGAAGAAGAGACACAAATGGCTAGTAAACACATGAAAAGATGTTCAACATCATTAGCCAGCATGTAAATCAAAATCAAAATCACAATGAGAAACTACTTCATGCCCATTAAGATGGTTATAGTCAAATAGCCAGATAATAATAAATGTTGACAAGGAAATAGAGAAATTGAAACCCTTATATGGTGCTGGTGAGAGGGCAAAATGGTGCAGCCACTTAGGAAAACAGTTTGGCAGTTCTTCCAAAGACTAAACATAGAGCTACCCAGTAATTTCACTCTTAGTTATATGCATGTTCCATCTAGCAACTTTTAGAGGGATGTTCACTGCAACATTATTCACAATAGCCAAAAAGCAGAAACCACCCAAATTTTCATCAACTGATGAATGGATAAACAAAATGTGATCTAGCCATACAGTGGAATATTATTCAGCAATAAAAAGGAAAGAACTACTGATAGATGCTACCACATGGATGAATCTTGAAAAGTGAAAGAAGTGAAAGAAGCCAGACACAAAAGCCTATATATTGCATGATTCCATTTTTATCAAATGTCCACAGTAGACAAATCTACAGAGATAGAAAATAGATTAGTGGTTATATAAGGCTGGGAGGTTTAGGAGGAAATGAGGGTGTGACTGTTGAAGGGCACAGGGTTCCTTTGGGGAGGATGAAAATATCCAAAATTGATGGTAGTGGTGATTGCACAATTCTGTGAATACATTAAAATTGTATATCATAAATGGGTGAATTTTATGGTATGTAATTAGACCTCAATAAAACTGTTGTCCAAAAAAGGCAAACAATATCTTAGCATTACTATGAAAACAGTTTGAACCTATAGTGCCCCAGAAAGGATCTCTGGGACTCCCAGAGGTCCCCAGAACACACTTTGAGAATCACTGACCCAGACAAAGGATCAGGTGTGTCAATATTGTGGATTATCTTCTTAGCAGCCATTTCCCCCTTCTCCCTTCCTCCTTCTGAGGAGAACCCTGAGTTTTAGGTTTTAACCCCTCCCATGAAGCCCACCACCAGGAGGGAAGTTGATTCCACTCTGAGTCCCAAGGACAGGTTCTGGCCACCTTAAGCTGATCAGCACATCCCTTCCACTGATTATGGTCACTGGTTCAGAGGTGGCCATGTGACCCAGGAGGTGTGATCAGAATGACTGCAGGACTTTTGTTTGGCATGTTAAGCTAGACATCCTCTGGATGGCATCCCATGAAAACATGAGAAATAGAGCTACTGTAACCATTTCACACCAGTCCAAAGATAAAGCCTCCACAAAAAAAAGGTCCGTCTTTGAATTAAGTCCTTAACCCAGGACTTGTGGATATATGAGCCAGTAAGTGTCCTTAATGTTAAGGTCAATTTGAATTAGAATTTGTTAGATGTAGTTAAAAACAACCAGTGGATAAACTGTCCAAATGATGTGGAACTAAAGTACTGCATTCTCCCACAGTCAATACACTTTGCCTTTGCTTTGAGCACCTTAAGAGATAAGATCTTGGCAGACCATTGAAATCGCATTACTTTTTTTTTCTGAGCATTCTGAATACAAAGAGCTGGTCCATGTAATCTAGGCCTAAAAATGTCAGAGCTGGGCCACAGTATTTAACAAACTGCCTCTCCCTTCTGTTCTTTTGTGTCTGATTTTCAGTGGACTCTGAATGGCATCCGAGATACGTTTGATAGAGAAAAGTGCTAGATTGTCCTTAGTAGCAGAAAAGGTGTGGCTGTCAGCTGGGCCGAGCTTGGCTTTCACCAGCAGGATCACTGTGGGGCTGGATATTTAGCACATACGTATATTTGCATGTGGCTTCCAATCCGTGTTCCAACAGATAACAGACTCAGGGAGCAGTAACTACTCCCTACTTTCTTCATTTTATTTTTCAACTAAAGTGGAAGAGTATTCTATATTTGGATGATGTTTTAACATTTTCCAACATGCTTTTGCATACATCACCTCAACAACCCAGTGGAGGCTGGCAATTGAGAAACTATTAAGCCCATTTTACAGAGGAAAAACAGTGACTTGCTTAAGGTCTTGCACAATCAGAAAGTGATGGCATTTGGGCTTAAAGACATTAGATTCTAAGCCAAAGCCTTCCCATTCCTTATGATTACTTCAAATACACCTTCATGTGATATTAAGATTACAGTCAATATTTTTTCAGCTCTTACTATGGGCCAAGTACTAAGCATGTGACATATATTATTCCTCACTTAATCCTGCCAACAAACTCATGAGGTCTGTACCATTATTCCCACTCTACAGATGAGGAAACTGAGACCTGAAGAGGTACACGTGACATGCCCAAAGTCACCCAGTTAGTCAATGGTAGAGCCAGGGTTCAAATCCGAGCAAGCAGCATCACAGAACATAAGCTCTCAACCACTTTGCCCTTCGCCCCTTCATCAAGAGTAAAGCCTTACCGGCTGTGCTTGCTCCGTGCAGCATGGCTGGTAGCCACCCAGAATCCACTGCTCAGTAAGAACTGAAGGGACATTTAACAACACAAACAACAAAGGATCATCCAATAAGTTTTCTTGTTCTGGAATTTGATCCTATAAAGAATGCCTAAAATAAGACAGGGCTTAGTTAACATCTTCTTAAATTCTCCTGACATGTGTATTGTAACAATAATTGGAACTCAGTATGACCTACTCTGAAGGACACTACTGCTTGCTTAGCCAACAGCCATCCGCACCACCACGGACTCACACACACACACAAACCTCTCCACTGCCTCTGAATAGCCAAGCCCACCTCCCATTACAGAGAGTGAAGAGCAAAGACAGCAGATGTGCATGGCCCTAGACTCCTCTGAAGCTAGGGCACGGATTGTGATCCAACCCTGGCCAACGGGACCTGATGGGGCCTCTCAGAGAGTTCTTCCTCCGTGATTGAAAGAAATGCATGAGGAGATACCACCTCCTATCCCGTGGCTGTGTAACTCATCCCTTTATCTGTGATGACTGTAAGTGACATGGTTAACATGCAGGAATGGCAGAGTGGGAAAATGGAAAGCCCTGGGTCTATGCAGAACTGCTGGACAACCCTGAAACTGCCCTCCCTCTGGACTTCTCATTAGGTAGGATAGTAAGTGTCATTATTTAAGCCACTTTAACTTGGCTACTCTCTTACTTGCAGCCAAAACCATCCAAACCTCTCCAGTCTCATGAGTCAGCTACACAAAGAAAGCTCTGGATTTTGAGTTAAATGACCTGGATTCTAATCCACTTACTTGTCAGGTGATCCAAGGCATTTAATCTGTCTGAACCTCATTTTCCATATCTATAATATTGAGGGAACACTCAATAACACAATAACATCAATAGAGTAGGGATACTGCAGGCTAGTTATGAAAATCACATGAGAAATTTACAAGAGTAAAACACTGTCAACAGCACTGTTTTACTCCATTGCAACTGGTCTGGGCAACAATTAAACCATAGACTTGTTAAACTGGAACCACCCACCGAACCTAACTCCCCTTATTTTACAAAAATGGAAACACTGACTCCAAATGTCAAATGATTCATTCAGTACCACACACTGATTGGTAACATGACCAAACCATGTTATCTCCTGATTACTAGTCCAGGATTGTCCCATTACCCTCACGTTGGTAGGTAATGAGCTTGATTAAATACCGGGCACTCATTCATTTCGTAAGTGTTTATTGAATGTAATTATATTCCAGGTACTACTCTAGGTACAGGGGGCTTCTTGGTGAGCAACAACCATCACAACAAAATGTTCCTACCCTCATGGATTTAACCACCTAGAATGGAAATTATTTCACCTACATCTATAAATATTTTCTGAGTGCCTACTCTGTGCAATGACTATGCTAGGATTTCTATTCAAATCCAAATTCCCACCCAATTCCAAGTACATCAGCCATGTTTACCAGGCTCTGCTGAAGAATGAGTAATGTGAAAAGCCTACATTTTACTCAATAGAAGTCAGTATTAAAATGACAAGTTCATTAGAAGCAGCTGTGAATAACCATACTGACACCTGAAAAAGTGGACAGAATGGGGAAGATGGCTAGAACCCCACTCTACTTGAAGCAGCAAGACTGAATGAAAGACATTGGACTAAGCCGTGTCCTGCTACAGTCTCCGGACTAAAAGGATCGGCTCAGTTGGAAAAACCCAGTAGGGAGCATTTAGCAACTCCTCTTCCCCATACCTCCATCTGGGGCCCTAGACTCTCCTTTGGTAAAATGTCCAGCCTCTTCCAATCTAAACATTTAAGTGCCAGTGACATGATGGACCAGCACCCTGGACTCTATGAAAGAGACACAGCCAGTGACTCCTCTGGAACTAGCTATAGGCTACTCAGACTAGGTGGTTAGGTTGTTGGAAAGTTTTTATGACAATAACCACCAAAATTATAAAATTTGGAAAAGAATAAAGGCTGTTGTTTTGCAAGGAAAAAAATTCATGATTCACATTTTGTGCAGGTTATGGAGGAAGGCTGTGTGTGACACTGTGTGACAATCCATACACTCCTTTAACTTTTTAATTCCCTAGAGTGGACAAAAAAGGCAAGCAAAGAAGGAAGGACAGATGGGTTCCTCAGGGCATGTACTGGTGACTCCAAAAGGTTCTTTTTTCAAAATATCATTCTGTTCTCACTCCAAACAAATGGAAAGGTTTTTGTGATCTTATACCCAGAAGTGCAATTTCAATTCCCAGGTTTGAAATAGCACAGGAAGGGATAACGTCCAGATTAACACAATAAAAGCTCATAATTCATTTTAACTGGTTAAATAATTGTCACAGTGTGGGGGTGGAAGGGGCAGAAAAAAAGATGTGCCACAAAATGAAACATTCAATTTTTAAGCAATGCCAAAATCAACATTTGGAACACAGCACTTTAACCTCTTTGGCATCAGTTGGGCCATACAAACTCTAACTTTCCAAACTATTATTAGACTGGCTACAATTAATTGTTTCCCAGAGCACCAGACAACAAAAACATGTCCTGTGGGAACTACCTAGCTATTCTAAGGAAGACTTCATCCTGAAGGGGATAAAAACCAGTAGTGTGAACTCCAAGGGGAAGAGGACAGGGCAGACAGAGGGCTGAGAAGGCAGAGGTGAACCCAACATCCCCTCTTCCTGCTGCTGGCCCTGCATTATCTACATATTCAACATGGGTTAAAGGACCTGTACGTCTACTTCAGAACCTAATGCAAAGTGCACAAAGGACTCTCTCTGGATACAAGACAGTACATGCCAAACGTTCCTGTGCAACCTGGTGGCAGAAAAACTGCCTATCCTGCTAATCCATTTATTATTAAGTTTAGCAGCACTGCTTAGCTCAGAATGAAATTCAAGATCCTTCAGAAAATTCAGTGGGAGCCTACTCCCCTAGGAGATCATGGGGCACCACATTCCTGCCTTAAAACTTGTCCAGCTGTCAACATACAAATCAGCTGCTAATGTCTCCATGTCACAAACTCCCACCAGCAAACAAACAAACATACAAACACAGATGAGACCTTTCTTTCATTGATTTGTTTTGGGGTGACACAGCCCAGAGACAGGTGCCTGCCACTGGGAGACACTGTCCTGTCTAAAAAACAGCTCAGACCTGGATCCTCAAGTCTCTGGTAGTTAAGTAAAAGAAATCCCAGGGATAAATAAGTAAATAGATTTAAGAGTCAGAAGCTAATAGTGCTGAGCCCTAACAGAAACTTTCCAGATGGCGCCCACTGAGTGGGTTATAGGAGAGGGTACACAGCTGCCTGCATACACACACACACACACACACACACACACACACACTACACACGCACCAAGAGTTTACCTACGTGCACACACACACAAACACACCCTTGCAGCTCTCACTGGATCTCCTGTAAACCCAAAGGCACTTTTTACCTGCAGATTGGGCTGCCAGAAAATTTGCCTTTGCCCAAACAACTCTCACCTTCACCAACCTGAGCCAAAAAGAATGCCCACCAATATTCCACAGATCAATTTTTCCCGGAACCCAGATCCTGTAGGGCTCCCTTCCTGCTGGCCTTGTAACCCTTTTCCTTTCTCTGAAACACTCCGATTTCACACGATTCCTTTCCAGGCAGCTCCAGTTCTGCACAGCGCACGCCCTATCCCTCAAGGCTGGAGCCCAGGGCTGCCTGGCCTCTCTCACTCTCGGGAAACTTCGTCGCCGCCCCACGCAGAAAAGTAAACGCCACTAGTAGGGGGGCGGCAGGAAGCGGGAATGCTTCCCTGGGGCTGAGGGCACCTTCGGAGCCTGGGCACCAGAGACAGAAATAAGTGAACCCTGGCTGATGCATGCCTTCGCCACGTGGAGGAAGAGAGGAAGGAAGAGTGGGCGACATGCAGGTGCCCCTCTCAGATCTGAGAGCTCCCATTTCCTGGAGGAGGAGGGGACAGAGGAGTTAGAGTCCCCAGGAGGCAGTTGCCTGGAGCCCCCAACCTAGGCGCAGCGAGGCGTGCGGGCAGTGTGCTCGCCAGGGGAAGGGGCCAGAGCGCACCTGCCGAGGACAGTGCCCCCATCCCTGGGTTGGGCTCCAGCCTCAAAGGGCGGAGGAAGCAGAATCTGTTTTTTTCGCCGCTCCCCGGGAGGATTCCTCGCCGCTGCCCGCGCACGCCCACCCGCAGAGGCCCCCCAGCCCTGCGCCCCGCGCGTACTCAGCGCGCTCGCGGGGCGCCGCCCGCACCTGGATGTGGCAGGAGATCTCTGAGTCGTCCAGCAGCCGGATGGTGCATTTCATCTCCTGGCTGAGCGATTTGATGCTCGAGCTCCGAAAGTGGATCATTTTCATGGTCCTTCTGCGTCTCGGCACACAGTGGCAGGAGGAGAACATGCACCGCGGCCCGGGGGATCGAGCGGGAGGCTCGGGGCGGCGCGGTGCTCGCCCGCGCGGACAGACACACTCGCTCACGCACCGTCCCGGACACCCGGGCGCAGCTCAGCCCCGGGACAGCGACGGGCGTCTGCGACCGCACGTGCAGGCGGCCAGGGCGCGGCGGGCGGGTGGGGGCGGGTGGGTCCCTCTCTCCCTCCCCTCCCTCGCCTCCGCCTCGCCCGCTGCTTTCCCCGCCTCCGCCCGTCGCGCGCGCTCCTGCGCCTCCCTCCGCCCGGGCTCGCTTGCACAGGATGCCCCAAGCCCGTGACCCCCGGCGGGCGCGCGACGCACTCGCTCCCACGCGCGCGGAGCCGCGGGAGCAGGAGGCGGAGGGACTGCTGGCGCTGGTGGCCGGGGCGCCCCGGCAGTGGCCTGCTCCGCGGCTGCGTCAGGCTGGGCCGGCCGCCTCCTCCCTCCCTCCGCGGCCGCGAGCGCTCTGGCTCCTGGTCACGCTCGTCGCTGCCCTGGGCTTCCCCAGACAGCGCCCTGCTCCACTCAGCCCCAGGGACCTGGATGCGGGTGAGGGGTGCTCCCGATCTGCACCACAGGAAGATTTCCATCGCGGGAGACGACTGGACCAAGGGCTAAACCCTGAAAGTGACGTGAAGCCCTGGCACGGCTACACCAGGACTATGGCTAACAGTAACAATCTTAGGTACCCATGAGGATTTGTTTAAGCCTTTATTTAATATTAACTGGGAATCAAGTCCCCAGAAATTTAGAGCCTTCCTTAAGCAATTTCTCATTTATGTCTCCCAACATCTCTGTATGATCTTTGGTGGCAGCACCTCAGACCCAAGCAAGAGGGTCGCCATCCTCCACTCCCCACTTAGGGGCCCTTTCTCCTGCTCCCCTGTTTCCTAGAAATGGAAATGAGCCCCCGTGCGTTTTAGACCAATCTCTGGGCACTGCGACCCTGGAATTCCCTGCTGCCCTCCAGAGGGAGTATCCCCCCCCCTGTGTGGCGTGTCCATAGGCCCAAGGGATGGCCAAGGCGCAACTGTGGACGAGGTAGTTGTGGGGGCTGGCGCACCCAGCAGTGGGAAGAGGAGGGCCTCTCACCCTGCTCCCCTTTCCTGAGTTGAACAAGTCGTTGCTAAGGAGGATTTGTGAGAGGAAGGGCTTCTTGCCCAGCCATCAGCTCTTGCTGCAGCTCAGAGACCCTTCATCCAAAGATTTACCCAGTCCTGGGGGTGGATGTCGGGGAGGGGGCCCAGCCATTTTGCCTAACTTTGGTGCAGACGGAGGGGCCATGGATGCTCTGGGCCACCCCAGGGGTTGGCTGAGGCTTGGTGGGGCCTGCAGTGCCGTTGAACTTCTCACTGTACCTGCTCCTTCTTCCTCCACACACATTCCCCCACATTTATCACTAAAAAATACCCTACAGGCCAAACTCAGTCTCAGTATCAGCTTCTGGAGACTCTAAACTGATAGTTTGTCAAGATACAAGGATTGAGTATATTTTATGTAATGGTTGCTGGCTTGATTATTGCCTTTAAATGTTTAGATAACAGTATGTAGACCTCCTTGCATACTCCTGCCCTGGGCCAGTGAGTGTTAGGGAAGAGCCTGGCCAGGAGGTCAGCACGGAGGTTCTGGGAAGATGCGGACTTGATTCTTGGCACAGCTACTGGCCAACCTTGGGAATCTTGGGAAAGTCTCTTCATTGATTTTCTCAGCTTCCAAGATGAGCAAATCTGTGTTTGTTCTGCCCACCTCACAGGCAGCTAAGAAGCTGGATGAAACGACGGCAGGTCATATAGTCTATAATCTGTAAAGCCACATATATGTGTATGAGGTGGCAGTGATGTGACTATCCCTCTCCGGTGTGAAAGCTGCAGCTGGGGTAGAGTCATCTCTTCCAACCCAAAGAGCAGATCTAAGATACCCCAGAGATCAAAG
Organism: Manis javanica; assembly: GCF_040802235.1. Lineage (NCBI taxonomy): Eukaryota > Metazoa > Chordata > Mammalia > Pholidota > Manidae > Manis > Manis javanica. The sequence goes on from NC_133157.1 coordinate 79,293,825, forward strand.
AAAAATCACCACCCAACACAGCCCAGGCTTTTCTTTGTTAAGACTACCTACTCATCCATCCTTATTACAAAGATCTTGTGTCTTCAAAAGAGCAATGCTCCATACTCCCAAAATTGTTCTATCAAATTTCAAGGCAGCAGAATGAGACCAACGAGGGCAGTAGGAAAAAAGGCCCACAAAGATCACCCAAAATGAAATTGCAAGCAATATATTTTAGGGAAATGAGAAGAATCTCGGATTGGTATTTGACCTGGTTTGTGATGAAGGAAGAGCTCCAGCTGGTATAAAGATATTGGTGCTGGAAGCCCTTGGCACACATGGAAAAACAGGTAGGTAAATTACTGCATATAGTCACCTGGGTCCAAGGAGCCATTGGAGACAAGGCTTTGGGAAACCAAGTGATCATGATCAAAAATATAAGATCAAAAATCAAGAGGTACTCAAAGAATGAACTCAACAGGTAAGTTTAGAACTGGACCACTTACAGAAAGCAATGACACACTCAGAGTCCTAAATTCTTAGATCAAGTCTATATTCTATAAAAATCCATATTCATTCTACAACAGAACTTAAAGAATTTTTTATTAATTAAACCACAAAGTTAAAATCATTGAAAACCAAACTCAAAATTGTGTCAAAAAGTTGCCAAAGTACAAGGTCAGTTGAATCATCAACCTCACTAGATTTCATGTGTGAGAAGTAGTTTTCAGGAAAAGGGGGGGAATCTGGGAATAGAAATAAGACCATAAGGAGGATCTAGATAATTCCTAGTAACTCAAGTCACAAACCCCTCTTGGCAGCAGAAGCAAAGCCTCTGTCCTTATACAATGAGACATTCCCCACCTTGTTTGAAGACTATTCTGACCTCACCTGAGGCAGTTACCTAAAAAAGGGGAGCCAGTCTCTTCCCTAACCCTAGCCCACCACTCTCGCTGGATCATAATCCTGAATCAGATCCAGGCATGCCCTGGGAAGCCAATACAAAGTCAACCCCAGGAAGAGAAAGAATCTCAAGATTCTGTTAATTTAAATTGCAAAGTATGTGGATGAATAAACCTGAATTTCTCAACATGAATATGCACCTTCCAGTGACTCTGGCTTCAGTGTACTATCTAAATTAGTTGACTGACTTCTGAATTCAGCTAAATGAAAATATGAGAGAGGAAATCCCTTGATATATGTACAGGAAAGAATTCAAAGAATCAAGAAGGGAATATCGAAGTGGATCTTTCTGTGTAACTCATCTTCTTGTAACCATGTCTCCTGAGGGAGTGTCCACCAAGGCTTTCAGAATCACTGGTAAAGGAAGAGGTCATCTTTAGAAAGTACCACAATGGCTATTCTGTGACCAGAATGCTGTGGAAAACACTGCAGTTGAAGAGCTCCCTGATTTAAATGGGGATCATAGGAGCCTGCATTGGGAGAGGACAAATAGTGGTACTTGACCTTCAGTGTCAGGAATGGCATGGGTATTCATGAGCAGAAGCCCAAGTAGACTTCCAAGTGACAGAACACATAGGGATTTTGCTGATAGACGAGCATCCAACTGAGGTCCTGTTTGATCTGTGTAACAGACAAAATTTCTAGATCTAGTGAACAAAAGCCTAACTAAAACCCCCCAACAAAAATTTCCAAATCTGAGCCTGTCCCCATAGACAACCAGAAACATTTGATTGAGGAAAGGTGAGTCCACCTAGGAGTGAAAACTTTGGCCATAGCAGTAAAGAACCAGCAAGGTTCAGTTCTTAATAAAGAAGTGGCAGTGGGAGAGACTGTAGTGCCTTCTGCTCAGTGGTAGTAGCTCTGCTTCTTACCAAAAATCTTCTCAACCCTAGGGTCACAGCACTTTGGTGACCCACAAAAGGAAAACAGGTGGGCTGGCCACAATGTTTTGATGATCATAAATACTGTGTATTGATAAAAAGAAAAGTTAAGTACTTTTACATCCATTAAAAGTTAATCATTGAAAAATACACATGAGCAAGATCTATATGAAGAAGCCTACAAAACCCTAATAAAAGATATCAAAAAGAACTAAATAAATGGAGAGCTACTCCATGTTCATGGATAGGAAGACTCAAATCGTTAAGACATCATTCTTTTCAACTTTCTCTATGGACTCAATGCAATTCAAATCAAAGTCTCAGCAAGTTATTTTGTGGATACTGATAAACTTTTTCTAGTGTTTATATGGCAAGGCAAAAGACCAAAATAGCCAATACAGTCCTGGAGAAAACAGAACAGAGGGCTGATACTACCTCACTTCAAGACAATATAAAGCTACAGTGATCAAGACAGTGTGGCACTGGAAAAGAATAGACAAATCAACAGAACAGAACAGAGAGCTCAGAAATAGAACTACACAAATATAGTAAAACTGATGTTTGTCAAAGAAGCAATGGAAAAAGGATAGTGTTTTGTGTGAGTTTTTTTAACTATCCTTTTTATGTCCTATAACTGGACAAGCCACATGTAAAAAAAATAAAATAAATCTAAATACAGACCTTAGACTGCTCATAAAAATGGACTCAAAATGGGCCACAGACCTAAATATAAAATTCGAAACTATACAACTTCTTGAAGATAAATGAAGGAGAAAATCTAGGTAACCTTGAGTTTGGCAATGGCTTTCTGGATACACCACCAAAAACACAATAAGTTGGCCTTCATTAAAATTAAAAACTGCTCTGCAAAAGACACTGTTATGAGAATGAGGAGGCAAGCCACAGACCGGAAGAAAAGAATAGCAAAACATATATCAGACAAAGGACTTGCATCCAAAATATACAAACAAGAGTTAAAACTCAAAATAACAAATAGCCCGATTAAAAATAGGCAAAAAATCTGAACAGACACTTCACCAAAGATATACAAATGGCAAATAAGCATATGAAAAGATTCTCAACATTATAGGTCATTAGAGAATTGCAAAAATTAGCAATACTGAGACGCTACTACACACCTATTAGAACGGCTAAAATTCAAACTGACAATACCAACTGATGAGGATGTGGAGCAAGAGGAACTCTTATTCATCACTGACTGGAATGTAAAATGGCACAGCCACTTTGGAAGACAGTCTGGTAGTTTATTACAAAGCTAAACATGGGTTTACCATACAGTCCAGCAATTATGCTGTTCATATTAACCCAAATGAATTGAAAATTATGCCCACACAAAAATGTGTACAATGTTTATAGCAGCATTATTCATATTTGCCAAAAATCGGAAATATCCAAGATGTCCTTCAATAGGTGAATAAACAAACAGTGGTACATCCATACAATGGAATATTACTCAGCATTAAGAACAAATGAGCTATCAAGCCACAAAAACACATGGAGGAAACTTAAATTCACGTTGTTATGTGAAAGAAACCAGTCTCAAAGTGCTACATGCTGTATGATTCCAACCATATGATGACATTCTGAAAAAGGTGAAAATGATAATAACAGGGCAAACTATTGGGGGAAGTAGGATTTATGGGAACTCTTTGTACTTTCTGCACCTAAAAATGCTTTTTAAAAAACTAAGTGTATTAAAAAATTACACTTTTGGATTAAAATGTCAATCTCAACCATATGAGGACACAGTAAGAAAGCATCTATCTGCAAGCTTCAAAGGCTGGTTTCACCCAGAACCAATCTCGCTGGCACCTAACCTTGGATTTGCAGCTTCCAGAACTGTGAGAAAATACATTTCTGTTGATTAAGAAAAAAAAAATCACTGAAAATATTTTGAGCACTATTTACATGGCTTCTTCTATGAAATTCCCACATTCAGTAAATAATATTTTGAGGAATATAACTGCATTATTGACTTGTCACCAGAGAGCACTCAGCAATGGCAACATAACATAGCACCTACTTGTGACTTTGATTTGCTTATTAGACCATCACAATCCATCTGAAGGTCAATTTCACTATAGTTTGTTTTTTTCTCAGTGAGATGCCTTGTCTTTTGGATGAACATAAAATTATTTCATATTCTTTTTCAATTAATTTCACAGATTTTTACAATATTTTTCTACTAATGTAAAAGTTCATTTGGTTTTGGTTGTTGATATGATTTGCTATTAAATGGCTGGTTTCTATTAATTCTTTCCATTGTTGTTTCTTGGGGTTTTTTTTTTTTTGAGTCAACTGAAGTCAGATCATTGAATTTCTTTGTATTTCAAAAACAAGAATAATAAACATAATTTAATTAATTATCCTCATTAAATGTGCCTTTACAATTTCATACTAGTTTTCACTACATTTTATGCTGTTTGAGTGTAGTAATAGTTATATATTATGCATTTTTCAGAATTTTTATTTAAGGGAAAATTGAAGTTTATTTCATTAGCTACATACAGCATTTCTTTGAAGTTTTGATATTATTTAATTTATTACAGTAAAATACATATAACATAAAATTTACCATCTTAACCATTCTTAGCATACAGTTCAGTGGTATTATGTATATTCACAATGTTGTGCAAACATTACCTTCATCCATCTCCACAACTCTTTTCATCTTATAAAACTGAAACTCTATACATATTAAACAATAACTCCCTATTTCCCTCTCCTCCATCCCCTACCCCTTACCCCCTGGAAACCACCATTGTACTTTCTTTATGATTTTGACTACTCAAAATACCTCATGTAAATGGAATGATACAGATGTACCTTTTTGTGACTGGCTTATTTAACATAATGTCCTCAAGGTTCATCCATGTTGTAGCATACTGCAGAATTTCCTTCTTTTTAAAGGCTGAATAATATTCCATTGTACATACACATTTTGCTTATCCACTCATCCACTGGTAGACACTAGGGTTGCTTCCACACTAGCCATTATGAATGTTATGAACATGAGTTTACCAAAATTTCCTCAAGACTCTGCTTTCAGTTCTTTTGGGTGTATGTCCAGAAATGGAATTACTGAATTGTATGTAATTTTATCTTTAATTTTTTAAGGAACTACCATACTGTTTTCCATAGTGACTATACCATTTTACATTCCCACTAACAGTGTACACGAGTTCTAATTTCTCTACATCCTCTCCAACACTTGTTGTTTTGTTTTTTTCATAGTAGTCATCCTAGTAGGTGTGAGGTGGTATCTAATTGAAGTTTTGACTTACATTTCGCTGATGAGTAGTGATGTTGAACATCTTTTCATGTGCTTATTGGCCATTTATATATCTTCTTTGGAGAAATGTCTATTAAAGTCCTTTGCTCATTTTTGAATTGGGTTGTTTTTGTATTCTAGAGTTTAGTAGTTTTCTATATATTCTGAATATTAATCCCTTATATATATGATTTGCAAATGTTTTCTCTTCCTGGGGGTTGCCTTTTTACTCTGTTGATAGTTTCCTTTGACACACATTTTTAAATTTGCAAGAAGTCCAATTTATCTATTTTTTCCTTAGTTACCTGAGGTTTTGGTGTCATATCCAAGAAATCATTGCTAAACCCAATGTTGTAAAGCTTTCGACATTATTTTTTTCTAAGAGTTTTATTGTTTTAGGTCTTATATTTAGGTCCTTGGTCCATTTTTAGTCATTTTAATGTGCTAGGTAGGGGTCCAACTTCATTCTTTTGCATATGGACACCCAGTTTTTCCAGCATCATTTGTGGAAAAGATTGTCCTTTCCCCATTGAATGGCCTTGACACCCTTGTCAAAAATCATTTGACAACATCTGCAACTATTTATTTCTGGGCTCTCTATGCTATTAATCTTTATATCTGTGTTTATAACAGTACCACACTGTTTTGATTATTGTAGCTTTGTAGTTAAGTTTTGAAATCAGAAAGGGTGAGTCCTCCAGCTTTGTTCTTTTTCATATTGCTTTGGCCTTTCAGTGTCCCTTGAAATTCTAGTTGAATTTTAGGATGGTTTTCATCAATGGGATGCTGACAGGAATTGCATTGATCTCTAAACTGCTTTGGGTACTGACATCTAAATAATATTTAGTCTTCCAATCTATGAATATGGGATGTGCTTGTTTTCTTTATTTCAGCATGTTTTGTAATTTTCATTGTACAAGTCTTTTGCTTCCTTAGCTAAGTTAATTCCTAAGTATTTTATTCTTTTTGATGCTATTGTAAATGGAAATGTAATTTCCATGTCAGATTTTTCATTGTGTATAGAAATGCAACTGATTTTTGCATATTGACTTTGTGTCCTGCTATTTTGCTAAATTCATTTATTAATGAATTTGTGTGTGTGTGTGTTCTTTAGGGTTTTCTACATACAAAATCATATTACTTGCAGAGATAAATTTACTTCTTCCCTTTTAATTTGGATGCCTTTATTCTTCCTGCCAAACTACTCTGGTTAGAACTTCCAGTACCATGTTGAATAGAAATGGCCTTGCTCCTGATCTTAGAGGAAAAGCTGTCAGTCTTCACCAGCAAGTATATTTGCTGTGGGTTTTTCATATATGGCTTTTATTATGAGGTAATTTAGTTGAGGTAATTTCCTCCTATTCCTAGTTTGGTGAGTGCTTTTATCAGGAGAGGATGTTGATCTTTGTTAAATACTCTTTCTGCACCCACTGAGATGATCATATGTTTTTTCCTCCTTTCATTTTGTTAGTGTGATGTATCACATGGATCAATTTTGGTATGTTGAAACATCTTTACATTCCAGGAATAAATCCCATGTGATCATGGTATATAATCCTTTTAATATGCTGCTGAGGTTGGTTTGCTAATATTTTGTTGAGGATTTTTGCATCACTGTTTATAAGGAATATTGGTTTTTAGCTTTCTTTTCATGCAGTGTCTTAGTCTGGCTTTGGTATCAGGTTAAGGCTAACCTTAAGAAATGCTTTAGGAATGCTCCTTCTTCAATATTTTGGGAAGGGTTGAGAAGGACTGGTATTAATTCTTTATATATTTGATAGCATTCACTATGAAGCCATCAGACCCAGGGCTCTTTGTCAGGAGATTTTTGATAATTAATTCAATCTCCTTTCTATTATAGGCCTATTCTGATTTTATATTTCTTTTTGATTTAGCCTAATAGGTTTTGTGTTTCTAGGAACTTGTCCATTTCAGCTAGGTTATCCAGTTTTTTGGCATACAGTTGTTCATAGAACTCTTATAATCCTTATTAGTGTAAAATCAGTAGTAACGCCCTTACATTTCTGATTTTAGTAATTTGAGTCTTTTTTCTTAGTCCAGTTAGGTAAAGTTTTGTCAGTTTTGTTGACCTTTGCAAAGCATCAACTTGGTTTACTAACCTTCGCTATTGTTTTTCTATTTTCTATTTCATTGAGCTCTGCTCTAATCTTCATTATTTTCCTCTTTCTGCTAGCTTCAGGCTTAGCTGCTTTTTCTAGTTCCTTGATTTATAAAATTAGATCAATGATTTGAGATCTTTCTCATTTTTTAATGTGAACATTTATAGCTCTAAATGTCCCCCTTAGCCCTACTTTCACTGTCTCATTAGTGTTAGTATGTTGTGTTTTCATTTTCATTCATCTTTAAGTATTACCTAATTTCCTTTGTGATTTCTTCTTTGGTCCACTAATTGTTTAAGAGTGTGTTGTTTACATAATGTAGGGGAGTCATGGGAGAGGCAGTATAGCACAGAGAAGACAAGTAGTGATTTTATAGCATCTTACTAGGCTGGTGAATGGTGACTGCAATGGGGTGTGGAGGGGACTTGATAATATGGGTGAATGTAGGAACCACACTGTTGCTCATGTGAAACCTTCATTAAGATTGCATATCAATGATACCTTAATAAAAAAAAAGTGTGTTGTTTAATTTCCACAATTTTGTGAATTGTTTAAATTCCTTTCTCATTTCCTCTTATGCATATTCTATAGCTATTTTCTTTGATGTTTCTATGAGTATTACATTTAACACCCTAAAGTGTAAAACTCTAATTTGAATTTATACCAGCTTAAATTCAACAGTATGCAAAAAATCTGCTCCTTTACAACTCCTTCTCCACCCCTTTTAGTTGTAGCAAAATCATTTTTATGCATTGTGTGCCCCACACAATCAACTAATAATTCTTTTAATGAATTAGTTTCTTAAATTACATAGAAAAAAAACTTGTAGTTACAAACTAAAGTTATAATATTAGCCTTCAGGCTAATAATTGTGTTTTTTTAATGTATTAGTCCCTCAAATCACATAGAAACAAAAAGTGGAGTTATGAACCATTGCTACAACTTTTTATAGTTGTATTTACTTTACTGACATTGTTATTTTTTCATACAGCTTCAAGTTACTGTGTAGTATCTTTTCATTTCATCCTGTGAGACTCCCTTTAGCATGTCTTACAGAGTACGTCTAGGTTAATTAACTTACTTTTTGTTTATATGGGAATTCTTCATTTCTCCCTCACTTTTGAAGGATAATTTTGTCAGATATAGGGTTCTTGGTAGGTTTTTTTCTTTTAACAACTTGAATATATCAACCTGCTGCTTTCTGGCTTCCAAAGTTTCTGATAAGAAATTTGCTTCTGATGTTACTGAGGACCCCTTATAAGTGATGGGTTGCTTCTCTCGTGCTTTCAATTCTCTTTGTCTTTAGCTTTTGAAATTTTGATTATAATGGGTCTTGGTATAAGTCTCTTTGAGTTCATCTTACTCAAGCTTCTTGAGTGTTTATATTCATGTGTTTCATCAAATTTGGGGCTTTTTCAGCCATTTTTTCTTCAAACGGTTTCTCTGCTCCTTCTTTTTCTCTTCTCCTGGGACTCCCACAATGCATATGTTGGTTCACGTGACAGTGTCCTACAGGTCCCTTAGGCTCTCTCTGTTCCCTATCCTTCAATCTTTTTACTTTCTCTTCTTAAGATTTGATAATTTCCATTGTTATATCTTCAAGTTCACTGATTCTTCCTTCTGCTTGCTCAAATCTGCCTTTGAATCCGTCCAGCAAATTTTTCATTACAGTTATTGTCCTTTCCAGCTCCAAAAATTTTTACATTTTCTATCTCATTGATATTTCCATTTCACTCATACATTGTTTTATTGAATTTTCTCCACATATTTTAGTTTTTAAGCATCTTTAAGACTGTTGTTTTAAAGTCCTTACCGCCTTGATCTGCCATCAGGTCTTCTGCAGGGACAATTTCTGTTTATTTTTTTTCTTTTAATGGACCATACTTTCCTGTTTCTTTCCTTGTGATTTTTTTCTTGAAAACTGTACATTTGAATCTATGGGGGATCACGGGGAGAACAGTGTAGCACAGAGAAGGCACATAGTGGATCTGTGGCATCTTGCTGCACTGATGGACAGTCACTGTCCAAAATTTTAAATAAAAGAATCTAATAATGTGCTAAATCTGACAATAGATCCTCCTCCCCTCGGAATGCTGGGGTTTGTTATTGCTTTTATTATTTGTTTGTTTGTTTAGCTTTTTATTGTTTTAGGCTGTCTTTGTTCAAAGGATGAGCCCGAGGTATAAATTTAAGGTCTTCTCAGGTCTTTTATGAGCCTGTCTTTTCCTGGGCATGCACTAATCACTTTCTAATTTTCCCTGTATATGCAGCTACTTTCAATGTCCTATTCATTAATAAAGAGAGGGTGGAAGGATACCAGCCCTTTAAATCTCCTGGAAGTCAGTTCAGCTAGAGGGGGAGGGGCTTGCAACAACAATGGCCACCTTCCTCTTTGTCTGCACTTATGTGATCAGAAGTATCAATCAGTAATCAGAGCATAGATCCCCAGTATTTGGAGGGACAGGATCCTTATTACCCATCGTGGCTCTGGCAAGTTGTGTTCAGACTGCTTCAGGAAGTGGTGCAGGACTTCTGCCACAGGACTGGGGGGTGGGTAGCAATTATTATGCTAAAAGCTGAAATTGGCTGAGGTTAATGCAATTTACAATTTACTCTCCAAGCTTCCCCTGTATGTTGCAAGCCTTCAATAGACTTCTGAGTTCTGAAATTGTTACATCAGATAGATTCTGCCAATACAATTATTGTCTAGGTGGGGAGACAAGATTCCTGGTGCTTCCTACTCCACCATTTCCCAGAATATTCCCCCTAATTTGTTTTAATGAAGATGACCTAGAAATCTATTGACTAATAGATATTCTGAATCCATAAGGCCTCTAGTTCCATTGAGCATTTTACATTTAAATATGTTCTTCATATATATTTATCAAAAATTTTTATTTTTCAACCTGTTAGATTTATAAGGCAGTCATGGCAGTGAAAAAGATTTTGGTTTGAGTCACTAATACAGGAATTTATAAGGAATGTCTCAAATTTTGGTTTGTCTACCCTGATAAATCTTATCTCCCTTAGCTTAGATATCATATTTGCAGTTAACAAAAGAAGCAATGGCCCCATGAAAATGACACTACCACTTCATCCTATTCTTATGTAGTAAAGAGAAAAAGATACAATCATTTCTAAGCTTCTGAATACTCAAAATAAGAAATGAGGTTCTTTTATGGGTCTGGTAACAATATCTGAATGCTGCTTACAAAGTCATAAAATTAATAGCGAAAGCTAAAATGCCTCACAAATGCAGAATTGCTCTTTTTATCTGCCTGCATGGAAATTGTGATTGGGAGCTCTGAAAGTAATGAAACAGAAAAGAGCCCCCATCAGATGATACTATTAGCAGACACACAGATGACATTTCATATAATGGTGAAACCACACTAATTCAGAGGTTTATCAGTTGGTTGATGTAACAGCAGATATGAGTAACTGTGTCAGTTAATAGCACTAATGAGAGGTCCCGAAGAGAAATGCTTGCAGTAACACTATTTGTTCCATGAGCAAAGTGCCCATCTGAAATATTTGAGGTAATAAATGAAGACTTCTTTTTAAAAATGAATTATGCTGGAAATATTGCAAGAGTTTGTGTGCTGGTGATTTTGCTGCATTGTCAGGAAAACGTAGAGGGCCTGTACAGAACAAGTCTGATCTGAAATCTTGAGATTCAAATAACACATGTTGTTTTATTCAGAAAGAAGCTCTTACATGTAAATGTTTGTCTATAGCTCTGAAATGCACATTGAATGATGAAACCACAAGGGGGAAATCTAACAAAATACAAGCTCCTAGAGTCCATCTGGTCTCAGCTTTCAGTGAAGCATGGGATCAGAGGACCAGTTTTTCAAACCAATGCATTTTGGCTTTCAGAGTAAGAGCTGTCAAGGAGGTGTGTCAAATGAGCATGTTTTACAAATGAATCTCACCTTGCAGATTTGTTAAAGGATATTCATAGTTTAAATAAAGTAGGTTAGTTACCAACATTTTTGTTTACTTGAAGTTAAATTGAAAGCCGCAGATTTTTTAAGTTTAAAAATGTATAAAATGAGTGTGTGTGAACAACTATTATGGACGAAAAGCAAAATGCCAACTTGGGTGATGTGAAGTTAAAATAATGCGCATATAATACTCAGCCAATGTTATTAGTGAATTGTTAAGATTAGTATGTTGACACCAGTATGTACTGAAAGAAAAAGATCACCTTTATTTTGAAATACTGTGTTAGACAAATTGATTGTATTAGGCTTAACCCTATGAAATTGCCATTTTTGCAGGGCAAAAATGACTTGCCACTGGCAATTTCATATGGCTCCATCTATTATTTAAAATCTGTCACTGTTGTCAGAAGAAATATCCACATGTAACCTATCAAATATAAAATTTGATACCTAAAGGAAGCTGTGTATCAAATTGTCAAAAGTCAGACTGTATACTTTAGATGGGTATATTTTCATGTATAAATTACACCTCAATCAAATAATCAGGCTCACAGAAGCAAACAAGTTTCTCATGAAAAATTGAAAATATTTAGAAACTTAATACTCATTTAATCTTCCCTAACATTTTATATTTTATCTATGATTAAAAGTATATTATGTATTTTTTTGCTATCATTAATCTACAATTACATGAAGAACACTATGTTTACCAGGCTCCCCACTCACCAAGTCCCCCACACACACCCCACTACAGTCACTGTCCATGAGCATAGCAATATATTCTGTATTTTTTTATCAAGTCCCATTAGATGGCCACAAATTCCTTCCAACTCCTCCCAGTGTGCTATATAAATTCTATGAATGCCAACAGATGAAAAAGTTAGATATGGCAGATTTTTAGATATTCATCAAAATACATTCTCCCCTAATACATAGGGTACAGACTGAATTATTGTTGATTACTCATGCACTCCCCACATTATAATTATGTGCCCACACCTTTGTTATAAAAACTGGCAGCATCTCCCAATACAGTAGGTGGAGTATGTTCCCTGCCCTGTTGATGTTGGGCTTAGTCACATGACTTGCTTTGACCAAAGGGATGTGGTATTTCTGGGCTAAGTCTCCAGGGGCATCTAGCATTTCTGCCGACTCTTGCACCCTTCTATCATGAGAAAAACATGCCCCAAAGAGACACCGCCCTTTCAGCTCCAGCCCCAGAACAAATATATGGAGGGAGCCTGGCCTAACTCACTGCCTGGCACCATGCCCAGCCAACCTGCAGTCCTAGTCAGAGCCTTCCAGCCCAGCCAACTTAGGTCAGCGGAACAGCAGATACATGCTGAGAGTGAGAATAAATGCTTATTTAAAAGCCACCAGGTTTAAGAGTGCTTTGTCACACAACATTATTGCAATTGTAGCTGATTAATGCACATACTAACAGTCCTATTGCTGGACACATGGCCACCTTGCCAGACTATATGTCCCTTACAATTAGGGTAAACATGTGACTAAATTATTACCAATGAAATATAAACAGAAGTGTTAGATATCAATTTCAGATTTAGGCAAGACAATGTGCTTCCTCTCCTCACTGGCTAGCACACAGATACAGAAGCCACTGGGCTTTGATAACCCATTTGCTGACAATGCACTAAGGGATAATGGAGCAAGGATCTGGAAGGATTCTGGGTCCCTGGATGACCACCAGCGTGGACTGCTCACCTTGGAACTGTCAGATGAAAGAGAAGTAAGTTCTACATTTTTTAAACCACTGTACTTTGAGTGTCCTGGTTACAGCCATTTATTTTAACCCTTACTAGTGAATTTAACACTGCCTTCTCTAAGAAGTTGTGCAGTGTTATTCCTGGAAACTTTGCCCCAAGTATGCTTCCCTTTCCCACTCTCCCCACACCAGCGATTTGTGTGAGCTACCCAATATCCTTTAAATACCACTTCTTTTCTGGCTGATCAGTATAACCAGCTTCTAAAGCTCCTTTTGATGTAGCAAAAACATAAAGGAAACCAAAGAGGGTGAGTCTCTCCTGTCAGGTTCATCTGGAAAAGTTCATGGCCAGCTGCTCGTGAGCCTCTTTTCTTTATATAAGGCCTTCCAGTCCCGACCCTTTCATTCAAGCCTCCGGCTCTTCATCCATTCAATGAACTGTTAGGCAGTAGACAGATAATGGGGTACAAAGACAAAAAAGTATCAGTCAGAATTTACTCGGTTATGCAGCAATAACAAATGACCCTAAGATCTCAGTGGCTTTAAACAATTTATTTCTTGTTTATTCTGCATGACTATCACATGTCAGTTCCACTTTAGGACCCCAGCTGACACAACCTGGAATATTGGTTGTTAATCATGGCCAAGGGCAAAAGGAAAGTCCATTTCAGTTCCTGGACCCAATTTCAATTGTGTGTGTTGAGGGGAGGTGGGAGGTGGGTGGTCCACACATGACACCAAGCAATTCTGGAACACCAGCAGGATGTCTGAGAATTCAACTCTATTCTGACACTATCTGCCAAGAGACAGCATCAGATTCCTCAGGTGAAGGGCTCCACCCTACAAGACTGACCTTCATCCCCCACTCCACAAGCCCCACTGGCTACAGATTGGAGGTTCTCACAACTTCCTCCTTAGGTTCAATTAATTTGCTGGAGTGACTCACAGAACTCAGGAAACCATTTACAAAACCACCTGGTTTACCACTGTAATAAAGAATATTATAAAGGATACAAGTTAATAGCCAAATGAAGAGACACATGGGGCAAGGTCCCAAATAAAGGTGCCTCTGTCCTTGTGGAGCTTGGGACCTGGAAGTGTTCTGGCTCCCCACGCATGAGAGCTCTCTCAGGGAAGCAGGATGCAAAAAAGAGCAGAATACTCTTCTCGTGGTATTTGTGAGGACTTGCACAGTCATGACAGACTAAGTCACTGGCCATTGACTCGCTGTACCTCAAGCTCGGAGCCCTCTCCTCTCCTGAAGGTTGGGATCCGGGGGCTGAGACCTCTCTCTCTCTAATCACATGTTGGGTCACCCAGGCCACCAGGCCCCGCCCTTGATCGGGGTCCAAAAGTTCTATTAACATAACAAAACACCCATTTCAAAACCTTAGCTCTGAAGCATTTTTGGAAACTGGGGATGGAGGCCAAATATATCTGTAAAATAAATTTTGGTCTTCTGAATGACCAAATACATACTTCTTATAACTCATTATGTCACAGAAAGAATATGGCAGACCACGTGCTGGCTTTTAAAGCTTCTGACTCAACATGAAACATGTCATTGAATTGGCCAAAGCAAGTCCGTGGCCCAGCCTGGCATCAAGAGAGGGAAGTACAGTAACAGTAGTAGACGGTATAATCCTTGCCCCAGAGAAGCTCAGTGTCTATTTGCAAACAAAACCGCAGTACCAGAAAGAGCTCTGCCTGCTTGTCCTCTGTGCTCCCACCATCTCACTTGTCTGGATCTCTATCTGCACGTTCCTCGCTATATCACAGTTAATTGTGTATGCGTCCCTCCCTTCTCCAGGACTGCGAGGCTCCCCGGACAGGGGTCGTGTCTTCTGCATCATCTCACCCTAGCCCACTGCTGGGTACCAGGTAACCATTGTTTATCTGGAGAATAAAGGAGTGAATGAGTGGATGGCATCAAGTGCTCCTGGTCTAGAGAGGGTATGAGACAGGCAAGTGAACACTCACAGGACAATCTGACTAGATGTTTGGAAGTCTAGTCAGCGCAATGACAAGGCTTCTTCGGTTCAACGCCTTCTTCACCCAGAAGGTAGCGGAGTAGCTACAAATTGAAATGAGAGTGCAAGTGTCATTAACGTTTATGACTAGTGGGTTCTGAGCTGTGTCATCCTTTACTACTTGAACTTGTCAGCCTTTGAAGGAGAGTAGGGGAGAGGGAAGATGAATCGGCACTAACCGTGGTGAAGGCAGGGCACAAGTGCTGGTGACAAAGCAAGCCGCCCGGTGGCCTCGCAAGGGAGGCGCACACTCAGGCATCTGCAGCGGGCTCTGGGGAGATAATTTGAAAGGTTAACAAAAACCACATCCTGGGCACCCCAGGGCATTCCAAACCAGTGCTCAAGGTGACCCCAACCAGACATAAAGACAGGAATGTGAGACTAGCTGCCAGGTCACTGGAGCTTGGCCCCCTTCTACACCCCAGCTGCCTTTGCTCCACCACACTTGTCTCCAGATGACCTTTAGCCATTTCCAAATACTGACACCGATCTCTCAGTGCAAGAAGTTTCTGTCAATGACACCACAGTTTCTGTAAAAGAAGGGTTTTAACTTTTGGGGGTCTTGGGGAAGCAAGATTGCAATATAATGTGTGCAATAATAATAGGATTACAGAATGTCAGGATTAGCACATACATGGAGACCAGTCACCTCTTCCACTTGGAGCTCTGCACTGGAAGTTCCTTGGGGGCAGAGTCCCTGTCTGTGTGTCAGTGCCCAGGGTTTGTGTACGAACAGTACTCAAGAAATGTTTACTTAGTAAGAGAAGCTGCAATGAGTAAATATTGTTCAATAAACAAAATGTGAACAGGAGAATGAACGAACACATGAACACATACAACGTAGAAGCTGAGACCCAAAGATGCACAGTAGTGGGCCCAGGATACCTGGGGACTTAGAAGCAGAGCAGTGATAAAAAGCCAGGCCTCTAGCATCCATTTCCTGGTGTCACAAAGCTCTGAGCTGGTCCCAGCTCAGAGCCTTCTCAAGTTATGTCCTCCCAGCACAGGTGTGAGGACTTTCTCTTCATCCTGCCTCACCTGCTGGGTGTCAAGGACCCCACCACTTCCTTTGGGTTTACAGGGATCCTGAGGGGGTACTGGGCAGGGGGACTGTCCCCACAAGGACAGTCCTGCCAGGCAGCCTCTGAGAAAAGTGCTGGTGGCTATGGAAGTAAAGGCTTCATAGAGCAGGACAAGAAGCTGGGTTAGCATGGCCCTGGCTCACAGGACAGCAGTGCTCACTCAAGTGAGTGCTGACTTGGTTCCCAGCTGGCCCTCCGTTGCTCAAACCCAGCCCACGATGCCCCTCCTGGGCCCCAAGGGAAACCTCCTTGCTATGGCTCCACTGACTTCTCTGGGCTCTCCTGCCCACTCGTCCCCTGCAGGAACCTCTCCTTGTTCCAGCCCCTAGCTTTGCCCCAGGCCTCTCTAGGCACAGAGCAGAGGGCTTTTGAAGTGCAAAGCCAGGAAGAAGCCTTCTTTTCTCTGCTTTCCACTGAAGATGGGGCATGGGGCCAGCAGCCTGGTTAGTATCTAAAACATTACCCTGCCACCAAACGCCTAAGGGTCTTCAGAGCACTTTCCCCAGGATTATTTTACTGGAATAAAACTGTGTCTTTAGAAGGTGACTACTTCAAACAATAACACATTTATTTGCTTATATATATACTGACATGTTTGTTCAAAATGAGTCTCCAGACATCATTCTTACCTTGCTGTGCCAACACAGTGTGCCCACCTCTGACGTCACTTCCTCACCGTGGGCCCTTCCTTCCTTAGTCTTCACCCATGTAAAAGTCATTGTCACAATATGTAGAGGCTGCTGCCAGTGGAAAAGGAATGGTGAGGTCTCAGTCCCATTTGCCTTTCCAGGGGTCTTGACGCTGCATCTCTGTCCGAGTCATCCTCCAGTCATATGGAAATACGAGGCCTTATCAGAATGAAGGCCATAACCAAAGGTTTGTTGACTGACTGACTGAGAACATTGGCAATTCATCTAATTTAGAAATAAAATAATCCCTCTAATCTATAGACCTCTGTCTATTCCACGTACTGCCTAAACATTCCTCCCCAATTTTACTCCACATAAGCATGAAGAAAGGGAAAGAGGTTGGGAGGACTTTTCTGAATCCCTAGTAAATGCCAAGCTCTGAAGCATCCTAGGAAAGTCAGCCGTGTGGGGCCAGCAGTCTCGGTCTCTCCTTAGTCTGCACATTGGCATGACTGTGAAGTCCCCTTTACAGCAAGACTGTCTAAAACCTGACAACTTGAATATGGCCCAACTCGGGGCAGTATGTGAATAGAAGGACCAGTTTTCCTGACTAAAGCACAGCAGAAAACCAAGCCCTTTACCAGACATTTTAGGGAAAATGCATTTCTGGTCTGCCTCAGTTTTCCAAATCTTCCTGTGGCCTGGTCAACATTGAATGGGCAGATGTTGGGCCATTCTATAATGATGGTACCATTCTCTGTGTTTAAGAGCCATCACTTCAGTCACCAGATAGGTCTGATTGCTGGCACAAAATATACATGATGCTTCAAGATATTATACTCAGCGTAAGGTCAATAAATGACCCTAAGATCTCAGTGGCTTTAAATAATTTATTTCTTGTTTATTCTGCATGACTATCACATGTCAGTTCTACCTCAGGACCCAGGCTGACAGAACAACCTGGAATACTGGCTGCTAATCGTGGCAAAGGGCAAAAGGAAAGTCCATTTCAGTTCCGGGACCCAATTCCAATGGGTGTGGGTGGGGGGTGGGGAAGACCTGTACAAGGTGCAGGAAACACGCAGAACCCATTATTTACTTTTAACACCAAGAGGCCATAAGGTGCAGTGGGATGGCCGACCTCCGGACACTGAATGAGCCAAAGCTACAAAGCAATCACCTCAGAAAGCAGAGGCAGCAGAGGTTGGAAACACGTGCTCTTTAAGGCTTTTCAGCTGCCCTGCTGAAGCTGGATGGTAGTCAGGCTGTTGATGCCAAGGAGCTTAATTTTTCCCATGTAACACTGTGTGAACTTGTTAATCAGAGAGCCCATTTCCCGGAAATAATAATTAGGAGATTTTATTGGGAACACAGCTGTTCCTGTTGCCTTCCTCACTCCAGTATTCTGCTGAAATGTTCCAGAGACCACTGAGGCTTTTTCTGAGATGGAAGCAAGGGGGCAGAGACCACTGCCCATCACACAGGCAGCCAGTGGGCCCTGCTGTACCAGGTTATCACAGGTGGACATGGAAATGCCAAGGGTAGAGATTTTCTACTGAGTTTGATGTCACTTTGGATTATGGAAAGCATATGCCATCATTTCAGAATAGGACGGACAGGAAGAGCAAGGGCTACAGGAAGTTGTTCGCCCAGAGGTGAAGTGCAAAGAAGCCGATTTCAGAGGTGAGGAGGGCTAGCGCCAGCTCAGCACTCTTTCCTGTCTTCTTGGAGTCTCAGTGTTGTCCACAGGGCTCCCCAGTCCAAGAAACACCCCATCCCTGCAGAGACAGTGCCCATGGCCCCATGCCAAAACCCAACTGGCCCCCAGTCCCATTCCTCCCAGGTCTGGCTGGTGAGTGGTGGATCATTCCAATGCACAAGTTAGCGACAGGGAAGTGATGGGTGACAATGACATATGTGTTGTCTCTCCGAATAAAATACCGTGCATTTAACTGAAGTTTAAGCCTTAATCTGACTTGTGCTAATGATGGGGGTTTTAGGCAGTACAGCAAGCTAGTAGAGGAATTGTTGGAAAGGAATTGGAGAAAGGACTCATTTCACATCAAACAAGCCACCAGTTATTCTGTGGACACGTAGAGCCATCCTGCATACCCCGCCGGGAGAGGAACAGCTGCTCTTGGGGCTAGAGCAGGGGTGGGGATAGGCCTAAGCATTACCTACAATGAAAAGTGCACCTGTCCAAAAATATGGAAATGGCCATGTATAAATTCTAGGGAATCTTGCACAGCTATTGACATTACAATTATGAGGAAGGTGTAGAAATATGCCAAAGCGCATTTTAAATTATACTTTGTGGAAAAAAATCAAAATAGTATCTATACTATAATTGTATGTTTTTAAAACACATAAATATGGATATATTTGATACAGTCTTAGCAAATGTAAACAGCGAATATAAGTAGGGAGAGGCCTATAGATCAAGTTTTGGTTTCTTAAAGCTATCCAGATTGACTTATCTTTGAGAAAAAAAAAGAGAAGTTTAAGAAAAGGGAGGATATGGTCACAAACATTCCAGCTTGAATGTTCAGAAACTCTTTGAAGGTCTGTAAGATGTGGCATTTAGTATGTTTACTAAATAACTACTATATGCCAGGCATTCCTCTAAGCACTGGGAATACAGCGTGAACAAAAGAGATAAAGGTGTCTGCTTATCTTACAGTGGGAATAATAAGAAATAGAGAAATATGAGAACCATCAGACTCAAGGAATTCTGCTAGAAAAAGAAAGTTTAAAAATGGAGCAGTAGGTAGAGTGTGAAGTGGGTCATGAGAGGTTTTTTTGGGGGAGGTGCACACGTATGCACATGCTTTCAGGAAAGAAGTAATGACACATGTATAGTCTGATTTAAAGGGTCCTGGAAAGGAAATAACAATGATGCAAGAGAGGGAGATGGAGGGGATGGAAGGCAATTGCTGGAGCAAAAAACCTTGAGCTGGTGAGACAGGAGAGAATCAGTGCTAAGAAAGCAGGCCTTCAAGAGCAGCATGTTCAATTCATTCATAGTAACAGGAGGAAAGGCAGAGTGTAAGGGAACAAATGGGGAAAGATAAAGAGAGGTGGTGCTGGGGTCTTCTAAGTCCCCTTCTGAGTGCCTCCCATTTCTCACTGAAAGAAAGTACAAGGTCATCAGCTCAGAAAGAGGCTGGAGGAGATGACGTTAGAAGCTGGAGAAGAAAGAATGAAATAAGCACATAGGAGAATAGGAATGCTAATTGATTCGGGAGATAAAGGGACAATTGCTGCACAGCATCAAGGGCCCTCTTGGGATTAATGACCAGGAGTTGAAAGTGAGACCAGATAGCATGCTGGAGTTTTTCTCTCCAGCCACACTCAGAAGTGCAGGAGTGGGTGTGGTGTGAGAGAAGAGTCGGATTTGAGCAGGATGTAGTTTTGCAAGAGAAGACAGCGCAGCAGGAGAGATGGGCCTTGTTGACTGTGATGAAAGCACTTTCCATTTCTGTTTGTCTTATGAAATATTCAGCGTAAGTACTCTAAATTTATCTCTTCCTGTTATTGAAGAAATAATAATAGCAATTTTGAAGTCTGTGAATATCATGAGACATATTTATAATACATTGTTACTGGGGGAAAAAATATAATACAAAACTGAGTCTGTCCTGGGATTAACTTAAATAAAAATGATGAAACAATATGGACAAATACAAGTCCAAGGAGAAATAAAATGGTTTGATTCACTTAGTGGTAGGATTTGGAGGGGATTTCTTTCTTACTTTCCTTGTGATTTTTGTTTAGTCAGGTCATTAGACATTAACTGAGCATCTAATAATGTCAGGCACTGTGCTAGGCTCCAAGAGCACAAAAAGGAGGAAGAGGCAAAAAAGGAGGAAGAAGAGCAGGAGGGGGAGAAATTCAAGTTCCTTCTCTTAAGAAGCTTACAAGCTAAGAAAGATATTGCCGTTTTTGTTTATATAAACCATTATACCAAAAGTATTAACATAAATTTACAAATAGATGTTGGTCTCTTTAACAGGCTGATAAGTTAATATTCTCTTGGTTGCAAGTAGGAGAGACCTACTTGTAGTAAAAAAATACTACAAAAATCAACTAAAGCAAAAAGCCAGATCTGTTCACCATGATGACTACAGTAAATTATTGCATATTTGAAAGTTGCTGAGATGCAACCCAATTTCAATGATATGAACTAACACCAGTGATTTAATCAAACCTCTACCCCAAGTCAGTTTCACTGATGCCTCTCACTGCAGAATGGTTCTCTCTTTTGGGGCAATGGGATGGCAGTTGTGGCTGCCAAGAGCTTCTGAGCTTACATGTTACTGGTCTAGGTGAATGGAGGGCAAATACCTCCTTCTTATCTTTAATCATATGAATCAGTTGAGGGTAGCCAGCAGCCTGGCTCACACCTTTTAATGTGGCTAGAGAACTCTGCCACTGTAATCGCAGAAAATGAGGGTGGACAGTTCCCAGACAAAGGGGGGATATAATTGGTCTACAAACCATAAAACTGTGCCAACACATTTAGATAATTTAGATGAAATAAATTCCTAAAAGACACAAACTATCAAAACTAACTCAAGAAGAAATAGAAAATCTGACTAAACCTGTAATAAGTAAAGAGATTGAATTAGTAATTTTACAACTTCCCATAAAGAAAGGCCTAGACACAGATGGCTTCACTCTAGAATTCCTCCAGGTGTTTAAGAAAGAAAATACCAATTGTTCACAAACTCTTCCAAAAAAATAGAAGAGAAAGAGTTACTTTCCAACTCATTCTATGTAGCCTGATACCAAAGTAAGGCAAAGACATTGCGAGAAATTACAGACTAATATCTGTTAACTAACACAGACGTAAAATTCTGAACAAAATACTAGCAAACCAAATCCAGCAACATATAAAAAGGATTAATCACTATGACCAAGTGGGATTTATCCCAGGAGTGCAAGATAGGCTTGACAGCCTAAAATCAATTAAAGTATAATATATATCAATAGAATAAAAGACAAAACCACATGATAATATTAATAGATGCAGAATAAGCATTTGATACACTAATACCTTTTCATGATAAAAAAAATATTCAACAAACTAGGAGTAAAAGGGAATTTCCTCTACTTATAAAAGGTATCTACAAAAAAAAAAAAACCCCACAGCTAACACCATACTTTAAAGACTCACTGCTCTCCCCCTAAGATCATGAATAAGACAAGAATGTCTATTCTCACTGCTCCTACTCAACATTTTATAGGAGATTATTGTCAGGGCAAAAGGCAAGAGAAAGAAAAGGCATTCAGATTGGAAAATAGGAAATAAAACTACCTCTATGTTGAAATGATTTTGTATATAGAAAATCCTGACAAATCCACTAAAAAAGCTATTAAAGCCAATGAACAAGTTCAGCAAAGTTGAAGGACACTCTCACAATATACAAAAATCAATTGTATTTCTATATGTTAGCAATAAACAATCTGAAAACTTAAATAATTCCATTTACAATAGTATCAAGACATAGAACACTACTTAGGAATACATTTTTTTTAAGGAATACAAATTCTGAAAAGTAATAAACATTGTTGAAAGAAATTAAAGACCTGAATAGAAAGACACCCCATCCCATGTCAATGAATAGGAAACATTGTTAAGATGTCCAATGTTCCTCAAAATGACCTACAGATTTAGTGAAATCTTCATCAAAATACCAACTGGCTATTTTTTTTTTTGGCAGAAATTGACAGCCTTATCCTTAAATTTATTATCCAGAATAGCCAGAACCATCTTGAAAAAAAGAAGAATGAGAACTCACACTTTCCGATTTCGAAACTTACAAAAATCAACAGTAATGAAGACAATGTGCTAGTGACAAAAGGCTGACATAAAGGCCAACACAACAGAATCAGAGATCACACAACAGCCTTCACATTCACAGCCGGCTGATTTCCAACAAGGATGTCAAGACACTTCAACGAGAGAGAGAATAGTCTTTGCGATGAATGATTCTGGGACAAATGGCTATCTAGATGCAAAAGAACGATGATGCAAAAACCTCACATCACATGCAAAAACTCCAAACGGATCACAAACCTACATGCAAAAGCTTAAACTGTTCAACTCTTAAGGAGAAAACATAGGTGTAAATCTTTGTCACCTCAGATTAGGGAAACCTGTCTTAGATAAGACACCAAAAGCAGAAGTAGCAATGGAAAAACAGAAAAATTAGACATCAAAATTATCGATTTTATGCTTCAATGAAGGTATCAAAAAAGTGAAAGATAACCCATGGAATGAATGGGCAAGGATGTTTGCAAATTTTATATTTGATAAGGAATGATATACAAAATGTATAAAGAACTATTACAACTCAATAAAAAGACAACCCAATTAAAAATTGGGCAGAGGATCTGAATAGACAGCTCTCTAAAGATATACAACCCAACAAGAAGCACCTAAAGAGATACTCAACATCATTAATCATTAAGAAATTTAAATTAAAACTATGATGATATACCACTTCACACTTACTAGGATGACTATAATCAAACCGATTCCAACTACTATTGGCCAGGGTGGAATAATTGGAATTCTCACATAATACTAATAAGAATTAAAATGATTCAGCCTCTTTGGAAAAGTTTGGCAGTTACTCAAAAAATTAAACATTGTTACCATAAGATTCTGCAAGTTCACTCCTAGGTGTATACCCAACACAAATAAAAACAAACATATGTCCACACAAAATTTATACACAAATATTCATAGCAGCATTATTCAAAACAGCCAAAATGGAAACAAACCCAAATGCACATCAACTGCTGAAAGGATAAAGTGTGGTATATTCATGCAACGGAACATTATTTGGCAAGAAAAACAATGAAGTGATGATACATGCTATAACATGAATGAACCTGGAAAATACTCTGCAAGCAAAGAAACCAATCATAAAAGACTACATACTCTTTTAATCCATTTATATGACATGCCCAGAATGGGTTGGGGAAAAGTGAGAAACACTGCCCATAGAAATGGTTTCATTCTGGGGTAATAAAAATTCTCTAAACTTGATTTTGGTGATGGTTTCACAACTCTGAAAAAGCACTGAATTGTACACTTTTATTATATGATATGTGAATTATATCTCAATAAAGTTGTTATAAAAAAATAAAAAGCATTATCTTAATCAAGAGTTGAGATAAGACCCAGGTCAGAAAATGTTGAGACTGGAAGCATTCCAAGTTCAGTGAAATGATATCCAGTAGATAGTCAAGAGAACTTCCAATTCTTAAATTCAGTTAAAGTGATATTACAGACTTTCTTTTTTCTTAAACTTGCTTTATTAGGAAACTTAGCATTTGTCAAAGCCTGGAAATTTTAATAAGGACTCATCTTTTTACTTTAAAATTCCAGGATAGAAAAAGATGTTAACTCCCCTTACACTGGAACACTCCCCAAATCACAGATTTTAACGCATAACAGTGTACTCCATTTATCATCTTGAATGAGGTATAGGACTTTCCAGAGTGAAAGTTTGTTTTTGTTGAACAAAAACACAGAAAATGTACATTACATGTCCTTGATAATAAACTGAATGTGAATTAAGCAGTAAAATGAAATATTAGGGAGATGCTGTCTCACCTGGGGATTTCAGCCCCGGGCATTCACTCTGGATTCGCTGAGATCGAATAACAACAGAACATTATGGGGTAAAAGGTCTTACACCAAGGTTTATACTTGTGATGGCAGGTCGAGCACTAGAATCATGTCCACCTCCAGGGCCTCTCTGCTGATGCAGCAGCTCCAGAGCACTGGGTGGAGCTCTTTATATAGACTCAATAATAGCTTACTGCCAATGAGCAATCCGGCACCTGGGAGCACTGCATGTGCGCAGTGGGCAAGCAGATGAGGAGCAGGTGAGGATCCTGGTCATGGTAACCTCCATTCTCCCTGTAGATGCTATGTTTTAATTTTAAGGCTCTGGAATTGATATCATTTGGAGAGCCTCCAAACTTGATTTTATAGTGTCAGTGAGTAATTCTCAAACATAAGTTTCTCTTTTGACCTAGAGTTGACATCACATACAATCAGTGAAGTGGCTGAAGAAATTTCTCAAATTCAGAAATAAATCTCAAATTGTGAGAGACATTGCAATTAAGGTAGGGAAGCCTATAGCTTCTTTGACTGTAAGTTTTGAACACGGAGTACATCTCACTCACAAAAAAGCAATGTGCTTTAAAAACTGAAATTATTCCAATTCACTAAACTTTAAGTCCTTTTCAGATGATTCTTAGAATCCTTGCTTGACTCAGATACAGAGCCAAGAATAATTATTTTCTATCCCAAATAATTCTGTAACTTTCAAATTTCCTGTATTTTTGAGAATTAATTTTAGTGAAAATATTTCCTATTTTTACTGCCTTTTCTACACACAAACTTGTCCTTGTAAAAATTTAGTTTGCTCAGGTTTATTCTTCTCCAAAAAAGAACATGATGACTAAATTTCACTTTAGAAAACTTTGAAGTTAAGAACTTAACTCTACATCACCCCACTATCACACTTGCTTCCCCTAAACATTGAACAAGCCATGACCCATCCCCACCACCAGAAGGAAGAGCAGAGGTCCCTTCTAGAAATACTATCAGAAAGTTTTAAATGCAAAAGTTCCTCCCCGACCCCCAGTATTCCCACAGTACTGGACACAGTTCTATTATATTTTTTCCAAAGGGAAAGTATATTTTTATCATTTTTTTTCTCAAAGAATAATTTAAATTGTGGCACCAAATCCCCTGGACACGCTTCAATCCACTTCTTGCTCATAGCATTGGAAGGCTGACGTCTCCCTGAGGCTTTCTCCCAGCCCTCTGGCTATTCCCCCCTCAGTCTCCTCTCCAACCTGACTATGGGGCTCCACGTGTGCTGCTCAAAACAGAGCTCTTGACCTCCACCAAGATCGTCCTCCTCCTCCTCTCTTCTGTGTCTCAGTAAACAGCATCTCCACCCACCTGGTTTCTTTAACCAGAAATCTGGGAGTCCTTCTTAACTCTTCTTTCCCTTAACATCTCCACATCCAGTCACCGAGGTCTATGAACTTGCCACCTACATGCATCTGAATCCATCTGCTTCTCTCCAGCACCCCTGCCATCCACCTGGTCAAGATCATCAGCAACCAGAACACCACAGTGCTAGCTCCCAGCCTCCAGATGGTCTCCTTTTCCTCCTTCCCTACCACATATTCAAGATCCTACATTTCAAGTCCACAACACTTTAAAGTTGCCTTTTATCCCAATTTCTAATCATTTATTAATAAGGGTGTACATCGTTCCTGTACCAATTTTACTGTTGGGGGAGGGTCTCCACACCAACAACAAGCAATTCTTGGACATGAGCGGGGTGTCTGAAAATCCAGCTCACTTCTGACCCTATCTACTGGGAAACAGCAACAGACTCCACAGGTTAAGGGCTCATCCCTGCAAGACTGCTCCCCACCTGCCCTGCTTCAGACTCCAGTCACAAGCCCCAGGTAACCACCTGTGCTCCTGGCCCACAGGCTGTATATCAGAGGTTCTCAGGTCCTCAGGTTCAACTAACTTTTAAGGGTGGCTCACAGAATTCACAGAAACATTTTACTTACTAGATCACTGGATAATAATAAAAGGATATAACTCCATAACAGCCAGGTGGAAGAGAAGCATGGGACAAGGTACTGAGAGAGGGCAAGAAGCTTCTTTCTCCAGCAGCAGCTCCCCCACACCCGGCCCCACATCTCCATGGTTAACCAACCAGGAAGTTCTCTGAACCCAGGCCTTTTGGGTTTTTATGGAGGCTTCATTACACAGGCATGATTGGTTAAATCACTGACCACTGGTGATTGAAATCAATCTCCTCTCCTCCCCCTCTTGTCCGCAAAGGTTTGGGGGTGGGACTGAAAGTTCCGACCCTCTAATCACATGGTTGGTTCCCTGGCAACCAGCCCCATCACCCCAAAAGTCACCTCATTAGTGTAGCAAAAGACACCTTTAGCCTCTTAATACTTGGGAAATTCCAAGAGTTTTAGGACCTTGTATTTAAGAAATGGAGACAAAAACCAAATATATATTTCTTATCATAAATAACAATAAAACAGGGTGCTTTTTTTTATAATTACATTTTCCTCTACACCAGCACTATCCAACAGAAACAGAATGTGAGCCAAGCATGTAATGTAGTGGTCTAGTAGCCACAGGTGAAGTTAATTTTAATACCTTTTAGTTCACTATTCAAAATACCATTTTAAATTGTAAGCAATATGAAAATTAATGGAATACTTCAAATTCTTATATTTTTGTACTATCTTCAAAATCTGTTGTACACTCTGCTCTTACAGCACATCTCAATTTGGATTAGACAAATGTCAGTACTCCAGTAACCACTGTTCCTAACCTCCCTGAGGGTAAAACCAGTCAGCCTTGCTATTATATCACCAACACTTAGAAAGTACCCAAGCATCATAAGCACCAATAAATGTTCATTAAATGAATGAATAAAATCTCCAAGCACTTCTCCACAGGACTGCTTTCAGGAAGGTGCATGCTAGTATATCTTCAACTCTCACCAGAATCATTCCCAGAAAAAACTGTATTTAATCTTCTCTCTATACATTAAATTTCTATTTGAGTTTACTCAGAGATACAGTCCATTATCATGGCAGTTGTTTCTTACATGGGAAAAAAAGTCTGTAAGTTTGCCTAGAACTTTCTTTTAACAAGGGCTATAACTCATCCTTTCTGATAGCAAGAACTCTATACCCTCTATGGATAAAGTGACAGTTCCTATGTCCAGGATTCTCCCCTGGCCCTGGTCGGCTAGATCACTACACACGTGTGGGCAATAAGTTGTTATTGACTCTAAATAAAGAGTTTTGCCCAGTGCCCTGGGCAACACGGTGGCACAGTTGCAAGGTTACAGGAGAGCAGAGATGAGACTGAAGTGGTGGCAGCACTGAGGACAGGGCTGAGATGGCTGTGGGGGTAGAGAGGTGCAGAGGCAGAGAACTGCTTGCTGCATGCAGACTTGCTCTGAGTGGATGGGATTCTAGTGATTGACCTACCACCATGGGAATAAAGTTTGGTATAAATACTTTCACACCAAGAATGTTCCATTGTCATTTCTTTGGTCTCATTGAATCCACAGTGAATTTGTCTGTGGCTGAAACCCATTGGCAAGACACCCTCCCTCCTCCTACCAGAAATTTCAAAAAAGGGATGCCCAGTCACATCACATGTGTTCACAGTTTTGGCAGTATTTTTTATCCCTCATTTTAGTTACTTTGGTTTTTCTGTTTTGCCCATCTTATTGTATAATTAAGCTCCTTATTGTAAGCCATCTGTCTTGCCTGAGTGTTTCAGCCCCAGGCAAGTTCACTATGGTTTCAGTGAGACCAAGAAATGACATTCCTTGGGGTAAAAGAGTTTATACCCAGCTTTATTCTCCCAGCAGTAGGTCAAGCACTATAATCATGTCTGCATCCAGCAGTCTACATCCAAAATTCACCTTCATCACTGCCTCTGCCAAGAGCACTGGGCAGAACTCTTTATATAGTGACTCAGTCAGTAATAGTTTGCTGCCTACAGGTGTGGAAGCAGTAGCCTAGCAGCAGGCATTATATCATCAAGTCATTTAGGGTCAGGTGAAGACCTGGCCATAGGAACTTCCATTTTCCCCATACCATCTCAAATCTCATTTTACAAACAGCTTAGGTGCACAGAGAATTAAATATGGTGGCATGAGAGGTGAGACAGAAACCTCCTCCTAAAACCACATGTAATATGAAAATATAACAAATACATCAAATACTGAAAGAGCAAAGGAAAGAAGGCTTCAGCAGACTGTCTACACCTGGGGAAACGAGCAGATCTCAAGGAAAAGAGCAAAGTACCAAAGCCATGATCTGGAGGGACCCAAGCCCTTCCCCCACCCCAGCTCACTGGAGGGAGGAAGAGAAGCAGAGTGGGGAGTGGGTGGAGGCCTAGGACTGCCAAACACCCATCCCTGGAGATCAGCTCTGGGAGCAAAAGCTTACATTACATGGCACTCTGGAGATTAGTGGGGTTGGAAACCTAAGACAGGTGGAATATTTGGAGAGACTGAGATAACATCTGTTTGTGGAAAACAGGAATCCACATCTGGCCACTCTGGGACAAAAGAAAGGTGGGCAGTCTGAGAGACTTCCTAAGAACAAGAGGGATGCTAAAGGGGCAAGGATTTCACAGAGCTTGATGCCCAGGAGAAAGGACAGGTGGACAAATTGTCCAGGTGCACTATGCCCAGCAGATTGGGAACATCCAGGAGCTTCAGGTACTCCAACACCCTGGCTGGCTTCAAGCTCCAAGGCCCTCCACCATGATAGGCAGCATGCTGCCCTTCCTTCTGGCCAGAATCAGCTGACAAACCGCTGCCCCCACCACTGCACCACACCAGCCAAAAGGCAACCCTACCTATGCCAGCTACAACTGCAAAATATAAAGGCTTCTCCCTGCACACTTGGCCCACCGGTGCTGGCAGTGGATACAGGCACTGCAGCCAGGAAGCAGGAAAGACCTCTTTCCTCCTGACAGTCATCAGCACTGCTCCCCTGCAACCCCCCAATATCAGTCCAGGGGCTGAGCAGCTCCAGAGAATAGAGCTTCTGGGCACTAGGCACTAGAGTGCACCACATGCAAATATGAAACATCAAAGGAACCTGGTTCAAAGCAAAATCCTACAAACACCAGAAAGAGTGCAAAATGAAACTGAACTCATCAATCTTCCTGAAAGAGATATCAAAATAAAAATAATAAACATGCTCACAGAGCTACAGAAAAATATTCAAGAACTCAGGGAGGAAGTCAGGAATGAGATAAAAATGTTCAACAATACAGTATCTGAAATGAAACATACAATGGAGGGATTTAAAAGCAGATTACACGAAGTAGAGGAGATAGTAAATGAAATAGAAATTAGAGAACAGGAATACAAAGAAGCTGAGACACAGTGAGAAAAAAGGATCTCTGGTAATGAAAGAATATTGAGAGAACTCTGTGACCAGTCCAAATGGAACAATATTCACATTATATGGGTACCAGAAAAAGAAGAGAGAGAAAAATGGATACAAAGTGTATTTGAAGAAATAATTGCTGAAAACTTCCCCAATCTGGGGAAGCAGATAGTCTCTCAGACAATGGAGGTGCACAGACCTCCCAACACAAGGGACCAAAGGAAGATAACACCAAGACATATAAGAATTAAAATGGCAAAGATGAAGAATAAAGACAGAGTATTAAAAGCAGGTGGAGAGAGAAAAAAGATCACATACAAAGGAAAACCCATTAGGCTATCAACAGACTTATCAACGGAAACCTTACAGACCAGAAGGGAGTGGCATGATGTATTTAATGCAATGAAAGAGTAGGTCCTGGAACCAAGAAAACTCTACCCAGAAAGATTATCATTTAAATTTGAAGAAGGAATTAAACAATTTCCAGATAAACAAAAGCAGCAAGAATTTACCTCCCACAAATCATCTCTATGGTGTATTTTAGAGGGACTGCTATAGATAGAAGTGTTCCTAAGGCTAAATAGCTATCACCAGAAGAAACAAAACCATAGTAAAGAAAGTAGACCAATTAATTACTAAGCAGATACAAAATAAAATCAACTACCCCAAAATTCAACCAAGGGATAGACAAAGAGTACAGAATATGATACCTAATATATAAAGAATGGAGGAGGAAGAAAAAGGAGGGAAAAAAAGGAAACTTTAGAATATGTTTCTAATAGCATACTAAGTGAGTTAAATTAGACTGTAAGATAGTAAGAAAGTTACCCTTGAACCTTTGGTAACCATGAATCTAAAGCCTGTAATGGCAAAAAGAACATAAATACCAAAAATCACACTAAATGTACATGGTCTGAATGCATCAATCAAAAAACATAGAGTCACTGAATGGGTAAAAAAACAAGACCCATTTATATGCTGCCTACAAGAGACTCACTTCAAACCTAAAGACATACACAGACTAAAAGTAAAGGGATGGGAAAAGATATTTCATGCAACTAATAGGGAGAAAAAAGCAGGAGTTGCAGTACTTCTATCAGACAAAACAGACTTCAAAACAAAAAAATAACAAGAGACAAAGAAGGAGATTATATAATGATAAAGAGTTAAGTCCAACAAGAGGACATAACCATTATAAATATTTATGAACCCAACACAGAAGCACCTACATATGTGAAACAAATACTAATAGAATTAAGGAGGAAATAGAATTCAATGCATTCATTCTAGGAGACTTCAGCACTTCATTCACTCCAAATGACAGATCAACCAGAGAGAAAACAAGTAAGGAGACAGAGTCCCTGAACAACACATTCGAACAGATGGACCTAACAGATATCTACATAACACTCAAACCCAAAAACAGAAGATACACATTCTTCTCAATGGAACATTTTAAAAAATAGATCATTTACTAAGCCATGAAAAGAGCCTCCATAAATTCAAGAAGACATAAATTGTGCTAACCAACTTCTCAGACAACAAAGGTATGAAACTAAATATAAATTACACAAAGAAAACAAAAAAGACCACAAACACAAGGTGGCTTAACAACATGCTCTAGAATAATCAATGGATCAATGACCAAATAAAAACAGAGATCAAGCAATATATGGAGACAAATGATGGCAATAACTCAACACTGTAAAATCTGTGGGACACAGTAAAGGCTGTGCTAAGAGGAAAGTATATTATAATACAGGCTTACCTCAGGAAAGAAGAACAATCCCATATGAACAGTCTAAACTCACAATTAATGAAACTAGAAAAGGAAGAACAAATGAGACCCAAAGTCAGTAGAAGGAGTGACATAATAAATATTAGGCAGAAATAAATAAAATAGAGAAGAATAAAACAATATGAAGAATCAACAAAAGCAGTAGATGGTTCTTCAAGAAAATAAACAAAATAGGTAAACCCCTAGCAAGACTTATCAAGAAAAAAAAGAATCTGCACACATAAACAGAATCAGAAATGAGAAAAGAAAAATCACCACAAACACCACAGAAATACAAAGAATTATTAGAGAATATTATGAAAAATTACATGCAAACTGGATAACCTAGAAGAAATGGCTTTCTAGAAAAATACAACCTTACAAGATGGACCCAGGAAGAAACAAAAAATCTGAATAAACCAATTACCAGCAATGAAATTGAATTGATAATCAAAAAGCTACCTAAGAACAAAATACCTGGACCAGACAATTTCACTGCTGAATTTTATCAAACATTTAGTGACATTTTCCATCCTCCTTAAAGTATTACAAAAAGTAGAAGAGGAGGGAATACTTCCAAACTCATTCTATGAGGCCAGCGTCACTCTAATAACAAAACCAGGCAAAAACACCACAAAAAAAGAAAATTACAGACCAATATCCCTGATAAACATAGATACAAAAACACTCAACAAATTATTAGCAAACCGAATTCAAAAATACATGAAAAAGATCATCCATCCTGGTCGAGTAAGATTTATTCCAGGGATGAAAGTATCATACAATATTCAAAAATCTATCAACATCATCCACCACATCAACAAAAAGGACAAAAACCACATGACCATCTCCATAGATGCTGAAAAAGCTTTTGACAAAATTCAACATCCATTGATGATAAAAACTCTCAACAAAATGGATATAGAAGGCAAGTACCTCAACATAATAAAGGCCATATATGACAAACCCACAGCCAACATCATACTTAAGAGTGAGTAGCTGAAAGTTTTTCCTTTGAGATTGGGAAGAAGACAAGAATGCCCACTCTCCCCACTTTTACCAACATAGTACTAGAGGTCCTAGCCATGGCAATCAGACAGCACAAAGAAATAAAAGGCATCCAGACTGGTAAAGAAGAAGTTAAACTGTCACTGTTTGCAGATGATATGATATTGTACATAAAAAACCCTAAGGAATCCACCCCAAAAATACTAGGATTAATAACTGAATTCAGCAAAGTTGCAGGATACAATATCAATACACAGAAATATGTTGTATTCCTATATACTAATGATGAACTAGCAGAAAGAGAAGTCAAGAAAACAACTCTTCACAATTGCATCAAAAAGAATAAAATACCTAGGAAGAAACTTAACCAAGGAACTGAAAGACCTATACTCTGAAAACTACAAGACACTCTTGAGAGAAATCAAAGAAGGCACCAACAAATGGAAATACGTCCCATGCTCATGGATAGGAAGAATTAATATTGTCAAATGGCCATCCTGCCTAAAGCAATCTGCAGATTCAGTGCAATTCCTATCAAAATACAAACAGCATTCTTCAATGAGCTAGAGTAAATAGTTCTAAAATTCATATGGAACCACAAAAGATCCTGAATAGCCAAAGCAATCCTGAGAAGTAAGAATAAAGTGGGAGGGCTTATGCTCCCCAACTTCAAGCTCTATTACAAAGCCACAGTAATCAAGACAATTTGGTACTGGCACAAGAACAGACCCATAGATCAGTGGAACAGAACAGAGAGCCCAGATATAAACCCAAACATATATGGTCAATTAATATATGATAAAGGAGCCATGGATATACAATGCAGAAATGACAGCCTCTTCAACAACTGATGTTGGCAAAATTGGACAGCTACATATAAGTGAATGAAAGTGGATTACTGTCTAACTCCATACACAACAGTAAATGCAAAATGAATCAAAGACCTGAATGTAAGTTAGGAAACCATAAAACTCTTAGAAGAAAACATAGGCAAGAATCTCTTAAACATGAGCACCTTTTTCTGAATGCATTTCCTCAGGTGAGGGAAACAAAAGCAAAAATTAACAAATGGGACTACATCAAACTAAAAAGCTTCTGTACAGCAAAGGACACCATCAGTAGAATAAAAAGGCATCCTACAGTATGGGAGAATATATTTGTAAATGACACATCTGACAAGGGGTTAACATCCAAAACATATAAAGAACCATATGCCTCAATACCCAAAAAGCAAATAACCCTATTAAAAAATGGGCGGGGGATATGAAGAGACAATTCTCCCAAAAAGAAATTCAGATGGCAAACAGGCACATGAAAAGACGCTCCACATCGCTAATTATCAGTGAAATGCAAATTAAAATCACAATGAGATATCACCTCACACCAGTTAGGGTGGCCAACATCAAAAAGACTAGGAACAACAAATGTTGGCAAAGATGTGGAGACAGGGGAACCCTCCTACACTGCTGGTGGGTATATAAATTAGTTCAACCATTGTGGAAAGCAGTATGGAGGTTCCTCAAAAAACTAAAAATAGAAATACTGTTTGATCTGGGAATTCCACTCCTAGGAATTTACCTAGAAAAAAACACAAGTTCTCAGATTCAGAAATACATATGCACTCCTATGTTTATTGCAGCACTATTTACAATATCCAAGATATGGGAGCAACCTAAGTGTTCATCAGTAGATGAATGGATAAAGAAGATGTGGTATATATACACAATGGAATACTATTTAGCCATAAGAAGAAAACAAATTCTACCATTTGCAGCAACATGGATAGAGCTAGAGGGTATTATGCTTAGTAAAATAAGCCAGGCAGAGAAAGACAAATGCCACATGACTTCTCTCATTTGTGGAGTGTAACAATGAAGCAAAACTGAAGGAACAGAACAGCAGCAGACTCAGACTCCAAGAAGGGACAAGCGATTACCAAAGCGGAGGGGTGGGGAAAGGTGGGTGGGGAGGGAGGGAGAAGGGGATTGAGGGGCAGTACACATGGTGTTGTGGGGGATCACGGGGAAGACAGTGTAGCACAGTGAAGACAAATAGTGACTCTGTGGCATCTTACTACACTGATGGACAGTGACTGAAATGGTGTGGAGGAGACTTGATAATATGGGTGAATGAAGTAACTACAATGTTTTTCATGTGAACCTTCATTAAGAATGTATATCAATGATACCTTAATAAAAATAAAACAGTTTAGGTGTAAAATTTTTTAAATAACTGCTTCTGAAAATTAAGTCATATGCTATGGTTGTTTGATTTGCTCAGCATGCTTTCTACCTTCTTAGGGTAATAGCACCTGCTTTCTTTTTGGGAACCAGCCTTTTCTCTATGAGTTCCAAACTGAGCCAAAGTGAGTGCAGCCCAATTAGGCTGGACACCTGTCCTTGGAATCAGGTCCTTGAGCAGAGGGACAAGCTTGAGAAGGGTGGGATCTGCTTCCTCTGGGTGCTACCTGGATGTCCCAGGGGTTCCTGCCCCCAGAGCCTCCCGGTGCCTTTGTGTTTCCTGTCTATTCTCCAGCTGCCTTCGGATACTGTGGGCTCCCAGCTGCTCTTCCACATTTCCTTGACTTGAGTTCACAAAGAACTCCAACTTAAACGTGTATCCTGCGGTGTGAAACCTGGTAGGCAGAGCCCTAAGAGGGGAATGGGCAGGCAGAGGCTGTTTACCAGTGCTTACAGGTGCATTTCAATACTTTAGTAACTGATACAACTCTACAGCTGGGAACCAGCCACATACCAGCTCTGAATAAGTGCTCAAAGATAGGTCCAAAAGGAAACACCTTAGACCTTTAGCAGCTGATGCCGCTAGGGAAGTTAAAGGATGCTTATTCCATGCTCTACACAAGCCCATACCAGATGAATTTTTTACAGTGAATATATTTTTTGTGTGACTTTTTTTTAACCTAGCAAAAACAGCAAAGAATTGCCGCTCTCCACAAGCTCCTGGAAGACCATCCAGGATCCTAGCAAATTACTAACCTGACATTGTTGTATAAAATGAGAGATCCAGCACTTTTACAGCTCTAGACCATGATATTGGCCAGTGGGTGTGGCAGCCTCAGAGACAGTCAGCTACACCTTCGTGGTGCAGAGAGCATCTGAGAGTTCAGAGCCAGGTCCTCTCAGGGAGCTATTGAAAAGGAAGGTGAGCCATGATCTGATCACTGAAGTATCCTCTTTACTGGTCTTCCTAACTCTGAACCCTGATGCGGATGATAGAGCACCCTAAGAGGGAGGCGAGAAAGTCATGGGTCTTGAAACTAGTGTCCTGGAAGATTTCGAGCAAGTTTCACTTTGCTTTCAAATTGCACAGTAACTCTTCCAATTTCCTTCAAGAGGCAGTCTGAGGAACAATCTGAGCTTCTTCCAGGACTGGGCCCAGGACTCTGCCTTTTACTGGCTGTGTGACCTCAGGAAGTTACACAACCTCTCCATCTATCAGTTGTCTGATTTGTGAAATGGGGCGATAATAGTAGGAGCAAGATGCCCGGCATGTAGTGTTAGCTGTTATCATTCATCTAGATTCCTATTATTGAATTAAATGAATGACGCCTTCATAGAAAGACACTGGAAGAGAGGGGCTGCTTGGAAACAAAAATAAAGCATTTCAATTCACCTTGTGTTTATTTTTATGTCTGAGGTTTCTTAAACTAGAATCATATTAAAACTCTGGAAATGTCTACTTTTTTCACCTGGAGCCTCTCAGGGGAACTGACAACACTCTCAGCCCTCCCCTGTTTTGGCTGAAAACTTTGTTGGGGGTGGCAGGCGGCCTCCTGATCCCCTAGTGAGCAGCACTGTCACTGGCAGCTGAACAAGGGATGTGAATGGGTCAGGAAACCTACAAGGTAGTCACAGGGCAGCCTCATTCTTTATGAATTGGAGACCTCTCCCAACCAATAGGAATGAGGTGGTTCCTTAAAAACAAAGAGACAAATGGCCCAGGTTGGAAGGCCTGAGGGCCAAAAGAATCCAACAAGAATGGGGCAGTTTCGGAAGAAATACAAAATATAACACAGTAACAGAAACTGTTATATTTACACTAATAAATAAAGAATACAGTTCCCAGGATCCTTTGAGGTTGTGTGTGTCTATGCATCTAAACTAGGCTAATGTAAAGTAAGCAGAAATGAGCTTACATTCTTCTCTGTTTTTCTTCTCTACTGCCAGGAATGCATACACAACGGCTGGAGCACTGAGCAGCCATTTTGGACCATGAGGTAACCTTGTGCTAACATAGGGACAAGAGCCTGAGTCCCCAGTGATTTTGTGAAACTGCCATCCAGTACTGAACCGCCTACTTCCATATTTCTTTTATATGAGAGGGAAACAAACCTCTCATTTAACATACTCTATTTTTTTCCCTTTTTCTGATACAGACAGACAAATGTAATCCCAAATGACACAGAAATTTGACACAAATTATCTAATAATATTTTTTAAGTTTATGAGTGTACAATATGATCAGGGGAACTGATATTTGATACTGGTTCTTACAGAAAGGAATAATGAATATTCCAAATGGCAAATGAGGTATAGAGGGAACTTTTATAATAATAAGGGAATAATTACAATAGGATGGTTTTTTTAAATCTTAACTTTGTATGCAGTTATTACCACAATTTCAAATTTTATAAAGTAAACTGACAGACTCCTAGGAGAGAGAAACAAATCCACACTCTGTTGGAGATTTTTAACAGTCTCTCTCTTAGTAACTGAGAGAAAAAGCAAACAAATAAACAAAAGGCAGCAACACTGTAGAAGGTTTAAACACTCCAATTCTCTCCTGGGTATATTCCAAAGAAATGAGATCTTATGTCAACCAAAAGACATGTTCAAGAATATTCACAGCAGCAAATTGGAAACAACCTATATGGTTATCAACAGCAGATGGGTAAATAAATTATGGTAAGTTTATCAATTGACTGTTACACAGCAGTGAAAAGAAATGAACTGTCAATACAGTTCACTCATCAATCATATACATGTGGTATTAAATAAAAGCAATCAGTTACAGAGTACATAGTCTATGATTCTGGGTACATGAAGTTCAGAAATGGATAAAACTGCCCTATGATGATTACAGGTGAGAATGACACTTAACCCTTGATGGTTATGAGCTGGCAACAGAGCATAAGGGAGACTTTTAGGGTTCTGGAATGTTCCATATCTCCATCTGGGAGCTGATTACATGAATGCTTGAATGTGTAAAATTTCATCACATTTATCTGTACACTTTACTGTATATGTTATACCTCAATAAATTAAATAAATTAAAGAGGCATTATTTGTAAGTTTTCTGCAAATTATTTCCTATTTTCCCACATATCTACCATTTTATTTTCTTATAATTACATAAAGAAAAAGTAACTTTTTCTCTTCAAGTACTGTGCATTTACTTCCAAATCCCTCCAGTTAACAGTTAGTTGCAATAGAAATGTTTAATTTTCTGTATATGTGTTGACATGAAAAAGCTGGAAACCCCTGCTCTAGATTACAAGAAACCAATTAGGCTGTCTTGAGAGAACCTGGGAGTCACAGGATCAATGATGGAGTGTGCTGGGGTGGGACTGGGGAAGGACTGGGCTGAGGGAGGTGTGATGGTCAATGTGGTGTGTCAACGTGACGGGGTCACAGGATGCCCAGGAAGCTGCATAAATATAATTTCCAGATGTGTCTATGAGGGGTGTTTCCAGAACAGATCAGCCATGAGCCAGTGGACTCAGTAAAGCAGATGGACCTCCCCACGTGGGTGGGCAGCTATCAGTCTTGTCCTGCCACTGCCTGCTGTGAAGGGATGGTTAAGAAAGAGCCAGGTGAAAACTGCTTTGGATTGCCTGTGATGAAGGACTAGAGGATGTCATCCTCAACATTTCTCTGTGCACCCTATGTAAAGCCCGTTCAGGAAGAAACCCCTCTCAGGCTACAGTGACAGAAGAGGCTGTGCTCTTCTGAGAAGCTGGTTTGGGTTTACTGTATGATTAATGGTGATTTTCCCCACTTTGTCCTGGCAACTAGAGAGGGCCTTTGAACGGCACTGTGTGCTCACTCCACTGCTCGCTTCTCTTTATTTTCCTCCTTGCACTTCCTCTTACCCCACCTTCTCAACTATCTCATCTTCTCATACATATTCTTGGGGGCTGCCACAACAATTCTCTTAGGATATAAGTGGGGCATATAAATAAGAAAGCAGACGGACAAAAGAGGCAGTCCACTAAGATGGAAAAAGAGTGTAAAAAATAAAGGCTGATGAGACATTACTCCAAAGGTGTTATACAATAGCCAACAAGCATATAAAACAATGGTTAACATCACCAATCACTCAGGAAATGCAAATAAAAACCACAATGAAATGTTGCCTCATACCCATTAGGATGGCTACTATCAAGGAAGAAGAAAAGAAAGGAAAGGAGGAAGGGAAAAAAGGAAAGAAGGAGGGAGAGAGGAAGGAAGGGGAAAGAAAATAGTAAGTGTTGACAAGGATGTGGAGAAAAGAGAACAACTGCTATAGAAAAAAGTATTGAGACTCCCCAAAATATGATCTAGTATTCCCACTCTGGATATCTATATCCAAAAGAACTGAAAGTTGGGTTTGGAAGACACATTTGCACACCCATGGTTATAGCAGCATTTTTCACAATAGCTAAGAGGAAGAAGAAACCCAAATGTCCATCTGTCTAAATGACAGAGGAGTAGATAAACAAAATGTTGTGTATACACAAAATGGAATATTATTCAGCTTTTTAAAAAGGGAGTTCTAATGCATGCTGTAACATGGAGGAACCTTGAGGACATTATGCTAAGCATGAGAAGTTCTGGAGACTGGTTGCACAACAATGTGAATGCACCTGAGTCAACTGAACTGTACTCAGGAATGGCTAAGGTGGTAAATTTTATGTTATGTGTATTTTACACAGTTTTTTAAAGGAAAAGACAGGAAACGCAAGCTCATCTTTTCACAGATCTTCTCAGTATGCTTCCTGATCTCAGGCTGAAAGAAGCCGGTGGTTTCATTTGTAATCTGTCACATCCCATCCCTGCCATTTAGGAGAGAGAGGAGGTGTTTACATTCAACCAGTGAGGTTAAAAAGAAAGTCAATCACCTGGCTTGAATGTCAGTAAATAGTCAGGATTTGAAGAAGCCTTTCACTTGCATGATAATTCTTCCCACATTTTCTTTTTCCTAAGGTTGCCAAAACAATTTAACTGATCTCCCTGAATACATTATCAGAACCATGTTTATAAGACAGGATTTTTTTTCCTCTCTGTTTTTCTCTTAACATCTACCCCCTTGTTTGTACGTGCTTATGACAATGTACCTCCCACACACAACTAAAGAAGCAAAAATTTTAAATAAGTGTTTTATATTGAGGATCCAGGTTATTTAAAACACTGTGTAACTAAAGCAGCCTGATGGTATAAACAGGGAATGTAGTTAGTGAGTCAATGCTTTTCTAGATCATATGAGGCTGAGCAGTCTTTTTAGATGATTCATGTTTCATTCACTTTTTATTCAGGCATGACCACTGTATGTTTCTTTCACTTCCAACCTAAAGGCTATGCTAATGGGAGGTTCCCATTCCATGTGTTTTTGAAGTTTTGTGTAGGGTTAAAACATAAGTTGGTTCAGATACCTGATAGGACAAAAGCCAGAGTTAAATCAGGAAACAAAACCAAGTAAGAATGTGTCAACTAAAGTTTTCTGTGAATTTAAGAAGTGAAAAACTGTTCATTCCACTTCCACACATCACCTCACACCCAAGTATAAGAACTAAATTAAATTTAGATGGTTACCCCACTTGTTCTGTGAGCTTGCAAAATTTTCTAACTTTCATGTAATTTTTTCCACCCATAAAATAATCAATAATAATATATACTTCTGACTCAAGACATACAACACTGTTTAAAGAAGAGGGGATGAGCCAAGGGTTAACAGAAGCATTGAAATTGCCGTGTGACAGACTGGCAGGATGAGAAAAGCCTTCTTACCCAGGTTTACAAACATGGCAGTCAGGAGGTCTTTCCAGCTTGTGCCCATGGTGGGGACAGATTCTATTCCATTCATATGGGGCTGTGTTCCTCCAAATATTATCTGTATATATATATGGGGTCCCCAAAGATCTATCAGCATTTTTCTGATTGTTTAGTCTTTTTAGAGGAAAATGTGATCCAATACTTTTGTTTGCATAGATTTCAGAAATTTGAAGTATAATAGTGAATCACAACCTTCACAGACATTGTATTACATTCTTAATCTACCTTCCATCTCCATAGATTTTCCTATTTTGAACATATCACATATAAATGAAATCATATGTGACCTTTTCTAACTGTCTTCTTTCACTTAGCATGTTTTTGGGGTTCATCCATGTTTTAGCAATATTGGTGCTTTATTTCTTTTCTTTTCTAAGTAAAAAGTAGATGATAGAAATAGATATGATAGGTAGAAAGAATATACCAAATTTTATTTCTCCATTCATCAGTTGTTGAACATTTGGGTTATTTCCAGTTTGGGGTTATTATGAGTAATGCTGCTATGACCATTCATTTATTAGTTTTTGTGTGGATATATTTTCATTTTTCTTGGGTATATGTATAGATGTGGAATTGCTGGGTCATAGGGTAACTCCCTGTTTAACATTTGAGGAACAGCCAAATTGTTTTCCAAAGAGGCTACATTTTACATTCCCACCAGCAATGTATGAGGGTTCTAATTTTTCCATAAACTTGTCAACACTTATTATCTGTCTCTTTGGTTATAGTCATCCTAGTGGGTATGAAGTACTATCACTGCCGTTTTGATGAGCATTTCCTTCATGGCCAATGACATTGAGCCTATTTTCAGGTGTTTGCCATTTGTATATATTCTTTAAAGAAAGGTATATTAAGATCCTTTTTCCATTTTTTAATTGGGTTGTTTTTTTATTATTGAGTTTCAAGTTTTCTTCATATGTTCTAGATACAAGTCCCTAACTAGGTAAGTGACTTGCAAAATTTTTCTCCCATTCTGTGGGTTGTCTTTTCAGTTTCTTAATGGTGCCCTTTGCAGCACAAATTTTAATTTTGATGAAGTTTAATTTATCTACTTTTTATTTCTTGTGGTTTTGGTGCCATACCTAAGAAACCATTGCCTATTCCAAGTTCACAAAGACTTATGCTTATGTTTTCTTCTAACAGTTTTTCAGTTTTAGCTCACATATAGGTCTTTGATCAATTTTGAGTAAATTCTGCATATGGTGTGAGGCAAGGTTTCAACTCCACTCTTACACATGGGAATATCCAGTTGTTGCAGCACCATTTGTTGAAAAGACTATTTTTTCCACATTGCATTTTCTTGGCTTCTTTGTTTGAAGTATATTTCCCATAAATGTATTGATTTATTCCTGGACTGTCAATTCTATTCCATTGGTCTGTATGTCTATCATTACACCAATACACATCATCTTTATGAATAAATAGGTATAGCATGTTTTGTAATTGGAAAGTGTGAGTCCTCAGTTTTTTTTTTTTTTTTCAAGGTTGTTTCTGTACCCTTTCAATTTCCATATGAATTTCAGGATCAGTTTGCCAATTTCTGCAAAGAAGCCAGCTGGGA
Organism: Manis javanica; assembly: GCF_040802235.1. NCBI lineage: Eukaryota > Metazoa > Chordata > Mammalia > Pholidota > Manidae > Manis > Manis javanica. Next base: position 79,335,873 of record NC_133157.1, read on the forward strand.
TTTTGATAAGGATTGCATCAAATCTATAGATCAGTCTGGGGAGTATTGCCAACTCAAAAATATTGTCTTCTCAGGCACAGTCGCAGGGGGGCCATCAGATGAGAAATTGGGGATCAACAGAGGTGAGGCTTAGAACCTCGCCCCCCATGTTTTGAGACAAATCTTCTGCATCTGTGGATGTTTTGTTGCCCTTGTCTAGTTTGGATTAATACTTAGTCTATAGGCACACACTTGATCATCTACATTTGCTTTCTTACAGCACTAAACTATGTTTTCTACCTTTATCTTGCATCTACCTACCACTTCAGCATTTTATTAAAAATAATAATAATAATAAAAATAATAAGGAAGAAATGTGGGATTCACATATAAATCAAGTATAAAAATCAAATGAATATTCATATTTGACCTGATTGTTTATAGTTCATAATGCGTGATCAAAACCGAAAGTTTCTGTGATGACTGCCCTTGTACTGTTCACCATGTAAGAACTTATTCACTATGTAAGAATTTGTACACCATGTAAGAACTTGTTCATTGTGCTTCAGAAGATCCAAGACTGATGAGAATTAGACTTGGGGTGGATTAATGATTGTGCATTGAGTCCCCTGTACAGAATTTTATTGTTGTTAACTGTTAACAACCATTTGATCAATAAATATGAGAGATGCCCTCTCAAAAAAAAAATTTAACTTCTATTAATATGATCATTTAACTCCTACTAATTTATTCAAAAGTAATGACAACATATGACTGCACAAAACTTATAAATATGTTTATAGCAACTTTATTCATAATGGTCCAATACTGGACACAACACAGAAGTCTGCAGAAAGGGATGAGCAACTGTTACATCCAACAACATGCTTACCCTGAGTGAAAGAAGCCAGACACAAAATGTTATATCCTGTTTTATTTATGTAAAAATTCTAGAATAGGTAAGACTAATCAATAGTGACTGAAAGCATATCAACATGTCTCTGGTAATGGGGAGCAGAGAGGATGCTGGCCTGTGATTTTAATGCAAAGGGAACCAGGGAGCTCCTGGGATGCACATGTGCTGTATCTTGAATGACATTGTGGCTAAACGGATAAGCACGTTTGTTGAAATTCATCCAGAAGCATGTAAAATGCTTGCATTTTGTTTTATGTAATTCATATCTCAATGAAGTTGATTATTAAAAAAATATTGTCTTCTGAACCATGAAAAGACCTATTTCCATTTATTTAGATCTTCAGTTTTTTTCAGTAATGTTTTGTAGTTTTCTGAGTATAAGTCTTGTACTTCTTTTATTATTTCCTAATTTTTGTTTTTTTTTGATGCTATTATAAATGGGATTCTTAATTTCATTTTCAGATTGTTTATTGCCAGTGTTTAAAAATACAAATTGGTTTTTGTATATTGATCTGACAGCCTGCAACCTTGCTGACCTCATTTACTAACTAACAGATTCATTGTGGGTTCTTTAGGATTTTCTATATACAAGGTCACATCATCTGGAAATAGTTTACTTACTCCTTTCTAACCCGAATGCCTTTTACTTCTTTTTCTTATCTATGTGCCCCAGCTAGAACCTCTAGGAGAATGCTGAATAGAAGTGGTAAGGGCAGACTTCCTTGCTTCCTGATCACAGGGGAAACATTCAGTCTTTCACCACTAAGCAGGATATTAGCTATGTGGTTCCATAGATTCTCTGTATCAGGTTGAGAATTTTGCATTCCTAGTCTGTTGAGTAGTTTCATGATGAAGAGATGTTGAATTTTGTCAAATTTTTTTCTGCACCAATTGAGGTAAAAGAAATCATTGTGCCTATGTGCAAACTTGGCTCTGTGGCCTTTTTAGTTATGAAAATGTGGAGAAAGTTCATAGCCATTATTTTCAGAAGAACAAGTAACAGCCTACTTTGAGGTTTGGCTAAGATCTGGGATTTTGTCTGTGGAGCACTCCTGTGCATCTATTTGAATTGTCAAAATTAAACCACTAGCAAGGACTCCTTTGGAAAAGAAGAGGTGCAGACATAACCTCTTCTTAATGAGACGTGCCAGACCTGTAAGGCACCTGCCCTATCCCAGTTATCCCAGTAGCTGTTTGCTTCCTAGGGAGGTGCTTGAGTGCATCGGGAGGTGTTCCAGACCACACTCCATTTCAACCTGGTGACATGGGCAGCTGCGTATAGGAGCCTTCCCACAGCCACCATTACCAGATGAGACTTACAGTGCAGGCTGTCCTCTATCCGGAGGGGATCTGGACTTGGGTCACTACAGTAACACATGCAGGAGGCAGTGTCTCACTGAGGGTCTCTTCAGGTTTCCAGGGCACCATGTATCTCAGCTAGTGTAACAATTCCTGCAGTAGACAGACACCACCTAATACTGAACCAAGGTTCAGACTCAGAGTTGACTATTGGTAATAGCTGAGCAACCCTGAGGCAACCAGGACCCAAAGCCAAAACTTCTCTCTGGAAGCCAAAAAATGTGAAATTCTGCTCTTAGGGGCACTTCTGAGTTTTGCTGTCCTAGAAGCAAGCACAAGAGGAGCATTTCACTGACTCTTGAGAGCCAGATATGCTCTCCACCCTTCCCTTCCCTTCCCTGCTTTGTGCCTGGAAGATTGGCACGCGTGGGCCAGCTCAACTGATACCCTTGCTCTCTGTCTTGCTAGTGGAGTTTGGTCACTAGCAGGAGATCGGAGGGCAAGAGAAGAGGGAGGGAAGATCATTTATTATCCTGATTCCCTCCCTCTCGGGTCAGCAAGGGTTGTCTGTCTCTCTTCCTAGGCATTGCTATCCTTACACCTTGCTAGCTTGCTCTCTCTTCTTCTGTACCACCCTGCAGAAAGGCTCCTCCCCTCCCCCTCCCCCCTCCCCCCAGCTAACTGGAACTAGGACACTGCCCCTTATTGTTTTAACTGCCCCGTCTGTATCTCTATAAAGAGTCCCTTTATCCAACCTTTTTCAAATGACCCAACCTGAATTTGCTGTTTCCTGCCACCCATTTGACGAGTATAACAATTCTGAGGTCCTTTGACATTTGGGGACAAGAGCCAAACTTTCTGATAATCATTCTGACTTGAACTTGGAAAGACATATGAACTTATTTTTTTGCATTGCTTACACATCTGTCTCCCTATCTGCCTGGGAGCACCTGGAGGGTGGTTAACCTTAAAGTAAAATGTGCCAATTATTTTACTAGCAAAAATGGGTTTATTCGGAAATAGCAGAGAATTGAAATTAGGGACATGCCAGCTACAGTAAAACCATCGGCATGTCTGGAGAACAAAGAAGAGGACCACTCTTTTATAGAGGAAAGGGGGAAACTGGGAGGACTGTAATATGGACTTGGAAGGTACCTCCTGTCCTCCAAGGGGATCTTCAATTGACAAGGAGCGGTAGGGCACAACAGCTCCCCCTGCTGGTCTCCTGACTCCTTTTTAGTGAGGTTCCCTTTTACTAATTTTCACACTTCTACTTTTGATCAAATCTTTCCTCAAAAGCATTGCTGATCAACAGCCCATTTCCATATTTGGTGGGTTTTGCCCCTCAAGGCCAAGAAGGACCTTCTGTGATTGTCCTATCCTTCATTGGAGGGAAAGTGAAAAGCAGTTGTAAATCAGTTAAGGCCGCACTGAAGTAACAAGAAAGTTGCAGGAGGGAGAATTCTCAGACACCTTCCATCTAAAGTCTTTATCCCCTCAAGGTCGTAAGTGTTGGAGATCTCAAAGCATTGAGCCAGTGTCACCTAATTGGGCACTTGGCTTTCTAAAAGCTTTACAGGCAACAAAATACAAAACTTGAAATAATTATACAAAAAAAAAGTAAAATGACAATTTCAAATTGTATGATGGTTCTAAACCAGAACCTTAGGTCTAACAGTAGCCAACTGAACATATTTATTGGCACTTACTCCAACTTAGGGGAGAAAAGTTCTCCCTATGGAGGCAAACCCAGAGTCATGTATGTATGCTTCCTGGGAAGTTCCCACTCAAAGCAGCCATGGGAGCAAATTAGTGAATAATGCAAGAACACACTGAAAGAATTAACTGGGTGCATTTGGAAAGACACAGTGCTTGTATAAACATAAAGCAATAGCTAATGAACTTTTTGCAAAAACAGCAAAACTTCAAAGATGTATTAAGACACTATTGTTATCTCAAAAGAACTGTTTGGAAACAAATGTCATCTGATAATACAGCATGTAAGGTTGCAAATTCAGAGACCATGAATTTGGATAAGAATCCAAAGTCAGGTAATAATTCAGGTGAAAGAAATCCTTTTGTGAATTCATCCTAATCCTTCAGGAAAAGTTCATGGGATCATGATGAGGCTGTTTCCAAAAAGGCCATAATAAAAAGAAGAGTAAAAACTCTTCTAGGTGTTCTGCTTGCTGCGTGGACTGGCGCTGCTGCTGTCACTCTTTAGGCTGTCGTCTCTGAGGACCCTCCCCGCTTCTTCACTGTAGTGGCCCAGGGTTGGCACAGAAGTGTGCTTTCTGCTTCTGTGCCCTTGAGGATTTTAGATGCTTCATAAAGTCTTCTGGAATGACAGTACCTAATCCTTTGGTCCTGTTCTCAGTCTGACAGTCCAGACACCAACTCTCATTGTAGCTACTTTGGCATTGAAGGTCAGTCTTTCAGCAGGAAGTCACCACGCGGGCACACGTGCTAGGACTCCAGTAGATGTCCCTGTGGGGCCTGGGGAAGGATGGGGAGTGCGCTACTGTAGTCACACGTCCGCACACTCTCCTTCTCCAGAAGGGCCGCAAGAACCAGTTGCTGCTGTCCAAGGGAAAAGCTGAAGCTTCCTAAACATTTCATCATTGAATATCATTGGGTTTCTTTAATGACATAAATCAACATAAGATCATGAAATGGTTCTGAACACTTGAGTAGAAAGAGGCAGTAATGATCTCAACACCCTGGATATTTCCTTTCTCCCATGTGCTTCCATTTCATCTCTGTTGGAGGTTGTTGATGGACTCAGGCCATGCAGACATTGTGGCCTGGGCAACACCCACCATCCTAGGAAGAAATGTGGACAGTATTTGTCCTCTGTGTCAAATCAACTTTTTATTTCTCCAGTAGCATTAAACATATGAAGATACCTACATTTGTATGGACTCTGAATAAAGAGGAATTCATTCGTCCAGCAAATGTTAATTGTGCATTCATTGGGCAGGCACTGAGGGAGACAGAGCAGTATTAAATACAGACCCTGCACCTCACACCCAGAAAGTGCCCTGGGGAGCAGATATTACCCACTCGACCCCAGGACGTGGCCACCTGGGATTTTTTTTTTCAGTAAGGAAAGCCTTTTCACTGAATGAGCAGTCTGCATGAGTGCTGGTCACTTGAGCCCTTCACTTGCCATGGTGCTTTTTGTCCCTGGCCCCTCCAGGTGTTGGCCAGCACAGGCTTCACAGTGTAGCCACTAGATCAATAGCTCAGTGTCTGCTGTTGGTTTAATCTTTACACACTACTCAAGTTCATTCCACCAAAAATTGAAAACAGGCCTCATATTCAGGACACTTAAGTAAAAATGACACCTTATGCCCTACTTCCCATTTGAGTCACAACCAACATGGGGATGGTCATGTGCATCCCCTCATTAAGAGCATGTTTCATGTGCCATAAACTCTCGACAGGTCATGGTCAAGCATAGAGAGGACACTGTTCACTGCAGTCCAGGGCAGTGTGTGATGAATCCCAGGGTGATAGGCCATGAGCAGGAACCAGTGTGCATGAGAGGAGGATGAGCAGCAAGGTGTAAAGAGACCCAGGAGGCTTCATGGAGGAAGCACGATTTGGGTGCAATCTGAAGGGGGAATCACATTTTAATAGAGATAGGTGTGAAGGCTGTTGGGACATAATGCGACTACAAAGAAAAATTCCCGAGGGTGCAGGGAGAATACAAGGCATGCTTGTTGGGAGAGGACTGGATGGACCAAACTCTCTGCAAGAGGCTTCAGAGGCCAGTCCAGGAAAATGGGCTGCATCCAGCCTTTGGAGGGCCTTGAGGGAAGGCAGAGGAGTTGCCTTTAACTCTCTGAAAATGAGCAGTCCAGGTCAGACACGGGGCCCCTCCACCTTTGCCCTCAACCACCTGTCAGCTCAGTCATGTTCAGTCAACCCCAGTGTGAGGTTTGTGCTTCACTTGGCATACACCTTGCACAAATACCCATCAGCAGGTTTGGGCCATAAAACTTAAAAGCTTAACATGTCAGGCAAATAGGGCACTCAGTGCCATCACAGGAATATCATGTTCATTTTTAGTTCTCTAATGCAGGCATTAAGTAAGGCTGATGTGTACAGTCCTGAACAGTCTCGTGCTGGATTAACTGTGCCACTGCTTTCTGTGCCAAGGTGGCAAGGCCTTTCTGTGAGGACAGCTGCTCCTGGGGTGGAGTGTGAGCAGCAGTATTTGAAATGGCCCTCCTGTGTGCTGAGTGTGCTTTTCCTGGGCTGCGTACACCTCCACTTAGGCTGGCCTCTAGGCTGTGGCCATTTGTGGATCCTGAAATGGCTCAAGGAAGCTGAAGCAAGTGGTTGCCAGAGAGCAGGTGGCACTCTAAGGACAAGGGAAGGAGACAGCAGTTCGTAAATTATTCAGCTCAGGAAACGTCTGTGTTATTGATGCGCAGAGACCCACTCCCTAACCAGCAGCTTGTTGAGAAGTTAGGAGATTATTTGTATATTTGTCCAACGGTGGTAGAGAGGAGAGTGGGTCATACTCTAAGGTCACAGCAGCTCGCTTCTCTATGTTATCTGGGGAAGTATGGCTTGGCTACACCAAGGCAACCAATAACTTTTTAAAAAATGGGGCCATTTATTTTGGGCTACATTTCTAAAGAGTTTCATTTAATTTGGTTTTGGGATAAGGAGGTATCAGTAGATAACTTTTCCTTTCTTTAATCCACAAGGCCTAATACAGAGAATAACTTAGTTTCCATTCCTGAATTAGACTGCAGAAGCCAGTCTTGAGAATTCCATGTTTGCCGCAGATACTGCCCAAAGTAGACGGTGCCTTTGTAAGTAATTAAAGCAATAACTGTGCCTTACAGTCAGGCCTTAGGCAGGCGTCATTTCAGAAGGGAGATGGTCAGGTGGCGGGGGGTGAGGTGGTTCCTCCCAGGACTGTGCCCTTCTGTGTGGCCAGCGTAAAACCACGTGTTCTGCTAAGCCCACAGGCTTTCCAGAGTTAACAGAGTGTGGGAGAAAGATCCTTAAGTTACTTGATGAAATGTGTGCTTCAGGAGGGAAGAGGTCCCCCAAGGAGCATTCAGTTATCCCTGCTCAGTTAGATCTGGGAGCTTGCTTGGGGGGTGGACTACCCATGGCCATTCTTGGGGTGGGGGCTGCCCTCCCTCCCCTCCATCTCAGGGAGTACGTGGGGCTGCTTTGGTCTAAACCAAAATCAAGAGGTGTAATAAGCAGGACAGACTAGATGATCGCGAGGTGTCTAGGGAGTCATGAGGAACATGCTTCCTGTTGTCCTTGGTGTAGTTTCAGTCTCATGCAACCCTGGGTCAGCTGACTGCACTAGAGGGAGGTGCCAAAGGTTAGAAACAGCTGCCAAAGGACACGGCAAAGGCCGATTCCTTCCTTAACAGAATGTGCAAAGCCCACGTTTGTTGGACCCAGGCTCTGGTTAGAGTCTGAAGCTGTGGTTCTAACTGGCTTCTGGTTCATTGCCCATTTGTGGGTAGCCAGGTCCTACCCTGTCTACTGTGTCTGGCAGTGGAAATGGCAGGCTGAGGGGCTGGTGCACATGGAAGGCTTTCCCAGGCTGAGGGAGTGCTCCCTGACAGACACTGCAGCCCTCAGCACCTTCTGAGACCAGGAGCTGGGATAGGCAAGGACTCAGGCAGCCTTCTTCTCCCTCCCAAAGGGCCATCCCATGGCCCTGGGCTATACAGCGATTGCCCTGTCACCCCAGTGATGGCTGTATTGGTCATAGTGACTGAAGCAGTCCTGCCTGGAAGGCCCTCTGGGTGGGAAAGGAGGGTCCTGTATGCCTGTGCCGCCTTGATTTCTGCCTTGCATTGCCCGCTCTGCAGGGGGCCAGTGATCAGTAGAAGAAAGCAGGCATTCTAGCAATAAGTTTTAACAGTTACCTCAGCTAAGGCTGAGATGCCCAGGCTTGACTTGAAGTGTGCTGTGAGGAAGGCCACTTTAAGGCCATTTACTCATGGCCAGTGTTGGCCTCAAGGCCAAAGCACATCTGACTGCAGAGCAGAACAGTGACGACTCTGCTGGGTGAGGCCTGTTGTCCAGTTGTGCAGCTGGGCACCAGCAGGTGATATGCCCTGTGTGACACAGCTTCAGAGTCTAGTCTGGGTCCTTTTATACCCATCCAGAACATTCCTTCTTACAGCACATGGCGATAGGCTGAAAATGTTATGTAAAAAAAAAATGTTCTATGATCTCCCATCTTGTCACAGTATGTAAAAATGTTACTGGGGATTTGGTAACTGGTCTGTGGCCTGTTTGACGTGAGGAATATTAGAGGTTCTCCACATCCACCTTAATGTCAGTTCTTCAGAAGTGCTGAGCTCACACCTTGCAGAGGCCACTGTCCTTGCTCTTGCTGTACCGCGCTCCCTCCAGGACCATGGACAGTGGCTTTCCCAACCTCCTGAGGCTCCTGCAAACCTGTTCAGCGTTGGCCTGCAGCTCTAATCACATTCTGTCCATTCCCCTGCTCTCTGTCTTGATGGCACACATCACTGTTAGAATCTCGGAGTTCTATGCAAAGTCTGATGTCTGGAATAAGTGTTGACTGTAGTGGATCTTGCAGTCTCCCAGCATCTGGCTATGTGGATCAGGAAATTCAGTTGGATAAAAGAGCTCCAAATTGCAACTTGTCATCCCTGTGTTTTCTCAATTTAAATTGACCCTTTCATCTAATTCATGCTTAGTTTGAGAATAGGTAGACAATTTTATTTAGCCGCTTTCGAGGGTCTCAGAGTGTGTTACACATTAACCTTGAACGTTAGAATGAGAAAGGTGTCAGAGGTTGCAAACCTTTTGAAGGGATTCCTTTTACACCTGTTGTTTCTCCTCACATGCGGGGATCAAAGAGATAGCACAGTAAAGTCAGAGGTTAGACCAGGAGTATGTTTTGGCTCAAAGTATGCCATGAATCTAAAGGTAATTTGACTGGTTGAAATGACACAGCCACATGAAACCAGGAAGTGGCCAGGAGCACTGGGATAAAATCGGCAACCGCATGGCCCTCCGAGAAGGGCGAGTGGACGTTATCTATTGAAAGTACAGTTGCACAAACCTTTCAAGCTAGCAGTGCTACTTCTAAGAATTTTTCCTCTGTACAAAGATTTCCACTGCAGCATTATTTGTAATAATGTTAGAATCTACCATTCTAATTAAGTAAATTATGACAAATACATACGATGGCATATTCAAAGATTTTGAAAGAATGGAGCCATTCTGTATGTGTTGCCCTGGAGTGATCCCTAAAGTGCATGGTTCAGGGATGGGAGGGAATAGGCTCTTTAAAAGAGTAAGGATCGCAGTTCAAACTGGGAAAATGGAGGCTGCGTCCGGGTTGGTGGCCGATTCCGCCGCGGGCCGTGGCAAGAAGGGCCGGGACAGACGTCCGGCCTCGGTCTCCGCCACCCCTCGAGAGGCCGTCCGGGTGCGCTGCACCTCGAAGTGGGCCGTGACGGACATGCTGGAGCTGTGCGGCGGCTTCGTGCAAAATCTCGGGGACGCGCTGCCAGAGGAGATTCAGGAGCTCGTGCCGCGAGTCCTTGCCTGCACTAATTGAACAAGGAAATGGATTTTCCGAAGTTTTAAAGATGCAGCCTATTATCCAGCTCCAGAGAGTCCACCAAGAAGTCTTTTCTGGTTGTTACGGGAAACCAGATGTCAAACCAGAGAGCTTTGTAACACAAATAGAAACTGTACCCACAGAGGCTTCCACCAGGAACACTGCTGACCTGGGACTGAAAAGAAAGCAAGCTAAAGACTGTCCCCAGAGAAAATGGTATCCATTGCGGCCAAAGAGAATTAATCTTGATACATACGCTTTTTTGTTCTTTGGGAGTTGAAATTAGGCACTATCAACATTTAGATTATACCTCAATGCCGAGGCAGGACCTCATTTAAAACAATAAATAACTCTTTAATGATTCCTTTATACAAATGTAGTAGCTCTATGCTGGGATATGATGTAATATTATTGTATTTCTTTCATATGTAGTTGATGAAAATCATATTTTAAAACCATTGGCACAAAGCCCATCAATGCACATTAAGACTGCAGATTTTTACTGTCCTTAAATGCCATCACCTCTTGCCTGCCTTCTAGCTTTTTTGGAATTTCACGAATCACATATTCTGTTGGATTTTTGGGATATATGTCTTAGAAAAAGCACTGTGTAACAGTTGTCTTTATTTAAGTGCTGAAAGTAACCATCCCTTCTGCCTAGAGCAGATGCAGTTGTTTTTTGTTTTTTGTTTTTTTCATTGCAGTTTGACTTATCATATTAATGTACAGATGACAAGACTGGCTTTGGCTTTGTTACTCCAAGTTCAGTTAATATGGATTTGGGGGATTAATTTTAGGAATTTTTTGTTTTTGCTTTGCTTTGTAAGACAAGACTATTATTTCTGAGAGACTTTGTCGAAGAAATAAAAATTGGCATGTAGCTAATGATTCTTGCCCATACTATTGTTTTCAATAGACCTTTTAACTTTTAAACATAATTTGATAGTCTGTTTTCAGGATTTCTCATTATTTCTTTGTAGACAATTCCAGTTCACAAATATATATATATATATTAGATTAACCCATTAACAAATTATCACTATGGAACAAAGATAGATGCAATCATACTGAACTTTTTTACATTTAAGAATGTTTATATGTCAAGGATGTAATAATCATTGGTAGAAGTCTGAGGAAGTTATATTAGTTGTACTTACAACATTTAACTACAGTTTCTTATAGCTCTTATTGGGTCCCTTACTCACACTAATACAATGTAGGCAGGGGCAACTGTTTCCCCATTTGATGACTGTATACCTTCATTCATTTGCAGAGGAATTTACTGATCATGAGGTTGGAAAATCTGTACTTGCTCATTATGTCTTAATAATTTTAAATGTCTAAATGTGGCAGAAAGTCTGTCTTGGTGAAGAAAACTTGCAAAGCCACTTTAGTGCATTCTGTATTTTAAATTTGAGATTTGTATGTTTGTACACAACATTGTGTTTTTTATTATAGTGATATACAAAGACTGAAAAAAAAAAGAGTAAGGAGATAGAGAAAAGTGTGTGTGGAGGGGTATATATGTGTGTGTATATACACATGCCTAGAATATCTCAGCAAGGATACACAGAATCTGTCAACCTTGGTGGCCTGTGGGAAGAGAGGTGGGAATTACTTTTCACTGTATACCTTTTATACCTTTTGAATTTTATACCGTGTACATGTATTATCTATTAAAAAAATAGAATTTCTAAATTTTAATTTTGTTTACTTTTCTAAAAAATACAAACAAGACAAAAGGTTCTCATTCAATAAATCTGCTTTCCTTAGGAGTTCAAAGCCCTCAACCAAAAGTAAACTCCTTTTCTTAGGACTTCGGGGAAATCAGGAAGTAAAAAGGAGTCATTGTCTTCTGGTGGCAGAGTTTTGGGGAGAAGCGGTGAGGATGGTTCTGCCCTGGTTGTGTCAGTGTGTGGGGGTGACTGAGGGGATGGGTGTGGGAACAGTCTGTGAAGCAACCACATCTAGAGAACACACTAGGGCTGAAGTGGAGGGCTGCCTTCATCTCTTGAGGGTCACAGCACAGCCCATTCCTTTGGCTGTTTGGGCACAAAAAAATGGACAAGGTACTGCTGAGCTGTGGTCTGAGGGGAGCTGTGTGTAGAAGCCTGCTGTGAGTGGCCCTTCACCAACCCTCCTCCCATAGAAACAGAACTGACCTGTCTGGCTCCGGCATGGCCATGTGGCTGGCCTCAGGAAAGAAATTGTGATAGCTGTTCTAAAACAGCCATGGAAATCCATTTGTTTGCCAAGAATTGGTTTTCAGATAGGTATCCAACCCAGTTGTGGCCAGCAGAGAGGCATTCCTGCTGATAATCAGCACAAGATGCTTTGGGAAAGCTTCTGTCCTTGAAAGTTATGGGGGAAGAACAAGGAGGAGCAGCCCTAGCCATTTTGGTATGACTAAAAAAGACATCTCAACACTGAGCTTGGAAGAGTGAAGACTTGATGAGCTTCTGGACCAGCCTGGGGACCATTTGCCTTCATGTTTCTTGTTCCTGAGACAAATAATCCCTGACAACTCACACATTCAACCAACAAATATTTGAGCTTCTACTGTGGGTCAGGCTGCGGGAATAACAGCAGTGAACAAAGCAGGCAAAACAAACTGCCTGCCCAGCTCTACACTCCACTGGGGAAAACATGCAAACAAGGTGAATATGTAAACTATCCTACATGTTGCTTCAATGTGCTGATTAAGCAAGGAGTGTACGGCTTGGTGGTGATGCTTGCAATTTTGTGAATAGTTAGTAACTATTACTTCACATTCTTTACTGAAAACTACCTTGGCTTTAATTCTGGAAATCACCAGAGCAGCAGTTAATTTGCTGGCTATTAAAGAGACTGCACTTCATCCCTCCCTCAGTGACTGCTCAGTGCTCAGAAGTTCCTGCTTGATAAAACATCTCCAACCCTTATTTCTCCTGACTTTGGGTCACCCTGATTTTCTCTGAATTCTGTAAGTTGCACATTACATACTTTTGTTGTATTTTTGCCGTGTATATACCAGGTACTGTTTTTATGGTTTAAATACTATGGGTACAGTTTCTTTGCACTAATTTAATATTGGTGTCTCTGAAAGACAATGTTTAGGTTTTCTCAGGCTTATTCAGGTAAGAGATAAAGTATGTTTTGCATTTTTCTAGATTTGCGGGCTTTTCTGTTTTAGAAGTTTGGATCACAAGTGTTTTTATGATCAATATGCTCTTTAGAAAATACTAAAAACAATTGTTCTTTAGCATATCTTTTCTTAGCAGTAAAGAAATATAAACAAACAAACTTCATGACTAGTGATGGGGTCTGACACAAAAGTCACATAGTACCTGTGAGGGACGTTCTAGCCAGAGAGAGTCCTTGTGTAAAGGTCTGGAGGTGGACGGATGCCCAGCAGGTGACAGAGAACCCTGTGTGGACACACTGTTGGACAGTTTGCAAGGGATTTTAGTGCAGATCCCTCTGGCCACTGTGCTGACTACAGACCACAAGGGAGGCAAGGGCAAAACCAGGGAGCCCAGTAAGAGGTGACCAGTAATCCAGGTGAAAATATACCTGAAACAAAAGTTTTAAAAGACAATGCTTACCCTTTTTATACAACACTCTGATTTCCCATGTTCTGCTTAACTTTTTAAAAATGCTGAGCATTGGATTATTGTCTTCTACTCTCCACCTCCCAAGAGGAGACACTTTGTCCTGGCATCCTGGCAGGTGGAATGTACTTCCCCACCTCTTGACCTTGGGCTTCTGCTTGGTCTATGCGTTGTTAGCAGACTTGATGTGAGCAAAGGTTTGAAGATGTGCCTGTGTGCTTGGGCTTGCTCTCCTGCACACCTGTCTTGAGAAGAATGTACCTTGCTAGCCCAAGGAAGTTGAGGGACATATGGAGCAGGCATAGAGCCACCCTGCCACTTAAAGCTGAGCCCAGAAGAGCCCAGCCTGAATCAGTTAAATCCCAGGCAACTCTTAGACACTGCAGCAATAAATCAAGTCTTGTTGCTATATATCTTGGAGATTCTGTAGTAATTTTGTACAGTTACTGAGAACATAATTGACTGAGGCAACCCACTGGACTGAATTCATGATAGACTGTGACCTGGAGTTTAAGACACTTTCTGTACCATCCAGCATTAGGTGAGGTGCCAGAGAACAGGCCTCTGGGGATGGTGGCCACTTGTGGAATAGATGTTCACAGAGGACCATCCTGATCAGCAGCCAGAGTCCCGTCCAACATGCCTGAAGAAACGTGGAAGACATGGCAGAGGGAAGGAAAGCAACATGCTTTACACATGATTAACTTTATAAAATAAAGCTTTAGGTTTGCTACATCCATCCACAAGCCAGGAACTTTGCCGCACTGGATTCTGACACAAAAGACTCTTTAATGATACCTTTCTCAGCAAATCAATCCCAGCAGGGAAGAAATTAATTCTTCTCAGAGCCTCCCAACACCATCTTCATCATGTTTCACGAGCAAAGAGATCTGAGGCAGAACAGAGACATTGTGCTTATTAAGGAAGTCCCTGGAATGTTCATTGTAAATCAGAAGTTTTGTCAATAGACTTCTATTTCTGATGCTCTATATTAAAAGAAATTACAAACACATTCATACACAAAGTCAGTCATGAACCAATCTGTTTCGGGAATTGAACATTTTTGTTAATTATAGTGAGGAGGGAAGGCTTCATTAATTGAAGAAAAATTTCAAGTCTGAAAGGTCAACAGAAGTTACCACCAAATGAGCAAGCAAACAACTTCCCATGAAGAAGGACTCAACATAAAGGGTTCCTCTGCCTGGGATGCTTCCGTGATGATCCCACATTAGGTCAGGCCCAGGCCAAATTAGCATGACGATAAAGCATCCTAAACAGCAGAGTAAACCAAAACTGCCACAGACACACGCCTCAACCACACCTTGACTCTTCCGCTAGGGCTCCTGCCTGGAACCCAACTAAAACACACACAGACCCATACCAGGCATAGGTCTTGTCCTGCAAAATGCAAGCAAGCATTGAAACGTGGAGTCCAGATTTCTGTTGGGTTCCCTGCATTTTTCCCATGTTGGATACAGACTTCATTAGGTCCAGATATCTGTTCTGCCGTGTCTCACCCTGTGTCCTCTTGGAGCATGCTTAAATGAGGACAACACTTACCATGTAGGATAGATGCAGGATTAAATCAGCATTTATATATAAAACCTAGTACAATGGCTTTACATAGTGAGTGCTCGATATACAATACTCTTAAAATTTATTCCTGATTGTGTTGTTTTATGAAGGAGATTAGCAGCACCTGGTGTCTTTTGCTTGAGAGGGATAAAGCTCTAAGAGCCTGAGCTGGAGCCCCAGCCCTAAGAACACAAGGGCAGGTGACTGAGCTGCCACTGATAACCTGTCACACCACCTCCAGCTTGTCACTCCCCCTATTCCCTTCTTCCCTACCTTGGTTCATAGAGGATTTGTGGTGGCTTGTAGGAAATGCACAGAATAGGATAGTATAATAAAAATGGAATATAAAACACTAGGACAGGAAAACCTAAACAAGAATTGGAATTATAGATGGCTAGAAACATGACACACAAATGGCAGGTTACCAGTTCCTACACAGATTCCAAAGTTAGGCCACAAATTTGGTTCTATTATTCCTCCTGATCAAAATGGAAATGGAAACATAGTTAGTTAAAAGCTCTCATTATCATAAGAAAACATGTCTTCACAGAGTATCATCAGATAACTTTACATCTTTTTGTGAAATGCATTGATAGGTTTCATAAGACTGTTTCTGGAAGCATCTTCCAGAGAAAGAAGAAAATTCCAAGGTAAGGACTCCAAGAAGGCTCACAATGTCCCAAACTCCTCAGCAAAGGAACACTTGGGCCCCGTACTCCTCCCAGATGCCCTGCAGTCCCCCAGTGGGGCTGAGACCCAGCACAGCTGAGACTGCAGGTGGTTTGAGGTTATATGGGGCCCAATTGCAAAAACAAAAAATTCTGGAAACAGAGGTTGTTTATAACTCATTTGATGACAAAATGTGATCTGACCCAGTATGAAGGTATTTTTAATTCTTTTCTCACCATGTAAATATTCATACACACAAACCTCCATGTGTTTGATTAGAGGCTGGTGCCCCAGACCCAGTGTTATCTAATTTATATACTATACACCACATTGCCTTTCTAAAACCTAAAAACAAAAAAAAACATAAACCCCAAAACCCATCTGGTCCCAAAGATCCTGGAAAAAGCCCTGTGGACCTACATTCTCTCACAAACCCCAAAGCACAGGTCCTCTTAAGCTTATACATACCTCAGACATCAAGTGAGCCGCGGGTAGAGTGGACTGTTTTGTGTAAATTAAAAAGCCAAATCAGTAGGCAGCCAGCCCACCTCCAAAATCAGGGACACTATGGCCAAGATGATGTTGTCCATGGACCTCCCTCCTCTAAGCCCTTGGATTCCTACATAACTGGGACACATTTAACATTTTCAGAAAAGCCAAGACTCTGTGGCAGTTTTCAGGGGGTTGTTGTTGGTGTTTGTGTTTTGGTCCTGCAAAAGGCATGTTCCCATCTCAATGATATACATGCATGTTTATGTGCATATGTGTGTGTGTGTGTGTAAGATCATTATTTGTATGATTATTTGAATTCTTTGAATAATTCCAAGACTAGAAATCAATACTTCAAAAGTATGTTCATTACACATACAAGCTAGTATGGTGAAATATGGGAACATTTCTCACAGCTGCTCTTCCTTGTACAGAAAACTTAGGGAAGACCTCACCAGGGGTTCTCAACGCTGGCTGCACAGTGGAACCACCTGGGGAGCTTTAAAAGGCACTGCTGCCTAGTTCTCAACACCCAGAAATGCCAAGTGAATTGGTCTAAAGAGCAACCTAAGATTCAGCAGTGTCTCTCACTGATTTTTTTTTTAAAAAAAGACCTAGCAAATTGACTAATATATAAATTCCCAGACCTCTTCTCTTAGAGGCTGACTCAGTAGATATGGGTTGCACTGGACACTTTTCTTAAAAATTATAAGTTCAGATGTTCCTCATCTCCCAAATGGGACATACCACCTTGGAGATTTGGGAAGGTAAGTTGGACTGGGTGGAAGGATGGGGGAAGGTTGTTTGATGACGGAGACAGTCGCCCAAGTGGGTCCCAATACAGACCTTCTCTGAGAAATAGGGTATTAGAAGAAAGGCAGCTTCAACTCATGTCAATTCAGACCAATTAGCAGTAACTGCCTCAAGTGCTGTCTGAAAAGGATTCTGAGGCAGAGGTTCTCCTCATAGGGCAAATAGGCCATTACCGATCAGCAGTGTCTGCCCCACACAGAGAAGCACAGAGATCCGCACACGTGCCACACGTCAGCTGTGTCTCCGGAGAGCCTGTGGCGCTGCAGCTCCTTACAGTCTGGGCCCGGTGGTATGGCTCCCACATCACCGACCTGTGGCTGAGCAGGGAGGCGGTCAGATGACAGATGGGGGGAGAAATCCAAGCTCCCTGCCCCCACCTCTACCCAGTGTCTCTCTAAGCCCTGTGTTTATCTCTGCTTGGTGAAGAGGTTCTTGAAGGCATTGTTGTAGTTCTTGCTAAAGGCTGTGTAAATCAGGGGGTTGAAGAAAGAATAGGAATAGCCAAGCCACAGGAAGACGCTTTTCCAAATGGGGGGCAGGCTGCAGGCAGAGAGGGCTGATGAGCTCCGTCAGGAAGAAGAGGTTCCAGCAGAGCATGAACACGCCGATGAGGATGCCCACCATCGCAGCTGCCCGCTTCTCTGGCTCCTACCACGAGTCCCCACTCACCTGGAAGGCCGCTGCCGGGCAATGCACTGTGAACACCATCACAGCCTCACAAGGTGTCTCCTTCACCTTGGAACAAAGGAAGCGTACAATAAACCATAAGACCTAACACTGGGTGATAAGGTGACAGGAGGCTACTCCAGTCTTAGCCACCACATCCCCTGCAGCCCCATCTTGAGATGCATTCATACCATAACCCACTGAAAAATATAAGGTGAAAATGTTTCTGAAACTGTAGGTTAAAACAAGTCCTGAGGGTTCTTCAGGGAGAGTGGCAGTCCCCACAATGCCAAATAATACGATATAAAAAGGAATGGAGTCACTTAAGAACAGGGGCCCTGGTGTCAGGCCCGCTGAGTCCCAGCCCCGCTGATGGACTCATTCCCCATCTGTGCAGCCAGGAAAGCTCGGTGACCGAGGTCCCCTTGCACCATGTAAGAACATCGTGGAGGTGAACTGGGCACCAGCACAACCCAGCACAGGCACTGAACTATTCACTACTCACGGTGGGGTCCAGGGCCCGGGGCTGAGGGCCCTGGACAGGGACCCCGGGCAGACCCAGGCCTACCCCACAGAGTACGCAGCTGGAGAGGCAACCTGTAAACATCAATACTGCAAGAAATTATACAATTGTATAATTGGAATTATTTTTAGGGATCCAGTTTAAATTGCAGCTTAAGAAAAAAACAAACTGTAATGCCTTCCTGGCACTAATTAGCTGCCATTTAAGGAGTGTCGTGCACTCTGTCCTTCCTATCACCCCTCTTCCTATCACCACCAACTCCTCACTTCTCAGCTCTCAGTTGAAAGCCACCATCCCTCTCAGAGTGGCCTTCTGACCTTTAAACTCAATCACATCTTCCTGTTTGGTACCATGTTCCCTTCTTTTGCAGTGATGTGTGTGCGGGTGAATCCGGCTCCCCTCTGGTCCAGATTCCATGAGGGCAGGGACTGTCTTCCTTGCACACTACCTGCCTGGCAGCACCGCCTGGCTCCTGGCAGGAAAGAGCTGATTAATGGTTGTGTGTTATGACAGACAGGCTCACTGCATGGTGCTTCCTTCCTAGAACTCTGCCAGGCACAGCCATACACACCACCTGCTGCACACATGGGGCAAGAGGTTCTCAGGCAAGGGCAGTGTCTGGTTTTTCTCCTGGACACAGCTGGAAGCCCCTCAGGACAGCCCCACAACTGAAGACACTTTACAGGGTCCGCAGCACATTCCCTTATTCCCTTGTCCCCTCTCACTTGGGCCAGGAAGGCCAAAGCCAGGCAGGTGGTGGGGTTCCCTGGGGGTCAGACTCAACAGTGCCACTTTCAGATTCTGTGTCTTCTGCAGCTTCCCCTTGCCGCCTCTGGCTCTATTTAATTTGGAAATTCTCGGAATCACTCTGAAAACAGATCGTGCGGATGTGAACAGTGTTTCGCTTGGGAGTGCACAGCCAGCACCCTGTGCCTGCCATCCAGAGAGAGAATGCAAAGAAGAGAGATTACAGTGAGAGAACAAACCGTGCTTGCTCCTCCCGCCCCAGGCCTCTCACGAAGGCCTAGCTTGGCATATGCGCCCCTCTGGGGTCCAGCCAGAGCCCCTCTCCTGAGCCACTCCAAGGTTCCCAGGCCTCCCACAGGTCAGAGGGGGCTGCCCGCCACCTTTCCCCTTTAGAAGGGGAAATTCGACCAACTCCCTCCAAGCGGGCCATCCCTGAGCCACCAGAGGAGGTCCGAGCGACAAGCCATGGCATCCTGAGATCACCGGTGAACACCATCAGTCTGTCGGGAGGGAAAAATATAAGAGCAGGAGAAGTGGAAGGTGTTTTCCTACCACTAAGTTCATTAAAGGGCAGTTTTCAGCCCTTTCTCTGCTGACCGAAATGACCTCCCAGGCACTTAAGTTCCTCCTCTGGGTAAAGCGATTCCAAACCCTTGCCTTGCTACTGAGCTAAAGAAACTGGGCAAATTCAGTTCAAATGGATCATTGGGGAAGAGGAACAGAAAAGAAGTCCACTCACTTAATAGGTTTAAAACTCCCCCCTCCCCTACTGCGGCCCACAGCAGAGTCCTCCAGGGTGCCTACCTGCTAGACCCTGAGCTCCCAGCTGCTCCCCTGAGCCTGCTTCACCTCATGCAGAATGATGTGGGAAGACAGTGGAATCCTCCAGATACAGCCTCAGAGAAAATGAATCAATCAGGGAGGATCCTGTTTTGCTAGGAGACTGGCTAGTTTGGCTTTTGTCATTTGAAATGTAATAGCCAACAGAAAACCAAGACAGTAAGAAAAACTCCAGAGAAGCTACTCTAAGTGGGCTTTAATTCATCATCACACTAAACCTTTGTGGTATTATCTCCATTTGACAACTGAGAACACTCTCTGAGAGGTTAAATACTTTGTCCAAGGTCACAGAGTTGCCTATTATAAGAGGCAGAAGTCAAACTTGAATATTTTGAACCAGACACCATGCTCTTCATAACTTCGAGGGTCCTAAACACTACCTGGGGCTGTCCCCACGTGCTCCATCTCTCCTCTTTGGTCTTCCCTCTCTTCAGCCTCTCAGCCCTGACTTTGCTTGGCACACCCATGTGGAAACCAACCACTCAGGTTTAAGGGGCCTCTGACTCTAGGTTAGAAGCCACTGATCTGAAGGCACAAATAGACTATGGAATGCATACAACCTGTAGTAGCTGGCACTTTTTGGTCCTGAGGTAAAAGGAAAGGTGCTCTGAATACACAGAAGTTTGGAGACACCAAATGCCACGGCCAAGTCCATGCAAGCAGGGAAGAGCAGAAGCCAGGCGTCTGCCCAGCCTGTCTGGTTCCAGGCCTGATGGTTCTCTCTGACATGCTGAGAATTGACCTAAACGATGAGTTTACCTAAGTGTCTCAATAGAATCTGGGGCTTTTCTATCTAAAATTAATTAAGGACAAAATCTGCCAGGCAATATATGCTCTGTTATTAATCACCTCCTGTGGGAATAGGGACAATATGCTGGAATTTCCATAAACTTCCAATTTCAAATACTCTATCCCACTATTCCCATAAGTACTGTGTTATCAGGGCATGATATCTGAGTCATTATTCAGAATAGTGTATCATGACTGACACTCCAGGATTTCCAGGACCATGAGTGTCCTGTCCACTGAAGAATCTCCAGCACCTAGTATACTGTAGGGCATAGAATAAAGCTCAGTGAGTATTTATTGAATAAACAGATGTTTGGTGGAGACAATTCTCTTGCAATGTTCTCTTGCAAATTCCCTTGCATGACTACACATTTTGCTAGCAAAGACACTGACAGCACTTGTTTTTGGACTGCCTCAAGAAGGATGTTTGTATAGCAAACAGCCTTGGAAGTCAAAGATCAAGTCTACCAGTGGAAAAGAGGGCAGGTTTGCCTGCAACCCAGTATAAAAGATTTAGGTTACCTAAGAGCAGGGCGCATGTTTGTCTATTGCTCAACACTGGGAAATACAAACCTGGGTTCCCTAATTGTGCAATTTCTTTACCATGACACAAATCACTCCCACAGCACTTTGAAGGAAAGCAGAACCAATGCAAACATGAAGCTCATGCTGCCTATGTGCCATGAGTAATACAGTCCTTTGACTCTGACCCAGGAGTCTCGTGTCTTCTGCCTGCATCCTGTAAACTGTGGCAGCTTGACTTGCTAGCTTGCAAGCAGGGTAAACTCTCAGACCTTCACAGTTCTTTGCAGTTGTCTAGTACTGGGCTGGATGGTTCTACACATGATCTTACACAGTTATAATAGCAACCAGTAAGGAAGGGAAGAGGAAACCAAAGATCAGAGCAGGTTAGTAATTGGACATGAGTCTCAGCCCCCATTTGTATATCTCTAACCATGGAGAACCTTATCTATATAGTAGGCTTACTCAGAGGGTTACAGTGAGACAGCAGTGCACAGTGGGACCTCTTAAATATCTGCTTCATGTCCCTTCCCTCTTCTCTAATAAAAAAAAAATCCAGCTGCCACAGAAACAACCCAAGGACATTTTTAATCTTCTAATGTAAAGAGAAAAGGAAATAAGAAAGAAGAAATGGTTCTTAATCATTTACCAGCTTGATCTGTGCAGACACAGGTCAGGTATCCAGTATGGTGAGACGACTCTACAAGCCTGGTGTTGGGGCAACCACATGAATCCCAGGGGCCAATCAAGCCCTCAAGAGGAGAGGGGACACTGGAAGATTCCCAATATTGCTTGAAAGCAATCTGGATTATAGCTGGAATTCCCCATTGCTAACTAGAGCTTGTCAGGTCACGACTTGAAACAGCTGGGGCTCCATTCACTGTTCCCAAGGTTTGCCCAGATAACCAAGTTCCAAGCTGCATTTCTCAAAGGCACTTTAAAACAGATAAATAACCAAAATAGCCCCTCAGAGTAAACAGAAGCTGCCTAACTTTCTAGCTTCTCTAACAAACTAGAACAGGAAATTTTCTCAGCTGCTTTGCTTGTACAAAAGAAACCAAGAAAATAAATCAAGGACGTTTTCTTGTAAAAAGCAAAAGCAGAGTACTGCTAGGCTTGACAGAAATAAACTTTCATTTCATTGTAATTATATTCACAACAGCATATAGTATTGCTAAACTCTTGGGTATGATCACAATGTGAGGAACAATTACTCTCATTCTTGAATTGGGAAACATGGATTCTTGCCAGGAGTTTAGTCACCCTGGAATAGCTGAGGGTCCACTGGGGGTAAGTGCTAAGGAGAAGAAAATGCAATCAGGTGTGTTAAAGTTAGGCTAAAAAGACTTCTTGTTGTTGTTGTTGTTGAAGTCAATGTTTTTTAACAGTTGGAAACAAACCCAGTGAACTGGAGGTGATGACATCCCAGAAGCCCAAGAGGTGAGGGAAATAGGTTTGCATTTTGTCCCTTTTTTTTTTTTTATTAAGGGCATCTTAGCAAAAGTAGATTAAAGAAGAAAGGGTCAAAGCCTCAGATGTCAACATGGATTAGGAGGAGATCCAGAGAAAGAGTGGGCCCACTGCACCACAGTTTTCCGGGGAATAGTTCAAAGGAGCTACTGTTGCCCCTTCACACACATGCATCTCTTGAGCAACCAGAACCCTCCTCCTGGCCTCAAGGCCTCCCTGCAGGCACCCTAGGTCTCCTAAGCTCCTCCTTACTCCAACAACTATAGTTCTGGGCCAGGCCCTAACAGTGCCATTCTCTCTCTACCTGGTGGTGGGAGGCTGAGAGAAGAACAAAGAGGGTGAAGTATCACCTTGAGCCAGAGAATCTGAGTATCAGAGGGCAGGGGCCACTGAACAGTTTGCTTGCCCACCACTGAGAAGAGAGCAGGGATACAATGTGTGGTCAGAGCTTCCAGTTAGTATTTGCACATTTGGCTTGATAAATTATCAAAGTAACCATTCAGTCAGGCATAGGAATGTGTTTGAGCCCACAGTTCTTTTAATAAATGGGGTCAGAAGTTGTATGGTGATTGCCTACCGTCTTCTTACCGTATCTGAGCTCTGGATGAACCCAGTCCCACGAGCAGTTCCATCCACAGGCTCACCAGCAGCTTAGTCTTTGGGCTGGTCCAGATAACAACTAACCATTGAATAAGTGACACAAACAGAAAGGACTCGGTACAGATTTCAGGTTACTCAGAGCTTATGTGCCGAATGCTTACAACACACAAAACTTGTTAACATTCATATAGAGGGTTAGCTTAGAGTAGCCAATATTTTGTAATATAACACTAAAACTCCAAGATCCAAGTTGTGGTAAGCCCTCTAGCTCAATATCACACACTTCTTTGCCCTTTACAGTTCACATAGTGCTTCCCTGTATACTATTCAGTTTTTCAGGACCATCGTACTTTGGACAGACTTCTAGCAAAGCACCTATAAGACTTCATTGCACTTTAAATTCTTTAACTGGGGTCTTCTAAAATTAATACCTTGAAAGAGAGACCTTTCCTGTTTACTCTTTGAAACCTTGGGGGCTACCACATTGCCTGACACATAGGTCAATAAAAGTCAAGTAATTTTGAACACCATCTGAGTGTCTATTGTTGTCTTACCTTGTCCATGGACCCAAATGTAGAACCAACCTGACTCCACTTCCCTTGACTGTGGGCTGGAGTTAGTGACTCAAATCTAATGAATAGAACATAGGAGAAATGATCATGTATAATTTCTAAGACTAGCTCATAAAAGGCAAAGACTGAAATTACTCCTTTTCTGTTATTACTTGTTTACTAGGGTTCTGTTCCCTAGCTTGTTATCTGTCTCCCCGCAACGGCGTAAGCTCCTTGACTCAGGGACCAGGCCTGTTTTGCAGCCCCAGGGGCATGATAGGAGCTGGAAGAACATCTAACAGAAGGATGAGAAGACTGTAAAATGCCCATGGGCTGTGGTCCCCAAAAGTTAAATTACAAAAGAGGGAAGGAAATGCAGAGAAAGAAAAGATAGACAAGGAAGGGAGGGGTGGAGGGAGGGAGAAAAGTCTTAAAATATATAAAAGAACAACATTACTGGAATGGAAAGATTTTATTTTTTACTCCGCAGATCAAACACTAGGATGCAGCCTACCTTTCGCTCCTCTGTCTATTCAGCAATCTCTAAATGAAAACCACATAGATTTATTAGAAAAGGGGAAGGAATTTCTAAAAATGAAACTGCTGAGATCCTGGCAAATGACAAAATGAAGTCTCCTTTCAGGAAACATAAGGGTAAATACTATTCTTTCTGGAACAGTGGAGTGTAACCCTGCCCAAATGCAGGGAGGAAAGACAGGGACAAACAAAATCAGTTGAGTGTTGGGTGTTATAGGTGCCAACACAGTGCTGGGCACTTTCATTCCTCTCTGATCCAAGAGCCCACCACTGAGGAAAGAACCAGGAGGAATCAGGCCACTGCCAGGGTGCACAGCTGGCGGGCGGGGAAAGCAAGGCCGAACCCCAGCCGGACACACTCAGAAGTTCACTGTCTTCCTGCATGGCTTCTCTAGTTCCTTCCCTATACTACATCTGTATCTTTAACAAATGCTGTTTCCAGGGAGAAAAGTCCCTAATGTGAGCTGACAGTACCATTTTACTTGTGAGTTTAACGCACTTACAAGCACTGGAAAAAGGAAAATAAAGATGTCTCTTAGATGGGCCAATGCAATCTTGAAATACCTCGATGCCACACTGTCCTGTCAGATCCACTTCCACTTGCAGACCAGTGGAAAACCAAATCGCTCTGGTTGTTAGGATCATGTGATGTCAGTGAATCTTACATCAGCCTTACCTGTCCAGCCCAGCCCTCCTCTTACCTCCTTGAACTCTTTCACAGTCTTAAAGTGTAGTCTCTGTTTTTCTAGTAATTCCAAGTACTGGTCATTCAACTGGTCTCTTCGCATCTTCTCTTGCTTTTTTTTTTCCATCTGTTGAAAAATGCTGGGAAGTGGTGATGAAAGGCATGTTCTGGCCAAGGGCTGCTGGCAACATTCAAAGGGAACAATTACTAAGATCTTCATGGATTTCCTTCCAGTATTTTCCTTCTATATGTCATTTTTGAGGTTGGTTTATTTAGTTGCATGATGTTGCATAGAAGTTCTATAATTTTTTCAGCAATTCTATCACTGGGTACTAACTGTTCAATTTTTTTCTTCTGACTACAAATTTCATAATAAATATGGTGGTGGTTCTCAAGCAGGAGTTATTTTTCTGGAGACATTGCCACAGCTGTAAGGAGGGTGCTACTGGTATCTACTGGTAGAAGCCAGGGATGCTGGTAAACACCCTACCATGTACAGGCAGCCCCTACCGCCCCCACCCCCACACCTGCCACACACACACAAGGAATTATCTGGTCCAGTGTGAACTGTGTTGAGGATGAAAAAACTCTGATTTAAATAATTGAGATCATACTATAAAATTATGTACCCTCTTTTCATTTAACATAAACTATCTATAATCATAACCTAAAAAACTATACAATACAAATCATCATTGCTTACTTACCCATTTTTCTAGAGGTGGACAATTTAGGTATTTTCCCAGGATTCTGATCTAAAAAAGGTTACACGTTGAGTATAGACTTTCCTAAAATGCCTAAAAGCTTACTCATTCAACAGATGTTGAGTGGGCACCTTGAGGGCACACAAGAGGGACAGTGGCACCTTCTAGAGGGACTGACTCTAACCACCCAGCCCCCACACAGAATTATGCATCCAATTCCCAGCAGTGATCTGTATGTGAAGAAATGAACTGCATTAGGTGACAGAGGAGGAGATGATGGCCTCTCCAGACTGGGTGGTCAGGGAGGAACCTCTGAGGAGGTGACATTCAGTCAGAGGAGGCAGTGGGATGCACTCTATTTTGAGAAGATAAACTGGAGCATTGCCCAGCCAGGATATTAGGGCAGAAAGAAGTAAGGCGCCGAGCTGGTGGCTGGCTCAGGGTAGATGCTCAAGGGCACGCTGAATGAAGTTGTGCTTTGCCCTGGCTTCTCTGGTCAGTTGATGCCTGAATGTTTGTTTCAAGTTATGCTTTGGAAGGAATTCTACAATTGAAGTGGAGGCTGAATTGGCTATTCTTTATTCAGCAGCTGTCTCCCCTCTCTCCACACCATGGGCCTCTCATGATCATATAGAGTTCATGCAACCTGGTGTCCCCAAGTCCTATCCCAGCCTTGTTCAAAGAAGGATACAGCCTACATAGGCACTTATTTGCCTGGTCCTGTCCTGATCATGTATCCAGGTCCTCTGGTGACCTAATTCCAAGACCCTGTGCTTTCCTCTTTCCACATGTCTATAGAAGGACCCCTGCTGCATACTTGTGCCTAGACCTCGAGTTTGGTGGCCTGCTTTGTGCCCAGGTCTTCCCTAGAGTGGGAAGCCCCCTCTGGGGACTCTGGCAAGTGCCCTCCTACACTCAGAGCCATGGCTCAGTAGTCAGCCGTGCTCCTTCCGGCTGACTTCCTCATGGTGCCCAAATGAATCTCTGTCATGGTTCCTGCCACAACTCACACTGCTGTTACTTCTTGGACTCACTTACCAAAGCTGCCAGACACTTTTTCTGCTGGGCCGGTGCAGTTGGGGGTGGTGGAGGGGGAAACCTCACAGCCAGGTGCCTACCTCTTATTTAGCAGGCAGGTGGAATACAGGTCTTTTCTGTCTGCTTTGTACTCTAGCAGAAGGTTTGGCCATGACTGATTATGTCCTAGTGATGTAAACAATATATTCTAATAAATTTAATTTAAATGTATCCAAGACCGCTATGGGCATTAGTATGGCAACCCTGACAGGGCATGACCTTGGGGCCAGAAAAGCCTGGGTTCACATCCAATCCTAGCTCTGCCATTCTTGGTATATCCTTGGACAGGTTCCTTAACCCTTTTGAATGACAGCTCATTTAGCTATAAAATAAGGGTAATACTACCTAGATCACAGGTTTTGTTATGAGGAATACATGGTATTAAATGTTGAGTGAATGATACATCATTTGGTTCACAGTGGCTACTCAGGAAAGACAGCACTTCATGCCAACATTTAACATCCTAGAATGTGTGTGGTAAGGGCCCCCACTCTCAGAATCAGGAGCTGACTCTTAGGTCTTAGTTCCATTTTCACACTGTTCTCAGCCTGCCCCAACACAGGTTCCATTCCTACTCCTTGCTGATCACCCCTTCACATTCTAGGTCAGGAACTCCCGGTTCTCTGGCTGAGCGCTTGTTCTATATTCTGGAGATCCTGAGACCTGACCTCCTCACGATGAGGTCAAATAAATGTTTACTAGGTCTTTCTACCCAAAAAGCTTCCATGGACCATGACACCTCTTCTATTGCTTGCACTCACTGTTGGTCAATTCTGCATACACCCTGCACCTGACAGTTCTGGGGCATCTGTGCTTTGGGAGGATACAGACACCCCTGCCACAGCTACTCTGAGCAGGACCCATCATGGCACCTACACAAGGTTATAGGTTTGTTTGTTTTTTTAACAAACACAATAAAAGACATCAATCCAAGTGAGTGCTGTCCTGAAAAGCAGACAGACTCATTCCACTCAGGGTGCCACTCAATATCCAGCACTACTTGAACTCTCTTTGAGAACTGCTTTTGTAGTCAACTGAATGAATTCACTTCTTCAGGCAATATTTTGAGTGCCTCCCATGGGCCAGGTGGTATGTAGCCACTGGCAATGCAGACCAGAACAAGAGAGCCCTCTCTGCCCAGGGTCCTGACCACCTACCTAGTGCCGCACCATCTAGCAGGGGAGACAGACACAGACAGAGCCTCCTTCATTGGCCAGCAGTAAGGGGCCAGCAGCAAGAAGCCTTAGGGGAAATGGAGAGAATGCAGGGGTCAGGCCCACCTCCTTCCCCAGGACTGCATCTATTGGTGAACAGGAAGGGGAAACCAAAGAGAAAAACCCCAATAAACTCCTGGTGTTCTTTACTATTAGCAAGGGCATCCTCCCAGGAGGAGCACAGCAGGAGCTAAAGGCTTGCTCTGAGTTTCAAAGGTCTCTGTTCAGGTGTCACTTGTCATTCCCCTCCCTGCCTCTGTCCTGCAGATAAGGGAGGAGACACAATGAGATATTGAAGATCTGAAAGGCCAGCCAGGGGACTCAAGGTGTAACAGCGCAAGAGTAACGCCAAAAAGGCACTCCTCATATTTATTGAGCAAATGAACCCAAACATCCAAAGAATTCTGAGTAGGGGGTTCAACACATGACCAACACACAATCATTATCTGACCTTGAGTCCAGCCCTAGGGCATGACACTCCTCAAGGACACTGAAACCATGTGAGGGCGGTCCGGGTTGTAGGGACTGTTTTGCCTTAATTCATTCTGTTATTGATCATGCATCAGGAGTTGTAGAAGAAACAGTCAGGCCATACGCATTTGTACATTTGATTTCTATATTACTTGATTCATGTATTAATCCCATTAATCCCACAGTGAGACCTTCATAGATTAGTTTCCTCATTTTCAGTTTTTTGTTGTTTGTATAATAACAGTGCTATGAAAACAGGTGCAAGGAAGAGACCTGGGGTAAGGAGCCATCCTGCAGGGCCCCACATCCCTCCCTCCCTTCCCTCCCTTCTGGAAGCCAAAGCACATCATGAGCACTGGACACACAGAAGCCAATACACTACCTTTTTGTGAGGGAAAAAAACATGTTTATTGAGGAGCAGTAAATATGTTGGATGTGCTAATGAGAAAAAGGTTTGAATTTTTTCTTGGAGACATGAATGAGGAAAGGTTAGAGCACTTTGTGGTTACCCAGACTATACACCTCTCCGAAGACGACAGTGCCACGGGCAGTGTGGCTGTTGACCTGGGATGCGTGGCATGGCCAATCCACCCTGGCAGTGACTGACTGGAGAAGACAAAGTCCTCTTGTGGGACAAGGACATGGAGCTCCTCAAGTCCAGCTGCTTGTTGTTGAATCTGACACTTTTCAAGGACTCTTGCTGTCTGACTTGACTTTCCTTGATAGAACAAGTCTGGCCCTTTTAGGTGGCTTGGTGACCACAGGGTGGATGACTCATTTTCCCTGGCTCTGGGTAGGCAGGCTGCCCGTGGGAGTGGGAACACCCATGTACTGGGGCTTGGAATTGCCCATGGGAGTGGAAACACCTACAGACTGGGGCTTGGAACTGCCCATGGGAGTGGAAACACCCACAGACTGGGGCTTGGAACTGCCCATGGGAGTGGAAACACCCACAGACTGGGGCTTGGAACTGCCCATGGGAGTGGAAACACCCACAGACTGGGGCTTGGAACTGCCCATGGAAGTGGTAACACCCACAGACTGGGGCTTGGAATTGCCCATGGGAGTGGCAACACCCACAGACTGGGGCTTGGAATTGCCCATGGGAGTGGCAACACCCACAGACTGGGGCTTGGAATTGCTCATGGGAGTGGTAACACCCACAGACTGGGGCTTGGAATTTCTGTTGATTCTTATTTAACTTTCTGGTGTGAAGTCCATGGAGAACTGCCACTTTCTCCTCTAGAATCTGTTCGACCGCTCTCCTCAGCACCTGAGCCTCAGGATCTGCATTCTCCAAAATTGATCTGCTTGTGAATGATCCCTGGCTCCGGGCGGTGGCTGATGAGAGTTTAGATTTTGGCAGCGTATCCTGATGTTCAGTTTTTTTATGGGGTAACATCCTCTGAAAGAAGAGCTTCAACCTTCTTCCAAAGGAGCTTTCCGGAGGCCTCCGTTTCTCCTCTGGTGGGCACTGGAGGCATCTGTTCCCAGCAGAGTGTACTGCTCCCCAGACCTGGGCAGACTGGCCCATAGTCACAGCCTGACATGGGCCCAGTGCTCCAGACATCTCTTCATGCTCTCCCGTAGGCCCTCTCTGGAGACGGCATGGGGGCACCCGACAAGCCACGTTGTCCCTGATGAGCAGCATGTGTGGGGGACAGCCTCGAGGATGGTTCTTTGACTGTACCTTCACCTTGGGCTTCAGCTCACTCACAGCCTCTGTGTTGGAATACGGTTCTCCTGGGTACAGGAAAACAGACTTTCTATGGAGTGGGGGACTTTCACTGGTCCCTGGATCTCCTGAAATCCCTGTCTGCATGTTTAAGGTCTGCAGATTTGTTTCCAAGCTGACTCTAGACTGTGGCTGGAGAGCTGGGAACCCGGTGGCCTCCCACGCCTCTGCGGCCCTCAAAGACCATGATGTTGAGCTCACCTCAAGTGCTGTCACCTTGCCGCAGGGGCCTTGTGAGGCCCGGCCCCCACAGTCCTTTCTCAGCTCATCCCTGGCCATTGCTGAACAGGGACTCAGCTCCGGGCTGCCCCTCCTGGCCTGCTCCCCAGTCCCATTCTGCCAGGTTCTGCCCATGGCGTTGAGTGTGGGGCACTGAAAAGGCAGCCTGTCCTCCTGTCTAATTGGACAGGATTTGGGGCACCTGTGGTCCTCACCCAATGGGATCCCTCCACAGACCTTTTCTGCACACACACATGAGGGTGCCAGGGGAGGCCTCACCATGTTGGAAGCTGACTCCTGTGTTTCCACCATCTCTCCCGGAAAGGCCTGAGGGGGTTGTCCCACAAAGTCAGTAAACTTGATTATTGTACGGATGCCAGACAAACAGGTGCCTGGGGGTGGTGAGGTCAAATGCAGAATGGGCAAGGATGGAGCCTTTTTCAGTTTGAAGATAGTTATGGCCTTAAGGACCTTAAGGAGTACACGCCACCTGTGCTTCACTCGGAGACTTGTGGTACGTGCTTCTAGCATCTCTTGAATGTCCAGCTCAAGGAAGGGAGTCCCGTGGCAGGTGTTCACATGCGGTTTCCAGCCCTTTAAGAGTCCTCGATTCTCAGTTTCTGAGTGAGTGTCTGACTTGGGAAAAGCACACCTGACAGCAAGCCAGGATGTGTGCATACTCACAGAGCTCAGACCTTCACCGGTGTTCCCCAGTGTCCTTCTTAGGTGTCTTTTCAGGATGTTTTCTACACTCTTATCTAATTCCTCTGGTAAATCGTGACTTGGGAGCCTCAAGTCACTTTCTGACTCCTCTGAGCTCACCCCTTGCAGCATCATCAGGGGGCTTTCTGAGCCACTGGAGAGATCTTCTGGGACACGCCCCATGAAGCCCCTCAGGCCCGTGCCCAGGTCTTGCCTGAGCCACAGTCCTGCCTTCTGGACATCTGTGTTGCTTTCACCAGGGAACGTGACGGTCCATGAGGGTCCGTGCTTGCGCTGTGCCTGACTTGTGCCTGGTAACTCGCCCTGGAGCCGCTTTAGTTGCAGAGTCTCCTGGATGTTGCCAGGCAGCTCCCTCCGGAGGCGAATGAACCGCTCTTGGATGTGTTGCTCCAGTTTCTTCCAGATCTCAGGACTGGTGGGCAAATTCTCAGGAAGCAAAGCAGCCACCCTGCTGTCCTCAGGATGGGTGGAAGTAAGGACACTGCAGACTTCCTGGGGCCTTTTGACTCCAGAGGATAGAGCCCGCTGACTTTCTAGTTGCTTCTGCAACGTGGGCCATTCTGGGTGTCGAATCTCAGTCCAGATGAGAGATTGTGGCTTATTCTGCAAAGTAGAACAAGTTACTCGACGGGTCCTAAACTGGTGTGGACAAGGTGGTAGGTTTGGGAGAGGGGATTGGAGATAGGCTGGGATACAGACATGAACCAGAACCGGTGGCTCAAATTGAGGTGTGCTTGAAATCAAGGGTTGAGGCTGGAACTCCAGTTGGGACAGAGGCTGGGACTGGAAGGACGATGGAGAAATTTTAGCTTACATTTGAACTGGGTAACAATTTGAGATTACATTGAATAAAAAAGATGGAGACTGTAGTGCTGAAGGGCTCTCAGAGGTCCAGGCAGTGGCCCCAAGGGATTCACTATGTAGGGCAGGGAGACCCCAGAAAAGCTGGTTATATGTGTGCTGTAGGTGGTCCTCCAAGACTTTGGGGTCTGAGAGTTGCTGAGGGCCAGGCAGCCATTCTGGTTGGCCTTTTGTGCTGCAGGAGAGTTGGGGGTTGTGGTGTCCTGCTCAGCACCCAGTGGTTTCAGTGTGCTCCCCAAAGAATTCAGGTTTTGGCTGAGTCCATTTGTTTTGGATGTGATATGTCTTTTTCTTTCTCCTTAAAATTCTTGATCTTGACTCTCTTTGTAATTTCTATTTCCAGGAGATTCTGGTCACCACATCTTAGCAAAGATGGGGTACCAGTCACTACCTGTATGCCTGGGTCTCCCCAGAATGAGGCCACTGGCTGGGACCCACCCTGTGAGGAGGTGGAGAGGCTCCAGGCTTTGGAAGCCACCTGCCACCAGCCCAGGGCTGAAACGGGGTGACCAAGGCCTGAGGTGGCTGGGGCAGGAGACGCTGCTCAAGGGGTGTGTGGGGAGACAGGCTCTGTGGGACAGTGCCCAGTGGGCGTGCCATTGGGTCACACTGAAGAAGAGACAGAGTGGAGTCTCGGTGGGCAGGGGGATCAGGGGAGGCTGTCAGAGATGGAGGGTTGGATTCTAAATCAGAGGGACATGGGGTGGAGGGGAAGAAGCAGGGGGCTGGGGTGAAAGGCTGTCCAGGGTAAGGAAGAGCTCTGGTGGTTGAGAGGCACTCAGGGAGGGGTGTGGATGAACGGAACATGTGGAGGCTGGTGGGCCTGGTGAAGCAGTGGAGGCCAGGGGCAGAGGTTGCTTCAGCAGAGGGGTCTGGGGAGCTGAAGGGGACGTGGCAGGAGAAACATTGTCTACAAGATCCATGCATGGTGATGGGCTCCAGTAGTGTGTGCTTTGCATACCTCACCAGGGGTTTCTTGACATGACCAATGATCGCCGCTCTCATCGGGGATCCTGCTCACGTGGCTGAAGAAGACAGGAGACACAAGCTGAAGCCAGGAACAGACAGGGTCAGGAGGGCCAAGGTGGCCAGGCAGGGGTGGGCATCTGGGGTCCATGGCCCTCCACAGCCCCACACTGACTTCGTGGTGCTCCTTAAGGAGTACACACCACCTGTGCTTCACCCGGAGCCCTGTGGTATGTGCTTCCAGCATCTCTTGAGTGTCCAGCTCAAGGAAGGGAGTCCCATGGCAGGTGTTCACATGGGGTTTCCAGCCCTTTAAGAGTCCTCGATTCTCAGTTTCTGAGTGAGTGTCTGACTTGGGAAAAGCACACCTGACAGCAAGCCAGGATGTGTGCATACTCACAGAGCTCAGACCTTCACCGGTGTTCCCCAGTGTCCTTCTTAGGTGTCTTTTCAGGATGTTTTCTACACTCTTATCTAATTCCTCTGGTAAATCGTGACTTGGGAGCCTCAAGTCACTTTCTGACTCCTCTGAGCTCA
This sequence comes from Manis javanica, assembly GCF_040802235.1. NCBI lineage: Eukaryota > Metazoa > Chordata > Mammalia > Pholidota > Manidae > Manis > Manis javanica. The sequence goes on from NC_133157.1 coordinate 79,369,231, forward strand.
CCCCTTGCAGCATCATCAGGGGGCTTTCTGAGCCACTGGAGAGATCTTCTGGGACACGCCCCATGAAGCCCCTCAGGCCCGTGCCCAGGTCTTGCCTGAGCCACAGTCCTGCCTTCTGGACATCTGTGTTGCTTTCACCAGGGAACGTGACGGTCCATGAGGGTCCGTGCTTGCGCTGTGCCTGACTTGTGCCTGGTAACTCGCCCTGGAGCCGCTTTAGTTGCAGAGTCTCCTGGATGTTGCCAGGCAGCTCCCTCCGGTGGCGAATGAACCGCTCTTGGATGTGTTGCTCCAGTTTCTTCCAGATCTCAGGACTGGTGGGCAAATTCTCAGGAAGCAAAGCAGCCACCCTGCTGTCCTCAGGATGGGTGGAAGTAGGGACACTGCAGACTTCCTGGGGCCTTTTGACTCCAGAGGATAGAGCCCGCTGACTTTCTAGTTGCTTCTGCAACGTGGGCCATTCTGGGTGTCGAATCTCAGTCCAGATGAGAGATTGTGGCTTATTCTGCAAAGTAGAACAAGTTACTCGACGGGTCCTAAACTGGTGTGGACAAGGTGGTAGGTTTGGGAGAGGGGATTGGAGATAGGCTGGGATACGGACATGAACCAGAACCGGTGGCTCAAACTGAGGTGTGCTTGAAATCAAGGGTTGAGGCTGGAACTCCAGTTGGGACAGAGGCTGGGACTGGAAGGACGATGGAGAAATTTTAGCTTACATTTGAACTGGGTAACAATTTGAGATTACATTGAATAAAAAAGATGGAGACTGTAGTGCTGAAGGGCTCTCAGAGGTCCAGGCAGTGGCCCCAAGGGATTCACTATGTAGGGCAGGGAGACCCCAGAAAAGCTGGTTATATGTGTGCTGTAGGTGGTCCTCCAAGACTTTGGGGTCTGAGAGCTGCTGAGGGCCAGGCAGCCATTCTGGTTGGCCTTTTGTGCTGCAGGAGAGTTGGGGGGTTGTGGTATCCTGCTCAGCACCCAGTGGTTTCAATGTGCTCCCCAAAGAATTCAGGTTGTAGGCTGAGCCCATTTGTTTTGGATGTGATATGTCTTTTTCTTTCTCCTTAAAATTCTTGATCTTGACTCTCTTTGTAATTTCTATTTCCAGGAGATTCTGGTCACCACATCTTAGCAAAGATGGGGTACCAGTCACTACCTGTATGCCTGGGTCTCCCCAGAATGAGGCCACTGGCTGGGACCCACCCTGTGAGGAGGTGGAGAGGCTCCAGGCTTTGGAAGCCACCTGCCACCAGCCCAGGGCTGAAACGGGGTGACCAAGGCCTGAGGTGGCTGGGGCAGGAGACGCTGCTCAAGGGGTGTGTGGGGAGACAGGCTCTGTGGGACAGTGCCCAGTGGGCGTGCCATTGGGTCACACTGAAGAAGAGACAGAGTGGAGTCTCGGTGGGCAGGGGGATCAGGGGAGGCTGTCAGAGATGGAGGGTTAGATTCTAAATCAGAGGGACATGGGGTGGAGGGGAAGAAGCAGGGGGCTGGGGTGAAAGGCTGTCCAGGGTAAGGAAGAGCTCTGGTGGTTGAGAGGCACTCAGGGAGGGGTGTGGATGAACGGAACATGTGGAGGCTGGTGGGCCTGGTGAAGCAGTGGAGGCCAGGGACAGAGGCTGCTTCAGCAGAGGGGTCTGGGAAGCTGAAGGGGACGTGGCAGGAGAAACATTGTCTACAAGATCCATGCCTGGTAATGGGCTCCAGTAGTGTGTGCTTTGCATACCTCACCAGGGGTTTCTTGACATGACCAATGATCGCCGCTCTCATCGGGGATCCTGCTCACGTGGCTGAAGAAGACAGGAGACACAAGCTGAAGCCAGGAACAGACAGGGTCAGGAGGGCCAAGGTGGCCAGGCAGGGGTGGGCATCTGGGGTCCATGGCCCTCCACAGCCCCACACTGACTTCGTGGTGCTCCTTAAGGAGTACACACCACCTGTGCTTCACCCGGAGCCTTGTGGTATGTGCTTCCAGCATCTCTTGAGTGTCCAGCTCAAGGAAGGGAGTCCCATGGCAGGTGTTCACATGGGGTTTCCAGCCCTTTAAGAGTCCTCGATTCTCAGTTTCTGAGTGAGTGTCTGACTTGGGAAAAGCACACCTGACAGCAAGCCAGGATGTGTGCATACTCACAGAGCTCAGACCTTCACCGGTGTTCCCCAGTGTCCTTCTTAGGTGTCTTTTCAGGATGTTTTCTACACTCTTATCTAATTCCTCTGGTAAATCGTGACTTGGGAGCCTCAAGTCACTTTCTGACTCCTCTGAGCTCACCCCTTGCAGCATCATCAGGGGGCTTTCTGAGCCACTGGAGAGATCTTCTGGGACACGCCCCATGAAGCCCCTCAGGCCCGTGCCCAGGTCTTGCCTGAGCCACAGTCCTGCCTTCTGGACATCTGTGTTGCTTTCACCAGGGAACGTGACGGTCCATGAGGGTCCGTGCTTGCGCTGTGCCTGACTTGTGCCTGGTAACTCGCCCTGGAGCCGCTTTAGTTGCAGAGTCTCCTGGATGTTGCCAGGCAGCTCCCTCCGGTGGCGAATGAACCGCTCTTGGATGTGTTGCTCCAGTTTCTTCCAGATCTCAGGACTGGTGGGCAAATTCTCAGGAAGCAAAGCAGCCACCCTGCTGTCCTCAGGATGGGTGGAAGTAGGGACACTGCAGACTTCCTGGGGCCTTTTGACTCCAGAGGATAGAGCCCGCTGACTTTCTAGTTGCTTCTGCAACGTGGGCCATTCTGGGTGTCGAATCTCAGTCCAGATGAGAGATTGTGGCTTATTCTGCAAAGTAGAACAAGTTACTCGACGGGTCCTAAACTGGTGTGGACAAGGTGGTAGGTTTGGGAGAGGGGATTGGAGATAGGCTGGGATACAGACATGAACCAGAACCGGTGGCTCAAACTGAGGTGTGCTTGAAATCAAGGGTTGAGGCTGGAACTCCAGTTGGGACAGAGGCTGGGACTGGAAGGACGATGGAGAAATTTTAGCTTACATTTGAACTGGGTAACAATTTGAGATACATTGAATAAAAAAGATGGAGACTGTAGTGCTGAAGGGCTCTCAGAGGTCCAGGCAGTGGCCCCAAGGGATTCACTATGTAGGGCAGGGAGACCCCAGAAAAGCTGGTTATATGTGTGCTGTAGGTGGTCCTCCAAGACTTTGGGGTCTGAGAGCTGCTGAGGGCCAGGCAGCCATTCTGGTTGGCCTTTTGTGCTGCAGGAGAGTTGGGGGGTTGTGGTATCCTGCTCAGCACCCAGTGGTTTCAATGTGCTCCCCAAAGAATTCAGGTTGTAGGCTGAGCCCATTTGTTTTGGATGTGATATGTCTTTTTCTTTCTCCTTAAAATTCTTGATCTTGACTCTCTTTGTAATTTCTATTTCCAGGAGATTCTGGTCACCACATCTTAGCAAAGATGGGGTACCAGTCACTACCTGTATGCCTGGGTCTCCCCAGAATGAGGCCACTGGCTGGGACCCACCCTGTGAGGAGGTGGAGAGGCTCCAGGCTTTGGAAGCCACCTGCCACCAGCCCAGGGCTGAAACGGGGTGACCAAGGCCTGAGGTGGCTGGGGCAGGAGACGCTGCTCAAGGGGTGTGTGGGGAGACAGGCTCTGTGGGACAGTGCCCAGTGGGCGTGCCATTGGGTCACACTGAAGAAGAGACAGAGTGGAGTCTCGGTGGGCAGGGGGATCAGGGGAGGCTGTCAGAGATGGAGGGTTAGATTCTAAATCAGAGGGACATGGGGTGGAGGGGAAGAAGCAGGGGGCTGGGGTGAAAGGCTGTCCAGGGTAAGGAAGAGCTCTGGTGGTTGAGAGGCACTCAGGGAGGGGTGTGGATGAACGGAACATGTGGAGGCTGGTGGGCCTGGTGAAGCAGTGGAGGCCAGGGACAGAGGCTGCTTCAGCAGAGGGGTCTGGGAAGCTGAAGGGGACGTGGCAGGAGAAACATTGTCTACAAGATCCATGCCTGGTAATGGGCTCCAGTAGTGTGTGCTTTGCATACCTCACCAGGGGTTTCTTGACATGACCAATGATCGCCGCTCTCATCGGGGATCCTGCTCACGTGGCTGAAGAAGACAGGAGACACAAGCTGAAGCCAGGAACAGACAGGGTCAGGAGGGCCAAGGTGGCCAGGCAGGGGTGGGCATCTGGGGTCCATGGCCCTCCACAGCCCCACACTGACTTCGTGGTGCTCCTTAAGGAGTACACACCACCTGTGCTTCACCCGGAGCCTTGTGGTATGTGCTTCCAGCATCTCTTGAGTGTCCAGCTCAAGGAAGGGAGTCCCATGGCAGGTGTTCACATGGGGTTTCCAGCCCTTTAAGAGTCCTCGATTCTCAGTTTCTGAGTGAGTGTCTGACTTGGGAAAAGCACACCTGACAGCAAGCCAGGATGTGTGCATACTCACAGAGCTCAGACCTTCACCGGTGTTCCCCAGTGTCCTTCTTAGGTGTCTTTTCAGGATGTTTTCTACACTCTTATCTAATTCCTCTGGTAAATCGTGACTTGGGAGCCTCAAGTCACTTTCTGACTCCTCTGAGCTCACCCCTTGCAGCATCATCAGGGGGCTTTCTGAGCCACTGGAGAGATCTTCTGGGACACGCCCCATGAAGCCCCTCAGGCCCGTGCCCAGGTCTTGCCTGAGCCACAGTCCTGCCTTCTGGACATCTGTGTTGCTTTCACCAGGGAACGTGACGGTCCATGAGGGTCCGTGCTTGCGCTGTGCCTGACTTGTGCCTGGTAACTCGCCCTGGAGCCGCTTTAGTTGCAGAGTCTCCTGGATGTTGCCAGGCAGCTCCCTCCGGTGGCGAATGAACCGCTCTTGGATGTGTTGCTCCAGTTTCTTCCAGATCTCAGGACTGGTGGGCAAATTCTCAGGAAGCAAAGCAGCCACCCTGCTGTCCTCAGGATGGGTGGAAGTAGGGACACTGCAGACTTCCTGGGGCCTTTTGACTCCAGAGGATAGAGCCCGCTGACTTTCTAGTTGCTTCTGCAACGTGGGCCATTCTGGGTGTCGAATCTCAGTCCAGATGAGAGATTGTGGCTTATTCTGCAAAGTAGAACAAGTTACTCGACGGGTCCTAAACTGGTGTGGACAAGGTGGTAGGTTTGGGAGAGGGGATTGGAGATAGGCTGGGATACAGACATGAACCAGAACCGGTGGCTCAAACTGAGGTGTGCTTGAAATCAAGGGTTGAGGCTGGAACTCCAGTTGGGACAGAGGCTGGGACTGGAAGGACGATGGAGAAATTTTAGCTTACATTTGAACTGGGTAACAATTTGAGATTACATTGAATAAAAAAGATGGAGACTGTAGTGCTGAAGGGCTCTCAGAGGTCCAGGCAGTGGCCCCAAGGGATTCACTATGTAGGGCAGGGAGACCCCAGAAAAGCTGGTTATATGTGTGCTGTAGGTGGTCCTCCAAGACTTTGGGGTCTGAGAGCTGCTGAGGGCCAGGCAGCCATTCTGGTTGGCCTTTTGTGCTGCAGGAGAGTTGGGGGGTTGTGGTATCCTGCTCAGCACCCAGTGGTTTCAATGTGCTCCCCAAAGAATTCAGGTTGTAGGCTGAGCCCATTTGTTTTGGATGTGATATGTCTTTTTCTTTCTCCTTAAAATTCTTGATCTTGACTCTCTTTGTAATTTCTATTTCCAGGAGATTCTGGTCACCACATCTTAGCAAAGATGGGGTACCAGTCACTACCTGTATGCCTGGGTCTCCCCAGAATGAGGCCACTGGCTGGGACCCACCCTGTGAGGAGGTGGAGAGGCTCCAGGCTTTGGAAGCCACCTGCCACCAGCCCAGGGCTGAAACGGGGTGACCAAGGCCTGAGGTGGCTGGGGCAGGAGACGCTGCTCAAGGGGTGTGTGGGGAGACAGGCTCTGTGGGACAGTGCCCAGTGGGCGTGCCATTGGGTCACACTGAAGAAGAGACAGAGTGGAGTCTCGGTGGGCGGGGGGATCAGGGGAGGCTGTCAGAGATGGAGGGTTGGATTCTAAATCAGAGGGACATGGGGTGGAGCGGAAGAAGCAGGGGGCTGGGGTGAAAGGCTGTCCAGGGTAAGGAAGAGCTCTGGTGGTTGAGAGGCACTCAGGGAGGGGTGTGGATGAACGGAACATGTGGAGGCTGGTGGGCCTGGTGAAGCAGTGGAGGCCAGGGGCAGAGGTTGCTTCAGCAGAGGGGTCTGGGAAGCTGAAGGGAACGTGGCAGGAGAAACATTGTCTACAAGATCCATGCCTGGTGATGGGCTCCAGTAGTGTGTGCTTTGCATACCTCACCAGGGGTTTCTTGACATGACCAATGATCGCTGCTCTCATCGGGGATCCTGCTCACGTGGCTGAAGAAGACAGGAGACACAAGCTGAAGCCAGGAACAGACAGGGTCAGGAGGGCCAAGGTGGCCAGGCAGGGGCGGGCATCTGGGATCTGTGGCCCTCCACAGCCCCACACTGACTTCATGGTGCCCCTGCTGTACCCACCGCTGACCCATGGCTGCCCCTCCCAAGTCAGCCCCAGGCTATTGCAGCCCTGGAGTCCCTTTACAGGCCCTGGTAGGAAGGACCCAAGAGAGAAGGGTGAGCTTCATTGCCTTTCCATATGTGAAATCAGTCTGCTTGCCACCTCCAGTTGTCGCAGGCAACGTCTGTAACCTGGAAAGTGGAAAACACGATCATGATAGTGAAAGCAGGGTCCTAGGGGTCTTATAGGAGCCTGAGTGCCATATCGCTTTATGGGAGACACTGGGGAGCTTAAGTCTGGAGCCCAAGCCTCGGTGTCCAAGGCCAGGATCCCTGATGGTGACGGCAAGGCTCATGACGGGGAACGTTTTGTCATTTGCAAGGTGCTTCTACATCCATTACCCTCTGTGGCCCTCACAATCACCCTCATAACCACCCTTTGTTGGGGACAGGGCAAGGGCCACCTTAAAGAGGCTCCTGAGGGAAGTTTAACACATTGTCCACACGTGGACCTAGAGTCCCCCCTCCCAATCCAGTCATTCTTGGTCCACTCCAGCCCACCCTGTCTGTGATGGGTGACACCCATTTTCAGCCCCTCACAGCTTTGTTCCAGCACAGAATCTGGGGACCAACCAGGCTCGGATCTTATGCCCAGAAGCTTCCCCAAGGGCTCCCTTTCCTGAGGGACATGCTCTGCCATGGGCATCCTCAGGGGTGTAGTGGAGTTGGGCCCTCAGGCGGAAGCAAGGGAGGCTGCCTCCGGGCCGGCAGGGCTGGCAGGCAGGCACTCACCTCTTAGAGCTGCGCTTCTCTTCTCCCTTGGCTCCAGGTGATGCTGAGGGACAAAAAAACCAAAATCACGATGGGTGGGGCCAAGTTTCACTCAACTCACTAGATGGGGTGCAGATCTCAAAGCCCGTGAACATTACTGTCTACATTTAAGTAATGGGTCTTGAGGTTTCCTTTGTTGTACTTTTTTAAAGTAGATAAAAATATTTTCAGTTTTCCTTCCTTGGAGAATGTAAAGAAGGATTTTCTATGTGAGACCCACCCTGGCTTTCTTGCGTCAGTGTATTTCTCTGCCCAAGAAACACACACATGCTCAGACCCACAGGCCCCTCTGAGCTCTGTCAGGCCCCTCTCTGCCTCCCAGGGCCTGCACCCCACTGCAGCCCCTGCTCAGAGGTGCTGTGTGCTCAGCACTGCCCTCAGGTCAGCCTGGACAAAGCCTTGCCCTAGACCCCTGCCCCAGACCCCTGCCCCAGGAAGGCAGCCGGTGGATCAGTGCTCAGGGGCCTGTCCCCCCGCAGGCATCAAATTCTTAGGATCTCAGCCGCAGCGCCTGGCCACTGGGTTTGGGATTTTGGCCTGTAGCCCTTTAGCCCACCTGGCTCCTGTCTGGGATCTTCAGAAAGATCCTCCTGCCAGAACTTGTGCTCTGCCTGGCTTATACCTAGAAGGAGCATCTTGTATTCTTTCCTGAGAATAATGTTCTCTTCTTTCCCATCCCAGGAGCCTCTACAGCTGACTCCAAAAAGCAGCAGTAATCATAGAAAAGAGAGACTCACATTCTGTCAGGTCTGGGCCAAGGGCTCCTTACCTCCCTGATGTTTCTAGGTGGTGGTGAGGATGGATCACTTGGGAAGTGGAGTAATAGGAGGAAGAGCCCCACTCCGCACAGGATGCCAATGATGATGTTAAACACCTGGGAAGTAGGGCTGGAGTTCAGCCAGGTAACCAGAACACTTTCCAGAGACATGAGAGAACACTCCATCTCTGAATCCCACCGCTGCCCTCAGGCAACTGACCTCTAGGTGTGTTCTTGGGCACAGCACAGCAGGCCCACATCACAGAGGGTGGCCTGGTCACAAAGGGCTCCTGAGGGTGGGGGAGGGGACAGAGGAGGAGCAGGCCAGACCACAGCCCCGCCTCCACCATCCAGTTCCACGGGGTTCTGCACCTTCCTGGGCCTTCTGAGTCCTTCTTTCCAACCCTATTCACCTTATCAAAGAGACAGCTTTTCCATTCATCCAGACATTATCTGGTCCCCACTGTCCATTAGAGATCTTGACTAGAGGCCCTCCAATTCCACAAACCGTGAAATTCTTACGTTGACCCTGAAATTTTAGCTATTTCCCAAGGATTTTTACTCAGGATTTCCTCTGTCCACCTTCCCCACATAATGTTTATGTCTGGTATAAACCAAGGCACAGAACTTAAATTTATTTTACACTTATTTAGATTTTGATTTTTGAATAGTGCTTTGTCCCATTTTCAATCAGATGGACTTACACAAAAAATTAAAATAATTATTCAAAAGTCATAAATCTATGTATGAAAGAATTATAAGTAGTTAATTCTTGAAAGGATATTTTTGTAAGTTTGTTGCATTTTAAATTATGAAGTTAATAAAGCTTTAAATTATGTATTCTTGGGACTTGCTGTAAACACACACACACACACACACGCACATGCACACACAAACTTGTCTTTTCACAAACCAATCCAGCATTTTCAAATCCAGGAATCCATAATTAGCTACTTAAAAATTTCTTTTCATATGTTGTCTTGATGGGTCTTATTATTCTTATTCTGCCAAAAGATAGTCCTCACTTTCCATGTAAGTTTGAAGCATGTTGTCTTAGTACAATGGGGCTGCCATCACAACATGCCACAGACTGGATAGATTAAAAACAACAGAAATGTACTTCTCACAGTTCTGGAGGCAGGAAAGTTCAAAATCAAGGCACCTGTATGGCCACCTCTAGTGATGGTCCTCTTCCTGGTTCTGGTTCATAGCCAGAGGCTTCTCACTGTGTTCTCAGTGGGAGGGTGTTAGGGACCACCTGGAGCCTCTTTTGTAAGGCACTGATCCCCTGAATAAGGGCTGAGAACCACCTGCCTATGGCCCCACATTTTAACATCTTGAGGAGTTAGAATTTCAACCTGTGAATCCTGGGAGGACACAAACATTCAGACATGCACATGTGCTACATCCAGAAGCCAGGAATGGGTGAGGGTGAGCTAAGGGTAATGGGTAAGAACTGACCCTTAAGGTCTGCAGGGTAGAGGATAAGACTAGGTGTCAAACCCTAGGGCTGAGTCAGGTCTTGAGCAGCCTCATCAGATATCCCTCGTGTGCATATTTTTTTCTGGGTGAGCCTTGCTTCCCTTCCCCTTCCCCTCCATACCAGTGGAGCCTTAAGGCCAACTTGAACCACAGAGAGAGGGAGCTTCGAGTTGTCTATGTATTCCCTTATGATACCATCCTACGTCCCCTCTGCAGCAGTAAGTCAGGATTCACGTGGTGAATGTGTCTTGATGCTCCATGTGGACTTAATGTGTATCCCAGCTTGGTGGTCATAATGTTTTCTACAGCTCTGATGGGAATGGCATTCAAGTTTATTTGGTTTTATTGCCATAAATGTGCACATTCATAAGCACATTCTGCACCTACTATTGCTTCTGTGGCCTATAATGTCATTTCCTCCTTTATGACGTTCTCATCTTGAATTTAACCTTTTATCAAAATTTGGACTTAGTTCTTTTTTGTATGCATATTTGACTTTTTTATTTTTTCCATAACTCTATTTTCAATACATTTTAACTAATTTTTTATGCCACTTAAAAATCTTGCCCAGCTATCTTTCCCTTTAACTTGTTCTTTTATGATTTATTTCTATCACCTTATTTGATGCTTTATTTTCCAAACTTTATTCTTTTTTCCTGCACCTTTTGCATCTTCCCTTTTGTAGATCAAGTATTTTTCTGTTTGAATTTGGAATTTTTTAGTATTGTAATGGTTTTATATCATTATTATGTGAATTTCCTCCTCAGTTTCTTATGTGTGTCAATTGTAGCATCATCTCAGCAAACCAAGCAAGTATTCTTACCTCCTCTCCCCTCCTCTGATTTTGCTTTTTCCATCATCATGGCCCTTATTTCAAGGGGATATTCGCTGAAGCTGTACTTCTGGGTTTTTTTGGATATGCTACATTTTCATGTATTTTTTTATTATACAATAAACATCACTAACATCAATTCTTATTTCCACAAACCTAATAGCTTATTCCTAGATTTATTTTTTTTCCTGCTGGAATATGTCCTCTAAGAAAATTTTCAAACAGATTTCTGTGAGATAATACTTTTGAGGTCTTATTTTCTGATAACATGTTTTTCTGTGTTGTCAAGTTTAAAAGACCTTCGCTGAATGTAAAGGCTTAAAACTTGTTTCCTTTCAATTTTTTAAACATATTATTGCCTTGTATTCTTATCTCGAGTGTTGCTGTTGAAAACCTAGATGTCAATCAAAATCAATTGTTCTTCAAAGGATGATCTGACGTTTCATCATTTCATCAGGATGTTACAAAACAGAGTATAAATCATTTTACAACTATGAAGCTAACTAAAAAATCAATGCAGTATGAAAGGAATTAAAACCTTCTTGACACATGTAAGTATACAGGAAAATTAAGTATCACACACTGAAAAAAAAAGAAAAAAAAACAATGAAAGAGACAGTCATTAGAACCAAGTATGGTTTATACTTGAAACTTCCAAGGAATTAATGCTGACACCTGGCAGCCAGCCTAGCAAGCTATCTGTCCAAAATTAATCATTTGTCAAGGAGAATAAGAGGAATTAGGTTTTGTTGGTGATGTGATGAGAGATGTGTTATATTTCTTTTTTAATAATTAAAAATAAAGGTAAGCAAAATTGAAGAGTAAGAAATAATATATGTTTTTATGTACTAAATTTGAGGAAAACTACCATATTTTTATGAATTTGAAAAGATATCTATTCTAAGTTGCATCCCTTTTCAGAAGTGTATTTTAAAATTGATGGTATGTTATTTAAAAATGACATGATTCCAAACAGTTAATGGAAAGAAGATAATTATCTTCTTAATTCTTAGAACCTGGATTTTTTTAAAGCTTAGGTGTATTCACACGATTCGTTTTCATAAAAATTGAATCATGCCATCTGCACCTGTGGTTAAAAAGCAAACAAACAAACAAACATGCTGTAGATTCATTTGAGATTCCATGATCAAAATCAACCTATCAACAAAGTATGGAAGACTATGATAATTGCAAAAGAATATAAATTACATAAGACTAAAAAATAATTCAACCAAGTAAATCTGAAGATCTAATTGGCTTTATTAAGTGATTCATGAATTGGGGAGTATCCCATCATGCAAGTAGAGGGGAGCTCTGAGGAGTTGTACAACATGGAAGATTTTTATAGGAAGGACGATGGGATGTAAAGTTATTAAAAGAAAGGAGGGGTTTGTTTCAGGCGAGGAGAATGGCAGGTTTTTATCATGCAGGTCACCTCATTAGCACTGGTCAGGAAATTTCAGATTGTCAAAAGGTGAATCCGTTAAATACGTCGGAACTGTAAATGCCTTGCTTTGCTGTTCTGATGTGGGTGGCAAATGACTTTATTTGGAGCTTTCTTGTTTTTAAACAATCCTCCTTGTGATCACACTCTCAGCCTAACTAAGAGGTGTGTTAAAAAAATAAGGCATAGATACAGCAGGCAGCAGGAACACGAGGTGAGCGCGGCGGCGGGCCTGCGGGGCTGCGGGGCCCTCGCTTGCCCTCCCGGCTTTGCCGTTCGGGGGCCCTCGTGCGCGCTTCCGCCGGCCCCAGCTTTGATGGCGCGATTACCCGTCGCGTCGCGTTGCCGTGGAAACGCCGGAACCCTGGCTGGCGGCGGCGGCGGCGGCGGCGGCTACCAGCGCCCTAGCGCTCGCTCAGGCGGCGCGGAGCCCCAGTGGTTGGGCTTCAGCCTGGGGTCCCCAGCTGTGCGCGAGGTAAGATGTTGAGGCGTAGCCTGGAAAACCGAGATGGCCAATCGAGACAATGTCCAGATGCCATCACAAATGTGGACTGGAGAGCTGTGCCAAATCTTTGCTGCTTCTGTGCAGAAAACTGCCAGACTGCGAGACAAAGCGGACCTCTTGGTGGTATCAGAGGCTAAAATTACATCTGGTGTCATTTTTGTTTCTCTCTCTGTTGCATCTGGGTATCCCAGAGACTCCTCAAAAAGCATCTAAGGCTTGCAATTCTTTTGTCTGCAATACCCTGTTATTATGCAAGTGTCCTGTTGACGTGGTGGTAAGGTGCAGGAATAGATGATTACTCCTACAATTAGGTCATGGTCTTTTAGCGAACCTGTTTTCCTGGGCTGTGACCTTCACAAGTGCTTTTCAGCTGCCTTCCTCTCCCTTAAAGGAGATAGAAAGACTATAGGGGGAAGTTGTTCAGTATTTCCCTTCCCCTCTGTTGTTTAGGCTTTAATAAAAAAAATTCCCCTCCAGGTTAGGATGTTCTTAAGGAGAACAGAATGTTCTAGACTCATTTCAAAAGAGTAACTTTTTACCTCTTCCTGCTGGAAACAGGAGGGCATTTTTCTCTGTCCAGGAGGGCATTTTTCTCCTTCCTTTACCCTGATAGGACTCCCCAGGTAAAACTCATGAAAGTGTGCTGGCTTCCCAAAGGTGAACTAAGGGGAGGTTTCTTTATCTAATTTTTCAAATTGAGGTATAACTGATATATAACACTGTATTAGTTTCAGGGGTACAACTTAATGATTTGGTATTTTGATATACTAGGGAATGATCACTACATTAAGTCTAAAACACCCATCCCTCTACACAGTTATAAAATCATTTTTAGTATATGAAAACTTTTAATACTTATTCTCTTAGCAACTTTGAAATATATAATACAGTATTATTAACTTGGTCGCCATGCTGTATATTATATCCCCATTAATTATTTATTTTATAATTGAAAGTTTGTACTTTTTGACCACCTTGACCCATTTCACCCTGTGAAACAAAACTTCACAGATATCCATCAATCTGTATCTGTGAATTTGTTGTTTTGTTTTGTAGATTTCACATATAAGTGATATATGCAGTATCTGTCTTTCTCTGATATTTCACTCAGCATAATGCCCTCAGTGTTCATCCGTGTTGTCACAAATGGCAAGATTTCATTCTTTTTATGTCTGAATAGTATTCCACTGTGTATATGAACCACATCTTCTATATCTGTTTATCCATGGATGGACAGTTAGGTTGTTTCCCTGTCTTACTTATTGTAAATAATACTGCAGTGAACATGGGAATACAGATATCTTTTCAAAGTAGTGTTAATGTTTTCTTTGGATAAATACCAAGAAGTGGAATTGCTGGATCATATAGTAATTCTACTTTTAATTTTTGAAGGAACCTCCATTCTGTTTTCCATGTGCCTGTACAATTTATACTCCCCACCAGCAGTGCACAAGACCTGTTATTTCTTGTATTTTTGATAATAACCATTCTAACAGGTGTGAGGTATGAGGTGATACCTCATTATGGTTTTGAGATACATTCCCCTGATGATTACTGATGTTGAGTACCTTTTCATGTACCTGCTGTCTGTATGTCTTCTTTGAAAAAATGTCTGTCAGATCTGCCTATTTTGTAATTGGATTGTTTGGGAGGTTTTTGTTATTGAGTTGTATGAGTTATTTACATATTTTGGATATTTACCTCTTATGAGATATATGATTGGCACATTTTTTCTTCCAATCAGTAGGTTGCCTTTTTATTTTCTTGAGCTGAGGAGTGCTGACTTCATGCCCCACGAGATCAGATCAGGTCCCACACTCGCAGAGGTCAGCAGTGCTGCCTCAATCCTTCACTTTCACCCATACCTGGGGGCACTTCCATCTGTTCTCTGTTCCTTTTTCACAGAAACTGCTCTACCCAGGATGATTAAACGGCTCCCTGAAGCTTAATCCAGTAGATAATTTTAAGCTGTTTTATGACTTCTAGGTAGTATTTGATAGCACTGAACATTATCTTCTCGTAATCCTCTCTTCCTTCTGATTCCACGTCCCATTGGTGCCACTGTGACCTCTAGGTCACATCGTTGGGCACCTTTCTCAGACTCCCCTTCTTTGAGCCGTCTAGAAATGTTGATGTTCAACAAACTTCCATCTTGAGTTGTCTTCCTGTGCACTCCGCATAGTATAGCACACCTCGGTCGTTTCCTCTATTCCCATGGCTTTGATCATCACACACAATCTAAGGTTTCTTGTATCTTCTGTCCTAAGCCTGGATCTCCTTCCTGAGCCACAAAGTCCTGCAGACCCTGTGCTGGGCACGTCCCCAGAGCTCTCCTAGGGAGGGAGCTGTGGCTTCCCTCCCTCCGGAGGCACAGCACGAGCTTCGGACCTGCAAACAAAGAGGAAGCTGATATCCAGTGATCTCAGATACTTTGAATACTTGGAGGCGATTGCCAGGAGAGTCTTTGCCAACTTGGCATACGAGGTCCTGAGAAGGCCACTGCGTCCTAAATTACCTTTTTGAAAGAGAAACAATTCAGCCCTGTTTAGGGAAATAAAAAAAGCATAGTGGAGTAAGATGCTCTTTATAAGAATCACACATAAAATAGACAAGGTAACATTGAAATTGGACAAAGATAAACACATACTATTTAACAGAAAATGAAAAGAAAGTAGAGTGCACAATGTTAATATTTAATAGATTGGCCTGAAGAACTGAGACATATAATAACAAGAGGCATAATTAACAGAGAAGATACATCAAAACATCATGAACTTTACAATGGAGCAAATATAGCAAATACACAAATACTTCAGTGCAAATAGGTCTTGAGAAAAAAATTGTAACATGAAATGTTAATATACATTTTTTCAGAAACACGTTAATTAAGTAGGAAAAAAGTAAGTATGCGTGGTAAGTATTCAAATAATTTAATCAGCAAGTCCCAATTAATGAAGATATAACAGTACTCTTTAAAAGAGAATGTACATTATTTATTTCCATAGGGCATTTATGAAAGTCCTTCATTTATCTTGATACAAATAGAAGTCTTGCTAAATGCCAAAGCAGAAATTCCAATAAATAAATTGTCATAAAATGTGGTAACAGGAAGATATAAATACATGTAACAGCTGAAAATAGAATTAATAGAAGGATAATTAAAACCAAAATTTGGATCTCTGAAATATCTAGGAAGGAAATAAAACTCTGATTTTCTTAGCAAAAAAAAAAATATGATGAGAGGAAAATGTTTTTGGAAATTAATAAGAATGAGAAATGAGGTAGAAATGAAAGAATTAAGAATATCTTATGACAATACAATATAATTTTTGGAGACTGTAATGTGGTAATATTTAAATGTATATAATAAACATTACCCAGAGGGGGAAATTTGAAAAGTTCACTACTGTTAGAATATAATATAAAGGTAATTAGAGATCTGATGGGCTTACTTTCCAGCTTAGCAGTGTAAGAAGGCTGCCATGTCTAAGAGGGTCCCACAGATGTTCACAGTTGTGTCTGATTTTGCCAGATTCTTGGTGTGACCCTCCCAAGCCTGATCTTCCTTCACTATCCTGGCCAGTGGTTGAATGTTTGGTATTTCTCCATTCTCCACTTTATAATTCTAATTAAACCAAACAAAATCATCCTGAATGGAAGAATCAGATTAGGACTTGGAACCTGGATGAGTTGAGACAGATGTTTCCCCTCATGTTGCTGATATAGAGTTTTAGGAAACCTGCAAAATACAAGAAAAAAAGTCACAAATGCAGTGTAAGAGGCAAGTTCTAGGTGAGGCTGGTATCACTCTTTTTGGCTTCCTAAGTTCATCAGCAAATCAAGAATGCACTGGGCATCCTGGCTAGTTATGCCCGAGGCAGGCGGAGATCATTTTCCATACCATTTAGAATGTTGTTAAGTAGAGGAGCTAACTATATCAGCTAAAATATGGGTGAAGACGTGAATAAAGTTTTCTCTGCACTTATCTCTATCAGCAATGCCAGGTTTGGTAATCCTTTCTGATTGTATATAAATTTGGAGATGGATTTTTCCATTTACTTGAGCACATCTATCCATCCAGCTAAAGGCCTTTCAGGACAGAATTCATGTGCTACTCTATTTGTTTTTAAATTTTGTTTCTATTTTGGTATCATTAATATAAAATCACATGAGCAACATTGTGGTTACTAGATTGCCCCAATATCAAGTCTCCACCACATACCCCATTACAGTCACTGTCCATCAGTGTAGTAAGATGCTGTAGAGTCACTACTTGTCTTCTCTGTCCTATACTGCCTTCCCCGTGGCCTCCCCCCCAAGTTATGTGTGCTAATCGTAATGCCCCTTCCCTTCTCCCTCCCTTCCCACCCACCCTCCCCAGTCCCTTTCCCTTTGGTAACTGTTAGTCCATTCTTGGGTTCTGTGAGTCTGCTGGTGTTTTGTTCCTCCAGTTTTTGCTTTGTTCTTCTTATACTCCACAGATGAGTGAAATCATTTGGTACTTGTCTTTCTCTGCCTGGCTTATTTCACTGAGCATAATACCCTCTAGCTCCATCCATGTTGTTGCAAATGGTAGGATTTGTTTTCTTCTTATGGCTGAATAATATTCCATTGTGTATATATACCACATCTTCTTTATCCATTCATCTACTGATGGACACTTAGGTTGCTTCCATTTCTTGGCTATTGTCAATAGTGCTGCGATAAATATAGGGGAGCATATGTCTTTTTCAAATTGGGATCCTACATACTTAGGGTAAATTCCTAGGAGTCGAATTCCTGGATCAAATGGTATTCTATTTTGAGTTTTTTGAGGAACCTTCATACTGCTTTTCACAATGGTTGAACTAATTTACATTCCCACCAGCAGTGTAGGAGGGTTCCCCTTTCCCTATATCATTGCCAGCATTTGTTATTCCTAGTCTTTTCTATGTTGGCCATCCTAACTGATGTGAGGTGATATCTCATTGTGATTTTAATTTGCATTTCCCTGATAATTAGTGACATGGAGCATCTTTTCATGTGCCTGTTGGCCATCTGAATTTTTTCTTTGGAGAAGTGTCTGTTCATATCCTCCACCCATTTTTTAATACGGTTATTTGCTTTTTGGGTGTTGAGGTATGTGAGTTCTTTATATATTTTGGATGTTAAACCCTTGTCAGATATTTCATTTACAAATATATTCTCCCATACTGTAAGATGCCATTTTGTTCTGCTGATGGTGTCTTTTGCTGTACAGAAGCTTTTTAGCATAATATACTCCCATTTGCTCATTTTTGATGGGATGCCTTTTTGTTCTGCTGATAGTGTCTTTTGCTGTACAGAAGATTTTTAGCATAATGTAGTCCCATTTGTTCATTTTTTATTTTGTTTCCCTTGCCCAAGGAGATACATTCAGGAAAAAGTTGCTCATGTTTATATTCAAGAGATTTTTGCATATGTTTTCTTCTAAGAGTTTTATGGTTCATGACTTACATTCAGGTCTTTGATCCATTTTGAGTTTACTTTTGTGTATGGGGTTAGACAATAATCCAGTTTAATTCTCTTGCATGCAGCTGTCCAGTTTTGCCAATACCAGTTGTTGAAGAAGCTGTCATTTCCCCATTGTATATCCATGGCTTCTTAATCATATATTAATTGAGCATATATGCTTGGGTTTATATCTGGGCTCTCTAGTCTGTTCCATTGGTCCATGGGTCTGTTCTTGTGCCAGTACCAAATTGCCTTGATGCTGTGGCTTTGTAGTAGAGCTTGGGGAGCATGTGCTACTCTTTTTAATTTAGGTTACTAGACATATATTTTTCTGCTATTGAAACAGGAAAGGTAACTGTGACCTTGAGAACATGGTCTCTCAGTCTCATTTATAAAACATGGATACAGTTTGCAGAATTGGAATTAAGAAGGCAAAGCATCTAACACATAGAGGGAACTCAATAAACTACAGATACATTGTACACACACTGTGATCCTTCATAAATCTTTAGAACTGGAACCTCTTAGATACCAGTTTGTCTGTTAGCCATTCTTAAGTATAGCTTTCATATGTTATTTTAAATGATAGAGGATTTCTTTATTTTTTTTGGCTTAAAATACAAGCCAAAATATGTTTGTATTTTAAATGGTATTTAAAAATCAGCCTTTTTCACAAATGTTAAATGTATTTAAAACATTGGCATTAACTGGGAAAAATGTGCTGAACACATATATCTGACAATGGATGTGTATCTAGAATATACAAAGAATGCTTCCAACTCAATAATGAGAAGATAAATGACCTAATAAAAATGGGCAAAACACTTAACTGATAATAAATTAGTACATGAAAAGATGCTTACCATGATTACTCATCAGACAAATGCAAACAATAATTACTCTTTACCTACTGGAATGGCTAAAAAATTTTTTTGTCGATTGGTAGGATGTGGAGCAAGTGGAACCTCACACTGGCTGGTGGGAACAGAAAATGCCACAGTCACTTTGGAAAGCAGTTTCTCAGTTTCTTAAACAGTTCAACATACACTTAGTGAAAGACCCAGCAATTCCTTGACAAAGTATTTACCCCCATCTCCAAAATGAAAACTAAGTCTACATAAAGCATTAACTTGAATGTTTATATAGCTTTCTTTATAACAACCCCAGACTGAACGTAACCCAAATGTCCACCACTGGGTTATTAAATAAACAAACTCTAGTATAGTCAAATAATGTAATACTAGCCAGAAATAAAAATGAAAAAAATGTTAATACTTGTAACCCCATGGATGAACTTCAAAAACACTTTATTCACTTAGTGAAATAAGCCAGACTTAAAAAACCTATAGATGGATTTTAATCCTCAAGACAGGATAAAGTCTTGAAGGGGCTTACATATAGAAGAAAATGACTCAATATTAAGTCTAGCATTCTCTAGTGTTTTCAGGCCAAGGGGAAGATGATCCAAGAAAGAGCAGCCACAGAGAAGGAAACCAGGAGGGAGTGAGAGTGAAATCAGAGGAGAGCATGTTTGGAGAAGGAGGCAGTGGTCACTTTTATCTGTTGCTGCTGAGACTTTGATTATTGTATTAAGAAACATCAAGCTGTTATTGAACTGTTTCCTTGAGAATAAGAGAGCAAGAGAGCCAGAAGATGCATGGAAGTGAGGGAGGGTTCTTATGGGGTTAACCGGGGAATTACTTCCCTCCCCAGGTTTATGGAGAAATGATCGATATGCATCACTGCACAAGTTTAAAGCATACAGCATGATGGTTTTCTTTACATATACGGTGAAATGATTACCACAGTATGTTCAGCTAACATCCATCATTCATATAGATACAATAAAAAGAAAAGAAAGAAGAAAAAAATTCTCCTTATTATGATAACTCTTAGGATTAACTAATAACTTTCCTAATATCATACAGCAGTGTTTAACAGTCATCATGTTGTACATCATATCCCTAGCACTTATTTATCTTATAACTAGAAGTTTGTACCTTTTAATCACATTCCTCCCCTCCTTCCCCATCCTCCACCTTTGGTAACCACAAGTCTGATCTCTTTTTCTATGAATTTTGTTTTGTTTTGTTTCAGATTCCATATATAAATGAGATCATAGTGTATTTGTCTTTCTGTGTTTGACTCATTTCACTTAGCATAATACCTCAGGGGCCATCCATATTGTTGCAAATGGTAGGGATTTCCTAAATTTTTATGGATGAATAATATTCCATTGTTTATTATACCACAACGTCTTTATCCATTCAGCTGCTGATGGACACTGAGGTTGTTTCCGTATCTTGACTACTATAAATAATGCTGCAATGAGCATGAAGGTGCATATGTCTTTTAGAATTTGTATTTTCATTGAATATGTTCGCAGAAGTGGAATTGCTGGATCATATAGTAGTTCTATTTTAGATATTTTAACATTCACTGTACTGTTTTTCCTGGTGGCTGTACCTATAATTTGCATTTCCACCAATAGTGCACAAGGGTTCCGTTTCCTCCACTTCCACACCAGCATTTGTTATCACTCATCTTTTTTGATGATAGCCATTCTAATAGGTGTGAGGTGATATCTCACTGTGGTTTTAATTTGCATTTCCTTAAGGACTAGTGATGTTGAGTATCTTTCATGTGCCTCTTGGCCTTACATGTATCTTCTTGGGAAAATTGTCTGTAAGGGCCTTTGCCCATTTTGTAATTGAGCTGTTTGGTTTTTTTTGCTATTGACTTATATGAGTTCCTTATATGTTTTCTATATTAATCCCTGCTCAGTTACATGGCTGCAAGTATTTCTTCCCACCCCAAAGACTGTCTTTCTACTTTGCTGATGGTCTCTTTTGCCCCTTAGTTGGATGTTGTTTCACTTGTTTTATTTTGATATTGTTGCTTGTGCTTTAGGTGTCATATCCAAAAAATCCTTAACAAGGAACAAGGAACTTTATTTATAGGTTCTTTCCTAGGAGTTTCATGGTTTCAGGTCTTACAGGTAAGTCTTTAATCCATTTTGAGCTAATGTTTGTGAGTGGTGTCAAACAGGAGTCCAGTTTCATTCTTTTATATGTGAATATACAATTATCCCAGCACCATTTATTGAAGAGACTGTCTTTTTTCCATCGAGTGTTCTTGGCTCCCTTGTCAAATATTTGCTGACCATGTATGCTTGGGTTTGTCTCTGAGTTCTTAATTTTGCCATCTTGACTCTTTAAGTCAGGGAGTGTGATGCCTCCTGATTTTGTTGGTTATTTGTCTGTGTGGGGGTTTATTTTTTGTGTGAATGTGGTTCCATATACATTTTAGGGGTGCTTTTTCTACTTCCAAATACCATTGGAATCTTTAAAGGGGTTGTGTTGACTCTATAGATGGCTTTCGTAGTAACAACTTTTTAACAATGTTAATTTTTCCAGTCCATGAACACAAAATACCTTTCCATTTATTTGTGTCTTTTTTTATTTCTTTGTGTCTTATAGTTTTTACTTCCTTGGTTAAATTTATTCCCAAGTATTTTATTGTTTTTGAGGCTATTGTAAAGGGATCAATTTCTTTATTTCTTGTTCAGAAAATGTGTTGTTAGTGTATAGGACTGCTGGTTTGGTTCTCTACCCAAGTGAGGCTTGTTGGAGTATCATCCTAAGCTTCTGTGGTTGCCAGGAGTCTCTGGTCAGGCTTAGTAGATGGTCAGGATTAGGTACCATATTCAGTAGAACAAGGGACTATGAATCAGCCCTGCTCTGGCAGGGCAGCAGGATGCGGCCCAAGGCTTGTATGGCTTATTGTTTGCACACCCAGATACAGGTAAGAGTGTGTGCTGAATTCCCTGGTCAGGTGAAGCCACTGGTTTTGCTCTGCAGATGGGAATGCCACAGGTTGTGCTCTCTGTTCAGGTGTCACTGTAAGCAGAACTGCTGCATGGGTTACACAGCTTCATGTGTGCTCTGGTTAGACAGGCTGGAGGCCGTACTCAGCAGTGAGCAAGGCTGTGAATGTTTCCCTGCCTGGGCACAGTGGGAGAAGCCGCTCTGCAGCTGATAAGACTTTGTTGTCTAGATTCAAGCTGACCTGTGCCCTGAGTTTCCCAGCCAAACAGGTCCATTGGTTTGCTCTGCAGACTTCAGCTATGTCTGCCTCTCTTGCCAATGGGTTTCAGCCCTGGACAAGTTCACTATGGATTCAATGAGACTAAAGAAATGACAATGGAATGTTCTTGGGGTGAAAGGGTTTATACCCAACTTTGTTCCCATGGTGGCAGGTCAATCACTAGAATCTCATCCCCTCAGAGCGAGTCTGCATGCAGCAAGCTGGTCTCTGCCTCTGGGCCTCTCTGCCCCCGCAGCCGTCTCAGTCTCTGTCCTGGACACTGCCACCACTACAGTCTCTGCTCTCCTGCAGCCTTGCAGCTGTACCACCGTATTGCCCAGAGCACTGGGTGGAGCTCTTTCTATAGAATCAGTAACAATGTATTGCCCACATGTGTGCAGTGAGTTAGCCAACCAGAGCCAGGTGAGAAGCTTGTCTACAGGAACCTTCACTTTATCCACACTCCACCCCTCCAGGATTCTTGACTCTCAATCTCTGTGCCCTCAATACTCTGCAGTGGTCCCTGTACAAGGCAGCTGGAACATTGTAAAAGAACCATGGGTGGGCCTACCCACCTTCTCCAGCCTCTCCTGCAGAAAGTCTTGCAGACACACAGGCCAATCTTGTTGCTTTATCTCTGGCTTCTGCTTCCTTCTCAGTGGCTGGAACCGCTGCCCTGGTCTCAGTTGTTGCCACAGCTCCAGTCATTCAGCTTCTGTCTGCTCCTGCCTTTTCAAACCAACCCACATCTGGGTCCTCATGACCTTCACGGGGCCCTTTAAATTCTTCCTTCGAGAAGCAGACCATATTTCCTTTTGTGCTTGAGCCTGGAGATGGAAGCAGAGCATGGAGAGCCCCACAACATGAGGAGGGGGCTGTGCCTCTCCTGGAAGAACCCGTGGTTGCCAAGTCCCTCTGGTTTTCCACCAGCTTTCAACCAGGTGGGGTTTCAACTGAGGGGCTGATGCCTCTGGCACCGGCAGGGCCTCCTCCCCACCTGTTCGTAAGCCTCCGCTCCCCCATTTCTGGGGCTGATGGCTCCACTATGTCCTTCACCTGCCCCAAGGCACCTGGCTGCCTGCTTTCCCATGCTGCTGCTTCTCGGGCCACTGCTCCTTCTCGTGCTGCTTCCTCTCGGGCCACCATAACATCCTTTACCATTTCCACAGCATTTTGTAGTGAGGCCATTTCAGTCAGTAATGAATTTTCTTTCTCTTGGAGTGGAGCCCAGTCCACCCCTTCCCAGTACCACATGCCCACTGGGGGACACTCAAATGTCCCCCATCCATAGGTGCAGCTGCTGAAACACTCCTCCCGTGAGGGCAACCTGTCCTTTTCCTTGGTCAACAATAATTATATATATATATTCATCACTTATTTATAAGGGAAAAACTGTCCTAAGATACTGATACAACAAGCAGAAGAAGTAAATAATACTATTCCTTTAAAATAAAATGTGGCCACTATTGTCAAGATTTTGTTCATTTCCACAAAAGCTATATTTGTATATATGTGCAGTTAGTATTGATGGTAGAGGCTCTCCAACTTTCAAGAAGTAAATGAACCTAATTCCATATAAATATCCCCACAGTATAGAAAAAGTTACAAGAGCATGCAATTCAGTATTCTTCCCTTGTTCCCAAGCTTTTTTTGAGTTATTTATTTTTATTGAAGTATAGTTGATATACAGTATTGGTTTTGAGTATACAACACAATGATTCAACAGTTATCTACACTATTAAATGCTCACCCCAACCAGTTACTATCAACATAGAAAGATGTTACAGTATTACTGACTATATCCTCTATGCTGTACTTTCACCCCCGTGATTAATTTATGCTATAATTGAGATTCTGTGACTCTTTATTCACTTCACCTATTTCACCCATCCCACCCCCATGGTAACCATTAGTCTCTTCTCAGTATCTACGAGTCTATTTCTCTTTTGTTCATTTGTTTTGTTTTCAGTTTTAACAAGAAAATGTTACAGACATAAATCCCAGCTCATAATCTGGACCCTGCCAGAAGTGTAAATTTCTTTGTTTTTGCTTTCCTTTTTCAATTCAGGTTGGCAGAATTTTAATCCAGGTTTGTGTTGATATTCTAGGGAGTTTACCAGGTGCCACAGCATCACAGGTGACCATCTGATCCTCAGTGACATTCATTCATTCATGCATCATCGGCTTCATCCCAGGCGTCTTCAGGCATGTCCATCACTCCAGCTGACCAGGGGTCCAGACAGTTAGTTCCCACAGGGGGCCAACCCTTGTCTCCACCCTCAGGATCTCCCTGGGCTCTGTGGCGCTGCCACTCCATGCTCCTCCTGTGTGCTTGGGAGTCATTCTGTCTCCCCGACGGGGCATGGTCTGGGGAGCAATGTGCCAGGTCGCTCTTTCTGAGCCTGATTCATATTTTCATTTTCATAGTTACTCTTCAGCCCAAATATTTCTCCAGCCCAGGGAATCATTTTTATAATCTTGGTAAAGAAGGCTTGCTGTTAATAATTTCCTTACCATCTCATAAAGACTCTCCTCTTAAAATAATCTTTCTTTTTTGGCTATCACATGCCTTTCCTGTGGCAAAGAGTACAGGTGGCCTGGATGCGGGAGACAGCCAAGGGAAAAGCTAGAGGATGTTTCGCATTTAAAAAAAGCGTTCTGATCCCCAAACTGGAACTGAGATAACACATAAAAGCTGAAGTAGTCGCCACTCAGGGTGGCTGCCCCATGCCAGTTCTCTCTTCTCTGAAAACTGTCCCCCCACAGTGGCTGCTGCCAACTCTCCTGTCATGTTAAGTGACCCTATCCCCAAGCCAGTCAGTAGATATTTGACTCAGTCTGGGCCAGTCAGGTTTTGTGCCAGGAATGTGTAAATTTGGGGCTGAGAGTCTAGAGATTTGTTACACACAGTGGATGCTGTTGACCCCACGCCACTTGTCAGGAAGCACTCTAGAGAGAGCCTTTAACCCTGCTGCCCAGGCCTCAGGGTTTCCCAGGCTTCCTTTCCTCAAGTCTCAGTCATAGAGCTCTTCTCTGGTTCTGTGAGATAATCGAGGATCTTTCACATAAATTCCCCTTCTGCCCTAGCCAGTGTCAGTTTCTATTACTTGCCATGTAAACAGCATTGATTAAAAATCATAGAACTACCTAGCATCTGAATACAGAATAAAAAATCTTAATGAAATATTGGAGAATGTTACTCAACCAAGTATTAATTGAGTTGAGAATTTGGGGTGAACTTGGAGCCAATTTCCTGGTGCTTGATTTATCCTCTACTAGCATCTCATGGAAAGATGAATAAATGGCCATGAGCATACACAAGAGAAAAATCAGCAACATCCCTAGAAAATAGAAGCTATCTTATGCCAAAATCAGAAGTTTTACTAACTGCATCATGAATGAGGATATATAAAAATATACATGTTGGAATTACACACTGAACTCTCGGAACAAGTATAACGTGGAGGGTGGCAAAGCTGATGGAAAATGTTACTATGTCTTTCAAGCAAAATGTTTCAGATTCACTGAACATAAAACTAAGCAGGCACCCTGTACTAAGAGCAGTCCTCAGGGTTGGCCATATTGTGACTTCTCCCACTCACACCACCCCCATTGGCTTAGATCTGCCTAAGGCTAATATAACTGCCAGTATTCAAGAAGACAGACTGGCAGGGAGTGGAGGGGGTGTGAGTCCTGCCCAAGAATGTGTAGCTGGGAACCGCGCTTGTGGACAGCAAATGCTGCGTGCTGGGCCGCACAGGCTTTCCTCTCCAACAGGGCAGGGCACCGCAGGCTCCTTGGCGGCAGCAGCAGGGAGAGGGACCCCGGCAAAGGGGGATTGGCAAAGATCCCACTGAATGGCAGCACACTCCGGGCCGGGAAAGAAACGAGAAGATAAACACAGAGTCAGGGAGCTGCAAAGTCCGAGTCTTGTCTCCTTAAGAAGGAAAGAGGCTCTGATGAGCAGTGGTACAATTGAGGACTTTATGCACAGCCTGAGACACAGGGCTGGGATGCAGGAGGACCGTGTAACTTTTTCTAAACTGGATCACTTTGCGAGTGAGAGGGTGCTCTTACCTCTAAGTGGGAACAAGAGGTGTAGTCCGGCACACCATGAGAAGCAGTCGCCCTACCAAGACCTTGCCTGACTGATCTCCCTCAGTGCAAAATCGGTGACACAAATAAGCCAATCTGGACCCATCCAAAAGAAGCAGGAAAACAAAGGAAAGGGAGGAGTTCCTGATCCAGGAAAACTTACCTCTGAGGAAAACGAAGAAAATTCTGGAGCATACCTGCCTGGAGTCCTCAAGAAGATGGAGGAAAATATAACTTCCGTGATAATACAGGACAAGAGCACCTGGGCCAAGTCAAAGGCAGATATGAAAAGGGAGCTGGATGTTTTAAGCATTTTTGGCAGGAAGAGCTGCTTCCTGCTTGGCATCAGAGCGGAAAGTGGATACACCACTGTTCAGCACTGCTTTACTTACTATAAACACAGTATACTTTCCTTGGCAACAGAGTTCTGGGAGTGACCTTTCCCATTTCACATCCAATGTTCTGTGGTTTGCACATGCACTGAAACAGGTGAAGTTTAGGACTGTAGACACAGGGACAAAAACAGAGCAAGGCTGTATAGGTAGGGCATGTCTGACTTGGAGCTGCTGTTTGACTGCCTGCTGAAGACTCTTAACTTATGTCTGCTCCTCAAAAAGGGAAAACCTTCTCCCTGGAGGAGGGGCTCTGATGAAGACCCATGCCATTAGCAAAACAGAAGTGGCCTTATGATAGTTACAGTGAAGATGACAGAATAAAGAGACATGGCTTTGCTTTCCTTGTAAATCATTCTCACTCAAGGATTCCTACTTACAATCCCACAGTAGATGATTAAGATGGCATGTATTTGGTGATAACAGTAATAGATATAATTACAATACTAACAATAATTAAATACTGTCTTTTGAGCAAAAATTCCATGCCAAATACCTCATTAAGCATTCTACTTTTGGTGCTCACAAAGATGTTGAGAAGGCAGAGCATCGGTTTTACAAATGAGTTGACATGAAGCTACCTGCCTAAGAGCCCATAGCTAGTAAAAAATAGAACTGGTTTGAATCCACGTCCGGCTAGTCTAAAGGGTATGTCAATCCTCATGGCAAACTGCCAGAGGAGTTCTTAGCTCAGACAAGCATCTAAAGGGAAGCTTCCTAGTCCCCCATGCATGCACTGAGTACAGAAGTCTACCCGGAGAACTCATTATCTACACAGTAGGCATTACAGGGCACTGTGAGGAGAACTACTAATTGGGGAGTAACTCCAAAAGCAATGTTACTTTATGTCAATAAATCAGAATACTATTTACCATAATTAACCCAGTGCATATCCATTGCTAGCTGACTTTGCAGAGAAAGATGATTTAAAAAGGTTTTATTTTTTATAAATACACAATTTTTTTCTAGGTGACTTTATCTAATGTTAAAATATTTTTAAGCAGCTGCCAAACAGGAGCTTAATAAAACTCCAATTTAGATGGAGGGTAGAACTTTCTCTGTATTCAGCATAAATAAACTAAATACATTCTTCCCATTTGGCACTGAAAATAGCTGTCCCTGCTTACATGAAACAAGTAGACAACTGATAAATACACCACTTAGAGCCACTTCGTGTGTTAGAGCCAGGAGCTAAAGCTCCCATCCATGGAATGCATACATGTTCTCATTCAGTCAATGGAATGTCGTGAAGGTATACTGCTCTGACCCCAGTCTGTGTCCCCAGAAACGTGCCTTTACACAGAGCATTGTAAGGAATGATAGAGGTCACTCAGAAGTTCGGCCTTTTCCTTTCTTAGGTGGTGGGAGGCAGTGGGATCTGAAGTTCTCACGAACAGAAGTAGGCAATCCTCCCTGGGCTCGACAGACTAGAAGCAGATGCGGCACAGGCTTCCCCAAACAGCCTCTGCTCCCCAGTTCATGTGGATTCACAGCGCACTGATGGAGGTGGGGGATGGGGAGGGGGTGGTTCCTGAGCTAAGGGACAGCAAGGCAAAAATCACAGGCCTCCTTCTTTCAATTTACTAAAATATAGGGAGCTATATATTTTTTTTGATGGGGTAGCTCCAAGTCAAGGTCACTCACTTTTAAAATTGTGGCTTTTTAAAGTGAAGGTGTATTTGAACATCTGGAAATCTGTTTTGAAAATAAGTTACTTCTTAACTGAAACATTAAATGGCAATGTTTTTGGCAACTGTTCTATCAGTGTTACTTAGAAATGAATTCTTGGCAAACCACAAACTTACTGCTCCATGTATGAGATCAACACATAATTTGTTGGATTTTCGGAAGTATTTTGCTTGAACTATTTCAAGAGTTGTGTGTGCTGAGCAGGAAATGAGCTCGTGGAGAAGTGGAGATGACAAGCATTGCTGTTTTCCATGACAGACTTACCAGCTGATACTCATATGTACGGCTGCATAGAGTCATGACATGGTACAGGAAATTGTCTCTAAATGTGTGGTTAAGAATCTTATTCCCACAAAACCACAAAGCCAAAATCTGCAAAAAACCCTATCTGATGGTAATAGAGGAAGAGGAAAACACTAGAGTTGAATTACACACACAGATTTTTTATTTGAAAGAAAATAGGATAACTCAAGTTCTCAGAGGATAGGAACCACCTCTTTGAAGCAAAACAATGCTTCCTGTTTTAAATGAAACAAACTTGCATTATTTATTCTGCATATTTCTGACAGAAGACACAATATCTGTGTTTGTGTGTATGTGTGTGTGTGTGTGTGTGGCAATAGGAATAAATAATGAGGAATTATAAACAAACTGATATTATAGTAACAATGATAAACAATACAATTTAATAGCATAATGTGGGTAAAATTGTAGTATTTCCAGAATATCCTGCCTGGCTTTAGTACACCTGCATATCAACAGGTGCTCAGGGGTGGAGACAGTATGGCTTCAGTGCATTTGCATATCCTCAGGGGTGGACAGAAGTTCATCTCCATACCAATTGGTAATTGGTGGTGGGGGCGGGGCAATAGACGCAGGCCCACGCCGTGAACAGACAACATGGGGGCGGTGGCACCGGATCCGCCTCCTGCGCCTAGGACCTTGGCCACTTGCAGGCGAGCCGTGCCCGCTTGGTGGCCGCTTGCTATGCGCGGCTCGGCACCTGGTGGAGGCTGCCGGGCTCCTGGACGAATCCACGCGCGATGCGGGCCCGGGGCTGGATGCCCGCGCCCGGCGGGCGGCTCGGCGGAGGAGCTACAGCCCTGAAGTGAGGACGGAAGGAGAGCTGCGGGTGCGGTACCTGGAGGAGGAGAACCGAGGTGAGGGGCGCGGCGCTGGCGGCCGCCGGTCCTAGGAAGTGGGGGGGGGGGGGGGGTCGCTCGGTCACGTGTCCGGGCTGCCGTCGGTGTCCGCCGGGCTGCCCGGTAGAGGCCGCTCTCCTCCCCCGCCCCAGCCCCAGCCTCGCGCCTGCGTAGGGCTTCCGGTGCCTAAAGGTGTGCCACGGAGCAGCCCGCCTGCCTGTCAGTGTAATATATATCGCCCTCATCTCTACCCGGCCAAGGTCAGTCAACCGCGTGTGTGAAAATTGCTTCCAGGTTTTGTTCTTGCTTTGTAATTGTTTTCTGTCAACTCGTATCAGGGAGAGACTTAGAAGCTGCAGAGAGAATGCACTTTATCATTCCGTACAACCATACAATGAAAGCTGGTCATGTCCCTCTTGTTCAGCGGGAATAGTTTTTTCTCTTGTCCATTTTATATTAGAAAGTTAGTTTTGGGAGAATATTCCACTTAAGTTAAAAAGTTTTGAACCTTTTTTTCTTTTTAAGTTTCCCCTCTGAACCCTGAAGATACTATGGTGGATGATATTGACCTTGCCTTTGAGCAACCTATATTGGGAGGAGACTGATGAATTAGCAACACAATACAGGAGAAAAAACTGGGAAGGAGGGTGCTTGCCCTTTGAGAAAGATCATTGACGTTCATTCCTTTCCTCTTGTGGCGTTGGAAAAAGCTAAAGGGATCCTGAAGGGAGTAATAACATTTTGCCGTTAGACCAGTCATTTAACTTTGAAATGCAGTTAATTGAGCACCTATGATCTGTTAGGCAGAAGTGTGAAATGAGTTAGGTCATGATTGCTGTCTTTCAGCAGCTGTGAATATAGTAAAGAATATAATGGTAATCAAAAGTCTATGCTAACTTTATGAATGCACCCCTTAAAAACACTGCACCCCTTTAATACACTGGGGCTTTGCCCACAGTGTTGACAGTGACTTGGCTTATGTCTTTTGTGGTCAACTAGAATTATCAGGTGTTTTCTATATGAACTCCTGTCATGTGAGGTTAATTTCTTTGAACCTAGTTGTAGGGATTTCTGTTCGTTTCTGTTATGAATTTTATTATTCATCATGTTGGGATAACTTACTTTCTGTGTTTTGTCAGTGAATACAGTCATTCCTCTTAGACTAGTTATTTAAAAATGTGGTAACTATGCTTCTATCTGATAAACTGGGAAATGTCTGGTCTAGGGCTGTGCTATACTTGAGAGCCTTATGGCCTGTCATAATCTTCCACGTGGTGAGTCACCATTTCATCTACAAAAATACCATTAAGAATTATGTCACGGGCCTTGATGAAATCAAAACATTTTATTTCTTGTCTCCATATTTTCCCATTTCTGGATCCTTTAGCCCAAACAAGGGAGAGAGGGGAAGTTCTTGCTGGTTGTGCTGCCCATTGATCACCTGTCGTTTTTAATTCATCTAATCAGTAATCAATTCTCAGTTTTTCCTTGGGACTAGTAAGTAACAAGCTAATTTATCTTAGAGATCCAGTTTCTTCTTTTGAACGTCAGTGCACTCCTTGACATTTGTGGAAGATCACCACCAATGATTTGAGATTGATTCTGCCATACCGAGGTTTAACTTTCTCAGACCTGCACATTTGAATTTCTTTTAAATGCCTAGCTGTGCAATCTTTTATCTCTTTCCTAAATTTAAGCCTCAGTTCCCCCTTACCCAGTGTTTTCCCAGCTCTTCCATAAGTGAATATCATTGGCTTCACACATAAAATGGAAGCTTAAAAGAGTTAATTTTATTCCCTACATGTTTATTATAGCAGCCATTTTTTGCCTTTTTCTACCAGTCTTCTGTTAAGTTTGTTTGTTTTTTCTTTGTCAAATCTCAGTACTCAGTACTCAGATTCTGTTGTATTCATACTAGATGATGAGTCTTGGTTTCCCATTTTCCATTCTTTAGAAATCTGACTTCATGGAGTGTGCAAATTGCATTGGCCTTTTAAGGCCCAATTACAAATTGCTTACTGGTTATGGAAAACTGTTATTTAGAAAATGTTTAGCTCATGCCCCAATTATGGAATTTACACAGTTACCTGAAGGTATGGCCTAAGTCATCTGTTTATGCAAAGCACTTAGCCCCAAAGAGACCTTTGCCATTAACTTGCCAGTGAAGTGGGAAGTAAACTCCCAAGGAGACCAGGAGACTTCCCTGAAGTATTAATAGCCCCTGTGAAGGCTGTGCCATACCTTTGCTTTTCAACTGAATGTACAAGTTCAAATACACTTATTGTTCCCTTGACAAACTTCTAAGGCAGGTGCACAGCTCCCAGAGGGCCCGTCAGACCCAGTACAAAGTGGACCCCAGAAGTGTTGGGCAAAAATATACGTACGTGGACTGCCCAGAGACATCTTTTGTGGTATTTTTAAATACTAGAGCAACTGTTCTTCCACATCCAGAAGGTCAGTGGAAATAATTTAAGCAAATAGGTAGTCAGCATATAGATTTAGAGTAACCTACAAGGTGATCGAATCAACATATATTTTCAAAATTTTATTGAATGCACCATGTTAGGCTCTTGGGACTTAGTAATGGTGTTAATTTTCAGAAAGAATCCTACATGCCAGTATGACATAAACAATCTTTAAAAGCTGACATATTGGTAGAGCACTATGAATGGATTAAAATTCAAACTCAATAAGCCATTCTTCCAGTGTTACTTCTTTATGGTTCTAAACATAGTAACTAGTGATGTATCTTTCATGAATACCTAGCAAATCATGAAGTCCCTGGAAACAGGGTTCTGTCTGTGTGCCATTCACTTGCCAGTTAAGTGGGAAGTAAGCTCCAAATCGTGTGTTGGGCTTCTCTAGCTTCTTAGCCAGCACGTCCCTCTCAGAGCTCACTGTCACCATGACACCACCTTGCTACACTGGAGTCCAGCTGCCCTCACTTCTGGAGGGGATCTAGAACCCCCAGAAGTCTCCACTCAGAGTGGGAGGCTAAATGAGCAGCCACATAACGTATGGTGTGCCTGCCTTCGGGAATGGGGAATGTTTCTTCCTGTTAGATTGTCCACTGCTCTAGGGCTCCAGCGGCCATGCCCTTTGGGCCTTATTACCTGCGTGGAAGTCTTGCCACCACATGGTGGATTTTTCCACCAGGTGCTCTGCCTGGCTTGGGTGTTCCACATGACTGTAATAAGCATGGGCTTTTGATCTAAGAGGCAAGACTGCAGACCTCAGTGGAGGTGTTTGGGGGCCTCACTCAGCTCTGCAGAATCAAAGGCCCTCTCACCCAAGGCACCTCTCTTTGTGCCTGCCAGCAGGCTATGTTTCCATCAGATAAAGCTTCTGAAGCCCCCTTGCATGGTCACTGAGTCTTCCTGAATTCAGGTTCCACATTTTCTTAGGAAGTGATACCCCACAAAGATTTATCTTTGATTTGCAATCCCTGCTTTGGGAGGTTTCACTTTGATACCTCACACATGCAAATTGTTTTTCATTTTTTCATTGTTTGACCTAAGGCCTGAGAAGGGACACCTGCCCCTCAGAAGTCCCCCGTGCTTGGAGAAGTAGCATCTTCTGTGTGTTTGGTCTCTGGGCATCCCTTGCCTCTGCCCATAAGCTTCCTGTTTGTGCAGTGGGATCATGGGGGTGCGGCCAGCTCATGGGGCAGGCTTCCAGGGAGTTCTGCTTCCACAAAGGGAATACTCAGACTTCCTGGGAGCTCTGGTTTCTCTTTAACTTGTCATCTTTCAGTTTTATCTGCACGGCTGTCTCTTCAGGTAACTCCAGCAGTGAATTTCCCTGCCAGCATCTTCTTGCCTGGTCTGAAGTGACCCCCTTGGTCTGCCTCCTGTTTTCTCCTCACCCTGGGCTTCCTCTGTGAGGTGAGTCCCCATCAGAGCCAAGGTGACAGATCTGTAGACATCATAGGACAGTGCTTGGCCAAGAAAAGGTGAAAAGGATTCCTCTTGTCTGGGCTGATGGCCAGACAACCACTCACTGACTCGTTGAGACCTGGGCCTGTGACTTGCCACCCCAAGAAGGAAAACCCTCAGCCTCAGCGTATTCAGTCTCCAGAGCCTGTGGATGGTGTCTCTGAAGCACATCAGTCACATGGCTGTACTGAAAATCACGTACCAATGAGCATATTTGAATTTCTTCTGAGTCACTCAAGCCTAAACTCTTCACCATGCAGATCTGACTTCTTAGGATGAAATGGAGTGAATTCATCCAAAGACAAAGCATGACAGAGGGTCCCAAACCTGCCATGAAAACACACAGGCTAATAGTATTTCCACCTAAAGTTGAGAGGGAAAACAGGGAACTATTCAAACATCTTTGTGCAGTCTCTCTCATGCTGCAGAACTGGGCAGAGTCCATATCAGGGAGGACCATGCCACAGTTCCTGTAAGCTACTTTTAATCTACGCAACTCAGTGAAGTACTTGCACAGTTATCACCTATGCCTGTCAGACTCTGACAAACATTTCCTTTCGTGTTACCTTGGCTAGTTTTCCCCATCTTGAATCTTAGCTCCTTGAATGAAGCTGACTTGACTTTTCTTGGCTGTGGGATAAGGAACTTGAGCTCAACTTCTTGTGTGTCTTCTCTTTCCCCATGAAGTCAGCTGAACCTCCTGCCCCCCTTTCCAGTTTTTCTACCTTGAGAGCAGCTTGCCGAATTGAGAACAGATTGTACCCTATGGCCCAGTTAGTTAACTTCGGCCCAGTAGCTGAAAGGGGATTACATGTTAAAGTCAGGAGATGCAAATAATGGGATTGGCCTGAAGGGCAGCATGCTGAAGTTGGAGTGATCATGCAAGGGACTGACCCCTCTGAGTCCCAGCTGGACACCCAGAGGGCCCTGAGCGGCTTAAACACTGGGGCAGGGAGCCCCGACCTCTGGTTGTCTGGCATGGTCACTGTGAGTTAAATGGCAAGGCCGATCCTAGTGTGACACCTTCTGATGAAGGACATTTGTCTCTCCATAGCAAACTGGACTCATGGGGAGGTCCTGGTTCTGATGTAGGACTTTTTATATTTGGAGAAAATATCTGTAGTATTGTTTTTATTTATGTGTCTGGTCCATTGGGGATCCTATTTAAATAGTATCAAATGTTAGAAAGTACCAATACATTTTTTTCTTCCTTTCTCTTTGGGCTTTAAACCGCCCCCACCCCCAACCAAAAAAAAAATTAACACCAAGCAGGTGTTCTGCGCCTGCCCTGAGTTAGGGACCAGGGGTGGTGCCGAGCAGAGTGGGTGATGGCCCTAAGCCTGCAGCTGGAGCGGGACCCTCGCTCACTCTGCTCGCCTCTGTCCTGTTGCCCTCACCACTCTGTTACGTGCCAATGTCTCATCAGTCCCTGTGGGTGGGAAATCCCCACTCACAGGCCGTATCTGGATCAGGCAAGAATGAGGTATGGCAACGAGTGACAGAAACCAAAGGAACTTCTCCAGAACAAGATAGCGGCGTCACCTCCAGGTTTGTGTGCATCAAGTATGAGGGAGGCCTCAGGACTCACTCCAAGGGTTCCACGGGACCTGGGTTCCTTCCCACCACCACCCTCACTTGGCACAAGGTGGCAGCGAGGGCTCGCAGTCAGGCAGCAGGAGTGGTGGTGCTCTGCCTGCTCTCCATTGGCACCAAACACACCAACCCAACAGACCATTTGAAAGAAAAGAAAAACTAGTCTCCAGTAGGTACCGGGCTTCTGTCAGGAGTGAGATTATCCTGTCTCCTCAAACAGCACAGACCAGTGGCCAGAGGAGGCAGTGGGCTGCTTCCTCTTCCAGACCTGATGCAGTTGGTCCCCGTCCTTCTAACCGTCCAGACACCCCCCAAAAAAGGTCTGACTGTTCCTCCCCAGCTGCGCCCAGCTCCACCCAGGCCCAGAGAAGGGGTACTGTGACTGCATCCTATCTTAGGAAATAGCCTCAAAGGGCAGCTCTGTGTTGAAAATTAAAAGGAAGCACTGCATTCAGAGCCTAGTCCCAGCTCTCAAGAAGCTGACCATTGAACAGGGAGAGAAGATCAAAAGCAAACTTTCGTAAAAAAAAAACTGGCTTCAAAATGCCTCATGACAAAAACCAAAGAGCCAGAACCAAAGGATTGTGTGGTTAACAACAGACCTCAACCCTCTGAAACTGAATGCTAGAACCCCTCTGAGAAAGGGCAGAGTCCTATGTGCAGAGACCTGTTGTGACTGTTTCCTCACTGTTCCCTAAACTTGCTTGGCTATGAAACCCTTTCTCCAAGCAGCATCTCTTCATTTGGGAAAGGCTCTTCCAGATAGATCTCAGACCTTTGCCCTCCAAGAGGTACCATCAGGACAAGTGCAGTGAGCCAAGGACCCACTGCTGTCGTTCTAATCTTCCTTATTTCTGAGTCCTCGCCTGCTCTGGTTTGTTTATTTCTTAATTATAAGGAGGCTGCTCAAGCTACCCGATACTCCGTGTATTTGGTTTCTTTGACCCACTGGCAGCACCACACTTGTGTGGGAGCCAGATCCTTGCCCGCCCCTGGTCTTGGCACCTGGGTTTTGCTCTCTTCTCTTAGGCGCGGCTTTGTCTGTGTGGCCCTGTCCTCCAGGAGGATGCTGTCCCCAAGGGGTTGCCTCCGCCCAGCGTGTTACTCCCATGGCTCCCAGCCACCCTTAGGCAGCACCTCGCATTCTGCTTCTCATTCTTAACTCACATGCATTCTAGTTCCCAGGGACATGCTGCTGTTTGTGTCCTTGGTGAACTGCCTCGCCCTGCTGGGACCTTGGCAGTTGGCACCACTTTCTCATTAGTGGGGGAAGCCCTTGTTCTCCACTTCATGTGCCATTTGACTGAACCCTGGTAGCAGTTAAAAGTAATTTTTGGAGGATTGTTTTGTTCTTAATAATAATCATAGTAAATCACCAGCTTTGCTTTTCTGTAAAAAATGCTTTGTCTTCCTGTTGTGAGTGGCTTCTCAAAGAGCAGGAGGAAAGCAGTTCTGAGTGTTCTGTGCCACCGAAACATGCCAGGGGATTGATCGGATGTACCCAGATCCATACAGGGCTAGCCTTTCTCATCTGCTGAAGTCCTTGGGGCTAGTGAGTCAGGATGGGAGGAGAGGTTTCCATGGAGCAAGGACAAATTGCTTCTCTTCACCTGACCTCCCCTAACAGCGGAGTCACTGTGGGAATGCCCTGGGCATTTGGACCAGTCAGCGTGAAGATTCAGTAGAAGTATGTTTCCTGGGTCTTCCTGGAGCATTTGGCTTTGTGTATTTCTCAGGGTAGAGACCTGGTTCATCACAAAGATGGGAAAGGGTAAATTAGAGGTGAGCAATAAGCATGGCTCAGCCAGAAATTTGTGAAGGCATTTCAGCCAGAGTCCTTGGGGGTGTGTTGTTGATTGTGCTTCTGGCACAGAGGACCCTCCTAAATGGTGCAGCTCTTTCCTGGAGAGATGGGATCTGGGAAGATGAGGGGCAAAGCACCTGAAAAGTGAGCCAGCCACATGTGCTGATGTCACAGGAGGACTCCGTGAGCCTGGGTGGGCTGGCTCAGGATGGCTGGGCACTCCCGCTCCTTCCCATTCTCTGCCATGAGGCTGGTCCGTGGCCTGGTCACCTGCTGGCCCTCATCCCCTGTGTGGAATCCTTTCCCCCCTCAGCTTCCCGGGTCATCAGTCAAGCCCACCATCCAGAATGTCTCGGTGCTGCTCCACCTGTCCCTTGCCACATAATAAACTGCCCCAAACTTGGTAGTTTAAAAACAACTAATTATGATCCCTCAAGCTTCTGAGTGTTCCTGCTTTGGGTCTTTCATGCGGTTGCACTAAGATGTTGGCTGGGACTGGAGCCGTCTGAAACTCTGATGGACCAGGTATCCAGTGGCCACTCACACAGCCACCTTTTAAAGCTGCTGTCAGCTCAGTAGGAGCTGTGCATGGGAGCATCCTCACACAGCCTCTCCATGTGTCCTGGGCTTCTCCCAGCAGGGTGGCTGGGTTCCAGGAGGAAGCTCCCAAGAAACCCAGGCAGAAGCCCCAGAATCACATCTGCCACATTCTCTTGGTCAAGTAAGGCTTGATTCCAGGATTCCAGGAGATTGGATAAGAGCCTCTCATGCCAGGACAGGCAGGGTCACACTGTGGAATAGCATATGACATGGAAGATGGGACTGGAGCTGTCTTTGAAAAGTGCAGTCTGCTTCTCATCATCTACCCACAAGGTGAAACTCCAACATCCAAGCAAAGCCACAAGGTCCTTTGGGGACCAATGGGGGCAAATGGAATAGGTCTGCATCCAAAATAAAATTAACTTTGTTGAGCCCTAATGGGAGAAAAAAATGCTGTAACCTAACACTTAGATTTCAAAGTTGTTGGGTAGAAAAATGCTGAGAAAGATATTTGGTGCTGCTTTTCAGCTGCTGAAATCCTACCATCTGGCTTTGTTGTAAAGTATGAAGTGAGATAGCTTGTTTATTTTACCCTCTACTTGTGCTGATGCACTGAGAGAACCCAGCGTACACTCACACACATGGCCCCATTTCATGTTGTCATTGTCCTTGCACAGAGGGGTAACTGAGGCTCAGAGAGGTCCCTGCTTTCCCGTGGCATTGGCGGAGTTGGGGCTGGCATTGCTCCTTCCTGGGCAGGGCCTGTCTGTAGGGCTGTCCTCACACGTCCCCACCACTCCCTCTTCTCAGAAATACTACGCAGGTTCTCTCATGGCCTCCTTGCCTCAGTTTATGCTGGCCCTCCACACACATGCCTGCTTCACCTCTGGCTGGTACTCAGCCTTCAAGACACAGCCTGGGTCTCTGGAGCCCACCCGGTCCCCTGGAGTGGTCACATCCTTTTAGTGCCCCTCCCACATGATGGTGGTCCATGCTTGTCTCTACCTTCAGTCTGTAAACCCTTGGGCGTCTTTTCCGCTGCCATACGTATGAATTATTACCAGATGTTAACTCATCCTGGAAGTTCATTACTATGACCTCACCTCTCATTCAAGACCTGTAATCACAGAATTGTAGCAGGATTCAAGCAGTTACCCCTCTTTCAAGGCAGCTCTTCAAGAATGGTAGGCCTATAAAGTTGAGCCAGGGGTTGATATATGAATTCAAAAGTTAAACTTTGTGTTAATTAGGAACCTTATTGGGAAGACTTGGGAGGAGGGAAGAGATGGAGCTTGTCAGCTGGTTGATTCAAGCCAGATCTTTTTTCAGTATTAATGTTGGGAATTCACAGTAACAAATAGTTATATAAATAATTTTTAACTGTCCTATGTGCTGGGTAGAAACATTTAAAGTAAAAAAAAAATTGTATGCCATCTAGTCACTTTTTTGAATCCGAGTGGGAGAACTTGTTCTATTGGGGTATCTAGATGAAGGTCAGCAATGAAAATGTTAGACCCTAAGTTAGGTTTTATCCCATAAGGCAGAACAAACTGTTGTGTCCAGCCAGATTGCTCTTCTTCCATTCTGAGGGCAGCATCTGTGACCTTGTGTGTCCAACGCATCTCCCCTCAAGTGAACGTAGCTCCCACAAATAAATGAATTTGAAAAGAAAACCTGACTGTGTTAGGCAAAGGTCAGCAAGTTTATTTTAATGCACTGTGAAAGGTGTGAGACCTGCAAACACAAACGCTTCACAAATGTGTGCATTCATCCTGGTGTGCTGACCTGGAAAATCTTCTATGATTCTCTAATTGTTAGGGTGGTGCTTATGAAGCACACACACAAGGGTGGCTGATGTTTTATTGCAGAGCGCCTCAGAGTGTGTTGAAACAATGGTTTTAATTAATTAAGACATTTGCTGAACTGTCAGTGGCAAGGGGAAAGCAACACTGCCCAAATGTGTTTGACCACAGGCCTCCTCTCTTTGCCTCCGCCTTCCAAAGCTCTTTTCTAGAATGATGTTCTAGTCCGACTGTAAGTTCACAGGCAGGTGACTGGTATTTCAAACAAAATGGGCCCGAGCCCAGTACAGGAGTGGGGTTCAGTGAGTAGAGCTTTGGAGGCAGATATGCTGGGGTTTGGATCTACTTATCAGTTATGCAACTTGCTGATGATTTGGGGCAATTTTTAAAAATCTCCCTGAAGCTTGGTTTTCTCATTGATAAATGAGGCAATGATGTGACTCTCCTGAAATTGTGATAATTAATAAGGTAATATGTGTAAAATCTCCTGTATAGAATCCTGGTTATGGTTTTTGAGTGACTGCAAAGGTAGTGATCAAATTAGATGTATTAGTAAGCTGGACAAAGAAATTGGATGGCAGGTTGTTCCCTATGAAGCTTTGATCCCTTTCAGCCAAAGTTTTTCTCTTTTCAATGAAACTTGTGATTATTTTTGACTCAAATTTTTTTTAGTACAAAACTCTTTAAGCAAGGATGTGTCTCATGATCTTTGTTCGTTTCTGACCCCACTAGTAGGTAATAAATGTTTATTACATTTAATTGAAAGATTTTATCTCAAAATGCCTTTGGCTGCCTGTACCTAGTGCAACAAACTGTTGTCAGTTATTAGATTTCAGAATGTTAGCGCATCTAAAAAAAACAATTATGGTGATTATTCGTGGTAGTTATGTTATATAAATTCACTGCAAACACTGAATCAGAGAGTACTGAACCATTCATCCTAGAGAAAATACAGGGTTAGGTTTTTGAGCCTCTGGTTGTAACATTTTTGTCAACAGATCACTGGGTAACCTTGTTTTATGTGTTTTTGCTTAAAGGCACCTCAGTTAGTGTACATTTTTGATTCATTAACATTGAACTCGTGACCAACAGGACTATCACTCATGCCCAACAAAGCTTGTGTAATACACATATTTTCTCTCTAAGGAGTATCATGGCCTCCTTATGGACACTGGATGTCATGCATGGGGCCATTTTAAATAGTGATACCATCAACAAAAAGCATAGAAAGGAAAAAACAAGGCACTAAACAGACCACCAAAAGGACACTGTTTACAGGATGAGCTGGAACAAGAAGGCAGACTTCACCTGAATAGACCTCAGCCCTAGGACATGCACATTGGGCCACTTAGATCTGCAAGTGACCTCAGAAGTGTGCAAGAGGTAACTGTAACTAAGGTTATAAATAAATTGGAGTGAGTAGGTGAATGTGCAAGTATGGAAGCCGCAAAAGGGAGGGTCACAAGTGTGCTCTGTTTCATCACTGTAAATGTCCTAATATAGGGTAGGTTTCTTCCTCCCAGTAAAGAAGCTACACACTCCCCATCTACTGACCGTGGCTACAGCTCCCATGTGAGTGTCCGTCGCCGAGGGTCCTCCCGGGTTTCTAACAGGAGGGGGCAGCAGTAGTCTTGCCTCTCTGTGTGCATTTACTTTCCTCCCTGCTCAGAGCTCACCCTGGAAGCTGAATCCGGTTCTTGCTCTGGGAGCCCAGGATGTAGAAGCCCTGGCCTCCAAAACCCAAACAAATTGGTTTTTCAGTTGTTGGTAGGTAGGGAGAAGACTGGAGGAGAAGAACTGCCCCCACAGCAGGTTTGAGGGAGCTGGGGGCTGAGGCCAGCTGCTCAGGAAGGAAAAGATCAAGCATCAATTAACCAGCAGTGCAACTTAAATTGGGCCTCACAAAGCAGATTGCTGTGCTGAGAAAATTCCTTCTCCGAGGAGGCAGTCCTCAGTTTGCTGGCTGCCTGGGAGATTCTGCTGGGAAAATTACCCACAGTTACCTAGGGCACATCAAGGCCCCGGGGCCTCTCCGGGGTGCCCTGCCTGCCCTTTGACTGGGCTGTGACTCAGTTTCCCAGGTGTTGAAGGAAGCAGTGGGGACCGGTATCACTCACCCTGCTTGGGGAAGGGATGCAGATGACATGTTTGAAGGTTAAAGCAGCCACTGGATTCGGCAGTAGTTTTACACACTTTACCCGTAAAGTGTGGTATTCCTGAGGGTTCTTTTCCCTCTAATAGTTATGAGAGGTATTTTGGGATAATACTGCAGTGCTTTGAGATTTAAGGAACTCTAAGCTAATGACTGTAACTCCAGTTGTCAAAGACTAGTAAAAGATAACAGTTATTGAAGACTTCCTACTGCCAGGTGCTGTTCTAACCACTTTTGATGTTTTAGCTTATTTAATCCCTCCCTGTCATCCGAAAACACAGTTCAAGGTAGGTGCTGCTATTAGACCCACTTTACAGATAAGGAAATCGAGGCACAGAGTGGTTAAGTAGTACACGAGTCCACAGTACACAGCCAGTAGGCAGGGGAACCCAGACAAACACAGGCAGTCTGTGCTCCTAGCCCCACTCAACTCAGTTGAATTACAGTGAAGCATCTTCAGTTTAAATCTCTGGTCTTGGGGATTCTAGATTCAGAATTTAAGGGCAGCATATAAGCCTTGCTTGTGGGCTCCCAGAGGAGCATCACCCAGTTCCTCCAGGGACAGAAACACCTTTTTTTCATAAGTATAATTTGTTTTTTTTTGTTTTTTTTGTTTTTTATAGATAATTATTTTTTATTGACGGGTAGTTGACACACAGTATTACATTAGTTTCAGGTGTACAACACAGTGATTAAACATTTATATACATGATAATTCTAGCTACCAGCTATCACCATACAAAGTTGTCACAATATGTTGACTATATTCCTTATGCTATATATTACATCCCAGTTATTATTTATTTTACAATTGGAAGTCTGTACTTTTTTTTTTTTGAGAGGGCATCTCTCATATTTATTGATCAAATGGTTGTTAACAACAATAAAATTCGATATAGGGGAGTCAGTGCTCAATGCACAATCATTAATCCATCTCAAGCCTAATTCTTGTCAGTCTCCAATCTTCTGAAGCATAACGAACAAGTTCTTACATGGTGAACAAATTCTTACATAGTGAATAAGTTCTTATATGGTGAACAGTACAAGGGCAGTCATCACAGAAACTTTTGGTTTTGATCATGCATTGTGAACTATAAACAATCAGGTCAAATATGAATATTCGTTTGATTTTTATACTTGATTTATATGTGGATCCCACATTTCTCCCTTTATTATTATTATTATTATTATTTTTAATAAAATACTGAAGTGGTAGGTAGATGCAAGATAAAGGTAGAAAACATAGTTTAGTGTTGTAAGAGAGCAATTGTAGATGATCAGGTGTGTGCCTGTAGACTATGTGCTAATCCAAGCAAGACAAGGGCATTAAAACATCCATGGATGCAGAAGATTTCTCTCAAAACAGGGGGGGTGAGGTTCTAAGCCTCACCACTGTTGATCCCCAATTTCTCACCTGATGGCCCCCCTGCGACTGTGCCTGTCTTAGGTTGTTCCTCCCTTGAGGAATCTTACCCGACTCTGGCTAACCAGTTATCTTCCGGGGCCATACAGGGAGATGTAAAGTTGGTAAGTGAGAGAGAAGCCATATTGTTTGAAAAGGTTAGCTTTTTACTTCTTTGCAGATTTATGCCCTGTGGCTTCTATGCCCAGCATTTGTCTTGAGGTATCTTTACCACTTGGAGGAATTATGATACTTGGTAAATTCGATATGAGGCACGAATTCTATTTAAGGGTTGTAATTAGGAAAGAAGAAGAAAAGCTATAGAGGTAGCAGATGGAAGAAAACATGGGAAGATTGATTATTTCTTTGACATATCTTCTTGTAGAGTAACTTAAGCATGTATAGGTTTAAAACTACTAACTAAATTGTGCACACACATTAACATAATAGGAATACAGTTATATAACCAAAGCAGATCTATAATTACCAGCCATCTCCAGTGAAGCCAAGAAAACCACTTAG
Source organism: Manis javanica (assembly GCF_040802235.1). NCBI lineage: Eukaryota > Metazoa > Chordata > Mammalia > Pholidota > Manidae > Manis > Manis javanica. The sequence goes on from NC_133157.1 coordinate 79,412,153, forward strand.
GCACCCTAGACATTTGTGAAAATTTGTCTATGATATGATGGATATTGTCCAACTGTACTTGAACAGTCTGAGAGAAATCAGACAAATTAAAACAACCCAATCCTGGAAACTGTTCACATCCCATATGTTCTTTTAACTGTAGATAGTCTGTAGTCATAAGATTTTGGAGTGCTACAACTTGCATTTCTCCTAATTCTTGGTTAAGTTCCAACAGTATAGATCCAGTCAAATTTGTTGTTTTACTGTATGCACAGGCCAGCTTAGATATCTCCTTCTTTATTCCAATGGCAAGTCCAGGAACTGGTGGGATGGCTGCAGCTACAACTGCAGCATCGCCTGGGTCTTTGTTGAGGTTTTTTGATGATCATCTTCTGGTATGAGTCTTCCAGAGAGTGCTGATGTTGGAAGTTCTTCTTCATATCGTATATTAGTTCATTTTCTGGGTAGCCAAGTTAGGCTTTGATCCTCTGTATAAACACAACCAGACCCTTTGCCCACACTTTGATATGTCCTTTATACCATTGTGTAGAACTCATTGGAGGTCACCACACAGTAACTGCCTTTTTTTTTTTTTTAAGAGAAAGGAATATTATCAGAAAAGTGTACCTCCATAGCTGATCATCTGACACCCTTTAAGTGATCAAAATTAAGGATATTTAAAGCATGCATTAATCGTTGATTTACCATTAGTTTTATCCTATCAAGGAGTAATCCCCCTTTTCTTTCTTTCTTTCTCTTTTTTTTATTTTTTATTCTTTAATCTACACTTACATGAAGAAAATTATGTTTACTAGGCTTTCCCATATACCAGGTCCCCCCTATAAACCACTTTACAGTCACTGTCCCTCAGTATAGCAAAATGTTGTTGAATCACTACTTGTCTTCTCTGTGTTGTACAGCCCTCCCCTTTCTCCCTCCCCCACTATCCATGCTAATCTTAATACCCCCTTTCTTCTCGCCCCCCCTTATCCCTCCCTACCCACCCATCCTCCCCAGTCCCTTTCCCTTTGGTACCTGTTAGTCCATTTTTGGGTTCTGTAATTCCGCTGCTGTTTTGTTCCTTCAGTTTTTCCTTTGTTCTTATACTCCACAGATGAGTGAAATCATTTGGTATTTCTCTTTCTTCGCTTGGCTTATTTCACTGAGCATAATACCCTCCAGCTCCATCCATGTTGCTGCAAATGGTAGGATTTGCCCTCTTCTTATGGCTGAGTAGTATTCCATTGTGTATATGTACCACATCTTCTTTATCCATTCATCTACTGATGGACATTTAGGTTGCTTCCAATCCTTGGCCATTGTAAATAGTGCTGCGATAAACATAGGGGTGCATCTGTCTTTCTCAAACTTGATTGCTGCATTCTTAGGGTAAATTCCTAGGAGTGGAATTACTGGGTCAAATGGTAAGTCTGTTTTGAGTATTTTGATGAACCTCCATACTGCTTTCCACAATGGTTGAACTAATTTACATTCCCACCAGCAGTGTAGGAGGGTTCCCCTTTCTCCACAGCCTCGCCACATTTGTTGTTGTTTGTCTTTTGGATGGCAGCCATCCTTACTGGTGTGAGGTGATATCTCATTGTAGTTTTAATTTGCATTTATCTGATAATTAGAGATGTGGAGCATCTTTTCATGTGTCTGTTGACCATCTGTATTTCTTTTTTGGAGAACTGTCTGTTCAGTTCCTCTGCCCATTTTTTAATTGGATTATTTGCTTTTTGTTTGTTGAGGCATGTGAGCTCTTTATATATTTTGGACGTCAAGCCTTTATCAGATATGTCATTTACAAATATATTCTCCCATACTGTAGGGTTCCTTTTTGTTCTATTGATGGTGTCTTTTGCTGTACAGAAGCTTTTCAGCTTAATATAGTCCCACTTGTTCATTTTTGCTGTTGTTTTCCTTGCCCAGGGAGATATGTTCAAGAAGAGGTCACTCATGTTTTTGTCTAAGAGGTTTTTGCCTATGTTTTTTTCCGAGAGTTTAATGGTTTCATGACTTACATTCAGGTCTTTGATCCATTTTGAATTTACTTCTGTGTATGGGGTTAGACAATGGTCCAGTTTCATTCTCCTACATATAGCTGTCCAGTTTTGCCAGCACCATCTGTTGAAGAGGCTGTCATTTCCCCATTGTATGTCCATGGCTCCTTTATCAAATATTAATTGACCATATATGTTTGGGTTAATGTCTGGAGTCTCTAATCTGTTCCACTGGTCAGTGGCTCTGTTCTTGTGCCAGTACCAGATTGTCTTGATTACTATGGCTTTGTAGTAGAGCTTGAAGTTGGGGAGTGAGATCCCCCCTACTTTATTTTTCTTTTTCAGGATTGCTTTGGCTATTTGGGGTCTTTAGTGTTTCCATATGAATTTTTGAATGATTTGTTCCAGTTCATTGAAGAATGTTGCTGGTAATTTGATAGGGTTTGCATCAAATCTGTATATTGCTTTGGGCAAGATGGCCATTTTGACAATATTAATTCTTCCTAGCCATGAGCATGGGATGAGTTTCCATTTGTTAGTGTCCCCTTTAATTTCTCTTAAGAGTGACTTGTAGTTTTCAGGGTATAGGTCTTTCACTTCTTTGGTTAGGTTTATTCCTAGGTATTTTATTCTTTTTGATGCAATTGTGAATGGAATTGTTTTCCTGATTTCTCTTTCTATTGGTTCATTGTTAGTGTATAGGAAAGCTACAGATTTCTGTGTGTTAATTTTATATCCTGCAACTTTGCTGTATTCCAATATCAGTTCTAGTAGTTTTGGAGTAGAGTCTTTAGGGTTTTTTATGTACAATATCATATCATCTGCAAATAGTGACAGTTTAACTTCTTCTTTACCTATCTGGATTCCTTGTATTTCTTTGTTTTGTCTGATTGCCATGGCTAGGACCTCTAGTACTATGTTAAATAACAGTGGGGAGAGTGGGCATCCCTGTCTAGTTCCCGATCTCAGAGGAAATGCTTTCAGCTTCTCGCTGTTCAGTATAATATTGGCTGTGGGTTTATCATATATGGCCTTTATTATGTTGAGGTACTTGCCCTCTATTCCCATTTTGCTGAGAGTTTTTATCATGAATGGATGTTGAATTTTGTCAAATGCTTTTTCAGCATCTATGGAGATGATCATGTGGTTTTTGTCTTTCTTTTTGTTGATGTGGTGGATGATGTTGATGGATTTTCGAATGTTGTACCATCCTTGCATCCCTGGGATAAATCCCACTTGGTCATGGTGTATGATCCTTTTGATATGCTGTTGAATTCTGTTTGCTAATATTTTGTCAAGTATTTTTGCATCTACATTCATCAGTGATATTGGTCTGTAATTTTCTTTTTTGGTGGGGTCTTTGCCTGGTTTTGGTATTAGGGTGATGTTGGCTTCATAGAATGAGTTTGGGAGTATTCCCTCCTCTTTTATTTTTTGGAACACTTTAAGGAGAATGGGTATTATGTCTTCTCTGTGTGTCTGAAAAAATTCTGAGGTAAATCCATCTGGCCCCGGGGTTTTGTTCTTGGGTAGTTTTTTGATTACGTAATTGGTTTGTTTAACTTTTGTGTTTCTTCCTTGGTCAGTCTTGGGAGGTTGTATTTTTCTAGGAAGTTCTCCATTTCTTCTAGGTTTTCCAGCTTGTTGGCATATATGTTTTCATAGTAGTCTTTAATAATTCTTTGTATTTCTGTGGAGTCTGTCATGACTTTTCCATTCTCATTTCTGATTCTGTTGATTTGTGTTGATTCTCTTTTTCTCTTAATAAGTTTGGCTAGAGGCTTGTCTATTTTGTTTATTTTCTCAAAGAACCAGCTCTTGGTTTCATTGATTTTTGCTATTGTTTTATTCTTCTCAATTTTGTTTATTTCTTCTCTGATCTTTATTATGTCCCTCCTTCTGCTGACTTTAGGCCTCATTTGTTCTTCTTTTTCCAGTTTTGATAATTGTGATGTTAGACTATTCATTTGGGATTGTTCTTCCTTCTTCAAGTGTGCCTGGATCGCTATATACTTTCCTCTTAAGACTGCTTTCGCTGCGTCCCACAGAAGTTGGGGCTTTGTGTTGTTTTTGTCATTTGTTTCTATATATTCTTTGATCTCTATTTTGATTTGTTCATTGATCCATTGATTATTTAGAAGCATGTTGTTAAGCCTCCATGTGTTTGTGAGCCTTTTTGTTTTCTTTGTAGAATTTATTTCTAATTTTATACCTTTGTGGTCTGAAAAATTGGTTGGTAGAATTTCAATATTTTGGAATTTACTGAGGGTCTTTTTGTGAGCTAGTATGTGGTCTATTCTGGAGAATGTTCCATGTGCACTTGAGAAGAATGTATATCCTGCTGCTTTTGGATGTAGAGTTCTATAGATGTCTATTAGGTCCATCTGTTCTAGTGTGTTGTTCAGTGCCTCCATGTCCTTACTTATTTTCTGCCCGGTGGATCTATCCTTTGGGGTGAGTGGTGTGTTGAAGTCTCCTAAAATGTATGCATTGCAGTCTCTTTCCCTCTTTAGTTCTGTTAGTATTTGTTTCACATATGCTGGTGCTCCTGTGTTGGGTGCATATATATTTAGAATGGTTATATCCTCTTGTTGGACTGAGCCCTTTATCATTACGTAGTGTCCTTCTTTATCTCTTGTTACTTTCTTAGTTTTGAAGTCTATTTTGTCTGATATTAGTACTGCAACCCCTGCTTTTTTCTCACTGTTGCTTGCCTGAAATATGTTTTTCCATCCCTTGACTTTTAGTCTGTGCATGTCTTTGGGTTTGAGGTGAGTTTCTTGTAAGCAGCATATAGATGGGTCTTGCTTTTTTGTCCATTCTATTACTCTGTGTCTTTTGATTGGTGCATTAAGTCCATTTACATTTAGGGTGACTATTGAGAGATATGTACTTATTGCCATTGCAGGCTTTAAATTCGTGGTTGCCAAAGGTTCAAGGTTAGCCTCTTTAGTATCTTACTGCCTCACTTAGCTCACTTATTGAGCTGTTATATACACTGTCTGGAGATTCTTTTCTTCTCTCCCTTCTTATTCCTCCTCCTCCATTCTTCATATGTTGTGTGTTTTGTTCTGTGCTCTTTTTAGGAGTGCTCTCATCTAGAGCAGTCTCTGTAAGATGCCCTGTAGAGGTGGTTTGTGGGAAGCAAATTCCTTCAGCTTTTGCTTGTCTGGGAATTGTTTAATCCCGTCATCATATTTAAATGATAGTCGTGCTGGATACAGTATCCTTGGTTCAAGGCCCTTCTGTTTCATTGCATTAAATATATCATGCCATTCTCTTCTGGCCTGTAGGGTTTCTGTCGAGTAGTCTGATGTTAGCCTGATGGGTTTTCCTTTATAGGTGACCTTTTTCTCTCTAGCTGCCTTTAAAACTCTTTCCTTGTCCTTGATCCTTGCCATTTTAATTATTATGTGTCTTGGTGTTTTCTTCCTTGGATCCTTTCTGTTGGGGGTTCTGTGTATTTCCATGGTCTGTTCGATTATTTCCTCCCCCATTCTGGGGAAGTTTTCAGCAATTATTTCTTCAAAGAGACTTTCTATCCCTTTTCCTCTCTCTTCTTCTTCTAGTACCCCTATAATACGGATATTGTTCCTTTTGGATTGGTCACATAGTTCTCTTAGTATTGTTTCGTTCCTGGAGATCCTTTTATCTCTCTCTATGTCAGCTTCTATACGTTCCTGTTCTCTGGTTTCTATTCCTTCAATGGCCTCTTGCATCTTATCCATTCTGCTTATAAATCCTTCCAGGGTTTGTTTCACTTCTGTGATCTCCTTCCTGGCATCTGTGATCTCCCTCCGGACTTCATCCCTTAGCTCTTGTATATTTCTCTGCATCTCCGTCAGCATGTTCATGATTTTTATTTTGAATTCTTTTTCAGGAAGACTGGTTAGGTCTGTCTCCTTCTCAGGTGTTGTCTCTGTGATCTTTGTCTGCCTGTAGTTTTGCCTTTTCATGGTGATAGAGATAGTTTGCAGAGCTGGTACGAGTGACAGCTGGAAGAGCTTTCCTTCTTGTTGGTATGTGGCCTTCCTCTCTTGAGAGAATAGCGACCTCTAGTGGCTTGTGCTGGGCAGCTGTGCACAGACAGGGCTTCTGCTTCCTGCCTGGGTGCTATGGAGTTTATCTCCGCTCTTGCAGTGGGCGTGGCCTGCCTCGGGCTGCTGCTCCAAAATGGTGGAGCCCCGTTGGAGGGGGAGCGGCCGGGAGGCTATTTATCTCTGTAAGGGGCCTCTGTGCTCCCTGCTGCCCAGGGGTTTAGAGTGCCCAGAGATCCCCACATTCCCTGCCTCTGGACTAAGTATCCTGCCCTGCCCCTTTAAGACTTCCAAAAAGCACTCTCCAAGCCAAAACAACAACAGCAACAACAAAAGAAAAAAAAATTCAATAAATTATTTTTTTTAAAAAAGCAAAAAAGAAAAACGCACAATTATCTTTGTCCTCAGGCACCAGTCTCAGGCACCCACTCACTGGTCTTGCTGCCCTGTTTCCCTAGTATTGGGGTCCCTGTCCCTTTAAGACTTCCAAAAAGCACGCACCAAAAAAAAAAAAAATGGCCGCTCCCGTTTCTTTGTTCTCCGGCGTCGGCCTCAGGCACCTGCTCACCGGTCTTGCCACCCTGTTTCCCTAGTATCCAGGAGCCCACACATGCACTGTGTCTGTGCTCTGGTCTGGAAGACTGGGGCTGGGTGTTCAGCAGTCTTGGGCTCCCTCCCTGCTGACTCTTCTCCACCCACCAGGAGCTGGGGGGTGGGTCGCTCGGGACCCGCCAGGCCGGGGCTTGTATCTTACCCCCTTCCTGAGGCGCTGGGTTCTTGCAGGTGTGGATGTGGTCTGGATGTTGTCCTGTGTCCTCTCCTCTGTATTTTAGGAAGAGTTGTCTTTGTTATATTTTCATAGATATATGTGGTTTTGGGAGGAGATTTCTGCTGCTCTACTCATGCCGCCATATTGGCTCCTCCTCCTGTAATTTGTTTTTAATATAGTCAAAATTACTATAATGCAAATGAGGAACCTCAGGGGTCTAGGGGCGACAGCAGTAAATATTTTTTCATTCCATACTAAAATGTCAGTTTCATTTCCAGTCTTATATGAATATGGTTAGCAGGCATGGCTACCGCATGATGTGAATACTTCTTTATTGACAAAATTAGGCATAAGTGAGACCACGGGCTGAAATACCTGCTCTTCTCTAGATGACCAAAGTGTCAGTGACTTTTCCCATCAATATTTTTATGGAAAAATTCAAGTCAATTTGACTGTTTCAGAGCACCCACTTCTTTTAACGTTCTTCCAGTTTGGTGCAGATCTTTGTAAACTATTTTGAGATGTAGATAAAAGATGAGAGAGGCTTTCCTTGGAAAAGAAAGGGAAGGTGCCCTTCATTCGACCCTTTTGGTCAGCTGCTGTGGACCCCTGCTTTACGCCATCTCATTTAATCCTTGGGTACAACCCCAGGAGGGTGGTATTACCACCACCCGACAGATTCTGAAAACTGTGCCCATTCTGTCCACATATAGGGTTGGGCATTCTGATTCTCAGACAGCAGCTTCTTGGGGAGGAAACTTTTTTGTTTGAGTCCTAGAATTCCGCTAAGCCTCTGTAAAACACAGCCTACAGGACCGACTGCCCATCTTTTCGAAGGTTGTCTTTGGGGGTTGCAGGGAGCATGAATGAAATAAAAAAGACCACCTTGGAGCAGGGAGGGCTTTCCAAACCTGCTACCCTCACTTTCACCTAGGGCTGGCCAGTCACCTTGGACTGTTACCCTAGGGCGGGGGTTCTCACAGTCCAGTGGCCCTTCAACCGCATTATGCCTCCTCAGTTTCCTTAGCAGCTTTTGAAAGCCAACCTGCATGTTGAGGATCTTTCTGTTTCTCTTTCCAGCAGCTGTGTTTTCTTGTCCCCCATTTCTCCGTGCTGGCACCCACGTGTCTCATGGATGCAGTGGGAAGGATTCCCACAGAGATAGGGAGCACTCTGCACTTGCCCCCTTTTCTTCCTTGACTCTCATTCCCTCCACAGATCAACTTTATCGTCTGTCTTCCATCTCTTCAGTTGCCACTGAAATGACTCCTGCCAGTGCTTCATAATTCGCAAAATTTCTTAGTGTATATGCAACCCAAGATACTCAATTGTGACCTCCCATTATACTGATTCCCCTGCAGCCATGCCTCTAGGTCTCTCTGGAGCCCCACAATTGCTTCTCTAGTTGCCTATTCAGCATCTCCACTCAAGTGGATCTTCCCCAGGTACCTCAAACATAAGTTCCTAAGCTGAACTCATAAGCTCCCCTCTGCAGCCTGCTTCTCCCCTCTTCTCTCTAGCTTGGTTCATGAGATTACCATCTTCCTACTTGCCCAGACTGGACCTTGCTCAGACCACCCTTGCTTCTTCCTCCTCTCTCTACTCTCCACTGTGCCTCACAGCCAGTCCTTCATTAAGTCCTTGGAGTTACGCCTCTGAAAGAACTCCTAAATCTCTCTTTATTGCCATTCTCATTCGTTTTCCCTGGTCTAGGATCTCATTAACTCTTCCCTGAATTATTCAGCATCTTCTAGTTTCTTACAGTTCATCTCCATATTTATTACAAATCCACTACTTCCCTTGCTTAAAAATCTTCAGTGAATAAGCATATGAAAAGATGCTCAATGTCATTCATTGTGATTGAAGGGTATCCCTTCAAATCAAAACCACAGTGAGAACATTTCATATCCACTAGGATGGTCACAGTAAAAAATACAGACAATACCATGTGTTGTGGGACTTTGGAGAAATTGGGACATCTCTCCAAAGTACTACACTTTGATATAATTACAATGTAATGTAATATAAAATGGATCAGTTACTTTGGGAAACAGTTTGGCCAGTACTCAGAATGTTCAGAGTAGAAGAATTACCATATAACTCAGTATATTTACTCTTCAGCCTCTACCCAAGATAAATGGAAATATATGTCCGCACATAAACATACGTATGAAATTTATAGCAGCATTGTTCACAATAGAAAGTGGGAACAACCCAAATGCATCACCTAATGAGTGTATCAACAAAATGTGACATATCCATACTATGGACTATTATTTGGCAATAAAAAAGAATGAGTTACTAACACATGCTATCACATGGATGACCCTGGAAAACATTATGCTAGTGAAAGAAGCCAGTGTCCAAATACCACGTATCATATGATTTGACTTACGTGAAATGTCCAAAGTAGGCAAATCTGTAGAGACAGAAAGTAGATGAGTGGTTGCCTGGGGCAGGTGGGGTGGTGTTGGTGAGGAATGGAATTGGCTGCTGGTGGTCACAAGGTTTCTTTTGGGGTGATGGGAATATTTTAAAGTTAGATTGCGGTGGTAGTTGCACAACTTGATAAATATACTAAAAATGTTAAATTGCACACTTTAAAAGAATATATTACATAATGTTAGTTATATCTCAATAGAGCTATACAGAACACCTCCAGTGGCTCCCTCCTGTCCCCAGAAGGAGACCCAGGACCCGTGAAATGGTTTAGGGGCTTTGAACTCATGTCCAGCCATCTCCTTGTATCCAACCACTTCCTCTCCACCCATCTCATCTCGGCCCCTGATGCTCAACCCACAGAGAAGCTCTTGCCTTTACCAGATTGTGCCATGTTCTTAGGCACCCCCAGCCCATGTTTATGCTGTATCCTCTGCCAGACATGCCAACTTGTTCCCCAGGAGGGTTCTTCCTCATCTGTCCAAGTCCTGCTCAGACATCCCACCTCTCTCTTTGGTTTTCCTACCTGCCCCAGTTGGATTTAATTGTGTTCTTATGTCTGTTTGCCTCATCTTTTGGAAGTGTGTGATTAGAGTACTTGCCATACTGTATTTTAAATATTTATGTGTCTTTCTCCTGTAATCGGTTTTGACCTTTCCAGGGGATATGCCTATATTTTACTTATTTGTCTTTCTATCTCAAGCATCTAGAAGAGGGCATGAATACTAGCGCTAGTGCCCCATAGAAGTGCTTAAAAGTTGAATTCAGTCAAGGAGACTGGCTAGGAGATACAGGTGAACAGCAATGAGGGGTCTTTCTAGAGTAAGAACAGTAGGGTTGGAAAAAGGAAACAATGAAAAGCTCTGCGTCATTCGTAACCCATGGAAAGTAGCCTGTCTCCTGGTAACAGAATGATTTGTCACCTTAGCTAATTTCCTCCTAGACTAAAAGTTTTGGGACATAGGTCCATATGTTTAAGTTGGGTGCATGGCATGGAGAAAGAGCAAGATAGAAGGATAGTGGATGAGATTCCAAGGGATAGGAATTGAGAACCTTCCATATGCCTGGTGTTATAATGCTAGATGCCAATGATAATCAGGGGTGGGTGGCTAAAATTAAAGCTGCTGATTGCCATTTATGTAGAAGAAAAAGGTGGGCTCTTGAGAAAATCAAGTCACCTCCACCCATTACAGACTTCTACAGAGAGCCAGTCACCTCTGCCCATTACAGCCTTCTACAGAGAGCCATCCCTTCTCAAACCCTTCCATGGCCACAGGCTAAGCAAGCTGTTGAAATAAAATCCAAATCTCACCTCCTCTTTCTTAGAGGCCTCCTGTGGGAGTGGCTTCCTGCTCTTGCCTCCTCTTCCAGTGGGTTTCAGTCTACCCACTCCTTTGCCCTTCACGAGGCTGACAGTAAGGGTGCTCAGCTCCTCTGCCTGTGGCAGATCCTTCAGAGCTCAGAGTGGGGAAACTGAGGTAGGAAATGATCCACCTGCTCTGCAAATGCCAACTCTTTTACCTTTGCCACTTCTTCCTCTTCTAACTCTTTCTCCACCTCCAATCCATCCTTGAACTCAAGGGAAAGACCAGTCTGCATTACGCCCATTTTAAGTTACATCTTGGGGGTGGTTAAAGAACAGGCAACACTGGCCTCTGGGTTGGCTGGTGCCCCATATCTGATGGGTGAGTGGTCTCTCATCCTGGGATTTCCAACTCGTCAGCAACAACCAGCAGCTTTCACCTGAGCCCTTTGGGCTGGATTGTCAGAGAATAAACCCGGTCAAGGAGTGGGAGGAGAGATGGGTCCCTGTGCTTTCCCATACACTAGCCTTCCCTTGTTTTCAACTAGATGAGACAGATTGATTTTGGAATAAACCTCCATCTATGGCTGTCCGAGCTTGGATTACTTCCCACTGGCCTTTTATTCTAGCACAAGTTGTAACAACCCACTGAAGAGATGTCTGGCCACCCCAGGTTTTCCATTTGCCCCACTTTGCTTGGCCTAATTATTTCTATGGGTCTCCAAAGCTTGGACTGAAGCCATTAAAGTAAAAAGAGGCTTGGCGCATGCTGTGGTCAGGCTTGCTGTGGAGTTTCTCATTTCCCTTTGCATGAGTTCTTTAGTTCAAGAAACCTGCAGGGACTCTCTGGAAAGAGGAACTAATTTCTCTCTCAGCTCCATCTCTAACCACCCACACTCCCCCACCGTGTTGCTTACAGGAATGCTTCTCTTCCCTGTCACATCATGCTGGTGATGGTACACGTGATCACTTGTTCAGAATACGGGGTAAACAGGTGAGGCTGTTTGTGGCTGGAAATGATGACTGTCACGTCCAGCCAGGCACTGTTGCACCCCATCCCAACACCTGAGGCTTGGGGCCCCCTGCCCTTCTACACACATGTACCCCATTTGTGGTAATGACTTGGCATTGGCAAGCTGAGCCACTGAATTCCAGGATGACATACCCAGAGTGCCACATGTGGCCTTCCTAAGGGGTTTCATGCCTGAACCAGGCCAGCCAAGGATTCCACCATTCCTGGGGCCACCTGTGCCCAGCATTCCTGAATATCTTGTCTCCTAAAACTTCTCAGGGAGGGGACAGTCTTTTATAAATAGCCTCACGTGATCAGTGATCACCCTCCTTGTCAGTGTGGTGTTTCCTGATTATTCTCTGGACTCCACATCTCACTTGAACTAGGGGGCCCAAGACTATCTTCAGTCCTTAGGTTGTTGGCTGGTGGGGTACTGGCCTGTGCTTCCAGCTCTGAGTGCACCCTGCATCCCCAGCACTCTTGCTAAGGATCTACTCTGACCCCGGGTTCCCTCTCTGATGCGAGCATCTGCATTTTCTCATCCAAATTTGTTTATAATTTCATTTTTGACTCTCCCTCTCTACCCTCACTTTCTTCCCCACCACCCCACAGAACTGGGACCCCTCTAACCCGGAAACCCAAGGTTCTGCAAACATCCAGCTGGGCTCCTCATACACTCCTTTCTTGCACGTTATTACTTCTCTCCAAGGGCACATCCTTTGATGTCATGGAATTTTTCAGGAAGCACATCAAGCCATTGTTCTACAAAGGTTTTTTGTTCTTGCTGTCTTATACTTTTTTATTTCCCTTCCTGAACTGATGAACTCCATCGTGGAAGTTTCTGGAAGCTTTAAACTGATTTTATCTGTTGGAAATATTTTTATGTTACCACCCCCATCCATTCTTCTTTCCCATGTTCCTTCTCTCCCTATTCAATATGGAAACAAAAATGCAAGTAGGGAATCAGAAAATGAGTAAGTACTGAGTTGGGTGTGGGAAGGCTGTGGCTTGCATTACCCACCGTAGGTGTGATGACCACCTACATAAGACATCCTGTGAGTGTGACATGTCACCCTCCTGCCTGAGCAGCAGGCCTGCATCACCCAAAACCAACCACCAAGGTTTTCTTTTTCGCAGAGCTGGCTCCAACAAGCCACATGTCTGAATCAGTAGCATATTTTCTAAGAGTAGCAATCATTTTAATCTAGTCAGTGGGCAAAGGGCAAGTAGATTCTGCTCCCTGAAAGAAGAAGAGAGAAACAATGCTGGTTTAGGTCTGTTGGCATGTTTTATAAATGCCTCATTATATTCCACATAAAGCTTCTTCAATTTAAAAAAAAAATAAGGGATTTTTTTTTAAGTACCACCTCTAGTGGAGAACTGCAGCCTCCTGTTTGAAAGTCTGCCTCAGCCGACTTCGGCCCCATCATTTGGCCTTGAATGTGAACATGTCATTTAAGTTAGGGGGTTGGATAATCATTTCAGGGGACCACTCGGACTGCAGTACAATCGCGTATTATGTTTGGTCCACTACTGCCACCGTAATGGCTGAATGTTGTGCTCTGGTCCCATGTCCTGTCTGCCTGCTGGTATTGATAAATCATGATGCGTTTTCCTATACCAGTCCAGCACCTTACTTCCATCTTGGATACTGAAAGAAAGTAATGATTCTGCTCTTTCATTTATGAATGAACATGATTGCTTTAAAATATTCATTTTGTCCACAGAGGCCACATGTTAACCCAGCTTCACAGATTAGTTCTTTATGATGATAGAAGACCAGATTTTTGAGGCAGGAACCTTTTGGGCATCCCAGTGTACTTCCAGATGTGGGTATTTTTTGCAAGTTTGGAATCTTCCCTTTCTTGCCACAGGTGGCAGAACTAACTGGTCTGGTCCCTCGTGCATGAAGCATGTCTCCCTAAAAGCATGTAGATTAACTCCCCACGTATTCATAACCATTTCAGGGCATCTTGCCAGCTACAACAGTCTGTTCTTTTTGAATTATAGAGGACCTATGTCTACCTGGATGCAAAGGCACTGAAAATAAAATTGTTAGTTCTTGGGGAGTTTGAGGATCAGGCAGAGCCTCTAGAGAGAGTGGATCCATGGTAGCCTGGAGGGTGGGTTGGGAGTTGGAGGTGTGAGAGCAGTTAGAGCTTTGTGAACCATTCTGGAGTCAAAGCAGAAGGAATTTTGACATTTCCTGAGCACCTACTATATACCATACTTGGTGCCAAGCACTTTGCATTTAATCTTGTTTAATGAAGAAGCCACCAAAACTACCAGCCTTTTCGGAAAGCACTGTTTAAGGAGCAAACCTCCTAAGATAAGGAGGTAAAACGTTTCCCCTGTCCTTGGAAGGGAACTCGGCAGCTGTATAATGGATAATAATTGCCATTCACTGGGGACTTTTATGTGCCAGATTGGCCCCAAGTTCACCAACTACACGCACTTGCTGTGTGGCACCTTACAGGGAAACCCAGCCCAACTCTGTGAAGAGCCATAATGTTTGTCTTGAAATGCCTCATTAGGTGAAGTTCGCTTGTAGCCAAGATCCCCTGCAGTTTAGGTTATGACCAGACAGAGTCCAGAATCAAGTCCTGCTCTATCTTGGAAAATTCCCAGCAAGAGTCAGGGACCCTGAATAGTGTTTTGATTTAGAAATTGGGGCTCTGTAATAATTTGTCTTATATCACTCTCAAGGCCCACTTTGTTTTTAAAACTCTAGTGTGTCATGAATACATTCTGTTCCAGCTACCTTTTAGAGGAGGCATTGGTGGTAGTGAAAGGCATGGGGGGGAGAAGGAACCTACGTTTTTTCCAGCCCTCTTGGTGAAAGCAGCCATTGCTTATTAGCATGCATTTCACATCATTTCCATAATAATGCTGTAATTTAAAACACTCTGACTGAAAGACCTAATAAAGAAGGTTAGGCCTGCTTTCTAAATTTGCGGCACAGATTGCTCATCTCTCTCCATCAGTCTTCCTTTTCTTAAGCAAATCTAGAACAAAGAGTGAAAAGTACTGAGATTTTGACTGATCTCCTTTTTAACATTATTCTGCCATTTGTCAATAACATTGTAAGCATTTAAGTTCTGGTTCTAAACATGTATATGGAAGAAATACTTAAGTCACTTTCTCCCTTCTGAGATTTGGGGAGTATTTGAATATTTACTGTGCTCCCAGACTGTGCTGAAGTCATTTCATTTCCATGTGATTAATGACGAAATATTTTATAGTAGATGTTCATGGCTAAAACTTCTGTCTTCCTATGTTGGCATGAAGGAGGCTGAGTATGTATGAAGGCCCTACAGGGCAGCAGGCGACCAGTGACAGGTCCAGGCCAGTGAGATGGGGTCTCTCCCAACCATCCTAATGTCAAGCTGAACCAGTCCCTGCACATGTCACACCGTGATCAGCGTGTGGTTTGCACAGGGCCTGGAGAAGGGTAGATGGAGAAATTTGCAATGATTCATGCTTCCTTTCCCTCTGTCTTGATCAGGCAGTGCCTCTCTGCAGGCTGGCCCTTCACTCTGGGGCCCCAGGATTGTTCTGACTCTCACCTGTGTGGTCAGACAAGCACTTTAGGGTCGAGCTGCTCGGGAGGAAGAGTGAATAGGGCCCAAGGCAACTCAGCCCAGAGAAAGGCAAAGGTGATTTCTGTCAGCCGAACCAAGTAGACAGACCCAGTTTAAGATGGTGAGTGTTCTGGTCACCTACTACTGTTAATAAACTACCCCCAAATTTTGTACAGTGCAGTGGGGGTTCCCTGGGAAGCAGACTCTGAGATGAAGAGCCTGTAGGATGTTTATTAAGAACTGCCCTTAGAAGCAAGACTTGGAAAGGAGGGGAAGGAGTAGGAGTGGACAGAGAAATTGTGCTGCCTTACAGCTCAGTGACAGTCCCAGCTGGCCCAGCAGAGAGTTCTGGAGCCAGAATGACCCTTGAGAGTAGCCCAGACTGGGCTGAGATGACCTAGCCTTTATCTCCGGGGTAGATGGGCAAACTACATCCTGTGGGCCAAATCCAGGTAGCAATCTGTTTTTGTAAATAAAGTTTTATTGGAACACAGCCACACCCCTTCACTTAAGTATGGTCTCAGGCTTCTTTCACAGTACTTGGGCAGAGTAGAGGAGTTGTGACAGAAGCCGTATGGCCCTCAGAGCCTGAAATATTTAGTTCCTAGCTGTTCACAGAAGTTTGTCAACCCCACCTTTATGTTCCCACCCTGAGCAGCCGTTGGCTGTGCATCTCCTGAGAAAGGATATGACTTTGGGTGCGGGAGGAGTGAGGGCTGAGGGCTGTGCTGATTTCAACCCCAGCAGTGGAGACAGCAGGTCCTTCCTCCAAGGGGAACACAGGTGGTGCTCACAGTGTCTACCAGAGTGGATTAAAATGACCATTTTATTTTGCACATGATTTTGTGGGTCCAGAATTCTGCAAAGGTTCAGACAGTCTGACCTCCTGGGCTAGAGGGGCCACTTCCAAGATCCCTTCTGTGCTCATGCTCCCAGCTTCATTCTCTCTTTAAGGGATGTCTCATCTTCCATGCTGCATGATGGTTTCAGGATCACCATGCTGCTTACATGAAGGCAGGATGCAGAAGCTCCGGCCGGGAAGAAGCAGGCTGAAGTGGCCACAGCATGTGTCATGGGTCAGAGCAGTCAAAGCAGTCACAGCCTTTCCAGATTCAAGGGGGTGGAGCCACAGATGCAAAATCACAGCTCAGAAGAGTGCTTGGCATGACAGGCTCTTACACCATCTTTGGAAAATAAAGAGTGCCTCAGTGGGCCAAAGAGCTGGGCCCAGGTCCCTGAGCTGTTTGCACAGGTGCCTGTCCAACTACACAGCCACTGTTATCACAGGATGGCTTGAAATGACTCTTGTAGGAATGTGACACCTCGGGAGTGGGCTGTGCTCCACCCCCTGCCCCAGAGAGCCCATTGTTAAACTTGGACCAGTGCACCACCGTTGCTGGGGGAGGATTTTTGGTTTGAAGCCAGACATGAAGGATGCTTAACATGTCCTGGAACCTCACAGCAACTCTGGGTGATACAGCTGTTTCTTATTTTATAGAAGAGGGATCCCAGGCTCGGTGAGATTAGGTAAACTGGACAGGATGTGACCCGGGGTCTCCTTACCCTCTGCTGTCCTGTGTCAGGAAGCCCTCAGAAGAATGGAATAGGCTGTTCTTCCTAGACCTGAAGAAGCACAGGTTAGACGTGAGGGAAGGAAAGTCCGCTAAAGAGGAGGAACAAGGGCCTGGCCTGGGGCAGCCATGGCGTTGCAGGGAAGGACTGGGCCTCACTAAGCACTAGGCTGTTTGAGCGCTGGAAGATTTGTGCCAACTCCAAGCAGCCAAGCCCCAGGCATTCCTCATTGTCCAGAGACTTGTGGATGTCTTTAAGAGCACAGTCTGTGTGAGCGAGTGGGAGCAAGGACGCTTCTCTCGAGGGGGGGCAGAGGGAAGAAAGGCTGGGCCGGCACTGTGGGCACAGGAGGACCATCCCCTGAAGTGTGGGTTCGGCCCAACCACTGGGTGCGAGGGGGAGGGGAGAAGCAGGGCTGGAAGGGGCATTCACACCTGGAGCCTGCCTTGGGCCCCTGGCATGGCATTCCACAGGAATGGGGGGTCCCCCTTTCTATGATGCCACCAGGCTGGGTCATGCTCGTACCAGCTGCAGGGCCTGCCACCCAGGTGGGCTCTTGGCTGTCCTGGCTGGGTGAGGCTCTGTGGAGTGTCACAGATCTGCCAAAGGCCTTTGCTGGGACCCCAGAGGTAGAGGAGTCACCTCACTCCAGATAAACATCCCGAAGTTAAATCTCACAGTGAGGCCTTGCAGGAGGGTGTAATTAAGACATTGGAAAGCGGGCCTCACATTTTAGCATGCTAACAATCAGTCACCTGGTGTGCCTGTGAAAATGCGCATCTCCCAGTCCCCACTCTGTAAGCTCTCAGAAGTTGCATGTGAGGCCCATAATCTGCATTTTTAAACACGCTCAGCAGTTCTGATGCCAGTGGCCCCAGGGCTAAGCTAGCCAAAACAGCAGTGTGGCGGGTGAAGGGGTGCGATCTGAAACTTTCTTTAAAAAAATGGCTTCTTTGTGGTTATTGTTTCATTTCATGAGCACCCATTTTCTCATTCTGGCTGTAGATGTGGTAGGTATGTTTATGGAGCAGCCTTGCTGAAAGAAAGATAATGAACATAGCAGTTATGTGCATAATTGCAGTTAATTATTATGTTGTGAAAGTGTGGTTGAACTTGAAAAAGATTAACTTATAAAAACTTAATCTTTACTAAAAAGTTCCTGTTATTTGCCATTAATCACTACCGTGAATGTTTTTAAGAGAGTTTGTTCATTTATCCACTTGACAAACGAATTTTGAGCTCATACTGTGTGCCTGGCATTGTGCCAGGAGGTGGGGACAGCTGTGAGCCAACAGCCAGGGGCTGACCTCTGCCCTCCAGGGACTTACTGTCTGGCCAGAAGTACTGAGTAAATAAATCCCCAACCAACCATGTGCATCTCAATTTTATATGTTTATTATTAGTTAAGATATTTGTTTAATTCCTTAGTAAATTTAATTTTTCTAATTATGTAAGTATTTACACATAACACAAATACAAAACAAGAAAAAGTCCTTATCAGGCCATATATTGTGATTGGGTTTTAAAAAAATTGACTGGCGTGTAAACTGAACTTTCCAGGTACTCTCTGATGGGACTTAGAAGACATATTCTATAAATTCTATACAATGTCAGTTTGTAGTTTTTTTTTTTAAATCAGTGTTAAGACTTCACCTCTAAATATGTTTAAAAAGATACATTGATTTTTTTTTTCGTCCATCACATCTCTGCTCCAAACCCCCTTGTCTGTGAACATTCAGCCCATTAGGAGAATGATACCCAAGTGCTTTCAAGCACAAATGTACCTGAATGCAGATTCTCATCCGGTGATGAGAGGCCTGGAGAATTCTGAGTCTTTGCTTATCAGTTTAAGCATGTCTTTATGCAGTTTTTTTGCCTGAAATTTGAGTGTGCCAACAGTCTATGTGAGAACAAATCAGTGTGCGACAGACTTGTCACCAATAACCTCTGTCCTGGTTTGCAGCGTTGCAGGTGGTGAGCTGTTTGACTTCTTAGCTGAAAAGGAATCTTTGACCAAAGAGAAAGCCACTGAATTTCTCAAACAAATTCTAAATGGTGTTTACTACCTACACTCCCTTCAGATCGCCCACTTTGATCTTAAGGTATATTGCTGAGTGTAAGAGGAATAGAAGCTTATGCTGGTCACAGCATTGATTGGCTGTTGGCTAAGAAAAATTGAAGCATCTGAAAAGGATACACTTTTTTTCCTGTATGGGTTTAACAAACAAAACGATCAGTATAATCAGTAACATGAGTCTAAAGTCTGTAACACATGACTATTGGGGATTCCCAAACCTCTTTGTAGGCTAGAGGCTTAAGATTAATGGTTGTATTCAAGAATCCTTGGTGAAGAATCAAGGGATTTTTACCATCCAGATCTTTAAACAGGGGGACTGCTGTTGGTTATGGGGCATTTTCAGCCTTGCATGGCCACTGGCCACCCAGTTTCCATCCTCCTTTGGCTGCAGGATGTGTTTAAGGTAGAAGATGTCTTGATCTCTATTCTCCATCTTGATGCAAAGGCTTCTGGGCCTGACTCTCTCATTGGCAATCAAGCCAGCTAAATTCTGAGACTGGCTAATTGGGGTCTTTGCCTGGCTGGAGGCAAGGTGTTGTGGGAGATAAGAAGACATATCCTGTTCCCAACTGTCACAGAGGTTATGGTCTCATACATATGAGTTACAGGAAGTGAACTGTAAAGTTCTAGGTACAATCTAAGGCAGTGAGAAGATAATCACAGAGTAGCAAGTTGATCATTTGCCAAGTGAATGATTCAGATCATTGGAACTAGGATAAGACTTCAGAGCAGGGAGGATTTTCTCCACACTTATTGTGACAGAGCTATGAAGACCCCATCCAGATCCCCCAAACACTCACTAATTTACAACTGAAAGACTTATACACACCTGTGGCTCTCTTGCCTGGCATCTGGTTTCTAGCCCCTGGTGCTGGAAATGCCAGAGTAAATGTGCAGAGAAGCAGCTGTTAGCCATGGAGCACAGGGAGATGGTGGATAAATATCCCCACGTCCTCATACTACATTTGGAAAACTCTCGAGTGCTGCTCTTTGCCCCCAAGTTCCCCAAGGGACTGGGCTCTATTCACTCCCGCCGTGTTGTACTGTCTTGGTAAGTAAGACAGTTCTTACTGGCATCTTTCCTTCTGTTTCCGGCTTCCCCATCCCTCTACCAGGCAGTCTCCCTAGTGTTCCCTCCCACCTGGATCCCTGTTACAGATCTGCTCTTGCGAGAACCTAAACCAAGACATTTTTCCTGGTGTTCTCTTGCAACTATCTTTTTATCGCTATTTTTCAGGGGAAAGGAAGTACTATTCTCCTACCTTGTCCTCAGCATAACATTAGCTTTTTTTTTATTGTGGTAAAATAAACGTAATGTTAAATTTACCAGATTAACCCTGTTTAAGGATGCAGTTTAGTGACATCAAGTGTATTCACATTGTTATGCCACCATCACTGCCATCCATTTCTAGAAGTTACTGGTCTTCCCAAACTAAAAACTATATATCCATGAAATACCAGCTCCCGTCTCCTCCCCACAGCTGCTGGCAACCTTTCTGCTTCTCTATGAATGTACTTATCCTTGGTACTTTTATATTAAGTGGACTCATAACAGTCTTCATCTTTTTTTTGTCTGGTTTATTTCCCTGAGCTTAATGTCTTCAAGGTTCACCCATGTTGTAGCCTGTGTCAAGATTTACTTCCATTCTAAGGCTGAGTAGCATTCCCTTGTGTGTATAGACCACATTTTGGTTATCATCTGATGCACCTGGGGTTGATTGTGACAAATACTGCTATGAACGTGGCTGTGCTATTTTTGTTTTCTTTTCTTCAAGCCTGAAAACATCATGCTTTTGGATAGAAATGTCCCCAAACCTCAGATCAAGATCATCAACTTTGGGTCGGCCCATAAAATTGACTTTGGAAATGAATTCAAAAACATATTTGGGACACCAAAGTTTGTTGGTAAGTTTCTTTACTCCTGTGGTCATTAATTTCTCACCAACATTACGCTGGCGAACTTCCCCCTGCTGTAGCATCATTTATTTCTCTAGTACATGTTTCTGGTTTGTTTATAAAGATAGGTTGGTTTGTTTCCTTCCGAAACTGAATGGGCGTTTATTTCCTCTCAGCTTCTGAGATAGTCAACTATGAACCTCTGGGTCTTGAGGCAGATATGTAGTAAGGAGCAAGTGCCCTTGATGTTGTCATCTTTCTGATTTATTTTACTAGTCTTCTGACATTTGTTTTTGTTTTCGATTTGTGTCTAGGAGTATTGGGGTTATAACCTATATTCTATAAGTACCCAAATCTACAACTCATATTCTTTCCCTCTTCCTTTGAGACCATATGTTTTATTAACCATTCTGTGTCATGTTGATCTCTTCAGTTTATCCATGCTTTTCATGTAAACATACTCATTTTACACCCCCCCGAAATGGATTTAGTTTATACTAATTGAACATTTTCTTCTAATTTGAAATGAGTCATCATAAACTACAGCATAATCACTGAGAAAAAGCACTGCTGTCCATCACTGCCAAGAAAATAGAAAGCAGGTTTTTTTAAAATACTAGATCCTATTCCAAATTAAATGTGTAAATACAATCTATGCATGAAGCTGACGTTTTTGTGCATGACAAGTAAATGTCCTATAAAGTGTAATTGAATCTGAGGTGACCACCCAGCCACCAGATTGTAATCTTGCTCCTCATTCCCCTTATCAGACATTATAGGAATGAAATGACTGCACATGAGGTAATCATTCATGCTCTGTGCCCTACTTTATTAACAGCCTAAGTGGGGCCTCCCCCTTTCTTGGAGACACTAAGCAAGAAACATTAGCAAATGTATCTGCTGTCAACTATGAATTTGAGGAAGAGTACTTCAGTAATACCAGTGCCCTAGCCAGAGATTTCATAAGAAAACTCCTCATCAAAGATCCAAAGTGAGTGTCCATTGTTCCTGAAAGGTATTTGGCCGTGGGCCTCAGCTTGACGAGGGTTAGCACCTGTGTGTGCACGTGGCCACGTTTGTGATGCAGGGTTGTCTCCCTGGCAAAGAGAAACTTGCCACGTGGAACGCTTCAGGAAATGCAGGCAGGGCCCTTAGTACCTGCTCAGCCAGTCCCTGCAGGCACGGAGACGTCATCACACCAACGTGGGGGTTTTCTGGCTTCTCTCCATGAAGTGGGCTCTGAACTGCATTTTCCATAGCATATGCTTGGTGGGCCCAAGCAGCGTGGGAACACCCTTCGTGTTTGCTTTCAGGTCACAGCTTTGCTTTTTTCTTTCCCCTCCCTCCACAAAGGAAGAGAATGACAATTCAAAATAGTTTGCAGCATCCCTGGATCAAGGTGAGTTGTATATTGTGATGCATTTGGGTATTCTAGGGTATCCTGGAATTCATTTGTCCTAGGGCATTACTAGTTACCATGGGTTCTAAGCACAGGACGTGTATGGGGTATTGTGTTTGCTATTGGTTACATATTTTAAGACAACTGACAGATAGCAGTGTCCTAGTGGTAATGGACGTGGAGAAGAGTAAGCCACCGTGGTGCAGGATTGAAAATGGGGAAAGGGAGGGCAAGTCCCCTCAACAACCAGTTTTGGTTTGAATTTTTTGAATTGATTTCTAGAATTTAAATATATCAAATCTGGATATCCAGCTTCTCTTGAAAAATCTGAAGGTCTGCCAACACTGAGCCCTCATTCCACAAGGCCTCAGGAGAAGCGGCACAGCTGTCTTTGTGCCAGAGCTTGTGGCCCCCCACCCCCCGGCGTTTTACACCTTTACATGACCTGTCTGGTGCCTGTCTCTGCATTGCGTGCAGGAACTGACTTTGCTTCAGCTAGAGCAGAGAGGGTGAAGGGTGGAGGAACAGGGCATTTAGAGAATAAAATCATGGAATCCATCAACAGACTGTGATGCAGTGACCTCAGTTACAGAGGTAGGCTTGGGAAGCAGAGAGCCCTGCCTGTGGGAGCACCCAGCAGTTGCCTGGGCTCCTGCAGAAGGCAGGGGTATCTCTTCCTCTCAGCGGTAAAGCTAAATGGCATCCTGAAAATGATGCAGTACGAGAGATTCTAATGCTATTGGACAGACTGAATTTGCTGACCTCTCAGGTCCCTACCAACTCTAAAGTACTTGATGATATTAAGTTCAGATGCCTCCTAACATGATCTCATCATGACTCTTGACATTTCCAAACTCTCTTATGGAAATTATAACTCAGTCTGATCCAAGCTCAACTTTCCAACTTTCAGTGTGTATGGAGTTCATCACACTCTTAACCACATGTGTTAGGCTCCGGGGACTAAGTTCCAATATCGTGTATATCATTCCAACTTGTTTTGTTATTTCGGTAAGATGAATGTATAGGTATCCCAAATACTGAGAGGTTTCAGAAAGTTGTGTGACACACTTCCATAATTTGAGAGCTCTAAATTTTTTTTGTTAGGCTTTCATTTTAGCCTAAAGATTCCCAACAAGCACTTAGTAGAAAAGCATCGGCAGTAAACATAGAAAAATTCAAGAAGTTTGCAGCCCGGAAAAAATGGAAAGTAAGATTATTTGATAGGGACATATTCACTAATATGATTTCCTCTGTAGTGCTCCCCCTGGTCAGTCCTCATCTCTCCTGATGCTGGTAATATTAAAAAAATGCATCAAAAAAAAATCACTGTGTAGTCTTCTGAACCATTACCCTGTTTACAAGACGAGCAAAAATAATATTTCAGTCCTATTTAACTCGTCTTCTCACATGTAATTTTGCATTTTTAAAATCAAAACCATTCCTAGGGCAAGTTTTGAACCAGCACAATAAAATTATAGTGCAGTCTTTTTCTAACTGCAACAAGCCACATTTTAAATACATTTGTTCTTTGTGGTAAGCAGCATGGCATTACATTTATTTCAGAACTTATGTAAATGGTTCTTTAAATCCAGCTGTGGTCTGTGGGGAGGGGCGGAGGCCATGTGCATGTCCAGTGTGTCTCGTGTACTCCCTAGTGGGGTGAGTGGCCTCTGCAGGGCCTGTGTGGGACACAGCTCTCCAAGGCGGTCCAGCCAGCTGTGGACAGTCAGAATCAGGGTTAAGAAGGTGACAGGAGGGCTTCCTGTGGCCCATGGTGATACCAAGCCCAGAGGAAGTGGGTACCTGCTATGCTTCCCCACTAGGTAGAAATGTGCCTCATTTTTATACCCATTCAGCTGGGGGTGCCAGGATAGGGATGAGGAAGACCTCAGCACTGGGTTACTTTAGTGTGACTCTTCCTCTCAAAAGGCTTTAAATGTAGAGCCAACTACCCTAAGTGTCACTCTCTCTCTCTCTCTCTCTCTCTCTCTCTCTCTCTCTCACACACACACACACACACACACACACACGATCTTTACCTTTTGCTTCTGCCTTTGAGAGTAAGCACAGATGCATTCGTCGTACAGGTTAGGCAGTCCCCTACCTGCTCAACAGTAGGTCACAGTAGGTGCCGTTACTAGCTTGCCTGGCACAAGGACACAAGGCAAGGCCTCTCCATGCTGTGCTGCTCTGAGGGGGGCATGCAAGGGGTTTGTCAGTGTAAGGTCTCTTCCCCATGGAGGAGAGAACAACAGGAGAGAAGGGATGCAGGGCATCCAGCTGTGGGTTAAAAATAATAAGGCAGAAGAACAATCTCTCCTGTTGCCTGGATGTATAAAATGTTTAGAACTATTCTTTAAGCAAATACGACTCAGCGTACTCCCCCGACGAGCACATTCAGTCAGCAGTGATGCCTCTCAGAAGACTGTGTCATCTGCACTGATTTGAGTTTTGTTACCTAAGCTCTCTTCTTCCTTTGCCTTTTTCTCCTCTTTTTTTTTTTAAAGCAATCTGTCCGCTTGATATCACTGTGCCAAAGGTTGTCCCAGTCGTTCTTGTCCAGAAGTAACATGAGTGTTGCCAGAAGTGACGACACTTTGGTAAGCAGACTGGTCCGCCTCGGGAAGGGTCTTTCTCAGCGCTGTGTAGTTGGAACAGGTAAGTTGTTTGATTTGTCCAGCCGCTGAGGAACCGTGCAGTCACGGCATGTCCGGCGTGTTCCTCCTCCTCTGAGGCGTGGAGGTGGCATGGCTGATCTGGTGTGTCCGATTGCTGCTTCTGTCCTTTTTTCTCCTTGTTTTGGTGGCACTACACCCACCCCCACCCCACTACCTCTGGCACTTCCACCCCCTCCTCCTTCCTCCAACTCAGTTTGATAAAAGTACTAACCAGTAGAAGAGGAAAGAGCTTATTCTAATTTTCGTGAACTAAAACAAGAGCACTCTGTTGCCTGGCAGAGGGTAATAGTACAAGAGGGGCAGGCACTCTCCTCCCAAGCGAACACACACACACACACACTCACACCAGGAAATGAGGGGAATGCAGGAGGGCGTTCTGTGTTATCGGTGGCAGACCAGGAGGCTAAACCCACTTGCTTGGCTGTCATCTCATTAACTGTCCAAGGCCCTTGAAAACAACTTCATAATCTTTTTCCTCTAATCCTAACTGAAACCTAATCATAGGTTAACTCTTCAGATATAACTGGACACATCTGAATTCAACAAGACTTTCCCCTGATGGTCAGACAACGGGGCTTTGTGAACCACGGAGGTAAAGGGAACTCCAGAAAGGCAGAAAGGGTGGTTGGGTGGGAACCAGCTCCAGTATCTGAATAGTCAGTGTTCCCTGAGTAGAATCCGGGGACCCCAAGGGTGGGATCCTACCTCAGCAGACACAAACTCTTTCCTTTCCCTGAAGGTGGTTGCCTCGCTGCGGTTTCAGAGCTAGCTTTGTAGAGTGGAAAGGGCTCAGAGATGTTAAAAAGAAAAAGGAAGAGAGAGAGAGGCAAATTAGGAGTAGAAGGAAGGGGAAGAGGCTGGTTTTGAAACTGAGGGTAGCAGTGGGTCTGTGCACAAAAAAGAACTATTCATCTAAGTCAGATAATAATGAGAATGATGAAATACTGCAAATACTGTAAATTAAAATCACCCTGAATAATCAGTTGGGGGAAGATATATGTGTTGCAATCAAAAGTTGAGGGCAGGAGAGGGCCTCGGGCCTGGGTAGGAGGAGCTGCAGGTGGGAAGATCCCACCCTCCTGGTCCCGGCTTTAACCGTCTGTTCACCACTCCTGTTCTCCCTGCTTCTCTTGGATTGTGATGGAAGAGCAAAACCAGTGGCATTCTTGAGCATGTATTCAACACAAATGTTATCAGAACTCCGTGAAATTTGTTTGAATTCAAATCCATAGAGAAGAAAAAGCAGGCAGAGGAATGCTCGCTATTCCATACCACGAGCAGAGATGCGGCCTCTGTAGATACACTTTTCCAGATCTGAAATTTTAGCAGCCACCCCTCTGTCAATCCAGAAATTTTGTTTGGAATTTTTCAAGCTTATGCCTTGGTTTTAATGTGGACTGTATTTTGGAAATATCTTATTATGAAAAACTTTGATAAAGTGGCAAAGATTTAACACACTTGTTCAACATTCTCTAGTTATTTTCCCTTTGTAATTAGGTATCTGTTTTCCTTTTTCTGGCCTTTATTTTTACCTTTCTTCCTCTTTTAGGGCCTATTTATAAAAAATAATTGTGACCAACATTCAGAGTATTTTGCCATATCCCTAGAGAAGGAAGAATTTCTAGTAATTAAAGAAATGATAATCCCGTAATTGGAAAAATTACAAATTGAGACTTTCTTATTCAAAAGCATCATTTCCTTGGTTCTGTGATTTCCTCATCTAGGATGAGAGGCTGAGTTATACCTACAATTTCCACAGTGGTTTCGGGGGCTGTGTATTTTGAAAGATTCCTAAGATAAACACAAAGAGTAGTCGGTCATCAATTATTGTTCTAAATCTAAATCTGGAAAGCTGCTTGCTCTCCGGGTGATGAATAGTGGATGGCATTAGTTTCCAACATGGAAGCAGCAGAAAGCAGCCTGCTTACCTTCATGACCCCATGGATTTGGTGATGAGGTGACATGCTTTCCTTGGAGTGCTCCTTTTAATAAATGAGCATCGATTCCTCTTATGTTGATAAGAGGATTGTGTCCAGCAAACTAACTCTTTTTCTCTTCACTGTCTCTCTCAGGATGAGGAGGACTCCTTTGTGATGAAAGCCATCATCCATGCCGTCAACAACGACAACGTCCCAGGCCTGCAGCACCTCCTGGGCTCATTGTCCAACTATGATGTCAATCAACCCAACAAGGTCTGATATGTTCTGCCAGGGGCAGTGGGGGAGCGGGAGGGTCACACTGACTGCACCTCCAAGTCCAAGCTGGAAAGGCCACATCCGCGGCTCTGTTCTCCCTGTTGCCATCTACATACTGTGGGGAAAATCACTGCAGCTTGGGGAGGGAATTGAGCAAGAAATAAGGTCTTTTGTACTGAGGACCTTTCTTCATGCAAGGCCTTTCCACATGTACCTATTGCACCTCTAACCATGAAATTTTAAATGCACTCATCCCGCAAATGAAAATGTCACCTGTGAATCCAGAAGAGCAAGTGCTGTGTGTTCTCCTGATTCTCCCTGCCTGCTACCCAGTAGTAGTCACGTGCCTGTGTGTGCAACAGCAATGACAGTTTTCTTTCCCTGCTAAACCTGAAAAGTAGTATTTCTTCTCTCTCTTATTCCAGCATGGGACACCTCTGTTACTTATTGCTGCTGGCTGTGGGAATATTCAAATACTACAGTTGCTCCTTAAAAGAGGCTCAAGAATCGATGTCCAGGATAAAGTCATTATTCTGTTTCATTGCAAAGGAATTAATCTTTTAAGTGTTCCCAAATTCCCTGATCATAGAGGTAACTTAGAAAAATACCTGTGTGCCCTTCTGCATTTCTCAGGTATAAAGAACGGTTTCCTATAAATAGCCTGGCCCCACCTAACCTACGTTGAAAAGAGAGAGGCAGACACCCCTTCCGCTTGGCTCTGCTGGCTCTACATCAGCTGTTCTTTGTGCAGTACCCCAGACTCACTCCTTACGAATGACACTGACTCAACAGTGTTATCAGACGTCACATTTGGGAAAGTTTTCACCATCTAATTAATCTCATGAGTAATGTATTTGCCTGCCTGTTTATCAGGGCAACAGAGTAAGGGTGCTACACTTAGAGGTATAGTTGCACTGGAAGTATAGACAGTTGATGAGCAGCCCATAGTCACTACAGTAGATGTGTCATCCGCCTCCAGAGACTTCCTGCAGAGCTGTAAGTGGACTGGATCCCACCCTTGACAACAGAGGGAATTCTAACCAGAGGTTGAAATGAAGATTTTAAGAAAAGAAGAACAACTTCTTACTATGAAATAATCGTAGATTTACCAGAAAAGTTGCAAAGATAGTAGAGAGAGTTCCTGTGTCCCCTCACCCAGCTTCCCGAATGTTAACATCTTATTTAAGTTGGTCCCTTTATCAGAACTGAAGAGTGAAATGGGAAATGGGGGTTCCGTTCCCCTTAGAAGATGCTCCTTTGGAGGGTGGGGTCACGGAGAGGGAAATGGAGCGGGTCTGGGTGAGAGGCGTGTTCACATCCACCAGCTCTCGGGAAATGTGACTCTTCATTGGTTTCTGCACAGGGTGGCTCCAATGCCATCTACTGGGCCTCACGGCATGGCCACATAGAGACCTTGACATTTCTCAGTGTGAACAGATGCCCTTTGGATGTTAAAGACAAGGTAAGGCCACTTCCCTTAGGGACAGGGCACATAATAAAAGGCTGCATTGAGTGTTAGCATGCCATGTGCATCGGGACCCAAAGAACGGGAAGAGTTCAGGACCAGCATCTTCCTGCAGAGAATTTAATTTTTAAGTTTCTTTATGCTGCTGGCTTGATCTAATATCAAAATCTGCTTTTTGCAGAAGTCTGCTAGATAGTTGGCATAATATGCGAGCCGTGAATTGTCTTCCCCTGACCATGAAAACTCAAAGTTCCACTAGGAAGGCAACCAGAACGAGCAGAGTCCTGAATCTCTCACTGACCTGTCATGTGCTGCGTCTCTTTACCGTCCTCTTCCTCTTAAACGGGGGTGGCAAGGCCAACTTCCCAGTTGCTGGTAATGGCTTAATGAGATAGTGCATGGAAAGTAAGGCATTGTGGGGCAAAAATATGAAAATGATCAACTTTGGCAGATACCTTCCTTTCACGTGAACATGTTCTGTTCAGGCCACACAGCAATCCTGTGGCTTAGTCAGCAGGGCTGGAACACACACCTGGGATTCCCGCCTTCTCATATGTTGTGTATAGTGTGCCCCCTTCTCTGCTTCTAATTCTTGTAGACTAATTTGTCGTGTTCATTCGGGGCCACCACATGTAGTTGTATGGATTGTGCACTGTACCATAGCTAAGGATGACATTTACATCAAAGATACTTGTATTTTTTATGGCAGTTTTCTGTCTAGTGGCAACAAGCATCTTGCTTTGTTTCGTCTTAAATCAGTTTATTCTGACAATTTTTTGGCACAGAAAGTAAAATATCCTAAGGAAGTGGCACCTATTACTAATTTACAGGAAATTATTGCATGGGCTAACAGTGATGTTTTTTAAAATCTCTGATAATGTAAGAAATAACACTGTACACATAGACATTGAAATGAGAAGCTTGTTAATAAATGAAACTGCTTAAAGAACTTACTATTAAAAAAGGAATTTTGTTTCAAAAACAAATCACATAGTTAGAAATATCAGTATATAAAGAAGGCTGAGAATAGCCCTCACCAGAAAGGAAAATTATTTTTCCCTGGGGCAGGCTTATGACAAACAGGATGACCAGGTGTGTGGGTCTGACCCTAGCTGCTTGGTGGGCACTCCACTTGAAGCCCCTGCCCAGTCACCAAAGAGGCAACTGGCACAGTGGGGGGCGGGCCCCACCACAGCTGATGACATGGAGCAGGGCATGTGTGGGAGTGGGCCCCCAGTCCGTGGGTTCTCATCCTCGCATCCTTCTCCCACAGGCAGCTCTGAACCTATGGCCCTTTCTTTTGCAGTCTGGAGAGACAGCCCTTCACATGGCAGCTTGCTATGGCTACGCCGATGTGGTTCAATTACTGTGCAGCTTCGGCTCTAACCCCAATTTCCAGGACAAGGTGGGTCATGGTAGTGGAAGTCCTCGCTTCGTTCTGCTCTGGGCAGGCAGCCAGATGGTACGGTTGAGTCCTCTGGAGCTTTATCCAAATTAGGTCTTCTGTTTACAGAGGACAGGGCCTCAGAGGCACTGACATTCATTCATTCATTCTTTTAATCCTCTGGACAACCGTGGGATTAATGGGATTAATATATAAATCAAGTAATATAGAAATCAAATGTACAAATACGCATGACTTGATTGTTTTTCCCACAACTCTTGATGTGTGATCAAAAACAGAATGAGAACCAAAGCAGTTCTCATGGCTCGGGGCCGCCTTCACATGGTTTCGGAATCCTTGAGAAGCATTGCGTCCTTGGGCTAGACTCAAGGCCAGATAATGATGTTTGAGTTCATTTCAAGTTCATTTGCTCAATAAATATGAGAAGTGCCTTTTGGGCATTACTCTTGAGCAGTGAAGCCTTGAGTCCCCTGGCTGGTCCTTTCAGATCTTCGATGTTTCATTGTGTCTCCTCCCTTATCTGCGGGTCAGAAGCAGGGAGGGAGTGACAACAACCTATGAGGTATGTTACTATTATCAACATTCTCATTTTACAGAAGAGGGAATTGAGGCAAAGAGTGGTTCAGTAACTTGCCTGAGGTCACACAGCCCATAAGTGGTGGAGCCAGGGTTCAAACACACATAGTCTGGTTCTCTGTTTGTAACCGCTATACTACAGCAGCCTCTCTTAGCTGAATTATATGTGTCTAATGATGCTGACCATGAGCATCTAGGTCTTACAGCCCAACAGACCTCACAGCCTGCCCTTTGCTTGACTCATTAAAACACATTATCACAATCATCTCCCAGAGCAATAGTAGGCTCATCTTTGTTTTAGATACATGCACAAATCTTGAGGCATTCTGTTAGAAGAATTCTTATTAAGAGAAGCATTCTCCCACTGTTAGCAGTTGCAGATGAAGTAAAAATGAAGTCACTTCTACAGGAAAAATGCTTTAAATCCACCCACACTGGGGCTCTGTTGTCCAGAAGAGCTGAGCCCTAAGAAGCATCTAAGGAAGTGGTTCCAGTAGATTCCCAAAAAGTCAGCTGTCAGTAAAATGCTAAGAAAGCCGAGTTCATCCAACACAAAAGCACTGAGGAAAGAAAACAAATGAAGGAGAGACATCAGACCTGTGTCCTTTATTTCACATTACTGTCTCCAGTAACTACAAGCTCTTTCTTTCCACTGCCTTGACTTCATTGCTGAATTCGGCATAGACTTTCACCATGCCATCCTTTTTTACATCTTATTGCCTTCTCTCTTCCTCTATGCATTTGTCTCCTTGGCCAGGAAGAAGAAACCCCCTACACTGTGCTGCCTGTCATGGCTGTTACTCTGTGGCCAAAGCCCTCTGTGAAGCAGGCTGCAATATGAACATTAAGAACTGAGAGGGAGAGACACCCCTCTTGAGAGCCTCTGCCCGGGGCTACCAAGACATTGTGGAGTGCCTGACTGAACATGGAGCCGACCTTAATGCCTCTGATAAGGTACTTTGTGAGTGAATGCATCATACTTACTGAGAAGTGATCTGAGGGGCTGGAGGAACCACAAGACTCCTTGACAAGTTTACCTAAAATAATAAACTTGAATGCAGCAAATTGTAATTATTCTTTCTCTGCTCTACTCCAAAGATTCTGTGAACTTTTCTAGATTCAGTTTAATAATTAATTTTCATTTGTGGCATATAACTATTTATGCCCGAATGACTCAGGGTGCTCCTTAATTTTTAGACATTTTAGCTTTGGAGCAGGTCCAGTGATCATCTTTGAGCCCAAGACAATCCTCATTTAGGACTAGAATTGGCAACACACTAGTAATTTGTAGGTAAACAAAGGAATAGGTGATTTATTGACTTCCATCACCTGCTGTTTCCTAGAGGGACTGTAAACCACTCATAATTGTGGAACAATCTCAGTTCTAGATTAGATGTTGTTTTTTAATTAAGCAAATCAGCATAATCTGTTTTTATTGTGAACTTGTACTTAAGTGATGTCATATATCATTAGATTTGAGACTCTAGGAATTTGGTAACTGCCATTTGTGGAGGGTGTTGTTGGTACAGAGAAGTGGTTCTCAATGGGGGACAATTCTGTGCCCAGAAGACGTTTGATGATGGCTCAGGGATATCCTTTGGTGGTCATGGTGAGGGTGGAGGTCACCTCTGGCATCTAATGGACAAAGGCCAGTAGTGCTATACATCCTGCCACCCATGGGATAGGCCCACAAGGTCAGCAGCACTGGGCAGAGAAACCCTGGAGCAGCTAAGTCCCAGGAGTGTTTCCAAACCCTTCCTAGCTCCTGACTCCATATATCTGTTCACCGGGGCTTCTGTAATGGTGGTAGGAATTCCCAGGCTGGTCTTCCATGGGAGCCAGAGGTCGTTCTATTTGCTTCTCAGGTATGTGACAGACCTTGAGGAAATCATGTCAGTCACTTTCTCAGTTTCTCCTAATGTAAAATAAAATAATAGGCTTTCTAACTGATTAGTAAAGATTGCCAAGCAAATGTTTTTGAAAGTGTTTTTCAAATACCTGGCAAAGCAGGCCATTAGAGTACCAATGATTACTCAGGTCCTATAAATTCAGAGATAAAAAGAAGTGTTGAGTTTTTCTCTGTAATAGTGCTGGCGAAGGTTAGATAAATCACACTGATGGCCACTTTAGCCTGTGATTAGTCAGAGTGGAATGGCTGAAGCCTCTTCTCCACCCCACAGGAATAAAGTTTGGGTTTTCTAATCCTTCTTCAGACTTTGCAGGAGCGATTTTTGCCAGGTAAGCCTGGCTCAGTGGCGGCAGGAAAGGCAAGTGGCCAGGTCCACGTGCTAGGGACAGCGCTCATGGGCCTGGTGTTTGTTGCAGGACGGACACATTGCTCTTCATCTTGCTGTGAGACGATGTCAGATGGAGGTCATCCAGACTCTCCTCAGCCAGGGATGTTTCGTCGATTTCCAAGACAGGCATGGCAACACCCCTTTGCACGTGGCCTGCAAAGACGGCAACGTGCCTATTGTGGTGGCCCTCTGTGAAGCCAGCTGCAGCTTGGATATCTCAAACAAGGTACGCCGGAGGGAAAGGTCCCCACAGAGGCCGCCTTTGTCTGTCCTTTGCCCTGCTACTGGGTTTGGGCCAAGTTTCTCTCTGCATCTCTTCATTGCTCAGTCAGCATTACTCATATGGACCGGCTGTTTTTTATAGGACTCTCCACTTTAAGTCATATTTTACATATGACTTAGGAGTAATTTTCTAGAGTAACAGAAAATTATTACACTCATAAACACTTCATACCTGGCTTACCACTATGAGCATTGAAAGAGTGTGTGTATGGAGGGGTGGGGGGAGTTGTATCCTATAGAGGAATCAAACAACATGGTATAAATTAGGGTATCTTTCTGCAGCACTACATCTTCAGGAAAAGACCTAATGACTTATGATTTGATTGAGATTCCTAGGACCAGATTTCTTATGTTTCCCCTACTGAGAGTTGGATGGTCAAATGTTCATAACACCTTTCTTGTGCTAAATAAATTTAGTAA
Organism: Manis javanica; assembly: GCF_040802235.1. Taxonomy (NCBI): domain Eukaryota; kingdom Metazoa; phylum Chordata; class Mammalia; order Pholidota; family Manidae; genus Manis; species Manis javanica. Next base: position 79,445,538 of record NC_133157.1, read on the forward strand.
GACTAAAGGCACAATGTAATTTCGTGAATAATAAAGAAGTGAGAATAAATAATTACATCATCTAGGTTGATTAAAAAACCCAGTATGTTGACTTAGGTAAGTTAGCTCACATGCTCCCTTTTCCCTGAATACCATCTAGGGTTTCATCACCGAGTACCATAGAATATGGATATTCAAGTGGTTTTTTCCATGTAACTTTACGGTAGGCAAGCACTGTTCTGTTATGATTGTGCTGAAAACAACATCCAAATAGAATTAACTAAGTGTGGGAAATGTTTGTTTATAAATGGCAGGCATGATGCCAGCAGAATTTTATGATGATTTGTTTGAAGTAAAAGAATATCTGAAGCAGCCAGAAAATTATTCTTCCACAAAAAAATTATTCCTCTTGTCTATTATGTGATTAATCCTAGTAGAAATCAAAATTGGTAATCTTCACATTCTAGATGTATGAAAAGGCAGTATCCCAGGTCTTAGCCATTAGCTGCTGGTAGCTTTCTTAGTTTACTCCATTCTAATCTTGCCAAGTCTGTTATTTAAGTGCCTTAAGGGGAAAGCCAAGTATAATATTAAGGAACATCAAGACCTTCACTTTCCTTCCAAGAGTCTCTAAATGAATAAAAAGCAGCTTCAGGGAACATTGTGGCACTCTTTTGAATAGCTTTGGCCGTGTGTGCACAGCTGCCTACTGTGTGCACAATTTCTGGGCTTAGCTGTCTCCTGTGAACAGGAGGGACAATGTGTGTCATACTGCTTGGCACTCATCTAAGGAAGGGATCAGGTGTTTATCCCATGCCTGTATGCAAGGTGCACTGAAATACCCAGCAAGATAATCCTAGACTTCATGTTTAAAAACAACTGGTATAGTTAATGGAAAAGTCTCTATGCTTTTGATTCTGCAGATGGTTATGGTTATTTATATATGCCCACAAATGTGTTCTTACTGAATGTGGCCCAGAGAAGGCATTTGGTGGATGATTTTGTCATTACATGGAGCTCAGGTGAAGCAGAACCATTAGTTGCACAATCTCAGCCTCTTGAAATCACCAGCATGGTTCAGACCAGTACTCAGAAACAGCCCAGAGCATCAGCTTGTTGGTGATAAGCAGCTCTGGTTCTTGTACCTGCAGACAGGCCCCCAGGGCGCCTTCAGTGCCCAGAGGCCCAGTGCACTGCCACCTCTGGGCCTCACACCTTCTTCAGAAGGGTTGATGTCAGCTTTGTTTCTCTATTCCTTTTTTTTTTTTTTTTTTTTAGGAAAGCAGGTGGGGCTCTAGCAGTGCCTAAAAGATATGCAGAAAGTAAGAGGAAGACATTATTTCCACAGAAAGCACATCTGGCTTTACATGGACTTACCCTAGTAACCATGGACGTGGCACAGTGACAGCCCGTGTCCCACGGGCAGACTTCACCCCCTTTCCCGTGCCATGCTCTGCCTTTTCCTTACCAAGATTCAGTGTGTGCAAGACAAAGATGGCCATTGAGCTCCTACCCCTGTCCTCAGTATGTGACAGGGACTTGGCACTATGTTTGGTGCTCATTGCAGACTTGACAGACATTTTTGTCTTCTCGTGAAAATCAGGAGAGTGGCTGTAGAACTCCACGTGCTGGGAGGCGCCTGGGGGAGCTGAGCTGGATGGCGCAGAGTGCACGCCCATAAACGTTTCTTCCTCTGGGTGGGTTCTTCTTACCAGTGAAGATAAAGCATGTCATACACATGCATTCACCTACACGCACCTGCTCACATGTGCAAACGCCTCTGTGAGCATGAGTGAGCACCCGGGGCCTGCCCAGCGCATGGCAGTGCCCTTCTCTGACAGCCTGGTGTGCGGGAGCTGTGGACAGCACCGGGAATGGTTCTCAGCCCCGTGCTGCTTGTCCCTGAACAGCATCTCACTGTGGTCACTGCTGGAACAGAGGCTCAGGCCATCTGAACATTAAAAAAGCCAGGGAATGCTTTTCAGAGGTGATCATTTTAAATGATTAGGACTTTGGCAGAAGAAGAAGGGAGAGTATCTTTCAGACCGCGTGGTGCGTGAGTGTGTTTGGGGACTGACTGGGAGCCCCTGGGAGCCCCTGCCGGCAAAGCACTATAGGTATTCAGGAAGGAGGGAATGGGCAGAGGGGGGAATGCAGCTGAGAAGGGCCTTGGGCCTGGAGGGCGAAAGCCCTGGACTCTAACGCCAAGGAGTTAGGGTTTTGTTCTGTCAAAGGTTAGGTTCCTTCAAAAGTGTAAACTTTGTGGTCCCTTTCCTCCCTCCCACTTCCCTTGCTGTCCTTCTCTGCTCTAGAACCCTCCATTCCATTGCCAAGGTCCTCTTCCTTGCACGCAGTCCAAACATTTCATCCAAATCTCCAAGGCCTCCTCTGTTCCTTCTCACTTCAACTCTCTGGTATTTGAAAATGGATATTCTAAATGGGCATGTGGTAACTTCATAACAAAAACCTGTATTTGCAAATAAACAGAAAACAGGTACCCAAACTTTCTCAGTTCTCAACATCCTTAATGTCTCAGTAATATTCTTTATGGTTCTCCCAGGACAAAAGAAACACCTATTTTGTCTATTAAGTAGCTCAGTCCAGACCACTCAGTAAGAATTTATGTTTATATTTAGGATCTGTTAGGAAAAAAGATCAACATAAACTGAAAAGAAACTATTCTTTTTATTTCACTCTTACATGACCACAATTTTGTATTAATGGGATCCGTGTGCCTTGACTCAATTCAGTCATCACCCCCCTCATTTTCTGTTTTACACTGATTTCTCAAGAAACTTGCTTATTACAGCGGCTGCCAGACCGCACCATGCAAAGACATGATCTCAGCAAAAGGAAGGCAGTGCAATCTAATGCTGAGACTCTGAACTACCTGGAGCTGGCAGTTCGCCTGGTATCTAAACCCACAGGTTCCACCAGAAATTTAATATATTATTCAGCACCCTATGAATTCACCTCACAACCCTGAGGTGCCTCGGCACACAGTTTGGGAACCACGGGCATAAAAAATGTTGGCTTGATGGGCATGGCCTGGAAATTTCAGCTCATTAGTGTGTTTTCAACAGCCATCCTTCCATCCCTTCTTCCTTTACTGTGTCTAAATTTGGACTGGGGTGCAGATCTTTCTGGGACTTTGGGGCCCTTTAAGCCCTGACTCATGCCTCCTTTCTGCTGGCGCAGCAGGAAACTTAATTTACTTATCTGTGATAAGCCTCCCACTTGTTCATCCTTTGAAGTTTTATTTTGAAGTTACTCTTTTAAATGACTAATACTTGAAAATGTTCTCCTTGGCTTCCTCCCTCAGGAGAAGGGATGGATCCGAGATCCCTCACACAACATTGGCCCTGTGGGATCCACTCTGTACATGTCATCCTCAGCAACAGTCATGAGGAGGACTGTCCTTGGTCTTTTTCTTTCTTCCAGTATGGACGAACGCCTCTGCACCTTGCAGCCAACAATGGGATTCTGGACGTGGTCCGCTACCTCTGCCTGACAGGCGCCAACGTGGAGGTGCTGACCTCAGTGAGTAGCCTTCTGGCAGGAGAAAGCGATCACAGACATCTCAGGGCTCCTGGGCATGAGAGGAAAGGGATTGCTTGGCAACTGCATTCTAAAGCAGACAGGCTGCTATTAGTACAGCATCTCCACTGTGGTTACATAAACATTTGCCCACACAGACCCAGGGTGATATCCAGTTAACTCTCTGTCCTCTTCTCATTTCGCTGTTCCTGTGCTGCCAGGAATGCCTGCTACTTCCCACTGGCCGTGTCCCCATGTTACATGCAGTGCCTTTGCAGGTCTTATTAGCTCTGAGGGGTTTTCTTTCCTGAAGGCTCCTCATCCACTGCAGGGCACTAGAGATGCCGGGGGCTCTTTGGGAAGGGACAAGGAAGGGACCCTTCAGGGTGGAAACAGCAGATAAGAGCTACTCTCTGGTTTAAAAAGTGACTTTGCTCTTAAGCCTGCAAGGTATTTTTATTTCTACATTCCCTCTACCCCTCACTCCCAACTCTAGATACCCCAGCAGACGTCCTTTGGTTCACATTTCCTGAAATGCCAGAGAGGAAAACGACCTCAGCTAATGAGATAAGGCTGCCATTTTACTGATGCAAAGAAATATTACCATTTGACGTGTTTCTGGTCCAATAGTGGGTTGAGTCTCCCTTTTCTTACGTGGGATATTCCCGAAACTCACCAGTGCTTGGCTGACAGGAAGCGTTTCTCTAAGGGGATCCTTCGGAGCTTGAGATATGGCAGCCAGCCTTGGGACCGTCAGCGTTCTGAGGCTGGAAGGACAGCCCCATTTCTTAGAGAGGCATAGATGGGCTGGCCAGTTATGGTGCACAGGCCAAATCCAGCCCACTGCCTGTTTCTATAAATAAAGTTTTATTGGGACACAGCCACGCTCCTTGTTTACGTGCTGTCTGTGGCTGCTTTCATGCTACAAGGACAGAGTTGAGCCATTGCGACAGAGACCCTGTGGCCCACAGAGCCCAAAATATCTACTGTATGGCCCTTTACAGAAAATGTTCGCTGACCCCCCAGTCTAGGACATTGCCTCCCTGGCTGCACTGGTCTCACTTTGATGCCATTCCCTCCTTGAGTAGTGGGTCTCCTCTCTGCAGTGTTTAGCCCTGAGCTGGGCTTCTCTGCAGGCCCAGTGATTGCCAGTGCTTTCCCTGGGGCTGCCCTCTTAGGTTACCTCCTAGCCCATCACAGGCTCACACAGAGCCATGCATGGGCCTCTGGGCCTGATGTGCCATTGATGACCAGACCCTGGTCCATGATACAGCATTTATGTGCACTTTATAAAGAAAGTAGTGTTTTGTCACAGATGTTGCCTCAAAAAACCTGTTAAGGATGGCTTTGCAGATGCCAGCCACTGACTGATGTCAAACCCAGCAGGTGGGTTGGAGCCATTAAAATGTGTGGTGTGGCCCAGGTCTGTGCTGGGTCCTCGGGATGGACCCATGAGCCTGGTGAGCCTCATCACTTCCCTTTGCCCTTCCCGCAGCAGCTGTTCCTTGCTCTCCACCCACAGCCTCTCCCTGCAGCCGGCCCTGGGCGCCTCCTTGCCCTGCCCAGCCCACTGGGGACGCTCCTCCTCTGCTCACAGCTGTTCCTTCCTGGTACCTGAGACCCACCTCACGGGGCCTCACTCATTTCTTCACTCCACATATACTGGGTACATGACGTGCACCAGGCAGTGCTGAGACGCAAGAACACGGGGAGGTGAGCTCCCCTCAGGTAACATCCAGTCTGATGAACAGTCAGGCCCAGAGTAAGAGCAGCAAATACACCGTGGTGGGACGGGGCCAGGGGGAGCTTGGATCCAGGGCCCTGAGGGAGTTCCCAGAGGTTGGGGCACCCCTCAAGAGTCTGGATGTGCCATGTGTGAGGGCCCGAGCATGGGGGCCCAACACCTTCTGGGAGCTAAAGGACAGCTGGCTGGGGAACCGTGTGGAGAGGCTGTGGTGGAGGAAAAAGGGCCAGTTGCCCATGGCCTCCCGCAGGCAGGTGCGGAGTCTGTCTCCTCTTACAGCAGGGGACACCGTCCCAGGTGTCAAGCAAGGACACCCCTCTGTGTGCTGAGGGTATCACCAATAGAGTGATAATATGTGCCACATGTGTCATTCTGAATTTTCTAGAAGCCACTTCTAAAAGGGGAAAAAAACTAAGGAAATTAATTTTAGTCATATATTTTACTTAGCACAAGATGTGTAAAATATTGTCATTTAAAACTACTCAGGTATTTCTCATATTCTCTCATTTGTACTAAGTCTTCAAATTCCAGCATGTGTTTAGCACCCACGGCACATCTTACCTCAGCCACATTCCAAGCACTGAGCAGCTACGCTCAGGGAGGGATGCCGCACTGCTGGAAGGAGCGGGATCAGCCCCTCTCCACCAGCTTTTCTCCTGGCCGGAGCCAGGGCCATCAGCCACTCCCGGAGCCTCCCGCGCCCTCCAGTGGCTGCCTTCCCTCTTACTCAGCCAGAACTTGACGTTTCCTCAATGTCCTGTCCTTGTCCTCACCTTCGCCCTCGCCCCCGCCCCTCCTCCCCCTCCCCAGTCTGTCCTCGGCTCCCCATGCCTCTCGGCAGAGTCCCAGTCACCTCCTAGTAGGCCTCAACTTCAAAAGTTTGTATTGTAAAGTAAAACAGATTTTTCTTTTTTAAAAAAGCATATAGGGGGGAAAAAGAAAGGGGGCATTATGGTTAGCATGTATAATGTGGGGGGAGGCATGGGAAGGGCTGTGCAACGCAGAAGACAAGTAGTGATTCTACAGCATCTTACTACGCTGATGGACAGTGACTGTAATGGGGGTTGTGGGGGAGACTTGGTGAAGGGGGAACCTAGTAAACAATGTTCCTCATGTAATTGTAGATTAATGATATCAAAATTAAAATAATTAAAAAATAAAAAGCATATAAACAAAAGTAAAGCTTGTTGTTATAAGACAAACACCTTTGTCTCCCCATTCAGGTCAAGAAATAGAACTTCTCAGCACCCCCAAGAGGTCCCCATGCCTGGCCCTGCCGTCGCCCTCTCCCTCCCCAGGGTCACCCACCTCTGACTTGGGGAACAATCACTTCCTTGCCTTTATAGTCTTTCTCAACCAAGTGCCAGCAGCTCCTTTAAATCCCATTTCACTGCCTACCTCTCCAGGGCTTGACACTTACTTGACAGTCTCTCCTGGCTTGGATAAGAAAACCCACCCGCCCCTGCTTCTCCTGCCTCTGCCGGCTCTCCTCCAGTGCCCTGCCTCTTGCGCTGTTTGGTCCCGCTGCCTGCTGCCCTCCGGCCCCCTGCCCCGGCTCCCCTTCCCGCCCTGTGACTGCTCCCAGGCTGCTCTCGCTCTCAGCCTCTGACCATGCACAGGCTCCTATATGTGTCTGGCCGCTTGGTCCTCAGAAGCCCCTGGTTTACCCTGACCTCTTAGAGTTGGTATATGCTGTATGTCCCTCTGGGATCTCCTGTGTCCACCGTCCATCCACTGCATATAGGGCCCACACATGCACACAGACCCCCCTGCCATAGGCAACAGGGTGTGCTTTGGCCTCCAGAGTGAGAGACTTTTAAAGCCTAATAGCAGGCGCCTGGGCACATGGTGACGAATGACTTTAGTGGCAGGAAGCTCCCAAGAAACCAACTCCTCATCTTTCAACTTTCAGGCGTCTCTTTCCCAGCCCTCTTTAAAGGCTATGAGTTGCCCGCTTCCTTGCTCTGTTGAAATTGTCTGCTGATTTTCCCACGAGGTGGCAAGCCCTTGGCTGTGATTGTGTGTAATTTGTCTCCTAATTAGCCTCCCTGCTTCAACCCTTACCTGTCCAGTCTGTTCCTTGCACAACAGCCTGTGTGACCCCGTTCAGACATAAGTCAGATCATGTCCCTCCTTTGTTCAGACCTTCTGTCAGGGTAAAAGTCCTTACCCTGGGGGTGTCCCTGAAGCTCTGCCCCTCACATTGGCTCCCTGACCCCCATCTCTTGTTCCTCCTCCTTCCCTTTCTTCCCCTGCACCATCACATGAGCTTCCTTGATGTTCTTCAAACATGACAGTCATCTGACTACTTCAGGGCCTTTGCACTTGCTGTTTCTTGGCAGGACCTCCCCAGGTATCCAAATGGCGGGCTCTCCCCTCCGTCATGTTTTAACTCAAATATCACCTTTTCAGTGAGGCCTTGCTGGACCACTGTTTGTAACAAGTTGGTCACTGAGTGTTAAGGTCACCTGTGGTCCAGGCATGACCCAAGGAGTTAGCACCTTGCTCAGGGGTACATAGAAGAGCAAGACCAGAATCAGTGATCCAGCTCCTACCCAATTCTTCTTGGACAGAAAGCCAGGGAGTTTGGGGAGAGTCTCAGGTCTTTTATTAGTAATTACTGCTGCTTGCTTTTCCATTTTTGGCACTTTGCTTATTCTTTCCGTTTGATTTTGAACAGAGGTCATCTCTTCCCATCCAGGCTCTAGGAGACCAACTGGCAGACCCACAGCTGGTGAGGGGCAGATTCAAGTCTTAAACATGGGTGCTTCTAACTACAAAGTTCAAACTTCCCACTTCACGGGCAGGCATGGCTTTTGGCAGCCTGGATAATGTCCCTTAGAGCAACATATTTTGCAAACTGTTAAGTTCTGCACAGACATAAGGAATTATTGTTGGTGGTGGTTTTCATGACATTCCAGAGGTCTCTGAGAGGAATGTTACGGCCAGACACACAGAAGACAAGTAAGTCAAGGCTCAGATTTCTTCCAACTAGGGCAATGGTTCCCAAACTTCACTACTAAGTAGAATCACCTGGGAACACTTAGAACCCTGATTCCTGGGTTGCACCTGAAACTGACAAAAGCAGAGCACCTGTCCGGGTGAGAGCCGGCCCCCGGGAGGTCCCAAGACCCCATGTTGCCAGGGGGCAGGGGGGTCTGGCACCACTGGACCAGGGCCCTCTCTTATGATGTCAGTAAAGGATCCAGATCATTTGGCACAGATCTCCGTGGGGCTGTAGTGTCTGACAAGACACCTAATTCACCCCAGGCAGACTGGATGCCCCTGCCCACCCATTTGGGACATTTGGGGGCTTTACAGGCAACAAGACCCTACAGCACGCCACCTCCTTTGGATCGCCCATCTGATTAGCCAGCTTCAGCCTGAGGCAGTGATTCTCAACCAGGCGGTTTTGCCCCTCAGGGAACAGTTGTCAGGAACATTCGGCAGTGCCTGGAGGCACTTTGGATTGTCATCAGTTGGGGAAGGAGAATGCTACTGGCATCTAGTGGTAGAGGCCTGGGATTTGCTAAACCTCCCACAGTGCCAACAGCCCAACAAACCCTCCTGTCCGAAATGTCTATAGTGCAGAGGTTGAGAAATGCTGTTTACTGGCAGCGCACGCATGGCTTACCTTATGACTCTAGTCAAGAAATTGGCAGCTGTGCTGTCAAGCAGATTTAGGCATCCCTATGCCTCTGCTGGAGTGGACTGTTCACTGACTGATAAACACTGAGAGGCCACAATGCCCTTACTCTTCTTGATAAAAAGTGACATTGCTTTTATTTATTTGTTAATTGTTTCTCATCTTTTCTACTTTTAAATGTGTAATGATTTCTAAAACAGCAAACAGCTGTTCCCTAAGCTTCCATTTCCTCCTTGGTGGCCTGTGACCGGTCACAGCTCAGGCACAGAATTAGAAGGCACTCAATACATGTGAGCCAGTGTCATTTATATTCATGGTATAGAAACATATCCATTGACTATGAAACTGCAGCCATATAAAAAGTCTCTTAATTAAAAGACAAACACTGAAGTGCTGTGGGCCCTTGTTTCTTCCTTCTATGTTACCCAAAAATCTTAAGATCAGAATGGTCTGTAAAACTCAGGCTGTTGTTTGAAATGCACAGTAATTACCAGTCACTAGAATAATGAGTGCTGAGATTTGTCCATGAAAGGACTTTAAGACATTAGTTTGCAATAACTAGAATTTGGCATGTAATGACAATCTTTATTGTCTGCCTAATTGGAGAGTCGTTCAGGACAGGCAGTAATCCACCTGCTAACGAGGCATCAAGTTTGATTAAAGCCTGTGGGCTTGAGACATCTCACTGTTGAACCTCAGGACACCAATGTACGAGCAATCAAGTGAAACAAAGAGCCCATGGAAAGGGAAAGACTCCAGGACATGCTCTTTTTGTCCACTTTATTTGCTCCTGATGCTATTTATATTTGTTTCTGCCTCAGATGATGGAAATGGTGTAAGGAACACACTGCTCTTGTGCGAGGAACAGAAACTAATCATTTTTCTCCAACAGGATGGAAAGACAGCAGAAGATCTTACTAAATCAGAACAGCATGAGCATGTAGCAGGTCTCCTTGCAAGACTGAAAAGTGAGAAATTCTGTTTATTGGTCTGAAAATCTTTGTTTTTATGGAACAAATTCTGACTTTCTCCTTATAAAGGATGAGAATGAACAATATGAGGCTTTGGACACACAGGCTGTAGGAAAGGCATCTGCCCCACCCTCTCGTTTGCATACAGTTCTCCTAAGTGCATCACCACCTATCTGGCTTCTTCTTTATCAGTACTTGGAAATCATTTGGCCTCCTTAGAGCTGCTGCACCTGACTTCCCTCCTCCTGTCCTCCTGTAATAACTGCCCCCATAAAGTAGAGGGGAAATGAGAAAGGTGACTCTGCTTCTTGTTTGAGGTCCATGATGCCATGTGTGCTCCTGTTCATTGAACATATTGCTCCGAGGCTTAAAGAAACATGACAAAATTAAATAAATGAAAGTGTGCCTTCCTAGCGCACCTCATAGCAATGTATATCAAGAGACTTCAAAATAGTCACACCCTTTAAGCTTTGAATTCTGTGTCTAGGGCCCTGTCCCAAAGAAATGAAAGAAATGCAGGGGAAAAAAATATTTTATGTGCAAAGATGTTCATTGCAGTGTTACACTTATAATTAATAAAACTTGGAAATATCCGATGATCAACAACAATGTCTAGTAAATAGTCATGCAGCTATAGAATAGAATGATTTTGGCCATTGAAATATTTCTTAAGAGATTTTAGTAACAGGAATGTAATGTTTAGGATGTTTCTGGCTTCAAAGCAGAAGAAAAATGATGTACAACACCTAAGTTTGCTAAAAATACATAGAAAATTTTAATGGTGATGCTTTGGGATTTTGTTACTGTAATTATTTCTCCTTTAAACATTATATTGTTTCAAGTTTCCTATCATAAATCATGTAATAATTTTTCAAAAAAAACTCTCTAGAAACAGAAAAATAATTGAGTCAATTTAAGGACTCACTGAAGAGGTATTGTCCAAACCGAGCTTAGGGCATCCCGCAAAGGCCCTGCCACATGAATTGAAAAGCACAGAAGGGACAATGATAATGTCTCAACTTTCACAGCTACTAAAAGTTGGAATTTTCATAGTGGTCCCATGGCTGGTTGGGGCTGGGGTTGGGTGGGGGGCACAGAGATGGGAATAATTTCTCCCTAGTGCTTAGAGTTGACCCGGGGCATAAGTCATTCTCCCACCTTTGTGCTTTCCAGTCTGTGAGCTGGCCACAAAGGCGCTGGGCAGAGGCCTGAGGAAAACAGGTCCCCAGGCCACTGCAGGGACTCCATCTCACTTTGTGCTGCAAATTCCAGAAAGAGAGCAGTCTGGGAGAAATTCCCCCAGCCTTACATGGGCTTACAGGAAATAGGTCAAGTAACTGGGCTTCATGTTCTACGCCGTACCACCACGGACTGTCTCACTGTGAAGACAATTTGCACGAGGAACACAAGGGAAACCTTGGCAATAAGCAAAACAAGAAGGGGCTGTCAGCAAATCAGCAGTGAACTTCCACACAGTCTCCTGGTCTTTAAATTCTCTTTCTTTGAAGCAGCATGTCAGCCAGGTGAAACACAACTCCAGGCCTCACTGGCTCTGCATTTTATGAAATTACAGTCCAGTGTCCTGCCTGCGAGTGTGGAGTCTTTATGCTCATAGACACAGTGTTGCAATACAAGGGCGCAGGTGAATCTGTCATCCACAGAGTGTCTGTCAGTCGTGCAGAGAAACTGAAATCTGGCCTTCCTGTAGGCTCAGGTTTCTGTTTTATTGTTTTTTTGTTTTCTACTTTTTACTGTTAATTATTAGGCTGCTATTACAGTCCCCTGGTCTAGAAAGCAGCATGTTATTCGGCTAACACCTTACAAGGAACATAAACGTTCTGAGTCAGGTATTTTCAGGTGCCCCAAATTGCACAGAGCAGGATTTTGACCCACCGGCTGCTCCCAGCGCTGTAGTCCCTAATCTGAGCACCGGCATTGTCCTTCCTGGTGTCTGTGGGCTCAGCTGACCCAGTGGGCAGAACTTCTCACAGTGAAGCACACTGAGAAATCCAGATGCCATGTTCTTTACAGACTTGCGGTGCTGTTACCACAGAACAGGGACCCAGGAGGACTCAATTGCAGACCCACCACCTCCATCTCCAGTCCTCCTATGGGCCACCCACCGAAACGCCCTCCTCTGGCAGAGGGACCAGGCTTTCCCTTTGTGCTCTGTTTTGCCGTCTATCCTCCCCGCCACAGGAAGGGTCCCTTCTTCCATCTGAAAACAGATGGCTATCCTGGGTGCAAATCCGGGTATCATTACAATGACAGGTCTGAAGCAATGAATAAACGCCCAGAAAAAGGACCACTTGAAACGATAGCCAGGACTTTACCTGATGGGTGGGGTTAAAGGCACTTTCTCCCCTAATCTGATCTGAGTGTGCTTACACTGCTTTTATAATTGCAATATGAATAAAACGAAGCTTCTGTGGTACTGCTGCCAACGCCACGTGCCTGAGCGAAGGTGGCTGCTGCTTTCCGGTCTAGAAGTTTTAATGCAATGTGGGGAAGGTTCTTGCACTGACGCATTTTGGGATTTTCTTTATTTTCTTTCACCAGTTTGCTCCTTTATTATTTGGTGCCTAGGTTTTCCAAAATGGGATGGGTGAGGTACTAGTACAGTGTTCAGCATTTTAGCAATCTTGTGACTTTTCTCTAAGGGGTACCCGTGAGAGTTATTTTAGAAACAGCCACCATTTAATCCTTGAGATGTGTCGCAGGCACTGTAATTTTACAGCATCCCCAGGGTGGAGATGCTCCCACAGGAAACCCAGACTCAATCAGGCTAATGAGTTCAGAGCCAAGGTTCAGACCTGAAGTGGAAGTGTCTGCTTTTAGAGTTGTTCAGAAGGCTTAGGGCTTCCTCAGTGCCGAGTCCTCCCCAGCCAGGGATAGTCCTCCCCGCTCCACCTGCCCGCGCTGGGCTCATCCACCTTGTGGCATACACAGGTCACCTTCCACGGGAAACTGGACGTCCCCTTCAGCAGTGTCTCCTAGACTCCATGCTCAGGCAGACTGTGTATGTTTGCCTCAGTCATTCCTTCAAAAGACTAGACCTCAGCTACCTGATTAGCCAGAAAGAGAGGAGTTGGCTGCCAAGCATTTCTAACCACATTCTAACTTAAAAGTCCCAAATAAATAACTGCTTCGGATTTGGGGACAACTAGTCCTGGAATCTGGTTCTTGAAAATAATTGAATGTCACGGTAACATCCCTGGAGAATATCTCGGTGAGGATTTGTGGCAAATTGCTGCAAGGAGCAGGCAATACCTGCGGAGAGAGCCAGGAAGTTATACTTACTCACAATTATATCTTGAATCATATAGAGGAAGACACTATCCACAACCATATGTAATGGGTAAGAGGAATGAAGAATTAATACTCAGGAGCATCTTATTCCAGTTTACTTTCAATAACACTTTCTCCTTTTTTTTTTTTCCACTGTTTCCCCTGGGGTGCTGCCCCCATTTTGGGTGGGTGGGACTTCCTGCCCTTGCAGGTGGACAGTACCCACAAGCATCTAATGTCGTATAGTTTCCCTTTCCCATTCATTGTGGAAACCAAAACCAAACCAAAAGGAAACGCTAACACCCCTTTCCTGGCACCCCCTGGGGACCCTCTGTTAAGACCTAAACACATCCGGGGGAAGAGGCTGCATCTGGGACAGCATGAGTGTTAGCATTAAATGGCCTTGCCATTTCCTTGGGATTCCAAATGAGCCAAATTAGCAACAGGAAAGCTTCCCGTATTTTCACTTCTATTCAGTTGACAGGCTTAGGAATGTGTGTTTAAACATACTCTAGGAGCCATGGGGCTTCCTCCCCACGAAGTAAGCAAAGTCGTCTTGTTGACCTGCATGGGGCAGTGGAAGACAAGCCAAAGGAGTTAGATTTCCATCCTTACATAATGTAGGAGGCTGACCGGGAGGAGAAGAGACCACACAGCCGATGCCTCTGGGCAGGGTTGGGGTGAAGGAGGCTGAGGCCTAGGCTTGTGGGGGAAGGAAGATCACGGGGAGGCCCGAGCTGGGTACAGTCTGCTCACATGCAGCTCATCCTGAAGTGATTTGGGGCTTCTGGGACACTGGAGCCTCTAGTGCTGTCTGGGACAGCCCAGCACACACATCTCTTCCCAGGTGTGTGTTCATGGATCACACTGGGGGCTTGAGATCAGCTGTGGTGGAGTATTTCAAACATGAGCAAAGCAAACACTACAAATCAGGGTTCTCCACCCCCGGCCCTGCCAGAGAGCTGGTTGACCAGCACACCACTGCTTTGGGGGCCTCAGGAATTCCCCATAACCACACCTTGAGATGTAAGTACCACCTTCTCACAAAAGCAGCTGCCCCTTCTACTATTCCCTCAACTAAACAAGCCCATTCAGGCCTCCACACCTGCCCAAGAACTGTAATGTAGCTCAGCTAAACCTTCTACCAGAAAACAGGAGGGCTCTTACTGTTATGGCAGGGAGGGGTTTGTGCTTTGATTTTGCATCAGCATCCATTTTTACTATCTCTGCCTGTCCCATTCTTATCTGATTTTAAATATTAAATATTAAAATAATTAAAATACTAAAATTGGGGTTGGGGGAGTTGGCTTTTTTTATTGTGTTTGATTGTCCTAATCAGGTTTTCCATTAAACTGGTATTAAAACTAGTTGCTTTTCTTAAGCCTAACAGAAGACAAGTGAACACAGATGCTCAGGAATATTTTGGAAAATAGGGGAATTTGGGAGTTTGCCCAGAATTTAAAATGCACCACTAGTAAATGGCATTTACATAATGAAGAATTGCTACATCCTCGCAGGGTCTAATTGCATCCTGCCATGTGCAAAAAGCCATGTCACCTCTCCTTGCTCTTATCTGGGTTTCCCAGGTTGAGAATACTCTTCCCTGTCAATCTGCTGGTGTTCAGTCATCTTTGCTGATGAGAAAGTGAAGGCAAATTGCCAGGAGGCAAAGGTGCTGGAAGAAAGGAAACTAGACCAAGATGCACCAGGACTTCAAAGAGCAATGCACTTACCAAATAATGTGCATTTAAGACACAAGTCAGTGTCTACATATGCCAGGAGGTGTCCTAGGCACCAGAGAGAACACAGTGAACAAAAGAGGCAAGACTCAGCCAATAAGCAGAAAAGAAAAATGTGAGAGATAAATCAGGGTTTGTCAAACCATGGACTGTCAGAGCTGGCTGGCCCTGTTTTTGTAAATAAAGTTTTGTTGGAACACAGCCATACCCTTTCATTACTACTGTCTAAGGCTGTTCTCTGGATAAAAGGCAGTCAAAACAGACCAGCTGGCCTTCTGCACAGTGGTTTGCTGCACAGCCCCTGGTGTAAGTGCAGGGGATTCAAACTGGGTGAAATGAGACAAAGTGTGACGGGGGCTACTTGGCACTGTCGGGTAGGGGAAGACTCTGATGGTGACATTCCAAGCAACACCTAAAGGACAAGAAGGAGGAGGCAGCAGGGGGGAAGGCCTGGGGGGCGGCAGAGGAAACGGTGAGCACAACGGGCCTGAGGCAGCCAAGAGCCGGGTGTGTCCCAGGAAACAAACCAAAAGAAGGAGTGATGTGCTGGTGCCAGAGGTGGAGCCAGGCGGTGTTGTGGAGAATGACGCCCGAGGAGATGCAGTGAGACAGGCCAGCTGCACAGACCTTGGTAAGGAGATGGGGTTTGGGTCCAGGTGTGTTAGGCAGGTGCGAGCAAGATCTGAGTTTGGCTTCAGAAATTTCCCTGTGACCACCCAGACAGGCAGACCAGGTGCAAGGTGATCTGGTGGCCAGGAGAGGTGATGGGGCCTGGCTGGGGAATGTCCAGGTCAGTGACTTCATGCGCCTTGGGCAAGAAGACAAACAGGCGCATATTCCTGTGTAAACAGTGCATGGTTAAAGCTCACAAACGGGGAACAGCGCACGTTCTGGCTCCCATTTCACACATGCTCCTTGCTGGCACCTGGAAGGCAGGTTCTGGTTCATCTGATTGCTTGGGATTTGCTACTGCTTCACGCCTCATCCCAGGCCCGGGAACCCTGCTGGCAAGAGGCCCACAGCCACACCTGCCAGCCTGAGGTATGCGGGGGATACACAGGAGAGTATTTCCATGCTGGAGCCAGAACTCAGGATGCACCGGTGTCCCAAGTCTTCCCCCAGGGCGGTGTTACTGAGGGGAGGGCCTGACCAGGCTGGTCTTGGAGCTCCTGTTAACTATAGAGCACGATGTGCTTTTGTGTTCCCCTACAAAGAAATCGATATTCTACCCCCTTCAGAGCTAGCCTAGAGCAAACTCAGCATCCTCCGCCCTCTATGCACCAAAACCGGAGTCCACCGCGGAGAGCACGCACCATCGGGGATGGAGGCTGCCTTCCTGGAGGCACGAGCCTGGGCCCCGCCCCCGCCCGTGGTTCTCCACCTAGTGGTGAGAAGTGAAAACGCACCCCACACGCTGAGGAAACACACCTGTCTGTACTTCTATATCAAACTCGGTGCTGTCTGATTTTTTGAGGACTGCAGTGACCAGGAGGAGGGATCACCCTGCAGGACCAGGTCAGATTTCCTTACATAGGAGAAGACTTGAGTATCATTTGTTTTTCAAGACTGTGCAAATTCTGTCCTCTTCGGGGAGAGATTTTCCAGGCTTCTCTTCCCAAGACAAGGTAAAGGGCAGTTGAGTCCATCCAGCCAAGGCTGACAGCTGCCTGCGGGAGGGCAGGGAGGGGCTGGGGAGCCGTGGGAGGCCCCTGGGCAGAGGAGCAGGAGGGGAAGGACACCAGCAGCCCCTTCACCCTCTGGCCTTCCACATGCTGTCCTCACCTGCCAATCATCCCCACGGGGAAGAAAGTGCCAGCGTGCTCCTGTGACCACCAGGAATCGAGGGCATCGTAGAAGCCGAGCTGTGAGTCTCAGGTAAGGCAGCGTTTTCCTGGACAAATGAGATTCCTTGTTGAAGATTATTATTTTGGGAACAGCTGTGAGCTGGGAATTGGCTCTGAGAGGAGCTCAGCCCCCAGGTGAAGGCTCAAACTGCGTCTCTGAAGAATTGAGCCTGGACCCCTGCTGCTCCCCGAGGTCACAGAGGCTGCTGACCCAGGCCGGGGATCCGGGCGTTTGCTCAGGGATGATGAGGCACTGAGAGGAGATGTGCCCCCTGTCTGGGAAAATCCAGGGCAGGGAGCACCCCTTTCCCTCTGCTGGACATTTGGTAACAATTTATAAATCTCACCGCACATCCAGAGGCCCCACAGCCACGTTGCACTGCAGACCTTGGCTACCTGGGAAGTGCCTTCTGAGTGGGCAGAACTGTAAATGGCTCTGGGTCCCCCTCAGTGCCGGGAGCTCCAGCACCGCCCTCTCTGGGATTCGGCCCTCAGCCTGCACATCTGGTTCATCCCTTCCTCCCACAGATCTGAGGAACTGCCACCTCCCTTAAGTGGCCAGAAGTGCTAGGCTCCATGATTACTTGTTTTTCAGAAGTCAGGGAACAGAACTCAAGAAATATATCTTTGAAATATATATGAAATATATGTATGAAATATATATATATTCCTCCACCAATTTATAAAATAGTTACAGTCTTGAAAAACTCAGTATGTATGAAGTCATGCTCAAAACTCTGGTGCAAATGCAAAATGTCCAGCCCTAAGCTCAGATGATCATAAATAGGTTTTCCTCCTGTACACATGTCCTCAGCAGACACTTAGATGTCAGGCTGACCCATGTGAACATTACCACTAGAGCTGGGACACCTGACACCTACCCTCAGTGGCATACTGTCTCACACAAAATGCACAGCTGTCAATTTCCAGAGGGGGTGGTGTTGCCTTGTTGAGAAAGAAGAGTCACAGTTTATAAACAAAACCTGGATAGGAACACTGGAGCCTTCAGGAGAGCTGGGAGTTTGTTTTCTGAGCTTGCAGGGTCTTTAGTGAGGGAAGTAATGGCACTTAGCTGGAAGACATCATCCGTACATCAGTGCGTCCAGGATTCAGAACTGGAAGTGGTGGCCTCCCGGGTCTGAGGTCACACTGAGACTAAAGGCAGCCTCTTCCCTCTGAAATACTCCTGCAGGGCTCACCTCAGTCCCATCATTTATACAGCACCTCTTCCTTGAGCTTTCTGCCTGTCCCAGGTGCTGGGAACACTGCGTTCCAATCAAGTTGGCTCCTGGTCCAGAGGGTGAGAGCCTCACACAGCTACCTACAGGCTGGTGGGTCAGGGTGGAGACCCCCGTGTGGACCTGAGCCTGCTGGGGAAGGAGCTAGAGGAGATACCACAACAATATGGGCTTATGGCTGCACAGAAGTTACCAGGCTAAAGCCTCGGGGCTTGTCCTGGATTGGAAGAAGAGGCTTCACGCCACAACCCCAACATGTGGTTGTAGGGAAGCCAGGGCCAAGCCAGGCTGGTCAAAAAGGAGGCTAGGGTTTAAGGCTGGAATGGAGGCAGTGTGGCAGGATGGATGCCTCACTATGAAGACCTTGAGGTGGGTTCTCTGGGTGCACAGAGCACCTTGTCAACACCTTCCCATCAAAAACTGGCATGTTATGTTGGATGTAAGAGTCACATGTCTCCCCAAGACCACAGATAAGGGGTGAGTCTACATCTTCCTGTTCCTAGCACTGTGCTTGGCACAGGCGAGTCCCTCTGTGAATGTTTGTTGATGAATAAATAAGTGAATGAGTGAGTAGTGAGTGAATCATGAATTATCCAGAGTTGGGGAGACTCCTGCTCTCCTTGCAGGGCTGAGAAAGAAGAAAGTGGAAAAGCTATGGTGTCCCCCAACCCCTGCATGGCATTTAGCTTTGTTCCTCATGATGCCCCATCTTCCCAGCACCTGGTCCCATCACACGGTCATATGGACCCAGACCTGCCACTCAGAGAGGAGCAGGTGCATCTGGCCAGGCTAACAGAGTGTCCCTGCTTCACCAGTAGATCAATCACTTCATAGAATTGGTCCTACCCAGTTCATTAAGCATCTAAATGCCATGGAAATTGGCAAATGCATGGAGACAGCAGCTTGGTGGTGCCTGGGGCTGTGCAGAGGGGAGAGGTAAGTGACTGCTGCTGGGTATGGGGCTTCCTCTTGGGGTGACAGTGCTCTGACACAATTGACAGGTTGAAGCATTCATGCACCAAAAACTCTGAACTGTCCACTTTTCAAATGGTTAAACTGGTGAATTTCATCTGATGTCCAGTTTACATGAAATTTTTTCAAGGCCATGGGACACAACAAAATTATCTGCAACATGGATGTAGGGAAAATGGAAGTTCCTATGGCCAGGATACTTACCTGACCCTAAACGACTTGATGTAATTGGCCTACTGCTGTCCACACCTGTAGGCAATAAGCTGTTATTGACCGAGTCACTATATAAAGAGCTTCGCCCAGTGCTCTTGGTGGAGGCAGAGATGGAAGTGGACTATGGACCTGCAGACTGCTGGATGCATATGTGATTCTAGTGATTAACCTGCTGTTGGGAATATAAAGCCGGGTATAAACCCTTTTACCCCAAGAATGTTCCATTGTCATTTCTCAGTCTCATTGAATCCATAGTAAACTTGTTCTGGGCTGAAACCCTCAGGCAAGACATCTGGCATATCTGGCAGGATTCACGGTAGACCAAAGAATGGAACAGGCTGCCTTCATGGGAGGGGTGCACCAGCAGGTTGCCCCTATGGTTGGAGAGACATTTAAGTGTCACCCAATGGGCATGTGGTCTGAGGTGTCTTTCCTCTTAGAGGACTGGGCCCTGCCCCAGGACTGGAGGCAGGTGGAGGTGACACCTGAGGCAGTAGAGGTGGCCCTTGCCATAACAAGTGTCTACTTGAGAAACAGTGTCTGTGAGGCGGCGGGAATCATGGATTAACTGTTTCTCAGAGTATTAAAAGAGTCTATAGATGAGAAGAACATGCTCCTGCAAGAGACATGAGAAATAGCATCATGAGAACACAAGCTGCAAAGTGCTGTAAATTTGTTGAAGAATGAAATGGCATTGACACAAGAACAGGAAGCATGAGAATTTGAGCTGCAATATGCTTTGGAGGAAGTAAAAGGTATGTTAAAAAATGAAATGGTGTTGCTGTGAGGCACTGTGGAAGAGAGAAAGGCCATGAAGGAGAAGTACTGTAGAAAGCAGAAAAAGCAGCAGTGAGAAGAGCTGTGAGTTGCAGTGGAGGAGGTAAAATATTATTTGCAGATTGAGATGGCAGTGCTGCAAGGTGCTCTGAAGGAGGCAGAGGCCATGGAGAAGGACGTACTTGTGCAAAATGCACAGGAAGAGGCAGCATGAGAATTCCAGCTGCAAGGTATTGAGGTGAAGGTAAGAGCTGCTGAAGACTGAGCTAGCACTGCTGCGAGGCACTGTAGAAAAGGTAAAGGGTGTAACAGAGTAGGCGCTCTGGGGGATGGTGAGAAAGGTGTCATCGGACCTGGAAATAGAGGAGGAGCCAGGGAAGGACTCTTCTATTGAAAGCTCGCCCAGTTGTAGTCAGGAAAATAAAGTTACAGCAATCGCAGGTTCCTCTGGGAGAGATGCAGCGCCCTCTCCAAGTCATGGAGCACTCCATGCTCTCTGCTCCTATACTCAGGCTGAGCTGGTGGATTTGGGCTTCCGGTTTTAGCAAAAAGCCCTCAGAATCAGGTATCAGCTTGACTCCTGCCTCTTTGGGATGTGGGGGGGTGGGATTGTTCTGTCTGGATCAGAGATGGGAAAACTGGCTTCCCTGACTGTTCATCCTGCCTTAAGGCAGTAATCACAAAATGCATATCAGACCCCAGAAAATCACTCTCCTCAATTGGGTTATGGCCATGCTTTGCGCTGTATGGCCCAATCAGGGTAATTTACCATCCTCCCCACTAGATGGCAGATGTATGCTGAGCTCCAACAGGTGTTACCAGAGTTAGGCATGAAAAATGCCCTCTATAATCCAGGTAATTATGGCCAAGTGGGGAGCCTTTTACTGTGGGGATAAGAAATGTGGTGCTTCAGATGGCTCCCATGTCCTGCTTTGGGCCCGTAGTAGCCATTCTTGTCCCTGACTTAAGAGCAGCCCGTAAGTGAGGTTACCCATATGGTAGCTGACTTGGGAGAGGCTGAAGCAGTGAGCACAGAAGGAAAAGCAGTCTGCTACTCAGAGGAAGAATTTAAAGGGCCCTTGAAGGTTGCAAGGTTCCAGATGTAGGTTGATTTAATAGGGGCAGGAGCAGACAGGGAGAAATTAGATAGGAAGTCAAATAGAATTTTACTGAAGCTGTGGCAACAACAGACACTGGAGCACCTGTTCCTGGCCACTGAGGACCAAGAAGCAGAGGCTGGAGACAGAGCTACAAGTGTGGCCTGTGTGTTTGCAAGACTTCCTGCTAGAGAGTGAGCCGACCTCGGCTGAACCTGCGCAGGAAGATGACTGGGGGATACAGTTTAACAGGGGAGGGTAAAGGTACCCACCCTGAGGGACTGAAGGAAACTAGAGACCACATGTTTAAATACTAATCCATTGGTCCCCAGTGAACGTACATGTCCTGGCTCTAGTAGACACAGGAGCTGAGTGTTTGGTGATTTATGGCAACCCTGAGCAGTTTCCCAGGACCCCTGCTGTTATAAATGGATACTGGGGGTAAGACTATTGGACTGAAGCCAGAATCCCATTGGGAATAGGGGTGTCTACCCGTAAAAGAGTGTGTTATGTGTATCTCTCCCATCCCCAAATATATTTGGGGAATAGATTTGCTGCAGGGCCTGTGGTTACAGACCACTGCAGGTGAGTTCAGACTGAGGATATGTGTGGTGAAGGCAGTTCTGAGGGGACATGCCAAGCACCCACCCATAGCTCTGCCTGTGCCTCGGCTGGTGATTAATACCAAACAATACAAAGTGCCTGGAGGGCATAAATGTATTGGAGAAGCCCTCCAGGAACTGGAGAGGGTGAGTATTATAAAGCCTACCAGTAGTCCTTTCAGTTCCCCAGTATGGCCAGTAAAAGAGCCATACGGCCTCTGTTGTATGACTGGATTACAGAGAATTGAATAAAATCGTACCCCTTCTGCATGCTGCTGTCTCCTCTATTGCACATCTGATGGGCACCCTCAGTCAGGAAGTAGGAATGTATCATGTTGTGGATCTTGCTGCCTTCTTTTCCATTGACATTGAGCAGGAAAGCCAGGAAAAGTTTGCCTTAACATGGGCAGTATGGAAGTGGACTTTCAGTAAGCTAAAATTGCAGACTGGGGTACAGACTTCCAGCGTAGTTAAATAAATCCTGGGATGTGACGTACAGAATGGAGACTGCAGTTAATAGGACAGAACTGCATTTTGAACATCGCTAAGAGAGTAGTTGTTAGAAGTTCTCATACTAAGATTAACAAATTTTGTAACTGTGGTACCAGATTATTATCACTTCACAATATATACAAATATCAATACAGTATTACAGGCCTGAAACTATAATGTTATACATCAATTATACTTCAAGAAAAAGACAAAAAATAGAGAATAAATCACAGAACGCAAAAGACATAGCCAGGGACTCTGAACCATGAGAATCAGCAGTTGCAGTTTGCTCAGGGCCTCCCTTCTCTTCCTCTTTCATCTGTGTTCAGGACGCGCACCGAGGACTCTTCACCCAGCAGCTGCGACCCACACAGAACCTCCAGCCGAGGATCAAACTGAAGCTGTTCGGCCATTCCGGGTCTGGGAAAACCACCCTCGTGGAGTCTCTCAAGTGTGGGCTGCTGAGGAGTTTTTTCAGAAGACGCCGGCCCAGACTCTCCTCCACCAACTCCACCCGGTTCCTGCCTTCACACCTGGCCTCCAGGCCTGCAGGTGGGTGCCTCCCCCCAGCTGCTGTCCCTTCATGAGGTGCTTGCTTTTGCCCTCTCTCCTCTCAAGGTCTAGGATGAGTGGTGGCTTTATTTTTGTCCCTTGGCTGCCTCTGACTGGAACCTGCTGCCTGGGTGGCTTTCAGGTGTGGTCCACCTGGCTGTGGGCCTCGTCTCCACCCGCTCTTGGCCTGCAGTGCAGACTGTCCCTGTGACAAGGAAAGGGCCTCGCTGACATCGTGGTCACTGACACAAAGGCCACAACCACAGACGCACAGAGAGCAGAGTCGTGCCATGTTCTCTTTGGGGACCGTGCCCTGGGCGTCAGAAGAGCCGGGACTGACACACAGCAGACTGCCCAGATGGAATCCTGGCTCCAGGCCAGGCCTCTCCCCTCAGGCTACTTGGCATGCTGCAGACACACCCGGCAATGCAGGAACGTAGAGCAACACACCTGGGTCCGCAAGGAAGCACCTGTCCTGCGTGACTCCAAGTGGGTTGGTTTGAAAGCCTGCTGAATGGTTCTCACGGCTGGTCCAGCGGCTCCCCAGAGACCCTGATTGAAACAGGCTTTGCTGTATGGTTTCATGACTTACATTCACGGCAGAAGGTGGTCTAGTGTGCCAGGCTGTAGCTCCCTAGAGACACAGCAAAACCCATGTAGAAGCAATAAAGTGTGGAGAGGCCCATGTGGGATGAAGGCAGTAGGTGACCTGTGTTCCAGGTGCTGTGCATGAGTCTGTCATGGTGTATTGATAATCAGTTTATCAATTGCTGTGAACAGGCTTAAATGCTAATTTGGGCTGGATACACAAGACACACCACCAGAAGTCACAGCTGTTTAGTATACTTTCACTTTATTAAAAGAGGAGGACAGAGATAAGGGAAAAGAGGGAGACAGAGAAGTTTCAGGAAAACAACAAAAAGGAAGAACAAGAAAGAAAGAAAGAATCAGTCCATCATACCACTAGGACCCCATCAGCAGCACCGGAAAACAAATCATCACGGGCAAGTCTCAGAGGACGACAAGGCAGCAGTATTCCAAGGATGATCGAGGGAAGGCTGCTTGCGGTTTCTCTAAGCTGATATTTATGCTAGTTTAAACAAAAGAGGCTCAGTGCCAATAGGCGCATGCATGAGTCACATACAGACTGGGATCTGGCCAGGAGCCAGGGCTGCGTTCACAACTCGCTGTTACAGAAACGTCCTGGGCCCATTTCCCAAGGTAGTTATCCCTGGCGCACAGCCCAAGGACAAGTATCTCTGGCACGCAGCCCAGGGTTGTTGTTCCCTTCTCCCTGAGGAGTGGCCAGCTCCTCCGGGAAAGGGGTGCATACCTTGAGCCTGGTAAACTCATATGACCCAGAGCAGGCCTTAACATTTTATACTTTACTACACATGAGAGTCTCACAACTTGTGAGGTTGCTTCATAAACGCATTTCAGAGAAAAGCAACCTGAGGCCCATAGACCTAAGGCATGTCTGCCTAATGTAAAGGCGAAAACCCGGGGCCTGTTCAGCTGCAGTGTCTGTCCAGTATGAGGAAGGGGAGGGGAAAATTATGTGCCAACATTTAAAAATCAAGAGATTTCACCTAAAATGTTGGATATTTGGCTTTTTGTGGAGAATTGGAAGCTCTGGCTACAGCAGATGTGCATTCCTGCATGGGGTGGGTTGGCAGGGAGGAAGGCGCTGCCCTGTATGTACAGTGGCTCTGCGTTCAGTCCCATCTCCACCCAGCTCCCTAACTCCAGAGCCAGTGGACCAGAAGAGAACTCAGAAAGTGACTCCCCCAGCCCATGCATAACATTTTGCCCTGTGGTAGAGAGGACATGTTGGGGATTTAGTGGAGTTTAAGATGCCTGGGCTAAGATCACCCCTAGTCAATGTCAGAGGTGGAATTAAGTCCCACATCTGTCTGGCCAAAGCCTCACAAAGGGCCTAGGAAGGATGGAAGAGATGGGTAGCCCCATAAAGACCTGTGTTGCTTAGTTCTCTAGTGGCCTGTTTGCTCCAAGGGGTGGGGAAAATTTCTATCCAAACAGTCCCTGGAAGTGAGAAGTCTCACCTGCTGTTAAATCTAAGCCTGCCTGAGGCCCAGGAGATCCTGGAGCTCCCCTGCCCAGCAGGGAGCAAACACACCTTGGGCTGAGGGGCCACCAGCAGGAGGCCACAACCCAGGGAGCCTGGGGCCCGCCAGCCCTAGACTGGCCAGCTCAGCCCACCTCCTGACCCCCACAAAACAGCAGCAAGGCAGGCCTTGGAAAAGCAGATCAAGGCACACGTGTGAGGAGCCAAGGTGGTCACGTTGGGAGGCCAGACTGGGAGAGGGTGGCAGGCTCCCCAGGGCGGCTACATCCTGCAGGGAAGGCAGTCTGGTTTTGAAAAGAGCATGGTCTCACTGCTAGCGCCTCGGGGCCCCATGACCTCATTAGAATGATCAGGCTTTTTGTTTTCATGGGAAGGGATGCCAGTGTGTGCACATTTATGTCATGCAGACAGTGGAACGTTGGTTTGCCTTTAGAAAATGGGCCCTCTGTGCTGCCAGCTGAAAATGCTGGATGCTAAAGGTTGAGCCACCAGCCAGGAGACAAGCCCAGGTGGCGTGGGTGGATTTTGGCAGCCCCTGCCTGCAAGGCTTGCCACACCTGCCCCATGCTTGCTTGCCTGTCTCGCATACATCCGCTTTGTGGCCAGCTAAGTGTTGTAGCTGCCCCGCTGTGGCTCCACAGTAGGCAGGAAGTACCAGGGCAGTGGGGGAGTGAGTGCCTAGGAGGAGCGCAGCAGGAGGCTGCTGCCTGCTCTCCCCAGAGTGGGCAGAGGGAGGAAGTCTTGGACCAAGGTGCAAAGGCTTCTCCATCAGGACCTGCCACTTTCCACCACTAGGGGTCAGTATTTACCAAAAATAATGTCCTAATCTAATAACAGTGCCTGTGAAATTTTTTTTTTCCAGCTGTTCCTCACAAGTACCTTTTTTTTTTTTGGTATCATTAATCTACAATTACATGAGGAACATTATGTTTACTAGGTTCCCCCATTCACCAAGTCCCCCTGACAACCCCCATTACAGTCACTGTCCATCAGCGTAGTGAGATGCTGTAAAATCTCTACTTGTCTTCTCTGTGTTGCACAGCCCTCCCCGTGCCCCCCACACACGCTATACATGCTAATCGTAATGCCCCCTTTCTTTTTCACCCCCTTATCCCTCCCTTCCCACCCACCCTCCCCAGTCCCTTTCCCTTTAGTAACTGTTAGTCCGTTCTTCGGTTCTGTGATTGTGCTGCTGTTTTGTTCCTTCAGTTTTTCTTTGTTCTTATACTCCAGATATGAGTGAAATCATTTGGTACTTGTCTTCTCCGTCTGGCTTATTTCACTGAACATAATACCCTCTAGCTCCATCCATGTTGTTGCAAATAGTAGGATTTGTTTTCTTCTTATGGCTGAGTAGTATTCCATTGTGTATATCTACCACATCTTCTTTATTCATTCATCTACTGATGGATACTTAGGTTACTTCCATTTTTTGGCTATTGTAAATAGTGCTGCGATGAACATAGGGGTGCATATGTCTTTTTCAAAGTGGGCTGCTGCATTCTTAGGGTAAATACCTAGAAGTGGGATTCCTGGGTCAAATGGTATTTCTATTTTGAGCTTTTTGAGGAACCTCCATACTGCTTTCCACAATGGTTGAACTAATTTACATTCCCACCAGCAGTGTAGGAGGGTTTCCCTTTCTCCACATCCTCACCAACACTTGTTGTTGTTTGTCTTTTGGATGGTGGCGATCCTTATTGGTGTGAGGTGATATCTCATTGTGGTTTTAATTTGCATTTTTCCGATAACTAGCAATGTGGAGCATCTTTTCATGTGTCTGTTAGCCATCTGAATTTCTTCTTTGGAGAACTGTCTGTTCAGCTCCTCTGCCCATTTTTTAATTGGATTATTTGCCTATTGTTTGTTGAGGTGCATGAGCTCTTTATATATTTTGGATGTCAAGCCTTTATCGGATCTGTCATTTACGAATATATTCTCCCATACTGTAGTATTCCTTTTTGTTCTATTGATGGTGTCCTTTGCTGTACAGAAGTTTTTCAGCTTGATATAGTCCCACTTGTTCATTTTTGCTTTTGTTTCCCTTGCCCAGGGAGATATGTTCATGAAGAAGTCGCTCATGTTTATGTCCAAGAGATTTTTGCCTATTTTTTTTTCTAAGAGTTTTATGGTTTCATGACTTACATTCAGGTCTTTGATCCATTTCGAATTTATTTTTGTGTATGGGGTTAGACAATGATCCAGTTTCATTCTCTTACATGCAGCTGTCCAGTTTGCCAACACCAGCTGTTGAAGAGGCTGATTTCCCCATTGTATGTCCATGGCTCCTTTATCATATATTAATTGACCATATATGTTTGGTTAATGTCTGGAGTCTCTATTGTGTTCCACTGGTCTGTGGGTCTGTTCTTGTGCCAGTACCACATTGTATTGATTACTGTGGCTTTGTAGTAGAGCTTGAAGTTGGGTAGTCAGATTCCCCCCAATTTGTTCTTCCTTCCCAGGATTGCTTTGGCTCTTCAGGGTCTTTGGTGGTTCCACATGAATTTTTGAACTATTTGTTCCAGTTCATTGAAGAATGTTGTTGGTAATTTGATAGGGATTGCACTGAATCTGTAGATTGCTTTGAGCACATTGGCCATTTTGACAATATTAATTCTTCCTAGCCAGGAGGTTGAGATGAGTTTCCATTTGTTAGTGTCCTCTTTAATTTCTCTTAAAAGTGTCTTGTAGTTTTCTGGGTGTAGGTCTTCCACTTTCTCGGTTAGATTTATTCCTAGGTATTTTATTCCTTTTGATGCAATTGTGAATGGATTGTTTTCCTGATTTCTCTTCCTGTTAATTCATCGTTAGTGTATAGGAAAGCCACAGATTTCTGTGTATTAATTTTGTATCCTGCCTAGTAGTTTTGGAGTGGAGTCTTTAGGGTTTTTTATGTACAATATCATGTCATCTGCAAATAGTGACAGTTTGACTTCTTTACCAATCTGGTTTCCTTGTATTTCTTTGTTTTGTCTAATTGCCATGGATAGGACCTCCAGTACTATGTTGAATAACAGTGGGGAGAGTGGGCATCCCTGTCTTGTTCCCAATCTCAGAGGAAAAGCTTTCAGCTTCTCGCTGTTCAGTATAATGTTGGCTGATGGTTTATCATATATGGCCTTTATTATGTTGAGGTACTTGCCCTCTATACCCATTTTGCTGAGAGTTTTTATCATGAGTGGATGTTGAATTTTGTTGAATGCTTTTTCAGAATCTATGGAGATGATCATGTGGTTTCTGTCCTTCTTTTTGTTGATGTGGTGATGTTGATGGATTTTTGAATGTTGTACCGTCATTGCATCCCTGGGATGAATCCCCCTTGATCGTGGTGTATGATCCTCTTGATGTATTTTTGAATTTGGTTTGCTAATATTTTGTTGAGTGTTTTTGCATCTTTGTTCATCAGGGATATTGGTCTGTAATTTTCTTTTTTGGTGGGGTCTTTGCCTGGTTTTGGTATTAGGGTGATGCTGGCTTCATAGAATGAGTTGAGAATATTCCCTCCTCTTCTGTTTTTTGGAAAACTTCAATGAGAATGGGTATTATGTCTTCTCTGTATGTCTGATAAAATTCCACGGTATGTTCATCTGCCCTGGGGGTTTTGCTCTTGGGTAGTTTTTTGATTACCAATTCAATTTCGTTGCTGGTAATTAGTCTGTTTAGATTTTCTGTTTCTTCCTTGGTCAGTCTTGGAAGGTTCTATTTTTCTAGGAAGTTGTCTATTTCTCCTAGGTTTTCCAGCTTTTTAGCATATAGGTTTTCATAGTATTCTCTAATAATTCTTTGTATTTCTGTGAGGTCCATCGTGATTTTTCCTTTCTCGTTTCTGATTCTGTTGATGTGTGTTGATTCTCTTTTTCTCTTAATAAGTCTGGCTAGAGGCTTATCTATTTTGTTTATTTTCTCAAAGAACCAGCTCTTGGTTTCATTGACTTTTTTCTATTGTTTTATTCTTCTCAATTTTATTTATTTCTTCTCTGATCTTTATTATATTCCTCCTTCTGCTGACTTTAGGCCTCATTTGTTCTTCTTTTTCCAATTTCGATAATTGTGATGTTAGACTATTCATTTGGGATTGTTGTTCCTTCTTTAAATATGCCTGAATTGCTATATACTTTCCTCTTAAAACTGCTTTTGCTGCGTCCCACAGAAGTTGGGACTTTATGTTGTTGTTGTCATTTGTTTCCATATCTTGCTTGATCTCTATTTTAATTTGGTGGTTGATGCATTGATTATTTAGGAGCATGTTGTTAAGCCTCCATGGGTTTGTGAGCCTTTTTGCTTTCTTTTTACAATTTATTTCTAGTTTTATACCTTTGTGGTCCAAGAAGTTGGTTGGTAGAATTTCAGTCTTTTGGAATTTACTGAGGCTCTTTTTGTGGCCTAGTATGTGGTCTATTCTGGAGAATGTTCCATGTGCACTTGAGAAGAATGTGTATCCTGCTGCTTTTGGATGTAGAGTTCTATAGATGTCTATTAGGTCCATCTGTTCTAGTGTGTTGTTCAGTGCCTCTGTGTCCTTACTTATTTTCTGTCTGGTGGATCTGTCCTTTGGAGTGAGTGGTGTGTTGAAGTCTCCCAAAATGAATGCACTGCATTCTATTTCCTCTTTTAATTCTGTTAGTATTTGTTTCACATATGTTGGTGCTCCTGTGTTGGGTGCATACATATTTATAATGATTATATCCTCTTGTTGGACTGACCCTTTTATCATTATGTAATATCCTTCTTTATCTCTTGTTACTTTCTTTGTTTTGAAGTCTATTTTGTCTGATACTAGTACTGCAATACCTCCTTTTTTCTCCTTGTTGTTTGCCTGAAATATCTTTTTCCATCCCTTGACTTTTAGTCTGTGCATGTCTTTGGGTTTGAGGTGAGTCTCTTGTAAGCAGCATATAGATAGGTCTTGCTTTTTTATCCATTCTATTACTCTGTGTCTTTTGATTGGTGCGTTTAGTCCATTTACATTTAGGGTGGTTTTTGAAAGATATGTACTTATTGCCATTGCAGGCTTCAGATTCGTGGTTACCAAAGGTTCAAGGTTCTTTAATATCTTACCATCTAACTTAACCCCCTTATTGAGCTATTATGAACACAGTCATATGATTCTTTATTTCTCTCCCTCCTTATTCCTCCTCCTCTATTCTTTCTATGTTAGGTGTTTTATTTTGTGCTCTTTTGTGTTTCCTTTGACCTCTTTTGTGGCTAGTTGATTTTAGTTTTTGCCTTTAGTTAGTATTTGGTTGGTCTGCTTTCTTTGCTGTGATTTTATTTTCTCTGATGACATTTATTTAGCCATGAGTGCTTCCATCTAGAGCAGTCCCTCTAGAATACTCTGTAGAGGTGGTTTGTGGGAGGCAAATTCCCTCAACTTTTGCTTTTCTGGGAATTGTTTAATCTCTCCTTCATATTTAAATGATAATCATGTTGGATACGGTATTCTTGGTTCAAGGCCCTTCTATTTCATTGCATTAAATATATCATGCCATTCTCTTCTGGCCTGTAAGATTTCTGTTGAGAAGTCTGATGATAGCCTGATGGGTTTTCCTTTGTAGGTGACCTTTTTCCTCTCTCTAGCTGCCTTTAAAACTCTGTCCTTTTCCTTGATCTTTGCCATTTAATTATTGTGTGTCTTGGTGTTGCCCTCCCTGGGTCCCTTGTGTTGGGAGTTCTGTGTGCTTCCGTGTTCTAAGCAACTATTTCCTCCCCCAGTTTGGGGAAGTTTTCAGCAATTATTTCTTCAAAGACACTTTCTATTCCTTTTTCTCTCTCTTCTTCTTCTGGTACCCCTATAATGCGGATATTGTTCCTTTTGGATTGGTCACACAGTTCTCTTAATATTGTTTCATTCCTGGAGATCCTTTTATCTCTCTCTGAGTCAGCTTCTCTGCTTTCCTGTTCTCTGATTTCTATTCCATTAACAGCCTCTTGCACCTCATCCATTCTGCTTTTAAGTCCTTCCAGAGATTGTTTTATTTCTGTATTCTCCCTCCCAACTTTATCTGTTAGCTCTTGCATTTTTCTCTGCTGCTCCATCAGCATGAATTCTTTTTCAGGAAGAGGGTTAAATCTTATATCCCCAGGTTCCCTCTCATGGGATGTCTGTGTGATTCTGGTCTGGATCAAATTCTTCTGCGTTTTCATGGCGATAGAGGTAGTCGTGGGCAGTTGGTGCATGCGTCAGCTGGGAGAACAAAGTCCCTTCCCACTTACTTGTCGCCTTCCTCTCCTGCAGGAACGGCAACCCCTAGCAGCTTGTGCTGGGCAGCTTCACACTGACGGGGTCTCTGAGTCTGGCCCAGGCAGCTGTGGGGGATACTCTGTGCAGCTGCTGTGGGTGTGGCCAGTCTCAGGCTGCTGCTCAGCTATGGCGGGGCCATGCTGGAGGGGGAATGGATGGGAGGTTGTTTATCGCCATGAGGGGCCTCCGAGCTGCTCTACCACCTAGTGGGTTGGGGCACCCGGAGTTCCCCGGGATTCCCAGCTGCTGGGCTGAGTGTGCCGGGATGCTTCTGTCCAGCTGTGATGCTCTTGTCCCTTTAAGACTTTCAAAAAGCACTTGCTTTTCTTTTGTCCCAGGGACGCCGGCTGTGGGAATACGCTCACAGGTTTTACTGTTCCATTTCCCTAGTATCCAGCACACCACACACTGTGTGTCTGTGGTCCCAGTGTGAATGACTAGAGCTAGATGTTTAGCAGTCCTGGGCTCCCACTCCCTCCCTGCTCCAACTCCTCTCCTCCCACTGGGGACCTAAGGTGGGGAGCGTGCTTGGGTCCCGCCGGGCCGCGACTTGTATCTTACCCCCTTCGTGAGGTGCTGGGTTCTTGCAGGTGTGGATGTAGCCTGGCTGTTGTGCTGTATGTTCTGGTCTCTCTTTTAGGAATAGTTGTATTTGTTGTATTTTCAAAAATATATATATGGTTTTGGGAGGAGATTTCCGCTGCCCTACTCACACCACCATCTTGGCTCCTCCTGAAATTATATTTTTTTAATACAATTAACAAAGCCTGTCCAACCTTTTATCCTCCCAGTGAAAACTGTCAGTGATGTGCAGGAATGGCTGTCATTTACCCAATTTGGTCTGCTTTCCCTGGGCAAGCTGGAGCCCACATGCCACTAAAACAAGGTTTGTCCTCATAGTTGTTGTCCTCCACACAGCTTCACAGCCTGGGGAATGGCAAACCCATTCTTGTGAAACCACAAAGCTTTTCTCAGACTTAGAATAATGACCTGCAACGAAATACACTAAAATGTGGACCATTTTGGCATTGAAAGTCAAGTCATTATGTTATCCTCTTTATATTTCTGTTTACCAAGTTTTCTATTTTTATAAAGAGAAAGCACATACATATGAATAACTCATTCCATCTTACTGCCCTCTCCTTCCCTTATCCCTGACCCTGCCCTTGAGCTCCACTCCCCAGCCTGCTCACCCTGGATATTCTCTGTGTCCAAGTCTTAGTCTGAAAACTTTGGTTTTTAAACAAGGAATGTCCTTTGTGTTTGGATCACCACTTTCAAAGCCAGATGTGCTGGATGAAATGGTCATTTCTTTACTTCCTTGCAATGTGTGTCCCTATTAACTGCAAACCAAAGGTACCAACCATAGGTGCAATCCTGCTCACGGAGCCCCCAGACAGACCAGCTCTGCCTTCACATGCTAATGGGGGTCTGTTGGGAGAGACAGGCAAGCCAGCAAGCACTGTGACAGTGAGTAAGCCAGGGCTCTGTCCCTGGGAAGCACAGGCTCTGTGCCCGGACATGGTGCCCCCCCCGCACTGTTAATCAGCTGCCTCTCCCCCAAGTTCCACCATGATTGCCTATGTAATATTTTTAAGCTGATTCACCTTCTTACTACTAAAATACGTTGATTTGAAGATGAAGTGGTTAATAACCTTCTGTGATGTAAAACCAGTACTACTGCCAGAAATATAAGAAAATTCAGTGAAGAGCAAATAATGTGATTAAAATCTCAGTATATACAGTTGCCCGCTCCCTCCTTATGAAATGGGAAGATTAGCAAAGAGTGAAAAGATGCTCAAAGCTTCATGCCACAAACTGAGATTGGCCACAGGAGCAGCAGAAAAGCCTCCAGTGGAATTCCACAGGACTGACTTTCTCACTGTGTGGTTCAGTGTCATTTAATGCCATGGCCTGCCATGTATATAGTTATTTTCATTCAACCTAAAACTGTCTGGTGTACCAGAGCAGTATCATCTCATCTGCATAAGTTGGGGTTCTGATGGGACTTTACAGAAGGGCAGAGTCTTGGAAAAATCACATGAAATCAAACATGATCATATACCAGAGGCCTGGAACAGAGGGGAGCATTACATCCCCTGGGATTGATGAGACAGAAGGCTTCCTCTGAGAGCCAGAGCCCTGGGGTGAAGCCACTCCTGGGAGGTCTAGACTCAGAGAGGTACAGCTGATGCCAAAGAAGAAGCAGAGAGTGAGGAGGGGAGAAATACCTCTGTCTTTCTCTTCCCCCAGGCTCTCTGGTGCCTCCCACTGGCTGAGCCTAACCAGAAGGCAAATGACCAGCAAGCCTGGGAGATGGAGGCCATGGGGTCAGCCTCTAGGGCCCAGAGCAGGGCAGGAAAGGACATGGGAGGTGGCGCAA
Organism: Manis javanica; assembly: GCF_040802235.1. Classification (NCBI taxonomy): domain Eukaryota; kingdom Metazoa; phylum Chordata; class Mammalia; order Pholidota; family Manidae; genus Manis; species Manis javanica. The sequence goes on from NC_133157.1 coordinate 79,478,942, forward strand.
AGAGAATCAACTGTACATCCATAGAAACACAGCTGCAAGGCACACACATGGGGTTCGCAAAGCCCAGCCTGAAGCAGGAGTGTGATGGGGACAGAGAATGTATCAGAAAGGGACAACACATGGGTAAAGGCTTGAGGGAGAGCGAGTGGGCACACTGCCCTGTGTGAGGTCTCACCAGCTTCCTCTCTGGCCTGCAGTCTCTGTGAGCATCAGCACACTGTACCCGGGCTGTGAGAATGTGAGTGTGAGGAGCCGCAGCCTGATGTTCGAGCCAGGCCTCACCAAAGGGACGCTGGAGGTGTTGGTGGCCCCGTCCCACCACCCACACTGTTCTGCCGATGACCAGTCCACTAAAGCCATCGACATCCAGAACGCCTATCTGAATGGTAAGCCCTGCCACCCCCAAGGGAAAGGACCTCATGCTTCCCTTTGCTGGGCTGTAAGTCCTTCCCCTAAGGGAGCCTGTGCTGGCGGGCATCTGTCACAGCCCCAAAAGGACAGGGGAAGAGCCGTGCAAAGGGATGTTGGGAGTGACCCAGGACAGAAGCATGGCGGGTTGATACCCCTACAAAGTAAAACTCAACACCCTGCTGTCCCCAGAAAGCATTGGGCGCACAGTAGGCACTTCATACATGATTGTCAGATAAATTTTTGAAGTAGAGCCAAACATCCAGTTGGATGGGAAATCACATATAATACAGTCCCACTAGCAGTTTAATAAATCTGGATATGCAGGGAATTATTTTTCAATACATCCACAGTCTTGGCTATTTCTGTGATAGAAATACGGGCAATTTTTCCATAGGTAAATATCAAGTGTGTTTGTTCCCAAACATTTCCAAGGGGTGAAGTCTTAAATATTACCAAGGAAGGTTTACTCCATCAAGCATTCTGCCCTTCAGCTGCACCCGCAGGGCCCTCAACTGGGCCCAGGTTACTAGAACAGGGAGCCAGCAATATCTCTGAGACTCAGCTTCCAAATCTTTAAAATGGGGTCAATAATACAACCTTATAAAGGTGCTGTGAGGAGTTTGTGAGCTGATGTTTGTTTAAGGGCCTGGTATAGTGTCTGGCACTGGGGACATACCCAGAATGCCATAATTGGGAGCATGTTCATGAAGGCCCATTTAATATCCTAACCCCAGTGTAAAGTAGAAGCTCTGTGTGTGTTAGCTAAAGCAGTGGTTCTTCAGCTTACAGCACAGGCAGATCCCCTGGAGGGCGTGTGGAAGCAGACTGCCCGTCCTGCCCGAGTGCAGAATAGAGCAGGTCTGCAGGCCTCCCAGGCACTGCTGTTGTACCGGAACACCACTTTGAGAACCACTGGCCCTAGTGCAGAAGAATTACAGTTCATGTGCAGTTGCCCTCAGAAAGAAGTGCCTGCTGAGGTCGGTGAGCAGAGCTGGCCCTGCAGTAGAGCCAGAGGCCTTGGTGCTCACATGCAGCGTCCCTGCCCTTCCCATCTTCCTCAGGCTGATTGTCCATCCCAAGCTTGGCTTCTGGTACTGCCCATGCTCAAGAGCCTATTTCTGCGTCCCAAAACTCTGCACCTTCTGTAGGGCTTTCCTCCCCAAGAATGCCTGTGCTCCAAGAGGAGGCTCTAAGAGAAGCCTTGTGGATCTTCCAAAATGACTCTTGCCTGCAGAATTTCTGGCACAGAATAAACACCCACCAAAAAGAAGAATTAGGGAAATGGAGACAGAAATCCTACAGCACAAGTGGTCCTGCCTGGCTGTCCCAGAGGCCAGTGGGTGGATGGTTACGTCCTGGCGGGATGTGGCAGTGGAGAGTTGAGGGCACCCATGTCTCTGGACAGTCATTGGGAGATTCCACTGGGAGGCGTTCCTGGTCAGAATCTCACCCACACATGTGTGCAGGAAAACCAGCCATACCCACAGTTCTGGGACAGGGAGCAGCTGCCCCCCACCACACAACCTTCCATCCACATCCTTCCTATGCAAAGCTGCTAACCAACTATGGCATCTTCCACCTGTGCACAGCAGCCTACTGGTATCTGAGCAGCCTGAACAGGTCACTCATGCACCTGGGGGAGGAGAATTCTGTCACTATTTAACTACAATTAAGGTTACATTTTGTAGTGACTTTTATGTTCAACATTTTCTACCCTGTTATATTCTGAAAAGAATTTATACTTGAGAATACAGAATCTCACTCTCACAAATGTTCTCTCACTGTGAGTTGACAATCAGGAACCCAAAGTAGGTAGTTTGTTCCCTGACTTCTTCCTTGTCAGGAGTAAATTCTGTAGGTAAAGGTACAGTGTTTGTATTAAGATGTGAGTGTCTAAAGCAGTGTTCTTATGGATGTAGCATGACTCATGCCTCTGTGTAAGCGGCATGATGATGTTTGTTCTTTGCCCAGGTGGTGCTCTCTTATTTTTTCTACAGACCAATATTTGGAGGGAAAAAAAGTAATGTGTATACACATTTCCATGTATGCTTATAGGCATGCACACACGTGTGCATGTGAGCATTGTGTGTGCCATCCCAGAAAATTACAGATATAGAGATATAGATACAGATATAACGATGAATGTTCTAGATTTATAGATAGACAAAAGGCATGGATGTATAAATAGACATAGGCACATACACGTAAGGGAGGTACTGTCCTGCCAAAGGGTTTCAGCCCCAGCAAGTTCACTATGGATTCAGTGAGACCAAAGAAATGGCAGTAGAATGTTTCTTTGGGGTGAAAGGGTTTATTACCCGGCTTGTTCTCCTGGTTGTAGGTCGAGCACTAGCATCTCTGCCTCTGCCCAGAACACTGGGCCAAGCTCTCTGTATAGTGCAATAATAGCTTATTGCCTACAGGTGTGGAAGCAGTAGCCTAACAACAGGCCAGTTACATCATCAAGACATTTACATCAGTCACATTCAGTGAGGATCCTGGCCATAGGAACCCCAACTTCCCCACACTCACCCCTCCAGGATTCTTGCCTTACAATCTACACACTCTCAATCTTCTGCAATGGTCCCTGTGCGAGAAAGCTGGAGCACTGGAACCAGATTCCACAACAGCAACAGAGGCTAACAATAATTTAGAGATAATAAAAATTAAGTTACAACAAGATTTTGATGCAGGTAACAAAAATTATAATAATCCTCAAGCCAGAGGAGGTTCCCAATCCACAAATACATGTGTTTTAATGACACCAACATAAATAAATCTTGTTCATCAGGTATGATGCATACAAGAGAGTGGTCCTGCGATGGGACTGTAGCAGGAAGGGGGTCCCGTCCAGGTTTTACTCCTTTCCCCGTGGGCGTTACTGTAGGGTCTATGTATAGTGCTACTGGAGGTGCATGCACTGGCCATAATGATAAAACAAAACTCCCTGGTAAGATGCTCCTACTTTCTGGCCATTCAGGATATACTACTGTAACCTTTGGGGGCCACTTTGCTGTTATTCCAGGAATACACAGGAGGCCAGCTTCCAGTAGATGCAATATTACCACATCATCAGCTCCTAATAGTAACACCACACCTGGTTCTGCCAGCAGCTACCCTTTTGGTTTAGGCAAGTGCCTTTAGTTTTTATACGGGTAAAAAAAAACTCCTTTTCTCCAGGGTGGTTTTGGATAAAATTAACAGAATTAAACATTAAGTCACCTTAATAACAACAAAGTAAGTCTAGAGCCTACTTCTATAGCTGTAGGTATTAAGGAAGTAGTTGGGAATACAGATGTACTTCATTAGCTTATATTTACATTTAATAAGTGATCAGCAAGTGCCACATTTCTTTTTACTAATGACATAGATGTGTAGTGTATATATACCTGATCTGATTATTGAATTTGAGGAAGACTATTTAATTGTTGATCATAAACTTACCACCATATGTAATTTTCTTATTTGTAAAACAAAGGGATCAGACTGCATTAGTGATTTTCTAACTGTCTGGAACACATAGAGAAGGGCTGGGACCTGGGCGCAAATCTGGTGGTTAGGATTTGCAATAAGGATCTATTGCATTAGCCAAAACCACTTTTCTTACATCAGGTTTTTATTCTGAGGTTCTGTGGAAGGTTTTCCTTGAGAAAAAAGTAGTATGAAGCTAACAAAAGATGAACTAGATAGATAAACGGCCTAATCTTCTTTCAATTCTTTAATTGTATGACAAGTATAATAGTTTGAAAAGACGTTTTAAAAAATAGGCCGTTTTCACCTATTAAGGATCATACCTTTTATCCCTTCCAGTAAAAGTTTTTTAGTAATTTAGTTCTACTGTGTCAAATATGTTAAACATTTAGGGCATGATAGAGATTCACACTTGCTTTTTAAAATATTTTTATTGCTCTTATTTTCTAAAACAATCTTAGGCTAAATGTGTCTCTTTTGGCTAAGGTGGATGAGTTTTACATGGCAAAATTATTAACACAGTCTAGAGCGATTAGGATTAAATTAGTGTTCAGCCTCATAAAATGTATTGTTGAGGCAGATCTCTTCACTCTTTCCTCATTTTATAGGCAAAGAAATTGAAGCCCAGAGAGGCTTTTAGTTAATTTGTCTAAGGCCATAACGTCTCCCTAATCCCTTCATTTCCCCAGCCTTCTCCTGTCTCAGTGGCTTTTCTTCATCACATCAGGTGTTCCATTTACCCTGTGTAATTCAGCTTTTCTTTTGGGTGCCTTTTATTAAGGTCTCATCCATGTGGAAAGAGCTGCATGGTGCAGCAACCACCCATTCTTTTTCTTCTCATCTCAGCTCTCTTTGAACAGGCATTTTCTATTTTCTGTCTGTATTTCCCTTTCACTTAGCTTGCTGTGCCTTTTTTTCCCTCCTCCCATTACCTCACTGAAAATTCCCTTAGTAAGAATCTTCTCATGCTCATCAGGCTCTCCTTGAAATTCAGAACTCTTGATACTGTTTTTCCCTGGCTAATTTTCTGACCAGGTTTCTCTCTTTCATTTGTGGGTCTCTTGTTCCTGTACCTTAATGTTAATACTGTTCCCCAGGGTTCTGCCTTCTCTCTCTTTTCTTCTTTTCCTCTTATTTATTTTCCCCAATTGACATTATCCTTACTATTTCTGTACCTTGGTGATTCTCAAACCTGTACCTCAGCACACATCACTTCTGATCTCTATGGTTTGTATTCATCTCTCTTCAATATTACCAATGTTTTCTAAGTGCTTTAGCCTGTATGTGTTTCCTCAGAAAGCAAAACCAAAAAGCATATACTTTTCATCTTGTCCCTCAGACTAGTACATCTCCTCCACCAAATCCCTTGGTCTGTAATTTCTTTCCTATGCCAACTTACACAGTTATTCATCATTGCTCCTGCCTTGATGTAGGTCCTTGACTTTCAAATCTGTAATGTTCGCTATGGGTCATTTCCACACTGTTAGCAAAATAAGAACATCTTAAGTGACTATTCTTGCTTAACATCTTTCAAGACTCCTTGTGATTTAACCCTTGTCTACCTCTCCATCTTTATTTCTTAGACACATCTCAAGAGTTTTATGAGTCTGGGTAGGCTATCCTGTAGTAATATAACCCCAAACTCAGTGGCTTATTACCACAAAGCTTAATTTCTTGTTCCAAAGCTTTCCTTCATGCTAAATGTTTTTCCCTGGTCATTGAGGTCCCATCTACATTGTCCTCAGGGACTCAAGCTAATGGAATTCTGCCATCTTGTAACTACACCACTTGGAATGAGAGGCAGAAGAGACAATGAAAGAGTCTCAAGTTGGACCTTCTGTACTATGATTAGAAGTGACACACAGCATTTCTTGTAGCCACAGTTAGTCACATGGGCCTGTCCATTTGCAAAAGATATATATGGAATGTTTGGTGAGCTCTGCTATCTGCCATTCTAGTCATACTGAATTTTTGCAGTTTCAAGAATCCGTAGTCAGGTTTATCTCTCTGCTTTTTGTATATCATGTTTGTTGTGCCTAGTATTAAGTCTTCCTTCTAGTGTTCCCACTTCTTCCCCTTGCCCACTTACTCATACTTCAAACTTGGGTGTCATCTTGTGGGAAAGCAACCATCTCCTTAGGTGCTGTTTTACCATAATATCCAGTGACTATCTCTATTGAAGTTCACCTGACCCTTGAACAATGCAGGGGTTCAGGGCACTGATGCCTGTTGAGTTGGAAATGCATGTGTAACTTTTGATCTCCCAAAAACTTTGCTAGTTGGAAGTCTTACCTGTAGCATAAACAGTTGATTAATACATTTTCATATGTTACATGTATACTGTATCTTACAATAAAAGTAAGCTAGAGAAAAGATGTTTTTTCAAATTGTAACAAATCTCCAAAAAACTTTCCACTATGTTTATTGAAAAAAAAACAGGGCATAATTGGGCCTGTGCAGTTTAAAGTCATGTTGTTCAAGAGTCAGCTGTACTTAGTTTATTCTGCATTTTGTTTTCCTTGCCTGTCTTCCTCACTAGATGAGTTCTGAGGGCTGTACATGTGGCTTGCTTGTGATCTTCTTCCCAACGTGTAGCACCAAGTGCCTAACATGTATAGAAAGTGCTCAGTAAGTGAGGAATGAGTGCATTTGGTTGGTTACGTGATTTTTACAAAGTAAAAGTTCTGTAATAAGCACTTAATCATCCTCTTGCATCTATTAGGTTTCTCCATGATTTAATTCCTCCAAAGAGCCCCCTTTTAACATTGTATGTCCTGGCCTTTTCTCTCCTTTATTGGAAATAGCTCTGTTCTAACCAGAATTTATAGGTGAATCTACTTGCTAAACTTACACTACTCTTTTGAAAAGAGCTTATTGAAGTATAATCCAGTGCATAGTTTTCATTTCCTCCTCCTTTTACCAAATGTATTCTGGGTGTTTCATTGACACCAACCAATTCACTAATACTGTATGGGTGTCTGATAGCTCAAGTCTGACACTACCTTCCTGGAGTTAACATCAGATCACACAAGTTAAAGGACTCAGTCCCCTAAGATTTTGGACACCAATCCATGTCCCAGGCTATCTGTACTTCTGACTGGTAGGCTAGAAATTGGGGGTTCAAATGACTCCCTCCTCAGGCTTGATAATTTGCTAGAACCTCTCACAGAACTCAGAAAAACACTTCTTACATTTACTAGTTTATTATAAGAAATAGACCTTAAAAATAGCCAAATGTAAGAGACGCATAGGGCTAGGTATGGAGGTGGGAGAGAGTGCAGGGCTTCTATGCCCTCTCTGGCCATACCACCCTAATAGCTAGCTCCTAGATGTGTTCACTAACCCAGAAGCTCTCTGTAGCTTATTGGTCAAGAGCCAGTCTCTAGCCTTTTCTCCCATTCCTGAAGGTTGGTAGGTGGGGCTGAAAGTTCCAACTCTATAATCACTTGGCCTTTTTTCTGACCTCTACCCTAAGTCATCATTAGCATAAATGAAGTGTAATCTAAACAGACACTCACTTCACTCAGGAAGTTATAAAGGATTTAGAAGCTCTGTGCCAGGACCAGGGCACAAAGACCAAATGTAATTTCCTATTATACCACATGTGAGAAATGCATGTTTATACAGTGGAATATTACTCACTAAAAAAGAATGAAATCTTGCCATTTGTGACAACATGAATGGATCTAGAGGGTATTATGCTAAGTGAGGTAAGTCAGACAGAAAGACATACTGCACAATCTCATATGTGAAATTTTAAAAACAAAGAACAAACAGAACAGAAGACTCAAAACAGAGAACAGACTGGTGGTTGCCATGGGGAGGTGGGTAGGAAGAAAGGCAAAATAGGTGAAGGGGAGGAGGTACAAACTTCCACTTATAGTATCAGTTAGTCATGAGAATGGGGAATATAGTTGATAATATTGCATTTATAGTCAGTTCATTGTATGTGGACAGATAGTAACTACATTTACTGTGGTGAGCATTTAGTAATGTATACAATTGTCAAATCACTGCTGTATATCAACTGTATTTCAATAACAAAAATATGTAGTTGGTTTTATTACTTAAATATCAAAGTGAATAAATCTTCAGCTAATTTTAACTATAGAAATTAAACGTATTTAGAAAGTTAATAGGAATTCTATTTTTGCTTTAAAGTGGTATTCTATAATGGACTATTGATACAGTTAATATTTTTGTGTATTTATTTTAGCAGAGTCATGTTAATGGTAAAATTTCTGACTTTTCATTTATGTGTTTTGCCCTTTATCTTCTTAGGTGGCCTTGGAGGACTTGCAGGTCTGAGCAGCTTGGGTTTGAATACTACCAACTTCTCTGAACTACAAAGCCAGATGCAGCGGCAACTTATGTCTAATCCCGAAATGATGGTCCAGATCATGGAGAATCCTTTTGTCCAGAGCATGCTTTCAAATCCTGACCTCATGAGGCAGTTACTTATGGCCAATCCGCAGATGCAGCAGTTGATACAGAGAAATCCAGAAATTAGTCATATGCTGAATAATCCAGATATTATGAGACAAGTATGTGGAAAGTTCTTTTAGTTTATTTGGCTAAAAAATGATATACTTAATTTTTTTGTGCTGTATATGAGTATAGTCCTATATATATGGCTAAGCTAAAAAAAACAAACTAATCTTTATTCAGGAAAACTTACAGTGTTGATTTTGACTATTTGTACTTTGAATTTTCTGCTTTTCTTTAATGATCTTTGTAAACAGTTATTTTGCAGGTTTAGGAAACAGAGTCCAGTTCAGGAGATGAGTATTTGTTCATAATAGTGCTTCTTTCTTGATGTTATTAAATGTTAGCTTGCTTCTTGAGATTGACTCAACAGGAATTGTTTTCTAATTTAAATATTGAGGACTGCTAATCATAGAATTAGAAAACTTATTAAATTAGCTGTGGCAATTAATAGCTAAAGTGATTCGTGTATATTTCAGTGTCCTTTTTTATGGATATCTTTTTATAGACATTGGAACTTGCCAGGAATCCAGCAATGATGCAGGAAATGATGAGAAACCAGGACCGAGCCTTGAGCAACTTAGAAAGCATCCCCGGGGGATACAATGCTTTACGGCGCATGTACACTGATATTCAGGAACCAATGCCGAGTGCTGCACAAGAACAGGTGATGATACTGGAGCTGAGGTCACGCCATAGAGTAGCCTTTGTTCTAACGAATATGTGTGTGATTAAGGGGCACTTTTATATGGGGAATGCAGTTTGCATTTTAAAAGTTCCAAATCTGTTATTTAAGACAAAAGCTTATTCTTTATGGTTTTGTGTTTTTTACTAGTTTGGTGGTAATCCATTTGCTTCGTTAGTGAGCAATACATCTTCAGGTGAAGGTAGTCAACCTTCCCGTACAGAAAACAGAGATCCATTACCCAATCCATGGGCTCCTCAGGCTTCCCAGAGTTCATCAGCTTCCAGTGGTACCACCAGTGCTGTCGGGGGCACTGGTGGTGGTAATGCCAGTGGTGCTGCTGGGCAGAGTTCTACTGCATCAACTTTGGGTCCTGGAGTAGGAGGTATGCTCATAACAGCTCATGCTTTCTTTCTTTGTTGTCCTCGCTAATTTGAATAATGAAAAGCCTTTCTCACACTGTTTCTCTCTGTGCTTTTGTGTGTGTATCATGAGTAGTTTTCATGAACTATTTTTCTACATTGCAAGGTTGTTTTTGTTGGTTTAAAGGAACTTGAAATATGTAATGATTAGTATTAATCACTTGTGTGCATTGCAGTGGAAATGGCTACTAAAGATTTCCAGAGGCAGTTTTGTGTTTTTATTATAGGGTAGTTTGGGAGAAGTAGGTGATAGTCGCATTTCAACAGTCAGACAACTGAAGTGCAGTGGGAACATGGTTACCTATGTATTTACTGCTGAAGCATGTTTCCTGGCTTCCATCTAGTTTTGTACTGTAGACAATCAGTAGATTCTCAAATCCCATTCCTGAGACCAGGGCTAAACTTGCTGCATCAGAACACCTACTACATTTGTTAAAATCAGGTATTCTCTGGTCTTAACCAGACCTCTTGGATCAGAATCTTCCACAGTGGGCTTTAAGATCTGTGTTTATGTAAGACAGCAGAGGTTATGAACTTACTTTTGGTCATTTTTTTGTAGACGAGACTCAATAAATGGCTGCCCTTTTTTAAAAACTTCACTATTTACATGCTAAGAATTAGGTCCAAAATTCAGTAGAGTAATGATTTTTATTTTAGTCCTAATGCTTGGCATGAAAATAAGAAGAAACAAAAGAATGGAGCCACTTCCCTAAGGTTAGAGAAACTGGATATATTTTAAAAGATGGCTATGTTTTGGCAGAGAAAGTAGACAGATGAGATTCTGGATGAGGAATTTTTAAAAATGCATTACAGAGAGAAGAAACCAGAATGGGGAGAGGAATTGCTATTCACAGTGGTAAATATTTCATAGAATACAGTGGATATCATAAGGTTTCTGCATATAATACAGGTTTTATGAAAATAGAAGTAGTACCATTTTAAAAGATTGAGATATAACTGACATTGAACATTATATAGTTTCAGGTATACAATGTAATGATTCATTATTTGTATACAATCCTTGAAAAATATGGATTAGGGACACCAACCCCCTGAGCAGTTCAAAATCTGCATATAACTTTTAACTCCCCTAAAACTTAACTACTAATAGCCTACCATTCACTGGAAACCTTACCAGTAACATCAACAGATCACACATTTTGTATGTTACATATAATGTACACTGTATCTTTTTTTTATTAAGGTATTATTGATATACACTCTTATGAAGATTTCACATGAAAAAACAATGTGGTTACTACATTCACTCATATTATCGTGTCTCCCCCATACCCCGTTGCAGTCATTGCCCATCAGTGTAGTAAGATGCCAGAGTCACTATTAGCCTTCTCTGTGCTACACTGTCTTCCCCATGATTTCCCCCCCATACCATGTGTACACTGTATTTTTAAAGCAAGCTAGCTAGACAAAAGAAGATTTTTTCAAGTTGTCTCAAATCACAGATTTTCCAATATATTTATTGAAAAAAATCCACATGTAAGCTCAAATCTGTGTTATTCAAGGGTCATCTATCTATATTGCAGAATGATCCACACATTGAGTCTAGTTAATATCCAGCGTAATGCCATTTTTAAATCAAGAAAAAAGATCATCCTACTCTTTATTTTCCTTACTGCTTACTTGTATCTTATTAATAATCTTTTGAGAGAGATGCTTATTCACATTTTAGTCATAGAGCAGAAAGAGCAAAGATTTAATCAGATTTCCTAATCTGTAAGTCCATTGCTTTTTTTCCTATAGCATGGTTGTTTTCAGTAAAAACTTTTCAAATAAAAAATCAGTTTTGTAACTTTTTACTCACATTTTTTATTTAATAGTTTGATATTCTACTTAAAATTTCACGTTAATGTTTCCATCAAAGGAAAATAAGAAACAGCAAAACTTATGTACTTTGCTGGTCTAACAGATTGTTAGCATATTTGTACATTATTTTAATAGTAAATATGGAATTCTTAACTTGTTTCTTTTGCCTTGTAAGCACTTACTCTAAAAGATAAAATATTACCTAGAGAAGGTGTCAGCAAACTTTCCTTGCAAAGGACTAGGGGTAATACTTTATTTAGGCTTTGCAGGACAAGAGGCAAAATCAAGAATGTTATATTAGGAAAGAAAAAACTCCGTAAGTTTTTTAAATTGATGAGTTAAAATATAATAAGAATTATATTTCCTTATGTATTATGGAATTCCTTCTTAGGGATGGCATTTTGCAAAATTTATGTTCATGGTGTTTCCTATAGTCAAAATCAATTGCTTATGTTTACCTGTTAGTACTGTTACATAATGAGTTGTATTTATTTCAATCAGATATGTACTCATTCCAGAAATACATGATCTTAATAGCATATTCAGTCAGAAAACATCTCTAGGATTCTCTTAGATTTCTTCTTTCCTTTTAGCATGTCATTGCAGATTAATCCCTTCTAGTTGAAGAGTTAGGTGATAGCACTCCACCTACACAGTTGAATGAATTTTGAAATGTGGAAGTTTTTGCACTTGAAGTGAGGTCCAAAGAAGTACTGCTGGAACAGTAGTGTGAGCTCAAAAGTATATCTACTGCAAATCTGTGAGAATGGGGATCGATCTTGTTTTAACTTCTGGCAGCATGAGGATGTATACAGCAGCTTAACAATCTCAGTGTGAATCACAGACTGTGTTCACTTGTTGAAATGACTATCACAGTATGGGTTTTGCATGTGAATGCCTTTTTGCCTGTGCTTTTGGGTTGAATTCATTGAGAAACTTTATCAAGTCTCTAGCAAAAGGTAATTTCCATGGTTATTCAGTGTTTGATAATGGTGGTTGAGTGGTTCACAAGAATTTCAGTCATAGCCCTGAGCTAAAATATATTGCAGTAAAGCTACCTTTGTTAAGCCATGAAACTGCTATGTAGTTATGCAAATTCAGGATTTTTCTGACGAAAATTCATGGTATTGACTATGGCTAAGTTCATAAAAGTGAATGATATTCACCGTGGACACTCCTACTTGTTGACTAGCATGATAGTTCAAAATATTTTCCAGAGTACCTACTGGTGAGCAACACAGTGAATAACCATAGTCTATGCTTTTTACAGGTGGTGTAATATATTTGTCCAACTAATTCTTTTACTCCTCCACATGTTTTTATCATAATCATATGTATACTTCTTAACAGATTCTACTTCACATTGTACTAAATTAGTGTTTTCTCAACTTTGAAAGTAATTTTGCCTATAGTTGTTACATGTAAACTGTTTATAGAGGTTCATTTGCAGTCACTTCAGATTTGGCATTAACTCCTCAAAGGAGCTGAGCAGTATTAGTAACATGTGTCAGCTCATCAAGAACCAAGAAATACCACTCAAAATAATTTGCCTGGTTTTTATAATTCAGTATTGATATTGAGCCCAGTGTCCTTAACTCTTAACAAACTGTTCTCCCTGTGAGGCTAATAGTCTTAAATAAGTTTATTTGTTCTGGGCACATTTGGCTGTTACAATCAAGATTTAATTAACCATGCTGATGAATCAACCCTAGTATACTGGTTTGCTTGTTTGGCAAATAGGCCACTTGGAAACTTAACTTTGGCTGTAGCTTTATTGATATTTTTCATTTTTGTAAAGAAATTTGGTGATGAAGTACTACATTAAAAATTTTGTATTTTTCTGACCATTGCTTTCCTGTGAGTTGAGAATACTGTGCCACATACAGCCTTTGTTGAAACTACTCATCTGTGCTTTTGTAGTGTAAAAACAACCATAGACAACAAACGAGTAGGCACAACTGTTTCAATAAAATGTTGTTCATGGATACTGAAGTTTAAATTTTATATATTTTCAGATTTCACAAAATATATGTACTTCTTTAACTGCTTAAAAATGTAAAAACCGTTGTAGCTTGTCAGCTGTACAAAAACAGGTCATGGGCCATATTTCCCCTACAAGCTATGTTTGTCAGCCCCTGTCTTAGAATTTTCCTGGACTCTAGAATTTGGGGATAAACTAAATTGAAACATGAGAAAATGGGAAAAACAAAAATTATTACCAAAAAATGAGCAGAATTGTTTAATAAACTAGAAAAATAAATGGTAAGATTCAAATATTTTAAGCCCGATAAAACTACACTAGATGGAATAAGAGCAGAGGGAAATGAGAAAGATAATTAATGAGTTTGAGAATATATGTGAGTTTGAATATTATCTTGTCAGCAGTGAGAATCTGGATATATGTTGAACAAATCAGCTCTCAAAGTTGAATTCGCATAAATTTAGCTATAGCTCTTAGGAAAAAGAAGAAAAAGGGGAAGAAAACAAGAAATAATAGTAACAAGCCTTTTACCCATTAAGTAGTTTAATTGTCACAATCACTCTATGAAGTAAGTAGATGCTATTTTGTCCCATTTTACAGAAGGGGAATTGAACTGTGAAGAAGCCAGATAACTTGCCCATGGCTTTGTGGTTAGATTAGGAAAGATTAGATTTAAAACCAGGTAATCTGGCTGCAGACATCCTGTTAGTCCGCTGTATCATCTCTAAAACGTGAGAAGTTCCTGCTGTTTCACTGAGTGTCGGTTCCCTGAGTACTTCTTCCCTGAGTGAGAAGGCTTCCTTTCTTGGGCATACTGAATGCTGAATGTAATTCTAACAGTGATCCTGGAGGAAAAATTATCTCAGACTAATTCACTTTATGGGATTTTTCAGTGGTTAATTCGACTATACCTAGTTTTTATTTCTTAAGTTGACTTTAGAACCTAGCCTTTCCATTAGATGTGATTTTACTGTAAATGCAACCAGAATGTTTAAAGTCATAAGCCCTCCTTTTCTGGTTTACATTGGGTATGTAGTTTTGGCAATCTGGTTTTAAAATTCTTAGTTCAATTGATAAGTAGTATGTATACTCATCTGCAGTTGCTAAAACTGTGCCCGGTATTTTAACTTTGACTTTTTAAAACATATCTTTTCCTTCATACAATGTCTTTTTTTTTTTAAGAAAACTTTTCAGCTAGTATGGTCAATACACCAGGAATGCAGAACTTATTGCAACAAATAACCAAAAACCCACAACTTATGCAAAATATGTTGTCTGTCCCATACATGAGAAGCATGATGCAGTCACTAAGCCAGAACCCTGACCTTGCTGCAGAAGTGAGTTTGTAATTATATGAAAAAGAACTGGGCAGTGTGAATTGAAATAGCCTAATCAAATAATTGTGATCTTGGCACATTTGTGTGTGGTACCTTAATGCACTAGAAAAGTAGGTAAACTGCATCTCCAATTTTTTGGGCAGTTTGTTACTTGCCAGTAAGTTAATACTTCATATATAATTAAAACACCTTCATCTCCTCTATTCACTGGCTAGAAAAAGTGCACATTTACTTTGTATCTACTTAGGTTGAATGAGGAATTGAATGCAAAAGTTTTGGATTGCTCTCTCTTGAAGATAAATTCTTCAATAAAATGTAAATCTTGAAAGTGATTAAGAACAGTGTTAATATATTTGAAATGATTTTATTAGATTACACTGATTCTGAGTAATAGTCATGTTCAAAATGGCAGTTATAAAATAGCCTGAATTTGTTTATTAAAGGCAGAGAGAGATTAGTGGGAATGGTGTTCTTATTCTTTCCATTATGATGTCCCTCTGGCCCCACTTAGCGTACATTAATTTATTCATTTGCCAACTTGTCTCTGAAGAGACCATAACTAAGAAAATGAGTGTATTCTCAGCCCTCGCTGAACATTTAGGATCACTTCTGGCCCAATCCTGAGAGATTCTGGTATAATTACATGGGGTCTCCCCCTCCCTCACCTGTACCCCCAAACCCAACCCCAGCCCCTACACAAGTCCGTAGGTGATTCTGATGTATACCCTTTAAATCCATTTTGGGTTTGGAAAATATGGGAGAATGTGAATAAGCTTGATCATCTATAGTCTATATTTGCTATTTATTAAAAATGGTTCCTGTAGAGTGTTAGGAATTTGAAATCATTTCTTTTGTAGTTTATTCCCATTTCCAAAATGTTTAAAGCTTTTAAAGGTATTCCCTTTATTATGTCAAACGAAATGGTTTTTATCTTCTGAAGCGTGGACCTGTATCTATTTAAGTAGATAGGTGGCTGATACCATTGAATTAAAATCCTCAGCAATAACTTTTGCCCTCTTAAAATTTGTGGAATTGGAAATAATAAGGTTTTAGGTGAATTTTTGTGTACTCTTAATTTTGCATATTGTAGGTACACTTTATGAAAGATTGTTTTATTCATATGAAAATTATCAGACTGAGTTATTAGTATTAAATGCAACTTACTGATTACAGCACTTTCGTATAAAATAAGTCTGAAAATATGTATGTTGAGTGATCCTACTTGTATGTTTTTAAATGTATATTTGACCAGTTAGTAATTAGCATTGAATGTACAGCTTGCTTTAAAATTTTGACTTTAACAAGCACATTCTCAGCCCTTTAAACTAACAATTTTACATTATGAAGTGACTTGAGCAATGCTATACAATTTTTTCCACTCTAAAGCAAAATGTCAACAAAGAAGGCTAGATACAAGTGTCCTTATAGAGAATTCAGAAATGTTTGCAGTGTATTCAGGTTATGGATTAAAGTTGTAGTTTCTCTATTCTGATTTTGATTTTTAGACATTCAGAAAAGTCTTAGTGTAAGAACTATTGTTATATAAACAGTAAGTTAGGAAAATAGCCTAAAGAAATGAGAGACGATTTTCTGAGGAAGAGTAAGCTTAATATGACATGTTTTTTCAAATGACATGAATCCTGAAAGATACTGTGATGACTTAATTGATATATTGTTAATAAAAAGTATTTGACTGGAGCCAATAAAGAAGCAGGTTGGTTGATCTCAAGTAGGTATTACTTATTTACTGTGAATTTATTGATCACTTTGAAATAAATACTGTATATCCATAAAAATTGTGAGATTTACTCCTGCTTTACTTATTTTGTTGATACTAACTAAACAATTCAATTGGCAACATTGGATAAACTAAAGAAGGAGGCAGAAATTCTCTGTACTTCAGTATTTACATGTAATTACTCTCAAATCTGGTTAACTACTTGAGGGCAAGGGTCATCACCCTACCCAGCCCCCAGACTTTGGACCAGTAAATAGGCTATCAGTAAATCATTGCTAGCTGACTTTTCACTTGATCTAGAAAAACTGATAAAAAATTTGACTTTTTCAAAGCGATGGGAATTTACTAGTTTCTGGTTATGCTGATTGTGTATTGTAATATTTTCAGGTATCTGACATGTTAATATTGACCGTGACTTTTTAATTCTAACACCTATTTTTGAAGGTTAGGAGGCATGCCACTTTTCTCATCTCTGGTGTTGGTGAGGTGAAATGCAAAGGCTAATCTTGGTGTTCGCAAATGGATTTACATCTTTCAGGTCTCCACGCATTTTAATACTTTCCCCAGAGATCTGTTGGTGCTAGTCCTAGGCTGGATTGTCACCTAGCAGCTCCCTTCTCTGGCAAGTTTGTTGCTGTTCTGTGGTGTTATTTTTCTGGACCTAATAGTTAGCTGTTTTGTAGTAGGCAGGTAGAGTGGTTCCAGATCTGGATTTTTCCTGTTTTTGCCACTTGTGTGTTGAGGTGTCTAAGCAAGCCATGTATAGTTTCATGTATTGATGCTTATGTTTATTCTGTCAGTGTAGCAGAAATGTATCCTCATGAATGTCAGTTATTCCCACTTTTCTTTCAAGGGCAAATACCTTTGCTCTAGGAAATGTCTAAGAAAATTATTGCTTTTATTTTTTAGGATATTGCATGTCATTATCATAATCACCATTCTCGTTGAGAGAGGAGATGCTTCTTTTTTTTTTATTTTTTTTATTTTTGGGAGATCCCTCTGTGGACAGTATCTTCCCTTCTCCTTTTTTATACATGCTCTACCTTCCTTTTAAGTGCCAGGGTTAGGCACTTGGGGGAAAGTAGACTATTAAGGTACATTACTTCTTTCAGATATTTCCAGTTAAAATTGTTTGAACACTTGCCCCATAGATGATGCTGAATTATCCCTTATTTGCTGGAAATCCTCAGCTTCAAGAACAAATGAGACAACAGCTCCCAACTTTCCTTCAACCAGTGAGTTAGAAAAGATGCTAGCTATCTTCAGTAATGATTTGCTTGAAAAAGTGTGATGATAAACATTTTCCTTGCTCTTCTCTGGCTGATAGCAAAACAGAATAGTCTGATAATGCTGTCAGTTTGCAGAGAATTCAGCTTGATCTTAACTGAGCCCCATTTCATTGCTGATCTTTTGCTTACATTTCTTAAACATAAAATCTGGAAAGGACCATTTTGTTTTTGCTTTTGAGGATTTACGATTTTGGCTGCTTTGTTAATACCATAAACCATTTCCTTTCACTTTACTAACTTTTTGAAGTGCTTCATTGTGTCAAGTTGCTCTTTATGGTTTAACTGATCTCAAGTAACAGGAAAGAGCTATCCTGCCCTATTTTACACGTTTGTTTTCTTTGTAGTGTTTTAATTCATCCAAATTAATAGATTGCTTATTTTCCAAGGAGTAGATCTCATTTCCTCCAACTCGGAATTAGCAAGATTAAAATTGTCAGTGTTTTCATATGTGGAAGGTTTCCTTATAAAACAAATAGTCGATATTGCCATGGTATTTTATTTAAAAATGCTAAAAGAGAAGTCAGTTTTGTTGTTTTGAAACTGGTAGTTCTAGGGCTTTTAAATATGCAAAAATTCTCAGGCCTGTAAACCATTAGCCAAGGTTACTCAGTGTCCTTGATGGAGTGAAATGATGTAAGCGTCTTTTTTGGTCAGTCAGGTGGTGTATACTTGGAAGTAGTGAAGCAGAACTCTGGGCACAGGTATTAACTTCAAGTTTGGAACTCTTCCTTTAGAGTGCATCTTACTTGTAAAATGTTGTATCTGCAGCAGAGTAACACTTGGCTTTGACAATATTACTGTGTTATATAAATTGTGCATTTGAAGGTATTCTTTTAGAAATAATACTTTTTATCTTCTGTTGGAGAATGGGAACAGTCGTGGCTTCCAGAGTAGCTCCTGACTGTCTTTCATTATGAAAAATGGCTTTCATGATGGACTTTGGAGGAGGTCAAGTAACAATTTGCACGCTAGGTTTGTTGTCCAGGAGGAGGTTCTTGTGTTTATCTGGGGAAAGAGTTATGGATTACCAGTGTCTAGGAATAAGGTTTTAGATTTTCTCCAGACAGAAAGAAAACGTAAATTTTATCTTCACTGATTTTAATTCCCTCGTAACCACTGGTTTTCTTTCTTCCTTAGATGCAGAATCCTGATACGTTATCGGCAATGTCAAACCCTAGAGCAATGCAGGCCTTGTTACAGATTCAGCAGGGTTTACAGACCTTAGCGACAGAAGCCCCTGGCCTCATCCCAGGGTAAGCTTATTTGGGAAAGACTATGAAAGTGCAAAGCGGTTACTCTCTTTCCGAGAATTTCAGGCTTTATATCATTCTGCCTTTTTTTGGATATTGTATTTAAGACAGTTTTCAAAGTTAAAAACATTCATTTTAAGAAGATAACTTTACTAATGTTACATTAAAATGTAGCTGGTTTACCACCAGTCTGGCCTCTTGTTTTGCAGGAGCTTGGATTTATTACCAGTTTGTGCTTTCTGTAGGTTTACTCCTGGCCTGGGAACATTAGGAAACACTGGAGGCTCTTCAGGAACTAACGGGTCTAGCTCTGCACCCAGTGAAAACTCAAGTCCCACTGCAGGAACCACCGAACCTGGACACCAGCAATTTATCCAACAAATGCTACAGGCTCTTGCTGGAGTGAATCCTCAGGTAATGGTTATTTTTTGTTCACATTTTGCATTCCTTAATGTTAAAAATTTAGAAATCTTCCCTGTATCCCACCAAAAAAGGAGAGTAGTCTTTTAGGGTTTAGACTATAATGAAAAGCAAGCACAATCTTAAAGATAGTGATTCTAAAGCAATCATTATAAAAATTGTTAACTTTGGTACTATATTAGACACTAAAGGAAATGTTATAGGGAAGAAATACTACAACTTTTTGTCTTACTATTTTTGTAAGTTGCCTTTTAAAATGCTTTTTCCGGGAGTCACTGTTTGAAAATTATTTGAAATATATTTCATGAAAGTTTGTCACAGAGGAATAGAAACTTGATTATCCCAAATATCTACTGAACAACTTTATTCTATCTAATCTTTGTATTTTAATTTAAAAAAGAAAAATTCTAGCTATGTCACGCCACCCCCTGCTACCTCCTCTGGTAACTTGTGTTACATATTTACACCTCTCCAATATGGCTACAAAATGTGGGTGCTTAGTAAAGCCAGTGTTTGCAGAAGCAAGAACATTAAGAATCTGCCATTGTACAAAGATGATAGCCAGTTCAAACCTGTTACAGTAGGTTTCCCCAGAACTTTTTCACGGTAAAAATGCTTTCTGATTTTAAATTTTATATACATATAATAAACAGGACACATTTTTATCATTTTGCAGGTGTTTGTATTCCAGATAGGATAGCTTCTGGTTGTGAATAGTCATGGAATTACTAAGGAAAAAAAGATTTTTAGGTAGTGGACAGAATTGTTATATAGGTCAAACAATCGGCCTGCCATTATCCGATTGGCCAGGATTCAGGGATCATTTCAGTGTTGTGTTACTTCATTTCTGAAGGAAGATTTGAGGCAACTGAATTGTCAGGAGTATAGCCTGTGTGTGGGCCTGAAACTGAAATTCTTTTCTAAAGCCTTGACTAGGCAATGCAGAAATTGAATCGACATTCTAAGCCTCATTAGGACTTCAGAGTTTTATACATGAGGACATTGGCTTTTATAATTACCTAGTTGGTCAATAACTATAAAAACAAATCATCTCATTCTAAACTATTTTCATACGTATTTTTGTATTTTCCTGTATGTTCATGACCTTTTTAAACATACCTAAGGGTTGAGGTGTATAATTTTAAGCAGAATTATATGATCTATTCAACATGATTGTTTAAATTAGACTATTTAAAGTAACAAAATAAGGTGCTAATGGACTTTTAAATATGAATACATTTCATCTTGGAATACATTTCAAGAGAGGCCATTGCTTTTAATAGCTTAGTAGATCAGCATATCTTACAAAAAAAGTAATGAAGAATTTATAAAATTACATAGATATGACATGGATTGATTGTCCTTAAAGTCTTGGGTAATTTTTTTTTCTCTTAATAGCTACAGAATCCAGAAGTCAGATTTCAGCAACAACTGGAACAGCTCAGTGCAATGGGATTTTTGAACCGTGAAGCGAACTTGCAAGCACTAATAGCAACAGGAGGTGATATCAGTGCGGCTATTGAAAGGTTACTGGGCTCCCAGCCATCATAGCATTTCTGTATCTTTAAAAAATGTAATTTATTTTTGATAACGGCTCTTAGATCTTTAAAATGCCCACTTTTATTTCATTTTGACTCTTGGAATTCTGTGCTGTTATAAACAAACCCAATATGATGCATTTTAAGGTGGAGTGCAGTAAGATGTGTGGGTTTCTCTGTGTGTGTTTTTGTTTTGTTTTGTTTCATTTTTCAATTAACTGTGGGAATCAATGCTTTTTCATTTAAGGCTACTGCATGCATCAAACACTTCTGCATTTATTGTAATTTCTAAAAACATCACCTTTTATAGTTGGGTGAACAGATTTTTGTCCTGCATCTGTCCAATTTATTTGCTTTTTAAACATTAGCCTATGGTAGTAATTTATGTAGAATAAAAGCATTAAAAAGAAGCAAATCATTTGCGCTCCATAATTTGTGGTGTAGTATTGCTTATTGTGACTTTGGCATGTATTTTTGCAAGCAAAATGCTGTAAGATTTATACTACTGACAGTTTTTGCTTTATTTGTATACAATACAGTATGCACATTTGGGATTGCATTTCTAGAAACATACTGTGATAGATTATCTGAGCAAAACACCTGTAACCAAAAAAGTAAGGATGAGGAAACGCTTTAAAAATGAGTACTTCCTAATTGTGTAGCATCTTACAGCATCTCTGATAAACATCTCTGAGCAAAAGTGCCAGTCCAGTTTGTTGAAGATACAGTAGAAAAGCTGATTCTGGTTATCTCTTTAAGGACATTTAATTGTACAGACAACATAATGTAACATTGTCTCAGCATTCACAGATTGACTGTAAATTACCTTCATCTTTGTGCAGACTAAAGGAGCACTGTAGTATAACCCCAAAGCGCATCTGCCTAGGACTTTAAGCTGCTAGGACTTTAAGTGGCTTAACAGGTATTAAAATTTGTAATTGAGATTCATGTCACTTTCACTGAAAGTGTCTTGATGTTTCAGTTATTTTAATCACCATATAATAATAGAACTATCTTTTGGGTTTATCAGTTTTCTCATGCACAGGCAATATATGAATTTAAAATGATGTGTGAGCCACTTGTTTCTGAAGTGTTTTGGTAGTTCTATTAATAAATATTAAATATTGTGCTTTTCAGAGCCTCAGAGAAGGGGAACTTGGGGGTGGGGTGGGGTGGATATCAATCCTGGATTGGGCCAGCCTAAATAATACTGGCAACCAAGATTCTGTTAGGATTTCTGTGCATCTAGTGTAGTAAAGAGGTTATCATTCAGGGGTGAAAAACAGAGCCGTTTTAACAATGTTGAGTAAGTACTTTTGGTTGTTTAACAGCCATTTTCTTCCCTTCCCAAAGAAGTTTTGTTTGACTAACTCTGAAACTGCTGGGGCTGTACATTCCTTTTAGGACCAGTTAAAACACAACTTTTGGGGTCAATACCATATTTGGCTGACTGTGGTTCAGTATTCTCTTAGGTCATTATATGCTCACATGTACAGTTACAGGAAATAAAAATGTTAAATTAACTTAAAATGAATTCAGACAAATAAAATCAAGGGAAAGACAAGTCAAATTCCATTATTTCTGTAAGTTGCTTGCTGTTTGAAAAAGGTCAAGAGGCCAGGTTACCCACCAGCCAGTGTAGTGTTCTGACACTTTACCCAGGAGGAAAACGTGTATGAAGGTCAAGGTAGAGGCATAAATAGAGGAAGTTGTTACGAATGTTATTCGTGTCTGTGCTCTCTCTGCCTTACGCCTCAGTCTGGTTAAAAGCTCTTGTACTGGTGACCAGTCATGTGCAGTGTGGGTAGTGTCATAACTAATTTGACAATTTATTATTCACAAAATAACAATAAATCTCTAGCTTTTACACTTGGTTTGTCTTGCCTCTTTTGTAGAAGGAAATAAAGGCTTGGAATTGATTTACCATGGCTTTTATCACACCTCCGATTATTCACTATTGACTTTTTAAGTTCCCCCAATTAAAATATGTTTATACACTGTGTTGTGTGTTAAAAAGATAGCTGGCTGGGAAGTCAGATGACCAAGGCTTTGCTTGCTTTCTGGTACCTGATAGTTATTTGACTTTGAGTGGGGTGTCATAATTTCTTATTGTTAACGTGCTGGGGAGGCCTACTGAGCACTAAGTACCTTCCACTGCTGCAGTGGTAGATTTGTTATTTGTTTCTAATATGTTTAGCTTGGGGCTGAATCTTGAGTTCAGAATACTTAGAATTCTCAAAAGCATTAAAAAGACACTTTAATGGTACTATAAGCTTTAAATAGTTCTCATATTACAAATCGAATAAAGAATGGAGTGTTGAAAAGAACATTTTAGGATTTTATTTCCCAAGTGGAATATTTGTGATACCCTTAACAAAGTGTAGCAAATACTGAACAATCAGATAAATGACAGTTGGCCTCTGTGAATTCAGAATTGGAGTTTCAGACTTGGCTTAAATATAATAACGAAAGGGGCCTTTGCTTGTTGGAGACATTATTACTATTAATTTAATAGTCAAGTTACAACAAAATAGGACATAAAAATGCTGCTAATATTAGTGATAAAAGTGAAACTTGGCTGCGTGTCTTTGTGCTTGAACAAAACAGAAACAGGCTATATGGCTAAGACAGGACAAGACTGCATACCGTACTTCTCTCTGAGGTGGACATTGAAGTAGACATGTTAAAGTCAGCAAGAAGCCCTGCATTGCAGAAAGCTGTTTAAAGGTATTTAAGCCTTAAAGTAAAGTCTTTTCCTGTTTCCTACCCATTCTTTTCACTTAACTCTTCTCCAGGGTAATGCTCTATCTGGTAAACAGATGTTGGGAAAACTACACTTAGCACATCTCCACTGCTCTGCTAGCGCAGATAGTAGTCTCCTCCCTGGAATTTCTGTCGTCTTTGGTTATATAAAGCCTACCATCCCTTCTGGGCTTGGTTCTGAAGTCTTCCTAACCTTCCTAACCAGTGATTGATTTACTCCGAACTGTTTGGCTTTTACTTGTAAACTGCTGCATTCTGTCCTCCTGGGCTTGGTGGGGCGGGAATGTTTGTTTCTGCTCTGAAATTTTGTTGGCAGTTACTTAAATAACATTACATGCTTGTCAGCTTCTTTCTTTCCTCTAATCAACTGTAGGCAACCATTGCCTCATAAAGTCAACATTTATTGAACATCTGTTGAGTACCTGGTTCTCCTCTAGTTGCTCAAAGTATAGCCTGTTAGGTAGTGACAAGTGCTTTGTGAAAAATTGAAGTGGCTCATTCAGGAAGAAGGCATTCTTATTTCATAAAGGGGAGGCAGAGGAGGCCCCATCGAGAAGGTGACATTTTAATAGACAGTTTAATAATATCTGGGATGGCAAATAACTGTCCAGGAAGAGGGACAACTAATGAAAATGCCGTATAATGTGAGTATTCTGAGTGCATTTGTAGAACCCAGCTCGGTGTGCCTGGCAAAGTGAGCTAGGGAGAAGGCCGTGTAGGGAATAGGACTGGAGGGATGGGAGCAAGGCAGTGTTTTTATGTGGAGGGTTTAATATCCTGAGTTTTGTCTTCCATCCCCAGAATTTCTGATTTACTAGTTCTAGGGTTGGAGAGGAATTTGCATTTAGAACCAGTAGAGTAGGTGGAAGCTGACTGTGAGGAGGTAATAATCTCATTACACGGATGTGCCATACCATCTTTTTATGGTATTAATCAGCTGTCTGTTGTTTGTTTGACCTCTCCCTCCCAATTCTAGTAACTGTATGTTTCATTTGGTGTGTGAATCTTCATGATTGGCAATTAAATCTTCCTTTAGTAAGGAACATGAAGCTGCAGGAATTTTAACACTGTTCCAGTTGTGGATTTGGTGAGAATAATATTCTTTTTCATTTTCATTGTTTTGATAAGTAGTAACTAAATTTACCGAACAAAGACTGTGATGTCCCGTTGGTGAAATGTAGGGAGGTGAGCTGGAAGAAGACTAATGACTTCTACTGGTTCATTTTTTAAAATGCAAACAGATCACTTCTTTAAGATTTTTAACTTTTTTTCCTGTCAGCTTTTTTACTTCTGTGCGTGGCACTTCAGTATTCATTTTCTTGACTTACACTCATTTTCAATAATCTAAGTCCTTCTGCTGTTTATTTCTTCCCCATATTCCAAAGCAGTGTCTGTTTCTGATGTCAGCAATCGCACGATCCACAAACCTTTAGATTCAGGTGGCCTTTGCTTCCAAGATAGAGCAAGTGATGTGGACAAGCATATCCTTCTGACAGCCTGGTTTCTGAGCACCTTTCTCATGCTTCCCTTTTTCTAGGTGCTTTATGTTTCTCTCTGTGACCAGCTGCTGTCCAGGAACCGTTGGAACCCCCATGGCTGCTGCAAATTTTGCTGCCCCTTCGTCAGTCAGAATGCAATGAGATGCCTGTTTCAGAACAAGCTGTGCAAGTTTAATGGGATTTGCTGTACAGCAGACTGCAGACACAGCTCCTACAGACAGGTCTTTTCCATTCATGGAATGGATACTAGCATCCATTTCAACTTCACCATTTACGTTCAAGACTGACCCATAATCTGTGTTCAACTCGGAATCATCCTCCAGGACAGTCACGGCTCCTTCTACGGCGTCAACCGCGCTCTTTCCCTCCTTGAGGACATTGTAGCCAGCAGTGGCAGCTCTGACAACACCCTGGTGCACCCACTCTTTCCGGTCCTTGGAGATACTGCTGATCCGCCCCCATGGACCATGACCACGGGATTCATGTTTGCGGATCCGGCTGCCATCTGGCCTATTTCCACAGAGAACTTCAGCCACTGACCCGTACTGGGCCCCTGGCTGCAAAGAGACGGGGAAGGCGTCCCAGGGCCAGAGCCTCCAGCCCTCCTTCTAAGTTCCACATGGGATCTCGTTTCCCCTGGGGAAGTCCCTTTTCACATGCCTAGAAGTCCTGGATATCTGTAGGCCACTGGTGGGGCCCCTGGGAAAGAAAACAGCCCTAAGGCAGTTCCTAATTCCCGGGAAGCCAAAGCACCCAGGCCTTGCTGTATCTCAGAGGCCATTCCAGGCCTGTCAGAGGTGGGAGACAGCAGGGAATCATGGTCACCAAACTGACTCCGGGGGAAAGAGGGTAGAGCAGGCCATATGGAGCCTGAGGGTAACTACAACTGAAACCTCAGTGTGCTCTTTAAGTATTTTTAAGCTGCTTTAATCAGGCATGATTCACATACTATGAACTACAGATATTTAAAGTGCACAATTTGAGGAATTTTGACATATGTACCCTTCAGGGAACCACCGCTAAAATCAATGTAGTCAATATACCCACCACTGCCAGAAGCTTCTCAGTGCCCCTTGGTCATCTTCGCGAGCAGCCTCTGATCTGCCTTCTGAATGTGTAGCTCAGTTTGCATTTTTCACAGCTTTATGTGCTTGGAATCAGACTGTCTGTACCCTTGTTCATCTGGCCCCTTTTTGAGAGCCATCCGTGTTACTGATGTCAGATCTCCCCTTAGTGCTGAGCACTTCTCCATTGCCCCGTACTTGGTCTGAGTGTGGAATGTGCCTCTTTTAAGCTGGGTTCATTGAAGTGTAGTTTACAGTCAGTAAGGCGTACTCTCCGGAGCGTGCATGTCTATGGTGTGGACAAATGCAGGTCCCTAGACCAGCACAGTCCAGATGCAGCCCTGCCCTCTCTCCAGGTGTCCCGGCCGCTGTGCCCACTTGGCCTCAGGCATCCAGCCCCTTCTCCATCCTGCAGTTTGTCTTCTCCACCTTGTCAGTACCTGCCTTTGAGGTGGGTCCTTGTTGCTGTGTATCCACAGATCTTGACCCCTTCACTTCTATTTAATTTTATTTCCCCCCAGAGAGCCTGTAGACCTAGCATTATGAGGCAAGGGCTGGGGCCACAGGGCTGTGTTCTGGGCCTGGTTGCTGCCATCTGCCCACCCTGCTGGTGTCACCTCCCTGTCACCCCAGCCTCGCCTGTTGTCAGCTGCTGCTTTTCCTGCAGAGCTGGTAGGAGACAAATCATCAGGGCAGCAGGGCCAGGGCTGATGAATTTCCTCAAAGAAAGCTGCTCTTCCCCAGATCGAGGGGTCAGAGGATTAATGAACATGGGACGTCAGAATGGCTGGCTGGGAACAAGTGACCAGGTGAGGATACTGGTGGGCAGCCTGGTAGCCAAGACAAGGAAGGTTTGGCAGAAGTGGCTGTTTATCTGACTAGACATCG
The DNA here is from genome assembly GCF_040802235.1 of Manis javanica. Lineage (NCBI taxonomy): Eukaryota > Metazoa > Chordata > Mammalia > Pholidota > Manidae > Manis > Manis javanica. Next base: position 79,506,007 of record NC_133157.1, read on the forward strand.
GGATCAGCATGTCACTGACCAAAGGATGAGTCTGCCGGGGGTAGGGGGCGCCGGGTGTGCATGACCTGGGGGACAGCTCAGGATTTGTGGTGTCTAAGAAAGAAACTGGTGAATAGAGGGTCCTGATGCATTTTAATGGTTGGAGCTAAAAAAAGATTTGAGGGAGATGTTTGGGAAAGAATGAAGGAGCAGGTTCTGGTGCAGTTGCTGATCCTTCACGCTGGGCTGCAGTGGTCCTAGGGAGGGGCCGTGATCTCAGGCCTTCCTCAGCGCCCACCGCCACCCCCACATTCTCTCAGGTGCCCCTGGCCACTGTTCTGATGCCTGGGTTTTGACATGTCTGTCCTTGTCATGACGGCCATGCTGGTGACCTGTGCTCCTCGTCTTGGCTCAGACCAGTTCAAGGCCCTGCAGAAGAACTACGGAAAGCCGCAGCGGGATGTCCTCCAGTTCCAGAAGAACCAGACCAACCTGGAGAGGAAGTTCTCTTATGACCTGAAAGTGTGGCTCAGCATCCGGGGCGCACACATGCTGGCTGATGACAGGACCTGGCATGATCTCTGCTGGCCCTCCCTGGGCAGAGCACAGGGCGCTGCGGGAAGGTGCAGCCCTGGCAGGGAGGCAGGTCCTTTAGGAAAGAGGAAAGTGCATTACATTTTTTTGAGTGTCAGCAGTGCTTTTGGAAAGCTGTGGAAAAGTCTTAGCAGGTAAGCTCATGATACAAAGTAGAAAGGGCAGTTCTCCTATGCAGGAAATGACTTACTCAACATGCTTTATAGTTTTAAGGTTTGGGTTTTTTTGTGTTTTAAAAGTGCAGGTGTACTAATTTAGTCACCTAATTTAGTTGTCTAAAGCCTTATTTAAAGATGTGTTCCAGAGGTGCTCAGAAGTCAGCTAAGTCCAGCTCCTAGACTGAAAGGCAGTTGGTAGAATATCAATCTAATTTGTCACTGGGTGTCAGCATTGTGGCCATTTTGTTTCTTGAGACTGTTAAGTGTCTTTCCAAATTTCTGCAGTGAGAATGGAGTGCTTTTATTTTTTCAGCTTTCTTGAGCTATAATTGACAAATAATCATTATGTATATTTCAGGAGTAAAACATGTTTTGATATACCTACGCACTGTGGATTGATGCCCCCAGCCAAGCTAGTTAACCCCTGTGCAATCTCACAGTTACCTCTCCTGTGTATGTAACACAATCCACTCTCTTAGCACATTTCAAGCATACAATGCTGTGTTAGTGTATAGTCACACGCTGCCCATTAGATCACCAGCTTATAGTTATTCAGCCTGTTTTAATCTGCTAACTTTATTGGTATCTAAATCTATCCTTTTACTTCTCAGAGTACTTCTATGATCAAAACAGAACAGCAAACTTGAAAAAAAGTTAGCCAAACCCATTTAGAAAGATAGTGAAAACCAATTTAGAGGGGAGAGAAGGAAGTTGTAGTCAGTGTCCTTCTCTCACCCACCCTCCTTTTTTCCCCTCATGAAAACAGTACAACTCCAAAAAGGAAGCTTAGGACTCAGACACAGGCAGCGCCCTGTGACCCCAGCCCCCTTTCCCTTTGACTGGCTTCTCTGTAGTCTGTGCCTAAGTTCATATGAATTATGTACTAATTACAATCATCATTAAATATTTTTAATTACTTTTTCACTTGCCTCCATTATATGTATGTAAAAATACATATTTCTCCAAAATGTTTTGTTGTTAAAGACAGGAGGCTAATATTCCCAGATGTGGAAGTAGCAAATTTAATTCACTATTTCTGTTTGTTGGCTATTTCACATAGAAGTATTGGTTGCTGTAGCTAGCCTGACATCAATGCATATAATTAAAAAAACATTTTTTTTTATCATTTCCATCTAAAAAACACACAACTGTGGGGTTAGTGTGGCACTTGGTATAAATTGCCAAATTGCCTTCTGGAACGAGTTTAACCATCTGTACAACGTGGGAGAATAGCTTTCTCACATCATTGCCCTAGTAAAGGGTTCTGACATCCTTTCAGAAGATTGTACTCTCACCACAGTATCTTCCTGATCACATTAAAATCAGGGAGCTCCACGTACAGGAGGGCCCCGATTCTCCTCCCGATCCGATACCCTCTCTGTACTCACCAAGGTAGAGGGACTGTCCACGAGCCCACACATTTCATGTGCCCATGGAGGCCAGAGGATGGGCCTTCTACGTTGGTTGTGGAGCCTGTCCCCTCATGACATGCCTTTCCTCTCTGCTCACCGCTCAGGAGACCCAGATGCCTGAGCATCCCTCAGCGCCCCACCAGCCCACCAGCGCACTTCAGCGAGAAGTGGAGGGCCCCCTCTAGACAAGGGCTGTCTGCAGGCTCTCTGCAGGAAGTCAGCTGTTGCTGCAGAGGGCACAGGGCCAAAGCAGCTGCCATCCTTAGACGTTTGGGGTCCTGTGATGGCGTTGTATCCTGGGGACCCCCAAGAGTGGCCTCCAGAGTAGGGGTGGGGCTGGGGGTTTATGGGGGCGGGGGGCAGTCGGGAGCCATCTGGAGAATGCACATAAATCTGGAGGAGGAATGGGGACGCTGCCTTGGATCCCAAAGCCTGGGACCTTCTTGCTTTTGGCGCCCCTTCCCACGGAGAAGCCCAGAGCATTTCCTAACAAAATAGGCTTTATTTACATACAACGCCCAAATGGGCTGAACCCCCCCACCACCCCACACCTCTCCCACCACCCTTTTATCCCACCCACCCCCAACCAGCCACCCACAGGGGCCCTGCCCTCCCTCCTCTCCCACCCCACCTTCCCTGTCCCCCAGCAGCCAGGATCAGGACTGGGGTGTGGAGGAGCCCGAAGCTGCCCTGGAGGGCCGGCTCCTCCCTACTGGCTGCAGGGCCGCTTCTTAGACCTCTCTGGGACAAAAGGGTCCCCCTTTCTCTTCTGGGCCTGTGAGGGGCAGCCCAGACCCAGACCCAAGGCTGGCCCCCCAGCGTCCCCGAGGCTGGCCCCTGGCAGGGGTGTCTTCTCAGCAGGAGCTGTGCCTGCACACGGGGGCTGCCTGCTGGCCTTGGCAGCTGGAGGGCCAGCGGGGCTGAGGCCTGGCCTCTGGGGAGACTGGCCGGCCTCAGACACAGAAGGCCTTGAGTCCAGTCGGGGTGCGCCGTGACTCAGGGAGGCCTGCACATCCTCCTCCTCCTGCCTCAGTTCCAGGAGTCGCCTGTGCTCCAGCTGTGAGGAGAGAGGGGACCGTGAGGCGGCCTGAGGGGGAGGAGGTGCCATGCCAGCGACAGCTGCTGTGGCTCTCCTGCCAACCTCACCTCCCAGCTTGGTACCCCGGCCTGCGTCCTCCCTTACCTCCCCTGCTCCCCATCCTCTCCCTGCAATCCTCCTGCCCGGCCCCCACCCTCAGAGAGGCCCTCCCAGCCACTCCTGCCATGCAACGCAGGGGGCAGTCAGGAAGGAATCCTGTCCTGGGGTCCCCTGCCCTGGCTCACCTGGGTTGCCCCCTCGCCGGGCTCACCTGTCTCCTTCCCTTTCCCAGCTCACCTGTAAGATGGACAGTCCTTCCTCCTTCTCCAGCTCCTCAGTGAGGGCCAAGAGGTCCAGCTCGGGATGTGGGGAGAGCAACTCCACAAGGAAGCGTGGGTGCAGCACTACGTCCACCTGGCACAGAAGCAAGAGGCTGTGAGCACCCTTGGAGGGGATCTCCTGGGCACCCAGAGGACCCGGAGGGCAAGGGAAAAGCAGAGGCCAGCCCCATCGTCCACAACAAGGGGGTGTTGGAAAGACGTGGTCACAGTCCCCGACCACAGGCACACATGCACACACACAGCATATACACACATATATATGTGCATGCCACACACCCCACAAGAGACACGCACACAAACATATGCACACTCACACAAGTATATATACACGTACTTATGTGCAGACACGCACACACCAGAATGCACACCAACAACATGCACACCCCTGGCTCACCCACGCAGACACACACACACACACATTTAAACACCTACATGTGCACCTCCACCATCACACACACACACACACACACACACACACACACACACACACACACACACACACACACACACCCCAGAGCTCAGGAATAAGAAACAAACTTAATCCCTGCTCCCTGGGCACCACCCAGACCTGGGTGGTAGGAGTGCTGCTTCCCAAAATCTTGTGGCACCCAGGCCAGGGCCAGCCCACCTTGGCAAGGAAGTATTTGTCCTCGGCACAAAGTTTGTCAAGGTAGGTAAGGAGACCCGGGTCTGGGTAGTCGCCTTCCTCTCCCAGTGGTGGCCCGGAGCTCTCGTCTCCCCGTTCTCCACCAGGCGCCCCCTCAGCTGGGCCGCCAGGCCCCAGCGGCCCCTCCGTGATGTCTAGGCCGTCGGTCACGGCCTCAGGAGGGATCTCAATCAGCGCCTCGGTGTGCGGGCTCCGCTGGTATCGGTGCGCCTGGGCGGTGGCGGGCTGGGCCGTGGCGCCAGCCTTCTCGGGGATGCGAGCTGAGGAGGGTGCAGGGAAGGAGTGTGGGTGGCCTGGCTGCACCTCCCCAGCACCGAGCGTGCTCAGGGAGGACCAAGCTCAGGGACATTCTCGTGGGGGGGGTCAGAGCCAGCTGGTCCGCAGGCACCAGGAGGAAGTGGCTCTATACAACTGAGTCTCCTCACAGGGAGAAGGATTCAGGATGACTCAGGAACCCAAGCCCTATCCTGCTGGCGTCACCCGGCTGCCCTGTCCCTGTTGAGCCCAAGAACAGCCCACTGCCCAGAGGAGAGGAGCTCTGGCTGGAGGGAGGGCGGGAGGCCTGGGCTCCAGCAGTCAGGGGACACTGTGGCCTTGCTCGTGGAGAGGACATGTGCCTGCAGACTTGGCCACAGACAGGGACCCTGGACAATTTTCTGGCTCAGTCCAAGCCTCTTTACCTCTCCTAGGGCACTGTGGGGTCTGGTAAAGTCCACTCCAGATCCCTTGGGACGACATCGTGGGGCCAGCCGTGTGCCCAGGAGAAGGACTCAGGACCGGGCTTTCCTGGGATCCCTGCGAGCCACCACCAGAGCCTCCCCAAACGCAGGGCCCATGGCTTGCCTCCCTTCTAGGAAGCAGCAGCGTGTTGGTGGCCATCCCTTCTCCCTGCTCAGGGCACTTCCCTTGTGTCACCTGACCCACCTACAGAAGCCACCTTCCCAGGGCCTCCTCAGGTTCCCAGAGGCCCCCCCACCTCCCAGGTGAGATACCCTCGGGCCCGGAGCTCTCTCCTCCCTTGATGGTCTAACCACTGTGCCTGGATAAGAGTCACATTTGAATCCCAGGGACCGGTGGGTGGGGGGCCCCTGAAACAGTGCCACCCAGCCCTCAGGCCTTACCTCCTCCTGGAGTCATCCTCACGGGCTGAGAGCCGACTGCAGCTGCCTGGCCGTTCCACATTGAGAGCCCAGTCCAGTCCGAGAGAGCAGCCTCCTCCACCAACTGCTCAGAATCCCACTCAGGGAGGGCAAGTTGGAATCTAAACAGGCCTAGAATGTACGGGGGTCCAGACATTCTGCAGTGGGGGAGGGGCAGAGGGCAGGCGGGCTTGAGGCAGGAGGGAGGGGGAGGCATTCCATGGGCACTCTGGCAGGTGGGCAAGAGCACAGGTGCTTTTCCAGCTTACAGGGCCACCCCCTCGGTGGGTGCCTCTCTTGGCCGCTTACAAATCGTTTTTCACGCTCACAGCACCAAGGTCCTAGCTGTTGTTCCCACTATTTTCATTCTGTGTCCATTGACCTAGTTTGTGGCTGGGGACCCACGGCTTCCTACCGCTCATGACTGACTTCCACAGAGGCTAGGCTTTCTGAACCTATGGGAACGTGTGCTCTGATAAGCACCCAGGTACTCATGGCCACGGGCAGCCTCCTCCACCAACTGCTCGTTTCACATGGGGATGTCTGTGCAGCCGCGGACTGTTTGGTGCACTGTGCACATCACGCTTTAGGAAGCAGCCCGTTCATCCCCAGCGCTGTCTGGGGAGGCCCTGCAGACCCCAGCCAGGCCCCCGTTGCTGGAAAGCCCCAGCCCATCAAAGAAAGGCCCTGCAGCCTCCACGTCCAAGACCAGAAATTCCTCCTTTGCTTTTCTCGGGTCATCACGCTCCTGCTAAATACGTTTTTACCTTTTTAATTATTTTAATGCACTATCTCACACAAGTAAGACCTTTGCATGATTCACAGTCCATTGCAAACATGGAAAGCACAGCGGCAAGTCCTCCTCCCGCCTCTTTCCCAGCAGCCCAGATCTCTGTCCACCGGGAACCAGTGTGATCTGATTGTGCAGACCTTCTCAGACATGTACTGTGTGGCCAAAGGCAAATGCATTCTCTTCTTATTTTTTCATTCCTTCCATTTTCTCTTCTGGTGAAAATTCATTTATGTTCTGATATATTTGCAGATACTTACAACCTTGCAAGCAAGTCACAATGAGCTTTATTGAACAGACCTCCTGCTGGGGATTGAAGAAAGAACAACTTGCAGTCGTCTCCCAGGACTTGGGTTTTTATCATGGGAAACCTTAGATGATTTTTCACCAAGTAACTTCATACTCAGAGGGATGATGAAGCAAAGTATGGTACTGAGACACTCATGAAAAGCAGGCTTCCCTCTTGCTTCCTCCACCAAATGTGGACAAGTTTCTCCCTCACGGCTTTGATGTAGGATGTGCTTATTCTTCTCAGGACCACGGACTGGAAAACTGCATTGTGGAAAAATTATCTCATCCCAATTCCACATCCCTTTTTGTATGACTCCATCAAAAAGCCCAGGCTCCAGAAGCAGATAGAATTGTTAGCCCAAATGTGTTTGAAAACACCAGCCATGCAAGGGCGAGATGACAATCGTCTGCACTCTGATTTCTGACCATTCCTGCAGGAAGGTCAGGGGCAGGTGTCTTTTGAGCAAACAAAAATCTGCAGACCTGGGTCTCAGGCCTTAGCAGACAGAGGATCTTCCTCCCAGTCAGAGAAGAGCAGCAGACTGGGGAGATCACGTGTGCACATAAGGTTTCAGTGCGGTAGGTGAGGTTGCGGAGTTGAGACCCTGTACCCACCTTGCAACAGGCTGGACTGGTGTTTGGAGGCTCTTGGAATGCATTACAAACTCTAGTCCCAAAGTGGCTTCTGCCGCCTGTTTTTTTCATTGCCAGCTCAAATTCTGCAAAATTCCCTCCAGAAGAGGAGGGGAGGGAGTAAAGCTCTTCCTACACTGCCTGCTATGCAACTTTATTTGGCCCCTTGCCCCGTGTGGATCCAGGTCAGAGCGCCATGCTCACTGAGCAGGGTGTGCCCGCCACCCTCCACCCAGAGGCGTGCTCACCGGGAAACCTGCATGCACTCAGCAGGTGCCATGAAGGGGACACCTAGTGCACCAGGCCCGTGGAAGAACCCCGAGGGTTTCCCGGGTGGGTCTAGAGCTCTGAGCCAGGAGTGTTCTCAGAGAGTTATTTTTATATTTTGGATATAGTCCATTGTGAGATACATGTTTTGCAAATATTTGCTCCCAGTCTGTAACTTGTGTTTCCATCTTGTTAAGGGGATCACTGGCAGAGCAAATGTTTTTAATACTGATGAGGTCTGGAGGGAAGCTGCAGCCCGTCTCTGAGGGCGGCCGCTGAACTCTGGGGCAGGGTGCTAACCTAGGGAGGCAGCCCGCTGCCCCTAAGGCCTGTGAGACAGGATGGCTGCGAGGCAGCCACCCCGCGGTGCATGGGCCACCAAGCACAGGATGCCCGCTGGGGGGTGCCCAGTACATAGGCGGCAGAAAGCAGGCCTGGCTCTGAGGCCGTAGGCCCTGAAGCGGAGACCTCCCGGCCGCGAATTCCCGCTTCGCGTTGCGCGCACGCGCGCCACACGCCCAGGCAGCGGCCAGCCGTGCGGACCAGGCGCTCCAACGGCTCTCAGGGCCCATTGCGGGGGGGCTGCTCGAGCTGAGCTCAAGCGCGCTGAGGCGGGGCCGTTAAAAGTTTTTTTGTGCATGCGCGCTGTGGCGGGGCCAACGGCCGTGCGGTTAGTCCGGGCCAGAGAGCGGCTGCTCCGCCTGGCGCATGAGGGGCGTGGCCCCTGCGTCCTCGCCGGGGCTCGTGGCGGCTGCCTGGGGGCGGGGACGCGCGGGTGGTTGCCGGTCTCCAGCAGCTGGCGGGCTCTCGCGAGGAGCTGCAGCGGCCCGGGCTGATGCCACAGAAGTTAAAGGGGTCTTAGGAGATATTCATGTACAGTTATGTGCCAACAAATTGGATGATCTAGAAGAAATGGGTAAAGTCTTAGAAACATAATCCCCCAAAACTGAATCAAGCTGAAATAGAAAGTCTGAACACACCAAGAACAAATGAGATTGAAACAATCTTTAAAAACCTCCCAAAATAGCAAAGTTCAAGATGATATGGCTTCACTGGTGAACTCTACCAAACACTTAAAGAGACATTAATATAGTCCGTCTTTAATGGTTCCAAAAGATTGCATAGGAGGGAGCACTTTCAAACTCATTTAGATGATCAGCATTACCTGATACTGAAGCTAGACAGGATAATACAATAAAATAACATTACAGGCCACTATCCCTGGTAAACAGATGGAAAAATCCTCAAAAAAATTTTAGCAAATCAAATTAAACAGCACATTAAAAGGATCATACACAATGATCAAGTAGGATTTATTCCTAGGAGTGAGGACAGTTCAACATACCCAAATGAATGGGACACACTGAATTAACAAAGGGAGAGAATAAAATAATCTGTCTCAATCGATGCACAAATGGGACTTATGAAAATTCAGCACCCTTTCGTGATATAAACTCAAAAACTGGGGGTAGAAGGGGCGTGGCCCCTGGGTCCTTGCCGGAGGATCCTTTCTAGATCCTAAGGCGAATTACTAAAATTTTGAAACCTATTTTACCCTACAACATTTTTATCACCAACTTTTCTTTACCAGAGTCCTTTTTCCATTTAATTAGTGATTCTTCCTGATTTTGACATATTAATTCCTGCTGAGATGATATGTATGCTTTTTTGAAAGCTGATTCTCATGGATTTTAAAGTAGTTTGAGTTCCTTTACATTTGGCATAGTTACTAAAGTACCTGGCACAAAATGCTCCAGAACCTAGAACAGTCGCTTCATGTAAATGTTTATGAGTTTGTATTCATTAATATAATTGTCAACCCACTTACAATTTGTTCGATACTCTATGTATGTAGAGGATGAGTTGTCAATTAAAAAAAAGTCCTCTGTGATCATAATATTGCCTTTTCTTTCTAAAGTAGAAGGGCTTGGGTATAATAGCTATTACAGTAGCTCATAAGTAGCTAATAAATAAATGCCATGTTTTTCTAACTAGTCTCCCTGCTGCCAGGAATTTTCCCTTCCTGTTCTGTCGCATCAAGTCTGGTAGGTGCTACGTGCTCCATGCAGCCCTTGGACCAACATATCAGATTGCTCCAGAGCCCCCATCATTCCCTTTATTCTTCATCCTTGTCTTCCTGTTTCACTGTGAGGTCATCCACCTTATCAAGTTGCTTCCTCCAGCCCCCCTGCTATGTTGTCTTTTCCTACATACGTACACATAACAATAGCTATGATACACAGCGGTGATAGTTGTGTAACTCTATTTGGGTTCCCAGAGCTGATTCCAATGTGTGGAGGTATGTGGGAGGGGCTCTTCCCAAACATAACACCAAGCAATCTCGAACACAAGCAGGGTGTTGGAGAACTGAATTCGGATGCTATGTGCCCAGAGACAGCACCAGATTTCCTGGGTTAAGGGCTCCGTCCTACAGGACAGCCCTCCACAGCCCACTCCAGATGCCAGTCGCAAGCCCCAGGCAATTGCCTGTGCTCTGACCTCCCAGCTACAGATTGGAGGTTTCCACGACCTCCCCCTTGGGTTCCATTAATTTGCTAGAGTGGCTCACAGGATTCAGGGAAACACTGCCAGTTTAATAACGGGATACCATAAAGGATGCTAGTTAACAGCCAAATGAAGAGATATATAGGGCAAGGTCCCAAATAAAGGAACTTGTATCCTCATGGAGCTTGGGGCCTGGACCCAAGCAGAGAAGCTCTCTCCGACTGAGAAGCAGGATCCAAGAAAGCAGAGAGCGATCAGCTCAGGAGTTTTGTGAGGGCTTCACTGCATAGTCACGAATGACTAAATGATTGGCCATTGGCTGATTCAACCTCTAACCCCTGCCCATGGGTGGTGGTCCAAAAAGTCCCTCATTAGCATGGCAAAACACCCATTTCACCTTCAAGACTGCAGTGTTTTCAGGAACTGTGGACGAAGACCAAATATACCTGGGAAATAATATGTATTTGTTAGGACTCATTATATTGCACACCCATATAGATTTCTTCCTTACATTGTCCCTGTCATTATCCCTACCGACAATGCCTTTTCCAAATCTGTTAGCCAAGCTTTATACTCACCTCCAAAGAGGGTTTTAAATTCCCCTTCTGGCATATTTGTAAGCACCTGCTCATCACTGGCCCTGAGGCTTCACAGATGACCAGAGGCAGTCCCTGACCCTGAAGACTAGAGTTGGCAAATAACAGACACCAATGGGGAGAGAATGGCAAGTGTTGGTCATAACTAGCATTTACTGCCTACTCACGCATGCCAGGAACGGTGCAATTCACTGTTACCTGTGTCAACACACAGTGTTACAACAATCCAGTGAAGTAGCTCTCTATCTCATATTTGAGAATTTAAAGCACAGCTTGGATAAAATAGTTGACCTAGGGTGACACAGTAAGTGGCCAAGTCAGCGTGCCAGCCCACCCTGTCTGGCTGCAGCTCGTGCCCCTGGCAGCTGGGCTACAATGCATCTCACAGGGGCCAAGACAGGTGCACTTGGAAAAGGTACGTCAGAGGTAATGAGACAAGGGGGTCCTCCAAACAACTGCATTCAGACCTGTCAGCCTGGCTGCCCTGGGGAGTGAGGGGAAGGCCTGGAGAGGACAACAGCAGGGAGCCACTGCAAAACCCCACAGAGGGCCTGAGGGAGGGCTGGAGAGAAGGAGGCCTCGGAGGCCAGAGCACAGCAGACCCACTTCCACAGGCCGGGCACAGGGCTCTGGGCTCATGACACCAGCAGTTTTGTACAGGTGTTCGGGTCGTGGCTTTTGTCCCTTGCACAGTGTCCTAAGGCTCTTGAAGACAGAAGCTCTCTCATTTCTCTCACATTCCTTTAGCACCAGGCATGTCATAACTATGTTTGGCAAAGTCCTGGCCCACAGCCCGGTCAGCCACACCTCATTCTGCCCGTTCTGCCTCTGCTTCTAGGCTCTGCCACCCACTCCAGGCAACCTTTGTAGTGCCCTGTGTGGCACGTGGACCACCAGTTGCTGTGCAGGGAGCTTCACACGCACAAGAGGCAGAGCCAGTGGTTTGTCTCACTCCTTCGAGTGACTAAAATACTCCTCTGAGTTTCAGGAGATGGGCCACTCTGCAGGGCATCCCCCTGTCCCCTGCTCTGACCCACAAGATAATTTTTTTTTCCTCAAAGAGGAAACGTGGGGAGAAGGTCCAAAAAATCCCCTCAAGTTCAGATGTCCCTAAGATTTCCAGTACCTCTTAGGTTTCATTCTGCAGGAAACACCTTTCCAAAGTGGCCTTTCATGTCATGTTTTGACACCTGAGAGACCAGGAGGTGCAGCAGCCTGTGATGTGAAGCTGCCTGGTCTTTCCCATGCCATCTACCAGCAACTGTAAAACCCTCTGTGCCTGCAAAGCTCTTCACTGTCAGTGTCCCATTGGTGCCTCAGAGCAGACGTGACCTGGGCCAGTTGACGGCACCAACCCTGAGTAAATACAAATGCAACTAGCCTGATGCTGAGGTTTAGCTCTAGAAGCCGGCATGCCAGATACAGATCTGGGGGTGAAGTGTACTGGTGGGATTTGGTCACGGGTTTGTGGCCTGTCCCAGGTTTGGTAATTTCCCTGAGCCTGTTTCCCCCTCTGTATAACAATCTCAGAATTTGGGGAAATGCGATGAGCTAACTGCACATAAACAGCATCCAGCTCAGTATGTTGTAATTCTGGTCTCCTGTACATACGGTTATCAATCAAAGCAAGACCTGAGGAAAATGGGGTTTCCATCCAACTAGGAACTTACTGTCCTGTATTCAAATATGGGTGACGTTTGCCGTATTTCTTTCAAGTGATGACAGTAATTCATTTGGAAAGATCCACAACTATTATACAGAGAAATGGAACTCTGGTTAGCTACTAAGAGAATTCCTGTGTAGAAAGAAACCTGCCTTAATCGTGGACTGGCAGCTGAACCTCCTGGGCCTGGGGTCAGCTGGACCAGACTTCAGAAGGAGAACAGGACGGGAGGGCCCGGACCCTCAGCCTCCTATGAGATGTGCAGCCCATGGAGGTTAAGTCACTGTGGGATGTGTGCTGTCAGCTGCCTCCTCTGCTCCTCCCCGGGAACCTGTGAGTAATGGCTGCAATTCTCAGCGGCCTGGAATCCAACCTTCCCAAAGCAAGGGCTCTGAACCAGCAGCAGTCACCCAGCCTTAAACTCTCCTTAGTAGTTTTCCTTCCATGAATGTCTAATTCCGAAGCTGCTGACTATAAAGTTCCTGTTTAGTGTTTGCCATGGAGTCCATGTCTTCAGGTAGTTGAGTGTTCAGTATAAATAAATCATCTGGGAATCTTGTTAATATATGCAGACTGATTCCAAAGGTGGAGGAGGGCCAGCAGTTCTGCACATCTAGCCAAACCCTAAGTGATGCCTGTGCTGCTGCTCTGCAGATCCCCTTTGAGTAGCAAGGTTTTAGAATACTTACCTCCAGAAGAATCTGGTCATACTAAGTGATAATTAGTACCTGCATTTCTTTTAAAATGCTCACCATGGTGTTAGGATTTCTGATTAGCATGAGGGGCCCATGTTCTACCCTGAGATGACAGAACTCAAAGGCCAGGATGTTACCTGATGCGTCAACTCTGTAAGTGCTGTCTGTGATTTCCTTTAGGCATCTGGAAACACTGATGATATCTCAGGAACCTCCAGCCCCAGTTCTGCTTAGTAGCTTCCCTGGGAGCCAAGGTCCCAGTTCAGCCCCCAGAACCAGGGAGTCTGGAAGGCCTGCAAGTCATTTTTTTTTTTTTTTTTACTAACAAATAATATCAACTTTGATTTCGCAACATTTTCCTCAGTATTTCAAATACCCAATTTTTTTTTTATCATTAATCTACAATTATATGAAGAAAATTATGTTTACTAGGCTCTCCCCTTCACCAAGTCCCCCCTAGAAACCCCATTACAGTCACTGTCCATCACCGTGGTAAGATGTTGCAGAATCACTAGATGACTTCTCTGTGTTGCACAGCTCCTACTTTCCCCCACCCCCCACATTATACATGCTAATCATAACACCCACTTTCTTCTTCTTGCCCTTATCTCTCCCTACCCTCCCATTTTCCCCAGTCCCTTTCCCTTTTGTAACTGTTAGTCCTTTCTTGGGTTCGGTGATTGTGCTGCTGTTTTGCTCCTTCAGTTTTTCTTTGTTCTTATTCTCCACATATGAGTGAAATCATTTGGTATTTGTCTTTCTCCGTCTGGCTTATTTCACTGAGCATAATACCCTCTAGCTCCATCCACGCTGTTGGAAATTGTAGGATTTGTTTTCTTATGTGGCTGAATAATATTCCATTGTGTATATGTACCAATCTTCTTTATCCATTCATACACTTATGGACACTTAGGTTGCTTCCATTTCTTGGCTATTGTAAATAGTGCTGCGATAAACATAGGGGTGCATCTGTCTTTTTCAAACTGGGCTGCTGCATTCTTAGGGTAAATTCCTAAAAGTGGAATTCCTGGGTCAAATGGTAAGTCTATTTTGAGCTTTTTGAGGAACCTCCATACTGCTTTCCATTGTGGTTGAACTAATTTTCATTCCCACCAGCAGTGTAGGAGGGTTTCCCTTTCTCCACAACCTCGCCAACTTTTGTTGTTGTTTGTCTTTTGGATGGTAGCCATCCTTACTGGCATGAGGTGATATCTCATTGCGGTTTTAATTTGCATTTCTCTGTTAACTAGCGATGTGGAGCATCTTTTCATGTGTCTGTCGGCCATCTGAGTTTCTTCTTTGGAGAACTGTCTGTTCAGCTCCTCTGCCCATATTTTAAGTGGATTATTTGCTTTTAGTTTGTTGAGCTGTGTGAGCTATTTATATATTTTGGATGTCAAGCCTTTATCACATCTGTCACTTACGAATATATTCTCCCATACTGTAGGGTACCTTTTAGTTCTATTGATGGTATCCTTTGCGGTACAGAAGCTTTTCAGCTTGATGTAGTTCCACTTGTTCACTTTTCCTTTTGTTTTCTTTGCCAGGGGAGATATGTACATGAAGAAGTCGCTCATGTTTATGTCCAAGGGATTTTTGCCTTTGTTTTTTTCTAAGAGTTTTATGGTTTCATGACTTACGTTCAGGTCTTTGATCCATTTTGAATTTATTTTTGTGTATTGGGTTTGTCAGTGATCCAGTTTCATTCTCTTACATGTAGCTGTCCTTATTTGCCAGCACCATCTGTTGAAGAGAATGTCATTTCCCTGTTGTATGTCCATGGCTCCTTTATCATATATTAATTGACCATATATGTTTGGGTTAATGTCTGGAGTCTCTAATCTGTTCCACTGGTCTGTGGCTCTGTTCTTGTGCCAGTACCAAATTGTCTTGATTACTATGGCTTTGTAGTAGAGCTTGAAGTTGGGGAGTGAGATCCCCCCACTTTATTCTTCTTTCTCAGGATTGCTTTGGCTATTCGGGGTCTTTGGGGTTTCCACATGAATTTTTGAACTATTCTAGTTCGTTGAAGAATGTTGCTGCTAATATGATAGGGATTGCCTCAAATCTGTATATTGCTTTGGGCAGGAAGGCCATTTTGATGATATTAATTCTTCCTAGCCAGGAGCATGGGATGAGTTTCCGTTTCTTAGTTCCTCTTTAATTTCTTTTAAGGGTGTCTTATAGTTTTAAGGATATAGGTGTTTCACTTCCTTGGTTAGATTTATGTCTAGGTATTTTATTCTTTTTGATGCTATTGTGAATGGAATTATTTTCCTGATTTCTCTTTCTATTGGTTCATTGTTAGTGTACAGGGAAGCCACAGATTTCTGTGTGTTAATTTTGTATCCTGCAACTTTGCTGCATTCCAATATCAGTTCTAGTAGTTTTGGAGTGGAGTCTTTGGGGTTTTTTATGTACTGTATCATGTCATCTGCAAATAGTGACAGTTTAACTTCTTCTTTACCAAACTGGATTCCTTGTATTTCTTTGTTTTGTCTAATTGCCATGGCTAGGACCTCTAGTACTATGTTAAATAACAGTGGGGAGAGCGTACATTCCTGTCTTGTTCCCGATCTCAGAGGAAAAGCTTTCAGTTTCTCGCTGTCCAGTATGATGTTAGCTGTGGGTTTATCATATATGGCCTTTATTATGTTGAGGTACTTGCCTCTATACCCATTTTGCTGAGAGTTTTTATCATGAATGGATGTTGAATTTTGTTGAATGCTTTGTCAGCATCTATGAAGATGATCATGTGGTTTTTGTCCTTCTTTTTGTTGATGTGGTGGATGATGTTGATGGATTTTTGAATGTTGTACCATTCTTGCTTCCCTGGGATGAATCCCACTTTGTCATGGTGTATGATCCTTTTGACATATTTTTGAATTCGGTTTGCTAACATTTTATTGAGTGTTTTTGCATCTACGTTCATCAGGGATATTGGTCTGTAATTTTTTTTGTGTGGGATCTTTGCCTGGTTTTGGTATTAGGGTGATGTTGGCTTCATAGAATGAGTTTGGGACTATTCCCTCCTCTTCAATTTTTTGGAAAACTTTGAGGAGAATGGGTGTTATATCTTCTCTGTATGTCTGATAAAATTCCGAGGTAAATCCATTTGGCCTGGAGGTTTTTTTCTTGGGTAGTTTTTTGATTACCGCTTCAATTTCTTTGGTGGTAATTGGTTTGTTTAGATTTTGTGTTTCTTCCTTGGTCAGTCTTGGAAGGTTGTATTTTTCTAGGAAGTTGTCCATTTCTTCTAGGTTTTCCAGCTTCTTAGCATATAGGTTTTCATTGTAGTCTCCAATAATTCTTTGTATTTCTGCTGGGTGTGTCATGATGTTTCCTTTCTCATTTCTGATTCTGTTGATGTGTGCTGATTCTCTTTTTCTCTTAATAAATCTGGCTAGAGGCTTATCTATTTTGTTTGTTTCTTGAAGAACCAGCTGTTCATTTCATTGATTTTTTCTATTATTTTATTCTTCTCAATTTTCATTATTTCTTCTCTGATCTTTATTATGTCCCTCCTTTTTATGAAAAATTTTAAATATTACTCTTCAATACACTGTTAAGAAGATTTGAAAAAGCAAGCCATAGACTGGGAGAAAATATTCATAATACATATATCTAACAAAGGACTTACATACAGAATATGTAAAGTATACCTAGGCTCAATTTTTAAAATGGTCAAAAGATTTGAATGTGAATTTCACAAAAGAAGCTATACAAGTGACCAGTGAAAAGATGAAAATATGTTTACCACCATTAATAAGAGGTCCCAAGTGCCTGTTGAGGTTGAGCAACAGGAACTCTCACACATTTTGGGTGAGAAAGCAGTTACAGTCACTTTGGAAAATTATTTGGCTGGGTCATATGAAAGTAAACATACTTTTACATTGTGATCCAGCAATCATATTTCTAGGTCTTTACTCAAGAGAAAAGAAAACATATGTCCACAAATAACATACTCATGCATATTTTTAACAGCTTTGTTTATAATTGCTCAAAGGTGGTGATAACTAATGTCCATCAGCTGATGAATGGATAAACAAATTGTGATCCATCTATACAGTGGAATTTATTCAGTAATAAAAAGAAAATATTTACCAATACAAGCAACAACATGGGTGAATATCATAAACATTTTGAGTGAAAGAAATCTCATATAAGAGTACATACTGTATAATTACATTTCTATGAAATTCTAGAACAGGCAAAACTAATCTATACTGATGGAAAGCAAATAAGCGATTCCTTGGATCAAGAGTGGGAAGGATTGGCCAGAAAGGGATAAGATAGAAAAATGATCTCTATTTTGATTGGGGTAGTGATACATGAGTGTATACATTTGTCAAAACTCACTGAACTTAAAACACTTATTGTATGCAAACTACAGTTTAATAAAGTTGACTTAAAAAATAGAAATAAAAATTAGAATTAATTTAGTTGAAAAATTTTACAAATTTGTAGTTGTGTCCTACTAGCTACTGTGTAAAGGGATTACACAGATGCAGTCTGAAGCTGTGTACAGGTGCTCTTTATTTGGAAATGACAGCCTACCTATGCAGGTAAATAAAGGCACCATATCTGACCAAATAGAAGAAACCCATTGCTACACAATCTGATTTTTTATTATTACGGTACTACTTGCAATCTGAATAAACCAGCAGCAGCAGGTTTTAAGGCAGAAGACAAGGGTAAAGTTATAGGGATAGACTATGGAGAGAAGATGAGGCTGTGGAAACCCCATTCAGTACAGTAGGAAAGTCATTAGATGTTCTCAGGTCTTCAATTTTGGAAGAATTCCTGGAAAGGCAAGATTAAGGGACTAAGGAAGAGAAGATGTCTGTATTCTGGCAGCCCGGAGTTCAGAGTGGATCCCAGTAGACATTCCCCAGCCTGGGAGATTAAAATTAGAAACATTGCGTAATGGGTGGTCCCTCTTGTAGGCATCTATCCTAAAGAAATATTTGCACATGTGCATAAGGAGTATGGATGGAATAATTGTTGGAGGTTTGTTTGTATAAGCTAAAAAAATGTAAGCAACTTAAATGAGAAGTGATTTAATAAAGTCACATCCGTTCTGTAGTAGACCCTGTCAGTGCTCCACCCACACAACCCGTGACTTGCCACGTCTGTGCATGCCAGGTGACTTCAAACTGCTAGCATTTGCATCTACTTGACTGAAGATTTTCTCTGGCCACCAGAGCTCTCTCTGCCCAGGTGCACGGCAAACCAAAAGTACTGAAGAATCAGTGCCTCTCTGAAGCAGCCCTCAACCAATGGTAGATGGGAATTGATGGATAAATACTCCAGTTCTCCTTAGGTAACAAGGTTCCACATTTGTGTCATACGTTGGCTCGCAGAGCTCCCCAGTGGACTTGACCTCTGGTTACCTACAGTGATGACTTACTTGATCAAACACCCTTTATTGGCCCCCTTCCCTTCCTGTCTTACTTCCCTGCTTCCCTACTGGTATTTTCTTGGATGACTTCTCACATGTAGTATTTGAACTTGAAAAAATCAAATAAAACAGGAAATTCTGACATACCGTAACGTGGATGAACCTTGAAGATGGTATGCTAAATGAAATAAACCTGCCACAGAAGGACAAGTATTGTATGATGCCACTCTAATGTGACACGTACGGTAGTCACACTCACAGAGACAGGCAGTGGAATGGTGGCTACCGGAGGAAGGAGTGCAGAGTTAGTGTTTTGATGGGGAGTTTCATTTTTGGAAGGTGAAAAAATTCTGGACATGGGTAGTTGTGATGGTTATACAAAATGAATATACTTAATGCCTCTATGCTTTAAAAATGGTCTCAATGGTAAATTTTATTATATGTATTCCCCCACAGTTTAAAAAAGTTGATAACTCTTACTTAGCTTGACTACCTAATCACTCAATTATGGTGATTAATTCTGTGTGTCAACTGGGCAAGGGGTGCCAGATTAAACATTATCTCTGATATGTTCACTGTCAAGACGTGAGGAAGGAAGTAACATCTATGAAATAAGAACAGGAAGATTTGAAAAAGAACAAATTGGAAATCTTGAAAAATATGATAATTGAAAACAAAATAGTATTAATAAACCTCAGTAAACTATCTCAATGGTATACTGGATATATCTTAAGAGAGTATTAATGAGTTGGAAGATAGCACTGAGAGAGAATCTTCTAGACAATAGCACAATAAGGCAACAGAGTTTGAAAGAAGTTAAGAGTAATGGAAGGGTAGAATGAGTTCAGAAACATATCCAATGGAAATTGCTGAAAAAAAAGTAAAACGGAAAAGAGATGATGTTTGAAAACAAAATGACTGGTAATTTTTCAGAAACAAAGAAACATATGAATCCTCAAAATGGAAAACTTCACCTCACTGAGTGATTAGCAAGAAAACAAAAATAACTCTATACCTAGAAACACTGTAACATAACTGTAAGGAAATTATATAATTTCAATTAAGCAAGGAAATATATAATTACAGAAAACATATGTACAGAATAGAGAAAATGGATTACATACAAAGAAATGACAAATCAACAAGTAGAACTTTCATTAACAATAGATGTCAGAAGGCAGTGGTGTGTGTCGTGGACTCAAAATGCTGAGGGAAAACAACTGTCAATCTGGAATTCACCACCAAGCCAGACTCTCTTTAAAGAGTAGGGTTAAAATAAATACATTTTAAAACATACAGGAGCCTAAATTGTTTACACCCAAGGTCCCTTACTGAAAAAGTATGCTCTACTGCTAGCAAAGTATGTAGTTTAGCAAGAACCCAGAGGGAGTGCAAGAAATAATGGTGAGCAGTTGAATTATGAATAATACCTGTGTATGATTATGGAGATTCTATGTTTCTGGATTCTACTTCCTAATGTTTAGAAAATTTACCTCTATATAGTCAAATTATTCTATAGTTTTTTGCACTGTTTTTAAGAAACAGATTTTCGTTTCAGCATAGTGGGTATCTTTAGCAGATACCATCTAGAAATGGGCATGATGGACATTTCTGGATGTTTGTGATATGCTGGATTTTTATCTGAATCAGGGCACCCAAGTGTGTTGAGAAAGCACAAATTCCTTCAGCGACTTACAACTGTAACCTTTTCCTCATGTATGCTGTGCTTCAGAAAAAGTTTTAAAAGTTGTGCTACCCTTCTTAATATAAGTTGATCATGGGGATGGCAGTACAGCATGGAGAATTACAGGCAGTGACTCTGTGACAACTTCCAGTGTTGACAGATAGTAACTGCACTAGTCAGGGTGAGGATTTAATAATAGGCATAACTGTTGAACCACTGTGTTGTGTATTTGGAATGAATATAAGGTTGTATATAAATGATACTTTAAGAAAAAAATAAGTAAAATAATTTTTTTAAAGATAGAATGAAAAAAAAAGTTATGCTACCTTTGTAAAAGAGATTGGGTAATTTCCATCTTTTTATGAGGCCAGCTCTACTAAATAATATTAGAAATATGCATTCTTTAAAATCTAGCTAGAACTCAATTATAAAATTACATCTAGTCCTGACATCATTTTTTCCATTTTTATTGTGGAAATGCTTAAACATTCATAGAAATAATACAATTGTATAATGAACCTGCATATACCCACCATCTAGATTAAACATTTATTCAGATTTTACTACACTTATTTTATCTGTTCCTTTTGTTTGTGTTTGCTGTGTCTGCTGAAGCCCAAGACTTTAAAGCAAATCTTGGGCTTCATGTCTCAAATATTATCCTTACATGTTTTGGTGTGCATCTCAGAAAAATATGGAGAGTTTCTTTCATAACCATGATGCTGTTAGTATACCAAGAAAAATTAACAGTAACTCCCTGCTACCATCTGCTTATCTATATTTATAATCACCTTGCTGTCTCAAAACTGTCTATTCCTACTTGCTTGATGACGGGATGATGGGAGGCTGATAGGAGGTCACTTCAAGATTAAGTTACAGAAAACCTGTGGATTCTGTCTTGGACTCCTCTCTAGCTCTTATTGACATGCTAGCTCGTAGGGAAGCCAGCTGCCATCTTGTGAGATGCCTTATGGAGGCGTCCACGTGGTAGTAACTCACATGGCTCGCTAGCAGCCATCAAGGATCCGAGATCTGCCAACAGCCACATGAGTGGGCCTGGAAGCAGATCCTACTCGTCAAGTTGTGAGATGACTGTAGCTCCAGATGTCCCCCGGGGGTACAACCTAGTGGGAGCTTCTGAGCCAGGCGCACTCAGGTAGGCCAGGCCCAGACGCATGACCCACAGAAATGGAGAGGTAATACATGTTTGTTGTTTTAAGATGCTACATTTTGGGGTGATTTGTTAAGCAGCAACAGAGAACTAATACAATGATCTTTGCCTGTATTAATCATTTTCATCAAGGTTTGCTCATTGATGATTTCCTAATGCTGTTGTTAATTCTATCTATTAATTGGGAATGATTTATTTAAAAAAACCTTTCCCTCTTCAAGTAGGGCCATTGGATTACACCAAAATATAGTCTGTACAGAAAAGGTGGTTAATTTTTTAAGTTTCCCTCTTTAGTTGCCAATTTTCAGATCAAGGAGTTGATGGCCTAGTTACAAAGGTCACCAAGGAAGCGTTTCCTTCTTTGTCTTTTTTAAAATAGCACTGTGGGCTCATCTCGTGTTTGTTTTAGGTTTTAATATAATACACTTTAAAAAATATATATCATCCAGAAAATCACAAGCTCGGTGAACTATAACAAACTGAACATAACCATGGAACCACCACCCGGGTCATGGAATAGAACACTGCCAGCAAACCCCTCTCATGCCTTCTAAACATTATGGCATCCCTCCCCTCCAAAGGTGGACAGTACTTATCACAGGTGAGTTCTGTCTATTTTTGCACTCTTCTATACAAATGTAAATTTAGCATTTTGTCTGTGAGATTCATTTGTGTTCTGTGGAGAGCATGAATTATTTTCATTGCTGTTGAGGATTCGATTATATGAATACAGTGTGATTTATGTATCCATTCCACTGTTAATGAACAATTGGGTCATTTTCAGTTTTGGTTATTAAAATAATGTTATTGCAAAGCCAGTGGCAGTTAAACAGGGTTTGATTGCTAGAGATGCTCACTGAACCCAAAATGAGATTGCTTTTAAGCCCACAGGTCAAGGATGCAGGACACCAAAAGTACTAACAGAAAGCTACGCATCACAGACTACAGCAAGGGGTCCAAGGGACCAGACCCAGGCTCTCGTTGTCTTCTCCCTAAAAGGACAATACTGGATACACTTCTCCTGTTCAGTCAGGAACCAGGAACCAGGAATATGTTAGAAACAGGGAACATAAAATGGAGCCTCACGTGTTACTTCTTACATAGGTGAAAGAAACTAGAGTGAAGGGCTCAGAGAAGAGAAGGTGGCCTCCCGCCCAGGTCTGAGCTTAGTGACCACACACATACATGCATATATGTGTACATGTGTGTGTGTGTGTGTGTGTGTGTGTGTGTGTGTGTGTGTGTGTGTGTGGCCTCACAAGACATAATTTTATAAAGTCTTATACAATTAATATTCATTTAGATTTGCCTACATATTCACCTTTTCTATTGCTCTTCATTTCTTCCACATCTGGAAGTTTCTATCTGGCTTAATTTTACTGCTGCTTGCAGGACAGTCTTTAATTTAGCCTTTAAAATGGGTATCCTGGCAATTAATTTTCTAATATTTTTTGTTTATCAAAACATGCCTGTACTTCAATTTTGTGTTTGAAGGATATTTTCCCCAGATACAGACTTCCAGGCTAGAAGTTCTTTTCTTCCTTCCCTTTGAAGATGCCACTCCACTGTTTCCTTCCATTTTGTTCCTTCTGGATATTTAACTACCACAGTTGTTGCTTCAACTTTGGAAAGCAAGTAGACATGATGAAGAAGATCAGCAACCCAGGTTTTAAAAGTAGGCAAGGAATTTGAGCAGACTTCTTTATTATCATTTTTTAAGTAAAACAAAATTTCTTATTATTTTTTTAAAGCAGAAATTTCTTGAAAATTTTAAATTATATACATGGCTTGAGTTCTATTTCTATAGGACAGCTCTGTTGTATGTCTACTTTCTACAGTTACTTCTGGTTTTCGTAAACTGATATGGTTTCTGCCTTCTCCATAGCTCTTTTGAATTTCTCTTGGGATATCTGTGGAGGAGATTTGCTAGTTTTTTTGCCTGATGGCATCCTATCTCCTCTTTTTATAGGCATCTCAATCTGCCTTTTAGGGGATGTCCGATGGTGTATAGGCTTGAAGAGAACTAGTGGCCACATCCCGCTACAGAAACCAGTGGAGGTGTCCCTGCGAGCCTGGGGGATTGGCATAGCATTATATTCCTCCAACTGGTAGCTGCCGCCAAATGTTTCAAGGACGTGGGTCAGTGGGAGGTCCTGTTTCTTAAAGATACAGCAGTGTGGCATCTGTGTTACACTCAATCTTTCTGCTGGGTCACTTTGCCAGTGCTTTCTGCTTCCTAGCCCTCTGCAGCACCTGGGTGTTCCAACTGATTGATCAATCAATATGATTCTACTGGTTCTCATCACTGATTCTGTGAGACCCTGACATTTGTCCAATCAATTCCCTTTTACCTTAAGACTGATAGAGGCTGTTTCTGTTGTTTGCAACCAAGAATTTTGACTGCTTCTGCACTGTTGTTCTACCATGTGTTACATTTAGTTCTAGCAAATTCCAAGCTATTGGAGAAAGTCTCAGAATTGCAGAATAAACTGAAGAGTCAGGCTTTGGGAAGCACAGGAACCAGCCCGACAGATTTCTGTGCCAAGAATGATGGGTGCTATGACTGAGATATGCTCACATCAATAGTTTTCAGTCTCTGGGTCATCACACTGTTCATTCCAGGAACAGAATGTGGTGGCTCAGCTGAGGTTAGGAGTCTGTGTAGACAGAATGATGGCCCCCAAAGACATCTGGTCTTAACCTGAGAATATTAGCTGATGTGGCAAAAGGGACTTTACAGATGTGATTAAGTTAAGGACCTTGTGGTAGGAAGATTATTATGTTGAATTATTTGGGTGGGATCAGTGTAATCACAGGGTTCTTAGAAGTGGAGTACCTTTTCCAACTGGATCATGGAGACGTGATTGTGGAAGCAGCTTCAGAAAGGGGTTACTGTTTTGGAGATGGAGGCAGTGGGGGTCATGCACCAAGGGATGCAGGCAGCCTCTACAGGCTGGAAAAGCCAAGGGAAGGGATCGCCTCTAGTTCCTCTGGAAAGGAGTGCGGCCCTGTTGGCACTTCCATTTCAGCTCAGCGAGCCTTCTGACCTACAGAACTGTGGGATATCACATTTCTGTTGTTTTAAGTCATGAGGTCTGTGACATTTTGTTGGGGCAGCAAATAGATACCCAACACAAGTTCCATGCCTTGAGCTGGAGAGAACATCATTTTGACTGATGGGCCTGCCACGCTGTATCCTTTGGAGAACAGGGAAGAGATTCCTGTGTGAAAATCAGGTGTCCCTAGCAAATGAGGGAAATAATGCCGAACAGGCAAACACCATGGATGCCCACTATAACCAAAATCTGTCCAAGGGAATTTTTAGGGCCAGCAACTGATTAGGTTAAATATTCTGGGTGGGAAGAGGAAAGAGAAGAGCATATTTATAAGGAATATAAATCCAATTATATATGTTGCATCTTAAAAATTCTAAGCTTTGTCATAAAGAATATCATGAAATTTGTAAAGGACTGATTGCCTCTCAGCAAAGATGTAGTTAATTTAACTAGGTGTCCCAGCACCTATACATACGGACCTATTCCATAAAGATAAATAAGCAGTGGGAATGTGCATGATAACTAGCTAACACTGCTGTACAACATATAGGAAAGTTAAGAGAGTGGATCCTAAGTGGTCTCACCACAAGGAGAAAAATTTATTTACTTTTTGCTTATTTTATTGTATCTATATAAGAAGATGGATGTTACTTGAATCTATCTGGTAATCCATTTCACAATGTATGTAAATTAAATCATCATGCTGTATGCCTTAAAATTTGTTTTGTCATAAATTTTTATGCCTTAATAAATTTTAATGCCTTAAAAGTGATGTTATGTCAACCATCTCTCAGTAAAATAGGGAAAAAAAACAAACAGAATCACTAGCTCAATTAGTTGCTGATGAATGAGAGACATTAACGGAAACCTACTTAAAGGCAAATGAGATGGAAGTTACTGTCCACAGTCTAAGATGGCAAAACAGAACTAGGAGAGCTAGAGGAGCAATAAAGTGAATCTGTTGTACCCCTGTGAAGATCCTGATGGTGGCCACCTAAGGTCACTAGACCGTAAGAGGGAAGTGATGCAAGTCAAGTCAGAAAAGCCAGAGCTGATGTCCAACACTCCCTTGGCTTTGGAGGGCTTGGTGTAACAGGGCGGCAGTCAATGGTAACAAGAATATTGGGCTGTCAGGGTGAAGAAACATTGCTTTAGAATTTTCTAGTATGGTCACCCTGTAGGTCATTAGTTTGTTTGGAGGCATCCTCTGGGACATACGGCCTAAGGGCGCTTCCCAAACTTTCACGTGCTCAGGGACCACTGGATGCTGCTTAAGACACAGATCCGGGCTTCGTCCTTAGTTCCAGAAGGTCCCGTTTGCAAAGTGCCCAGAAATCATCTGTTGCAAAGACTCAGAGGGTCACAGCCCCAAACATAAAGGCTTGAGATTTAGTTGCCGTGGAAGATTATGACCAACTGGAAAGGGTTGGTGGAGGAAAAACACCTCATCTGTGAGCACCGACCCCCTAAATACTTTAATTCCTCTATTCTGGGCATTCCCGCCCTGGAGCGGGTCAGGAGGATCGCGCCAGCGCAAGGTGCGTGGCGCTGAGTGCGGCTGAGCTGCGTCCAGGAAAATTCCCTCCGGACCGCGTCGGGGGTGGGGCTGAGTGGTCTGTCGCGGCCCCTTTGCGCCGCCACAGGCTCCCACCCACGCGCCCCCTCGGGAAGCATCGCGCACCTTTCCTTCTGTCAGAACTGCGTTCCGAAGGAGCACCAGGGGCCTGGCGGCCCGAGGGATCGCGGCGGCGGTGGTTTCCGGGCTCCGCCGTGGGGCGGCCTGCGGCCGGGCGCGCGCACCGTGGGACTGGCGTCCGCGCTCTGCCCCCGTGGACCTCCTCACGCGCGCGTGCGCGGCATCACCTCCTCCCGCGCCGCCGGCACCGCCCGGGGGTGGGTCCTCGCGCTGGAAGGCTGGAGACGCGGCGTGGGGCACCGGGGGGACAGGCCAGCAGCGCCGAGCGGCCGCCCGAACCGCGGCTGGAGGTGAGTGCAGCGCGCGTGCCCCCGCGTGCGCGCCGGCCGCCCGGCTGCCCTGCCCGTAGTCGTTCCCCCTGGCCCGGGGCCCGCGCCTAGGAACCCCGCACCGGCCTGCGGGGGCCACGCCCCTCCCGGCTGGCGCCCGGCCGCGGCCTTTCCCGGCGTCGGCTTGGGGCCGGCTCTGCGCCTCCCCGCGCCCCAGTCTCCGCCCCGGGTCCGCCGCGAGCGCTGCGCGAGGATTCCCTGCCCCTGGGAGGCCCGTCTGGGGCGAAGCGGGCCTCTCTGTGTTCTTTGAGGGGTGGCCCAGCGCTGAGTAGAGTTGATGATGTCGGGTATAGGGCTTCCTTCAGTCTGTTTCTGAGGCCACCTTCCCTGAGCAGGGAAGCAACTGCTGGCCTTATTGAAAATGCTGTGAATGTGCAGGAGGTCTTTCTACATCCGAAGCACAAAGGGTAGAAGGACCAATCCTGGAAAAGCTGCCTCCCTGGAAAGAGGTAGAAGGATGCGGTAGTACCTCAAGCAGGCCTTGCAGAGCAGGAAGCAGGGGCCAAGACCAGGTGCTTAAGGAAAGCGAGCTAGAGGGTAGTATGGTCCCTAAAATGCCCAGCCTGGCGGGGAATGAGGGAGGCAGGGACAAGGAATGAGGGGCCCAGTGCCCTGGGCTTTAATTCGATTGTATTACTGTTATTTTTTTTTTGTTAAAAAATAAGTTGCCTTAGGAAAAGATTTCTTTCTTTTTTAGTGACTTAATGTGAGAAATAGCATCCATACTTGGGATAAGGGGAAAAAAAGGCACTTCTTTTGGGGGGGGGAGAAAAACTTTAATATTTTATCTGAATCTTTACAAAATTAGAAGGAATGATCTTGATATGCTTTGCTTTCATCTTAGAAAAGTGTAATTCATTTGCCCCCTGAAAATGTTCTCAGACTGTGAACATCTTCCTTTCTTAACTTTTCAAGTTATTGATGAAATTGCTTTAAAAGAGAGACTTGGCTTGAAGGTTAAGGGGTGTTTACTAAATTCCCAGAGTCCAGTTGGCTTCATACAGAAATTTCCTACACTTTCCAAAAAAGAAAGATGCATGCCTTCTCAGATATGTATTTTTTATTTTATTTTTCTTTAAAACCCTTCAGGGCTATATTAATAGACTTACCCTAGGTAAGATTTTGAAGATTAAAAATGTGCCTGACAGGAAGGAAATATATGTAAAAGTACCATATAATACAATTATAGTTATAGACCTTTTGGTTTGTTGTGGTTTTTGAACTTTTTTGATCATTCTCATTAGTAAAAAAACATTTTATCATCTAAAACTAAGTGTTATATGTCAATTATATCTCGATTTTCAAACATTGTTAGCATTCCCCTTATAAATTACCTATTTATATTTATATACATGTGCTATTATTGTCTCGTGTCTCAAGGCCCAATATACTCTTAGGGCTGGGTTCATTGTTAATGGCAGTGGAAGTAAAAACCCCATTTCAAATACTCCTTAAATGTTGAGTCTTTTTTGGCCTGTTTCTTGTTAGATCTGATTTCATCATCATAGATTTTAGTTCATGACATGCCTTATATGAGCAAAGCTGACTCAGGATGAGAAGTGTGTGCCTTCTCAACCACAGGCTTCTGTTCACTTGTGCATTTATTACTATAACCTTAATTTGTGCTTTTTATAGATGTTTTAAAGTTTCATATCCTCTGTAAGATTTAGGTTACTGGTTAAAATTTGTCCTTCTACCTCTTTCTGCTCATGCTGAAGGCCAAAGCGTGCCTCAGGCTCCCCAGAGGGGTGGTGACATGTGGCCCTCAACAGAGGGACTTAGGATGCAGAGTCAGTTTCTACTGTTGTTACACAGTTAGTATTTTGTGCTAGTATAATATAATTAGTGTAATTCGCACACACATAATACATATTTAAGTAAATATATGTAATAATTTATATCATTAAAACAGTTGCTATTCTTTTTTTTGCATGCAACTTACAGGGTTTTCTTCCCCTGCCCCCTGGAGCATCTTCTACACCCTCTGGGATGCCTGCTCCCTGCTGGTAGACAGCTGTGTCACGGATGCTCAGTGGACGTGTTTGTGTCCCAATAAAACTTTATGGACACAAAAGTTTGGATTCTATGTGCTTTTCATGTGTCAGGAAATATTAGTCCTTTGATATTTTTCAACCATTAAAAATGTAAAAACTAAGCTTTCAGGCAGTGTACAGAAACAGGTGTATGGCTGGATTTAGCCTGTGGGCTGCTGTTTGCCAACTCTTGAACCAGAGAAAAATTTGGGAGCTCCTGCCAAGATGTAGGTGTCCCTGTGGGAAGCAGCCTTTCTTCAGAGATTCCAAGTGCTGGAAAAAACACAACGGAATTTGATTCTTCATTCATTTTCACTCAGCATCTCATGTTCTGGTATTTCCAGTACATAGCATTAAATGTGTGCATTAATTTTAAAAGTTCTTTATTTAAAATTTTTTTTATTGTGGTAAAATTGACAATTTCTTTCAGGTGTACCACATAATGATTCACTATCTGTATATAATGCAGAATGACCACATGGAGTCTTCTTGACATCTGTCCCCTCACATTGTTACAGTGGGGAATTTAGATTTGAACCTCCAAACCCTCAGGCGTCTGCTGGCAAAAGGGATTCCATACCAGATAAAGGGCCATCAGGTTAGGAGGCTGGGGCTGCAGTCTAGGATCAGGTAAGGGAAAGACTAAAATGGGTTCTTTTTTTTATTCTAAGATCTACTCTCTTAGCAACTTTCAAATATGAAGTACAGTATTGTTAACTATAGTCACCATGCTGTTAAGGATTTTTCTTTATAACTGTACCCTTCCAGAACTGGGGAAAATATGATGTTTATAATGGGGGTTGGGGAAGAGATAGGAGGCGATTCCGTGCAATTTCTGCTACATTTTTAAAGCAATTTAAAGAGAATCCACTGGCCTTGATCATTTAACCCTAATGGCTTAGAACAGGAGTTGACAAACTTTCCCTTAGGGGCTGGATAACAAGTACTTTAGTTTAATTCTCATAATAGCCTTGTGAGTAGATCTCTGTCTCAACCCTCCAGTTCCGTCCTGTAACCAGAAAGTAGCCATGGGCAGTAATTATAAAGGAATGGGCAGTGCCTGTGTTCAGTAAAACTTTATTTACAAAACAGGCTGACCATGGCCTGTGGGTTATCGGTGACCCCATGGCTTAAGACAGAGTGGAATATTTTTTAACCTTCAAAAAAAGGTTGGTGACGGAGCCGCAGGGCAGAGCTGGGGCCTTCTCAGGTGTGTTTGATCTTTGCAGGGACTTCTGAACTTCCTCCTGAGCACCTCTCGCCCTGGGAGCCGAATGATGCCGCCTCCTCTGAAAAGGAATCAAGGTGCGGCTCCTGGATTGGAGAAGCTGAGCTAATCTCATTTGGTTGCTTGCTTATACAGTACTTGCTTGTATGACTGAGATTGAAAACTCCGATGCAAAAATAAGGAAATGAAAAAAAAAAACTTTGGAAGTTGAAGGAGCCTGTGCATTTAGCAGGTTGCCCATTTTCACATTAAAATTTTTTTTTTATCTTATAGGCAAACAGTTTTGACAAGTAGGTTGAATTTTTTTTATTAATTAAGTTGATAGGAAATAATCTGTAATTTTTTTGTGACATTTCTAGTATACTGAGATTCTTAATGCAGAGATATACTCCAGGGAAGCCTGGGGTTTCACAAAACTTAGATGATTTAGGGTAATCATTTTTCAGTAGGTCAGATGCCTACAATCAAATATGAGACAAACACATTTTGAAGCCTAAACAATGATAAATATTAATATACCTGATGCAGTACATCTTCCACCCACTTAGTCCACAGAACTACTACACTGAAGGGAAGGAGAACGGTTGATGTATCTCTGATGAGTGTAAACCCTGGCTCTGACTTACTGCCCTCAGACTTCATCACTCTCTGTCATTTCTCACCTGTGTCTGTTCCTTTCTGTTCAGCAGCAGTGATTCTACAGTCCTGGAAGTCAGTAGATTACCTTCTGACCTGGGCAGCCCTGTGTCCAGTAGGAGCCCGGGGCTCTCCTAGCCTCGCCCTCTGGGCAGCTGCACACCCTTCCAGCCAGCCAGGGGCTTCTGAGCCCGTCCTTTGTTTGGCTTCCTTGAACCTTTCTTTTTCATAATCTGGTCGAAGTGTGGGACGTGCACTGCTGCAGCGGCATCCATGAATCTGCCCAGTTGCTGCTGCCTCAGTTACCAGCAGAGTCAATAGGAGGGCCGCTGATCGCTGGTTCTGTTGGGGCGATGAGTTTGTTCTCGGTTCTTGTCCTTCCTGCAAGAAAGAATTGAAGGGCAGAGACGTTGTGGTGAAGCAGAATGAAAGTTTTATTTGAATACATTCTAAGGGGGAATGGGTTAGAGTCATGGTAGATCAAGGCAAGTTGACTTGCTTATCTGGAGTAGGGCAGAGAGTGAAGTCCTATGCTTAAAGTCTGGAAAATGGAATGGAATAGCAAAGTGACTGCACTGGAAGAGCACAGAGACAGTGTGTAATAAGTTGAGCAGTAAAACGTCTTCTGAAAGTACACACTCCAAGAAAGGGGAGTGTGGGCAACCTCAGAGAGGAGGAGGCACATTAAGGGCTAAGGATTCTGTCTTTTGAGGCTTTTAAGAATGGGAAAAAGGTAAAGGGCCAGGGTACATAGGCTTGTCAGTGATCTCATGATGTTTATCTCCAGTGAGAGACAATATGTCATTGTCTATACACGCTCCTTTAGGTAATTCTGTGGGACAAACCATTTGTTCCTTTCTAAGATAGTGGCTATTCCCGAGTCTTGGGAACATACCAGTTAAGACTGTCTTAAGGTAAGTCGTTGGCTGAATCTAACTTCCCAATTCTCTTTCAAAAATGGAATCTTAGCCTTAAGATAAGTCTCTCCTGTTCTTATGCTAATCTCAGCATTTTTTTCTCAAAATATTTACTGATTTATTTTGCTTTTACTCATTAAACTTGTCCTTTAGTAATGTTAGAATGTACTAATCTTTTGTTTGAATCTTGTTATTTGCAAATCTCTTTGTCTCTAAATTTTACTTTTGGCTTAAACCAGATCTGGGACAGCTGTGTGCCTGTGCCCCATCATTATGGGTGAAAGGAAAGGAGCGACACATAGCAATTCACCGGAGAGTTCCGCTTTATTAGGGAAAGGTGCTGGGTTATATAGGAAGGGGCATGAATTGATTGAGGTGTCACTTCTATGGGGCTGGTGGCTGTTGGCTAGGTGCTGGGATTGGGAGGGGGGCGAGAGGTGATTGGGCTTCAGGTGGCGCCGGCGGGAACCGAGGAACCCGAAGAGAAGCCGGAAGTTTGCCATCTTACTGGTGGGGACCCTTCATTCCCCCCTTTCTCCTCTATGGGTTTGTGGACGTTGCTTTCTCTCTGGCTGCTTCCTGCTGAACAGGGGCGGAGAAGGGAGTGAGGGCTTGAGGATTGGGAGGAAAGGGTTGATAGGACTCCCCACAGTAAGGACGAGTAGATGTGGACTTCTTCAGGTTTGGAAATCAATGAAGGTTCCCTGTAACCATAGGTTGAGGACCTGTTGATTCCAATGGTGCCAAGAGGATATAGGTGTCAGGAGCCAGGCGTCTGCGGCCATTGTTTCCAGGAACAGTTTCCAGTGGAGAGAGGGGTCCATCTCAGCGTGTGGTGAGGAGGTCACCTGAGGGTGAGGGATCTTCTGTGGCCAGAAGCTGGTAGTTCCTGAGTAAAAGCTGGTTGAAAGCTTGATTAGAGATTTTTCCGACTTGGGATTTGATGAACTTTATTATACAGGGTAAGAAGAGACAGGCGAGAAGAATGATTATTATGGGGCCTGCAATGGGCCAGAGCTAGGTGAGGAGGGGGTTTGTTAGTATTGAAGAGAATGGGTTGGAATTGGAAGCAGAGTGGAGGCTGGAGGCAAGGTCGGTGAGTTTGATAATGTCAGTTTCCACAATGCCGGATTCGTTGATGTAATAGCAGCACTCTTCTCAGAGGAAGACGCAGGTGCCGCCCTTCTTGGCTGTAAGCAGATCTAGGGCTCGCCGGTTTTGAAGGGTGACTTTAGCTAGCGAAGTGACTTGTCTTTGGAGAGAGGCTAGAGAATCAGCAGTGGATGTCAGGGCTCCCTCAAGTTTGGCGTTGAGATCTCTAACTGCCTATAGAGAGTGACCCAAGGCTTCTCCCGAAAACCCTGCCCCAATGGCTGAGGTGATCAAAGAGCTACTGACCATGATGGGAAGGAAAGCAGCTCTTTTTGTGCGCGAGGGCAAGGGAGGTTGGAGCTCAAGGAATTCTGCCATGCTGTAAAGTGTTAACTGTGGGATTAGGGTGACGAGAATGCAGGGTGTATCGGAGTTGAGAGGCAGTGAGTTGAAAAGACTGCCATTACACTAAAAGAAGTGTCCCGGTTGCGTAAAAGTCTTAGAGCCGGAGGTAGGGGTGTAGATAGAGAGGCAGTGAAGTGCACTGGAGGGGGGTGGAGGCAGTGGAGTGCACAGTGGTGGATGGTGAGATTATCTGCGTATTCTGGTTCCCATAGGGGTATGTCTGCCAGGGGGCAGAGGGATTGTCTTTCTGCATGGAAGGAGTAGTTGGAAATATTAAGGGGCACGGCGGCCAGCAGTGGGCGCTGTAGTGATGCACACAAGAAACAATTGGCGGTGTTAAGGGTGTGGTTGAGAAAGATGGTGGTGTCCTGAATGAGCTGTAATGAAGAGTAGGAGAAATGGGAAGAGGGGCGGGGATAAAAAGATGAAGAGACGCCATCAAGAGTTTGGATAATGACTTTTTCGGAATGTCTGCTATCTGATGCAACTTGAGAGATCTGGGAATGAGAGGGAACATACTTTTGAGAGATATGAAGGGTACCGTGGGGGACAAGGACCCCCCGTAGTAAACTGAGGCTGTGACTCCGGCGGCCCATCGAGAGTCCCAGGGATCTGGGATTGATAAGGAGAATGAGCCGTTGGGATATTTCATGAAACGGTTGGAGGAGTAATACTGTGGGTACTGGAAGTTACTCATGTAGTGAATTGCACAAGACCAGTAGGGACATCTCTTGTAGGTGTCTGGCCGTCGCCTGCAATAGGCTTGTCTTTAGTCATAGAGGAAGCAGAGGTAGGGAGAATAAGGGTAGCTGCTAGTGAACACTTCAGTGGAGGGAGGAAAATGGAGGTATAAAGGCTCAGAGCAGCCTTTCAGAGGGCAGTCTGGTGTGGCAATGAGGGCAGTAACTTTTGTTTGATGCTGTGTGTAAGTCTGTCTAACTTTGAATCGCTATACAAAGGAGGCTGGGGTGGCGGGGAAGACAACAGGAATGAGGGAAAAAAAGCTAGAGCGCAGTAAAGGAGGAAAAAGTCATGATTCGGGTATGGATGGCAAAGAGGGTGAACGGGATTTTGGAGGAAAGAGGACAGTAAGGTCAGGAGTCTGGAGGGAGGGAGAGTCCATAAACTTTTGTAGGTTAAGAGATATTTTAGGTGATGTGGGGACAGAATGGAAAGGGGCGCCCTGAATGTCAGTTTATGAGCTTCTTTCTGCAAGAGCTGTCTAGCGGCTAATGCTCGTAGGCAGGGGGCCCATCCCTGAATTGTGGGGTCTAATTGCTTGGAGAGATAAGCTACTGGGGCAAAGGATAGGCCATAATATTGGCTTAGGACTCCTAGAGCTTGACTGGACCTCTCATGAATGTATAATGAGAAGGGCTTTGACAAATCAGGAAGATGGAGAGCTGGGGCTTCTACAAGGGCTTGATGGAGCTTAATGAAGGAGTGTCGGGGTGAGGAGGATAATGGTTTTTTAGGGGGGCTCTTGCTGAGGTCGTATAGGGGTCTTGCCAACAGGGAGCAGGGAGAAGTTAGGGATCTATGCTCTAAAATATCTAGCTAGGCTTAGAAAGGAAAGGATTTCTGTCTTGGTTTTGGGAATGGGCAGGTCAGAGAGGAGCTATTTTCTGTCTAAGGTAATGGACTTTCTTTGTTGAGATAGAAGGAATCTGAGGTAAGTGACAGAAGGGGAAGATATTTGAGCTTTGACAGGGGATACTCAGTAACTTCTGGAAGCTAGAAGGTTAAGTAGGGAGGCAGTGTCAAGTTGAGACTGTTCCCACGAGAGACTGCAGAGTAGAAGATTGTCTATGTATTATAAGGTGGACTTGGAGCGATCATGATGAAACTGTTTGAGGTCCTGAGCTAGGGCCTGTCTAAAAATATGGGGACTATCTCGGAAGCTTTGTGGCAAAACTGTCCAAGTGAGTTGTTTAGAATGTCTTGTGTATGGGTCCGTCCAGGTGAAGATGAAAAAATCTTGGGAGCAGGGGTCTAGAGGGATAGAAAAATGGGTCTTTGAGATCTAGGACTGAGAAGCGGGATGCCGAGGCAGGGATCTGTGATAAAAGGCTGTATGGATTTGGAACTAAGGGATGGATAGGGACAACGGCTATGTTGATGAGGCAAACGTCTTGGACAAGGCGGAAAGATCCGTTGGTTTTTTTAACAGCTAATATGGGGGTATTAAATGGGGAGTGAGTGGGTTTGAGGTAATTTTTAAGAGATCTTGAATGATGGGTTGGAGGTCTATGAGGGCTGAAGTGGTTAGGGGGTATTGGGCCTGACACATATACTGAGAGGGATCATGTAATTTGATAGAGGCAGGAGGACATAGGGCTACGGAGGGGCTTGTAATTTCCCAAACTTTGGGATTTACAGGGTGTATGAGGGCGGAACCGGAGCTTTCACTGGGTAGAGGGGGGTCGTCGGCTATGAGGGCCATCAGAAAGGGAGTACTGGGGGCTGTGGGAGTGGATATAGTTATGGAAACGTGGAGGAGGGAAAGGATGTCTCGTCCTAGTAAAGGGATGGGACACTGGGGCATAACCAGGAAGGATTGGGGAAAGGTATGGGATTGTCTAGGATTGTGCATAAAAGAGGGGGGGGTGGTTAATGGGAAAATCTGTTTACCTCTTACCCTGACTATAGGAGTAATGGCAGGCATGGTAGGGCTCCGGTATTCTCGCAAGACTGAGAAGGTGGCTCCTGTATCTAGGAGGAAGGAGATGGGGCGACTGTCTACTGTTAAAGTAACCCTGGGCTCCTGTTTGGTGATGGAAATGGTCGGGCGAGAAGCCCCCAGGCCCCGTCAATCTTCTTCTGCCAGCTCCACTATGGCGGGCTTAGGATGGGGGTTGTTCGTCCAGCCTCCCCTTCGTGTGCTTGGGCAATCAGACCCCCAGTGGCCCTTTTTGTGGTATCTGGGGCATGGGGTGGTAGGAGATCTGGGGGAGGGGCACGCCCTTGACCAATGTCCCTCTTTTCTGCACTTGAAACAAGCTCCTGGGGGGGGCTTTTCTGTAGAGGGGCGCCCAGGTTGTGGTTTTATCAGCTGGGCCAACATCTGGAAATTGGCCTGATCAGCTTTTTGTTTATGACGTTCTTTCTCCTCCTCCCGGTTATGGAAAACTTTAAAGGCTACTGTTAGGATCTCAGTCTGTGGGGTAGTGGGGCCCTGTTCTAACTTTTTGAGTTTAGCTTTAATGTTGGGGTAGCCTTGAGCTAGGAAGTATGTCATAAGGACATGTCTTCCTTCAGGTGTTTCTGGGTCCAGGCTGGTATACTGTAATAGGGCTTGAGTGAGTCTGTCTAAGAACTCGGAGGGGATTTCATCTCTCTTTTGAATTATGTCTTGGAGCTTTTGAAAATTGACTACTTTACGGGCTGCCTTTTTCAGACCTGCTATTAAGCAGGAGGCAAAAATATCTCGAGAGCAGAGAATTATGGCGGTGTTATAATCTCAGTGTGGGTCTTGTTCGGGGACAGCAGTGGGGTCAGGGGGATAGGTGGGGTCAGTCTTGTGGGTTTCGGTAGCGTGCGTTTGGGCGAAGTCCCGAACTCGTCTACGCTCTTCAGGGAGGAGACTATTGGTCAGGAGCATGAAAATGTCATGATGTGTGAGGCTGTAAGACTGGAGGGTCCATTGAAACTCCCTGATGTATGTCGTGGGATCAGTGGAAAAGGAACTTAGGCGTTTCTCTAGTTGGGCTAAATCTCTTAAATGCCTTTGGATCCTGCTACCTCTAGGAGGGGGGCGATAATTTTGGCAGGCTCTCGGGACTAAGTCTGAGGGGGACTGAAGGGTTCTGGTTCAGTCTGTGGGGGAGTGACGTGGTCTAGCCGTGCCTAGTCGAGCAGGTCCTGAAGTGCAGAAGGGGGGCAAAGAAAATAAAGATAGAATCAGACCCACGTGTTGCCAGCCTGCAGCCCAGCTGCTTGGCTCTGCTGCTTTAGTTGGGCTTGAACTACATGACTCTGAGGTTAAGAGTCTCATGCTCTACTAACTGAGCTACAGTAGGGCTCTAGTTAATTGCTTATGGAATGTGTTGTTCTCTATTCCTGCTACATTGGCAAGTGGGGGAAGGGCATATTTAGAAGCAGGGGCAGTGTTTCTACACATCTTCAAGGTCTCCCTATTTTCAGAGTGAGGAGTCTTGGCAAGATATGTTTTTGTGGACAGATAACTACTAAGGATTGCACATGTTTTTGTGGACAGATAACTTCTAAGGACTGCACCGGTTTTTGTTTAGCTTGTGCTTTCCCATGCTGCGTTCAGACATAGGGGGTGGTGCTTTCCCATTCTCTCTACAAATGTGAGAAGACAAAGGCGGTCCCTAACAGGGGAGAAACAGGTGATGAGGGCAAAGACGGAGGAGGCCCTTGGGACCTAGTTAAAGGGGGGGCTGAAAGGCTCAGGCTTAATCTGCGGGGGGACGAAGGCAGAGGAGGTGAGATGGGGGAGGAGATGGTGGGGGAGGAAGGGAGAAGGGCTGTTGTAGGAGAAGAAGGGGAAGGGAGTGAACGGGAGGCTTCTGCGGGGGCGGCGGCTTGCAGGCTAGGAGAACTTGGGAGGGGGCGGGGGGAGGAGGAGGTGGAAAGCTTCCATATAGGGAATCTTCCATTTTTTCAGGCGCTGGCAGTAAAAAAGATCGCGAGTGATGTTAGGATCAAGAGTTCCCCCTGCAGGCCATTGGTTGTTATTGTCTAGGGGGTATGTCGGCCAATCTTGGGAGCAATATTTACGGAGAAGTTTTGGTTTTATATCAGGCGTCAGGGAGAGGGTAGCCAGATGCTTAAGCAGGCATTCAAGAGGTGAACCTTCAGGGAGGGATGAGGAGGCTCCCATGGCTAAAGGACAGAGAAGGAGACAAACGGGAAGACGAACAGAGATCCTCGGACTGGAAGCAGACCACAAGGAGACAAAGGGCGTCCCCGATGATCCTTGGTGGTCTGCGGAAACTCGTATACGAGTCGGAATTTCTTAGAAGTGTGGGTCGTCACCCAGACTTCCCTAAGAAGGCAGAGTGCCGGAGTCATGAGGTACCTAGCGCTAGGCGTTTTCGGCTGACGGAGCAGAAGGAGGAGGGGGGGGAAAAGGGAGCGTTCTCATCTACAAAGGAGTCACCTTGTTTATGGCTGTTGGAGGGGGGTGCCTGAGAGTCGGCCGCAGCCGTGAAGGCTTGAGGCGGGGATTTATGGCTGTTGGAGGAGGGGCCTGAGGGTCCGCCGCAGTCATGAAGGCCTGAGGCGGGGAGAGTTCCCTCCTCATCCCCGAGCGTCAGGGCCTTGCCGGACGATCACGGTCAATGGCATTGCAATAGCTCGGAGAAGAGTGGCCCACCCCGGGGGGAAAACTTACCTAAAGGCCAGAGAGGAGTGGTGAGTGGATGAGCCAGCACCGGAAAAAGAGGACGAGGGCAAACTGCTGCTGGTGTCGGGGGGAAGACGGGGCCCAGTTGGGGTGTCCCGTCTCCCGGGTTTCGGCACCAATGAAAGGAAAGGAGCGACACACAGCAGCAATTCACCGGACAGTTCCGCTTTATTAGGGAAAGGTGCTGGGTTATATAGGAAGGGGCATGAATTGATTGAGGTGTCACTTCTACGGGGCTGGTGGCTGTTGGCTAGGTGCTGGGATTGGGAGGGGGGCGAGAGGTGATTGGGTTTCAGGTGGCACCGGCGGGAACCGAGGAACCCGAAGAGAAGCCGGAAGTTTGCCATCTTACTGGTGGGGACCCTTCAATGGGCATTTATAGCATGATGTTTACGGAAATTTGCTTGGCATTATTCCCTCCATCTAGGTTATAATGCCTGAAATTTATAACATAAGGTTACATATTACTTTCAGAGGTGACTTTCATATTTGACTCTTAACTTCCAGCAGCCCAGTCAAAGATGCATCTGACCTACTGAAAAATGATTACCCTAAATCAGCTAAGTTTTGTGAAACCCCAGGCTTCCCTGGAGTGTATCTCTGCATTAAGAATCTCGGTATACTAGAAACATCACAAAAAAATTGCAGATTATTTACTATCAACTTAATTAATTTAAAAAATTCAACCTACTTGTCAAAACTGCCTATAAGATAAAAAAAAAATTTTGATGTGAAAATGGGCAACCTGCTAAATGCACAGGCTCCTTCAATTTACAAAGTTTTTTTTCATTTCCTTATTTTTGCAACGGAGTTTTCAATTATACAAGCAAGTACTGTATAAGCAAGCAACCAAATGAGATTAGCTCATTTGACAGCTTCTCCAATCCAGGAGCTGCACCTTGATTCCTTTTCAGAGGAGGCGGCATCATTCGGCTCTCAGCAGGAAGTTCAGAAGTCCCTGCAAAGATCAAACACACTGAGAAGGCCCCAGGTCGGCCCTGCGGCTCCGTCACCAACCTTTTTTTCAGGGTTAAAATAGTCCAGTCTTTAGCCAGGGGTCACCAATACATCACAGGCCATGGTCAGGCGGGCATGATACCGACCGCAGGACGGACACTCGTGCCACTTCGGCGGTGCACGCTTTTGACTTTGGATGCCGAGGCGCGTGACAAGGCTAAGAACACAGAGGCCCGCATTGCCCCAGACGGGCCTCCCAGGGGCAGGGAGTCCTCGCGGCAACCCTGGGGCGGAGACTGGGGCGCGGGGAGGCGCAGAGCCGGTCCCAAGCCGACGCCGGGAAAGGCCGCGGCCGGCGCCAGCCGGAAGGGGCGTGGTCTCCGCACGCCGGCGCGGGGTTCCCGGGCCGGGGAGAATGACCACGGGCAGGACGGCCACGCGCGCTGCACTCACCTCCAGCCACGGCTCGGGCGGCCGCTCGGCGCTGCTGGCCGGTCTCCCCGGTGCCCCACGCCGATCTCCCGCCTCCGCTGCCGCCGGCGCCGCCGCGTCTCCAGGCTCCGTAGCGCGAGGCCCCGCCCCTGGGCAGTGGCGGCGCGGGAGGAGGTGGTGCCGAGCGCGCGAGGGGGCCCACAGGGGCGGAGCGCGACGCCAGTCCCACGGTACGCGCGGCCGGCCCTCGGCGGAGCCCGGAAACCGCCGCCGCCGCCGCGTCCCCTCCCGGCCGCCAGGCCCCTGGCGCTCCTTCGGGACGCAGCTCTGACAGAAGGAGAGGCGCGCGATGCTTCCCGAGGGGGCGCGTGGGTGGGAGCCTGCGGCAGAGCAAAGGGGCCGCGACGGACCACCCAGCCCCACCCCCGACGCGGTCCGGAGGGAATTTTCCTGGACGCAGCTCAGCCGCACTCAGCGCCACGCACCTTGCGCTGGCGCGATCCTCCTGACCCGCTCCAGGGCGGGAATGCCCAGAATAGAGGAAGTAAGAATATAAAGTATTTAGGGGATCGGTGCTCACAGATGAGGTATTTTTCCTCCACCAACCCTTTCCAGTTGGTCATAATCTTCCACGGCAACTAAATCTCAAGCCTTTATGTTTGGGGCTGTGACCCTCTGAGTCTTTGCAACAGATGATTTCTGGGCACTTTGCAAACGGGACCTTCTGGAACTAAGGACGAAGCCCGGATCTGTGTCTTAAGCAGCATCCAGTGGTCCCTGAGCACGTGAAAGTTTGGGAAGCGCCCTTAGGCCGGCCGTATGTCCCAGAGGATGCCTCCAAACAAACTAATGACCTACAGGGTGACCATACTAGAAAATTCTAAAGCAATGTTTCTTCACCCTGACAGCCCAATATTCTTGTTACCATTGACTGCCGCCCTGTTACACCAAGCCCTCCAAAGCCAAGGGAGTGTTGGACATCAGCTCTGGCTTTTCTGACTTGACTTGCATCACTTCCCTCCTACGGTCTAGTGACCTTAGGTGGCCACCATCAGGATCTTCACAGGGGTACAACAGATTCACTTTATTGCTCCTCTAGCTCTCCTAGTTCTGTTTTGCCATCTTAGTGGACAGTAACTTACATCTCATTTGCCCTTAAGTAGGTTTCTGTTAATGTCTCTCCTTCATCAGCAACTAATTGAGCCATTGATTCTGTTTGTTTATTTTTCCCGTTTTACTGAGAGATGATTGACATAACATCACTATAAATTTTAAGGCATACAGCATGATGATTTAATTTACATACATTGTGAAATGGATTACCAGATAGGTTCAGGTAACATCCATCTTCTCATATAGATGCAATAAAAAATTTTTTCTCCTTGTGGTGAGACCACTTAGGATCTACTCTCTTAACTTTCCCATATATTGTACAGCAGTTTTAGCTAGTTATCTGTACATTCCCACTACTTATTTATCTTCATAGAACAGGTCCATATGTATAGCTGCTGGGACACCTAGTTAAATCATCTACATCTTTGCTGAGGGGCAATCAGTCCTTTTCAAGTTTCATGAGATTCTTTATAACAAACCTTAGAAATTTTAAGATGCAACATATATAACTGGATTTATATTCCTTATAAATGTAAATATATAAATATGCTCCTCTCAAATACAACATAGTAGAATTTGTGGGAGGCTACAAAAGGGAAAATTGGTAGCACCAAATGCCTATATTAAAAAAGAGGACAGGCTTCAAATCAGGTTCCAATTTAAATCCAAAAGAAGCAGAAAAAAAAATAAGTATCAAAGTAGAAATCAATGACGTAGGAAACAAAAACAATGGACAAAATCAATTAAACCAAAATCGTTCCTGGAGATCAATAAAATTGATAAACTTCTAGCCAGACTCAGCCAGAAAAAAAAGAGAAGACATGAATTACCAATATCAAGAGTGAGAGTGGTGAGAGCTCTAGATGTTAAAAAGAAATAAGGGAATATTATAAACAACTTAGTGCTAATAAATTCAACAAAGATGAAATGGATAAATTCCTTGACAGACATAAACTATCTTAGCTCACTGAAGAAAAACATACATAACCAGAAAAGCCCTGTATTTATTATTATAGAAATTGAATTTGTAATTGGAAACCATCCCATAAAGAAATCTCCAAGTTGCTATATCTGAGTGTATCCCCTCAAAATTCACATGTTGAAACCTCACCCCCAAGGCAATGGTATTGGCGGTAGGACCAGTGGGAAGAGAACGTGGTAAGAGTGGATGGAGCCCTTGTGAATGGGGTTTGCGCCCCTATAAAAGTAGCCTGAGAAAGCTGCCTTGCCTCTTCCACCATCAGTCTGCAGTCTGGAAGAGGGCTCTCACCACCCCTGACCATGGGGGCACCCTGATCTTGGACTTCCAGGCTCCAGAACTGTAAGA
Source organism: Manis javanica (assembly GCF_040802235.1). Classification (NCBI taxonomy): domain Eukaryota; kingdom Metazoa; phylum Chordata; class Mammalia; order Pholidota; family Manidae; genus Manis; species Manis javanica. Next base: position 79,547,663 of record NC_133157.1, read on the forward strand.
AATACATTTCTGCTAATTATAAGCCAGCCACTCTATGTTATTTTTGTTAGGGCAGCCTGGATGGACTAAGACGTAAGCCCCAAATGGCCTTACTCATGAATTTTGAAAAGCATTTAAGGAAAAATGATAACGATTCTACACAAACTCTTCCCAAAATTTTGAAGATGAAGAGGAATACTTCCCGACTCATTCCAAAGGCCAGCATCGCTCTGACACTGACACCAGCCGAAGGTATCATGACAAAAGAACACCAGTATCCTCCATGAACATAGATGCCAAAGTCCTAATAAAATTTTAGCCAATTGAATCCAACAGTATATTAACAAGATAATACAACATGACCAAGTGGGGTTTGTCCCAGAATGCCGAGCTGATTTAACACTTGAAAATCAGTTACTGTCATTCACTGTATTAACTAAAAATGCATACCAAATAAACAAGTAGGTGGAGGAAAAGCATTTGACAAAATCCAACATTAACTCTTGATAAAAAGTCTCAGCAAGCTAACAATAAAAGGGAACGTAGTCTGATAAGGGGCATTTACAGAAAGCCCGTGTCTAACATCATACTTCACTACATCCCCGCTAAGAGCAGGAATAAGGCGGGATGTTTGCTCTCACAGCTTTTACGGTAACATTGGGTACAATTGGGAAGGAAAATAAACAAAAGACATCCAGACTGAAATAGAACAAGGGAAACGACTTTTGTTTTGCACATCTGAGCCTCTCTCTGCCCATTTCATCAAGAAGTCTGGTAGAACCTGCAAAAAAACAACCTAACAATGGCGGCAAACCGCTAGAGCCAGGAGTTTGGCAGTTGCTTAAACAGTTAAACAGGCATTCACCATATGACCCAGCCATTCCTCTCCTACATATTTAACCAAAAGAAAAGGAACTATTCACCCAAAGACTTGTACACAAATGTTCATAGCAGCCCAAAACAGGAAACTACCTCTATCAATGGGTGGAGTAAGAAATATATTTATAGAATAGAATATAACTCAGAGGTAAAAAGGAATGAACTAGTGACACACCCAACAACATGGATATATCTCAAAATAATTGTTCTGAGTGAAGAAGCCAGACAAAAAAGGAAGAAATATTGTATGATTCCACACATACAAAATTTAGAAAATGTAAATGAAAGTACATGGGCAGAAAGCACCTCAGAGCTTGCCTGGGGATGGGGAATGGGGGCAGGGGCAGGAGGGAGAGGTTAGTAGGAGACCCAAGGAAACTTTTTGGGGGTTGGATGTGGTCACTATCTCAACTGGGATAGGAGTTTCACAGGTGGTCTACTGGAGAAGAGACCTCAGTGTAATATGAGCTCAACTCTGCAGAAACAAAAAAGGCAAGAGGCCTTTTAAACCCTAGGGTGAGCTAGAGGGAAAGTTCTGAAGGGCAGGAAGTGTGCCGGCTGACTGGTGCTTATCCAGATGAAGCTCATACTCTCCCACGGAGATGGGGAGATGCGGAGCCACATCCTTCCATTTCAAAGAAAGGCCCCCAGGTCCTTGAAAAAGACATTTCTGGTTTGTAGAAGGTACATGTACAACTCAAAGGGACAGAAATAAAGGATTTACAAATTCTAAGTTTTCTAACATAAATGCACTGAGAAAAGGCAGATCTGCAGCTTATCAAGTCTTGGCTGGAACAAACAGTAAAGTCTTTTGGCAGTCCACCTGAGCTTTCCCAGGCAGGAACTTGAGGGTGGCTGGGCCGTCCCAGGGACACAGTCTTATGCTAGTAGATGCCCACCAGAGTTCGGTCAAGTATCTTGCATGGGGATGATTGGATGGAATCTTTTGTGCTGAGTTTTTGCAATTCTCAATACATGTGTTGAAGATCAAATTGCACACTTGAAATTTACACATACGATATATTGCCTGCCACCTATACTTTGAGAAAGCTTTTTTAAAAAAAAGAAAGGAAAACAAAAAAAAGTGTTGTTGACTGACATCTCAAGATGACTGAGATGCAGGAGGAAACCAGAAATTCAGCCTCTTGTAGAAGAGTTTGGTGACTCTGGGATCAGATGTGATCAAAGTATAGGGTTGAGTGACACCTTTCTCAGACACGACCTTTCCCAATGATCTCAAAAATAACTTACTGTCCTTGGAAACTCCAAGAGCCCCAGGATCCAGGCCTTGGTGTAAATTGATTTGATGGACAATTTGATTTCTCTCCTTTATGCTTATGAAAATGGCACATACGCAGTTATGCTGAAAATGGAACTTTATGAGGAGTCCCACCTAGCCTTAGTAGCACCCATCATATATATAGTGAGAGCATGTTTGCACATTTATGGGATGTTTACTGGTGACAAAGCCACTGGTCAGTCATGGGAGTACCTGCCCAGGGGAGAGGTAGAGAGGAAACACCCATTCTCTCCTCTGCCTCTATTCCTGGAACGTAATTGGTCAGGCGCCCACCATTCACCAGGGACCGGCCCACAGAGTTGCTCCCAAAGTGTGGGAGCAGGGACCCGGCTGTCACCATGAGAGCAGAGAGAGAGCTATGGAATCCTGATTCCCCTGGAGAATTAAGCTCTAGTGTGGGAGCAGGGAGTTTGGAGGACAAGGGGTGAGGAGAGACGGAGTCCTACTGCCTAGAGGATTAAGCCTGTGCGGGGCAGCAGAGCCTGTAGCCGGCCTGGGGAACACATTGGAGCCAGCCTCGTTCACCAAGCTGCCTGTGACCACCGTGAGAATAAATGTGGTAACCCCCTTCTCCCCCAGCTTTTTGTCCTTGCCTTTCTTCAGTCTCATTAAATTCATAGCAAACTTGCTGGGGACAGGGAACCCCCTCCTCCTGGAACTACAGCAGTACTTCTTGGTAATTTGTTCCTGGAAAGTTAGCAGAAACTACTCTAAGAAGTGGCATAAATGCTTTTTGAATTTCATTTTTTGAAGTGGTTTGTGCATTAAATGTACAGTGAACAGTGCCCTCTCCTGGTCTTCAGCCAAACAGCTCCCAGCCTGTAAGAAGATAGTCACTGTCATTTGTTAATTGTAGATCCTTCTGGAGTGTTTTTGTGCATGCACACTCTACTCTTTACTGTCCGTTTTTTTTGGTCTACCATTACACCAATACTGTGGCATTTTGAATAACACACCTTTATAACAATTCTTGAAATGAAGTAGTGTTGGCTCTCCAGCTTTGTTCTTTTCCAGACTTGATTTGGCTCTTCCGGCTGCTTTGCATTTCTATTTGAATTCTAGAATCATTTTGTCCACATCTATAGAAAAGCATGCTGACATTTGGGTTTGAATTGCAGTGAATTCATACACACACTCAGCATTGCTTCCCTTTACCCCAAGAGGAAAATACTATACATAGGAGTCTTAGAAATTATTTAGAGTTAAATTCAAAAGATATCAAAAGATACTACATTCATACTGTAACAAATCCAAAATATAGTGAAAAGTAAGTCCCACCCTTCCCCACCCCAACTACTGCTCGAAGTTTCTGCACTTAAAGGGAAATCTCTGTTACTCGTTTCTTGGGAATGCTTCTGAGTTTGTTTTTTGTGTATTCACAGCCTCTTCCTCTCCTTGCCATTCCCCAGCTCCACAAATAGGAACATATCATACACACTTTTCTGCTCCTTACTTTTGTCAGTGCCCAGTGGAGTTGGGGCTTGTTCCCTTTCAGCACATATGGCTCTGCCTTATTCTTTTTTAATGGCTGTGGAGTTCCTACTTCGGTGCTTTTAAACCATGCCTGTAAGTGATCTGTGCTGCAGTTACTCAGCTCTGAAGATTGAGATTATACAGTTCTATCCCTGGCAGCCCTGGAATTTGCTAGGTGCCACCTTTCCATTCTACCTCACCTTACTGTTGACTTGTGGGTCCAAGAGACTGTGAATTTCTTGAGAGTCGGGATTCCAGTCTCCAGAGCTGTATCCCCTCCCACAAAGTAACCTTCTGCTCTGCAAAGAGCTGATACAAGGAGAGAGCACAGCACAAGTTCGCATCTCAACAGCTTCGACTCTGTAGGGGAAGCAGAGGGACTCAGCGAGAGTGAGCAGCCTGTCAATTAGAGAGAAGATCCTGCATTAGGGACAAATGCATGTTTGAAAGGCTGCCTGTGTTTGCATTCATTTACAGAGAGTCTTCTGGAATTTTCCCCATAACTCCCTTTAGAAAAGGTTTTGAAAGTTGAAGAAAAATCAGGGTGTGCAGTCACCAGCAGGGCAAAAAGCCAGTTGTGGTTATTTATGGTTGTTTTAACAATCAAGCCATGGTTGGCCTGGGGGGTGGGAAAGGGGAAAGCAGGCTTATGTCAAGCATTTTCAATAGCATAGCACAATTGCTGTCTACAAAGAAGGCTTGGGGCACCCCTCCTCCGAGCCCCTCTTTGGCAGAATGTGCCTTTGTAAGGAGCCAGCTGGGCCCTGGATACATGCAGTGTCTCTCCGAGCACAGCAAATGAAAAACTGTCCACTTGTGAGGAGCACTGGCTGTCTCTATAGCAACCACTGTCTACTTGACTCTGTGGAAATACTGGAGTGGCCCTTGCGTCTCCTGGCCTGGCTGCCATCATGTCTGTGGCTTTTAATTGGAGCTCGAGTGACTGCAGGTGTGTGAAATAGGTGTTACCTGGCTCAGCACTCCCACTAGAATTGACACTGTGGGTGAGGCAGGGTGGTTTTCCAAGTCTCTTCTGAGATGATTTTGAAATCATGCTGTGTGTCCTGAAGATCTAGCCTGAAGGAAAGTGCTGTGTTCAGTTTGTGACTTACCTTCTTGGTGGTAAATTCTATGTTGTCTAATTAGTATGTTTATTTTCCTGTTACCAATTAAGTAGCTGCCACAAGAACATGGGCCATTTACTCAATATTTGGGGTCTTATTTTACTTAACGCCTCTAGACACATGTCCACTTTAGAGTTAAGAACCCCAAGAATTAGGATTACAGTTTTGTCTCTCAAACAAACTGACATATTTGGATATCGATAATCAGTATGTATGTAAAATTTGGCAATATGCCCTTCAATAATCATCACATTATGTGCAATATTTATAAATTCATAAACATAAATGCACATGGCAGCAATTGATTAACAATGTCCTATGAACAGTAAATGGACCATAAACACAAAATAAATTATTTAATTTCGTGAACAGCATGTGCACCTGCTGAATTTTTTGTGACCTTCAGTGGCTCAGCCAGATGCTCAAAGAGGCAGCTTAGCAGTAGAAGATTTTGCTCTGGCTGAAGACTCAAGCCACTAAATTTCAGCTCAGGCCTAGTGGATCCACCTCTTCCTTGATGTAAAAATCCAGAAGCTTCCTCTTCCTTGGTCATGCTAGACACTTGGCTTGCTAGAGCTACAGGCAAGGAGACCTGAGGCAATCTCCCTGGAAATAAAACCACAACTTGCTGATGATAAGTATGAAGGGGAGTGTGATGTTGGCAGTGGTGTAGGCATCACGAGATAGTCAGAGCTTGAAGAAGTTCAAGGCAAGAGGGGACAAGCCACAGTGGATTTAGGGGACGTGTATGCACTCACTCAGTGCCATGGAGTGCATTGTGTTCCCCCAACTTCATATGTTGAAGCCGTAACTTCCAATGTGACTGCATTTGGAGATGGGGCTTTTAGGAAGTAATTAAAGTTAACTGAGGTCGTAAGGGCGGGGCCTTGATCAGACAGGATTAGTGTCCTCCTGTGAAGAGGCACCAGAGAGCTCTCTCCTGGCTCTTTCCCTCCCGCCCTCTGCAGTACGAGGACACAGCAGGAAAGCAACTGCCTGCACACCAAGAAGAGAGCTCTCACCAGGAACCAAATCAGCAGGTGCCTCAACCTTGGACTTCCTGGCCTCCAGCACTGTGAGAAATAAATGTCTGTTGTTCAAGCCACCCAGTTGGTGTTATTTTTTTATGGCAAGTGGAGCTCACTAAGACACCCAGGATCTCTTATTTAACTATTCACTCATTTGTTTATCCATTCAAGAAATTTAATAACCCTTTATTGAGTGCTTTTTGTATGAAGTACTGTTCTTAGAGCCTGGGATAGATCAGTGATAAAAAAGGTACAGATTCCTGCCTCTGTAAGCTTACATGTGGCAAAGAAGAGACAGTAAACAATAAAACGTCATTCTGACTCGGTTTCTCATTTTCACGGTCCTCAACTGCAACACTCGGTGTTTCTCCCACTTCCAGCCATCTCTGGACCACTTCCATGTCTGCATGGCTGGAGCAGAGATTTTTGACTGTGTGCCTGTATTGTTTCTTATTGCTGGTGTAACCAATAAGCCCAGATTTGTGGCTTAAACAACTCAGATGTATGTTATCTTCTGGTTCTACAAGTCAGACGTCTGACGGAAGTTTCACTGGGCTAAAACCAGCTCGGCCTTGTTTTTGGAGGCTCCAGACAAGAATCTGCTGCTCTGCCTTTGGCGGCTGAGAGGCCGCCCACATGCCCTGGCTCCTGGCCCCTCCGTCTTCACAGATCCCTCCAACTTGCCTCTGTGGTCACATCGGCACTGTCCCCTTTGCCATGTAAGGTAATGTTCCCAGGTTTGGGGTTAGGGCATGAAGGCATCTTGGGGTGCGAGGGGGCGTTACTCTGTCTACCACATGCCAATGCTACTCTTCCCTCCTTCTATAATAGGACTTCTGACTTCTAACTGATTTCATGGGCACCCAAAATAAAAGTTCCCAGCCTCCCGTGTAGTGTGCTCATGTGAGCTCCTTCTGGTCACGTAGACATGAGCAAGGTGTCACTGGGCACCCCTTGGTGTGGAGGAGGGCCTTTCTTCATGTCCTTCCCCCTTCCTGGGAGACCGCACGTGCACACGGTTGCTGCCCCTCAGGTGATCACCTTGGACCACAGGTGGATGCCACATGTTGGTGGAGCAACAGAATGAAGGGACCCTGACCATCGCTGTGCCCCCTGTCGGCCTTGAGCTACTTATCTTTGGATGTATTTATTTGCGAGAGAAAATGTTCTATCTTGTTTAAACTTTCTCATTTTCGGCTTTCTGTCACTCGCAAGTGAACTTAATCCTTATTTATATTGTGGCTTTGCTTCATCCTAAAGTATGGACACAGGCCTTATTTCTCTTTTTTCCACAAGGCACTGAGAATAGAAGATTGTCAGTCATAACAGCTCCAGTCGCAAACTAAAAATACAGAAAAGTAAAACTTCCCACCGGATATCTGATGTCCCAGCCTTGGGAAGCCACCGAGCGTGTCTCTCCAGGGGCCATCTGTCCCCACCCCTTCCCTGCTGCAGCGCTGGGCCAGCCCCTCTGCTTCTTCCAAGGGAGCCCTCGGTTCTCCTCCTGCCAGCACCACCTGCCAAATTACTTAACATCCCCATAACCTCTGCAGAGCCATACTTGCCCAGAACCAGGACTGCCTTTAAAAACAGTGTCAGTTACATTGAATGGTGAATAAATTAAAATATTTTGACATAGAGGCAAATTAGGAATGACACCAGTTCAAGCTCAATTGGGAGATGCTCCGAATAAAGGCGTAACCATCTAGGAAGGAAAGGCAAGCCCATTTCTAAGAACAGCCATCTCATGAAGGGCTGCTATATTTATTAGGACTCTGAGGCTTAAGGCTGGGAACAAAGGAATGATGAAATATGCTGCAAAAGTCAGCGAGCTTCCTGGGGTTCATTTCAGCTCAATGGAAGTTCATTAAGCCACACATAGCGCTCCTGCTGGGAAGTAAGAGGTGCTGGGCTGGTAGTGTAGACAGACACGTGTACGAGTGCCACAGTACAGTGGCTAAGTGTGTGCACTCGTACATGTGTGTGCCAGGTGAGAAAGTGGTTCAGAGGAGGGAGAAGCAGTGTGCATGGGTAGGTGTGAGGGGAAGAGTGCACAGGGGCTATCGTGCTGCATAACAAACTACCCCAAACTTTATGGCTCATGATAACAAATATCTGTTTTTTCCACTTATGGTCCACAAGTCAGTAGGAGGGAGAGGGTCAGGTATGATCCACAGGTTTCTCATTCACTTTGGACCAGTGGCTACTCCAGGACACATTCTCACGGTGAATGGCAGGAAGGCAGGGAGACAAGTGGAAACATGCCACACTTCTAGGCCTTGGCTTGGAACTGTCACGGTACCACTTCCACCACATGTCATCGGCCAGATCAACTCAACATGGCCAAGCCCAACTTCCCTGGAGAGGAGAAATGGACATGCTCTAGTGGGAGGTGGGGAGCAGTCACAAGGCTGAGGGAAGGCAGAGTTTTAGCTCAGGGGAAGGGACAGAGAATGGAAACAGTAACCCACTCCATCCAGGGAGGTGGTGACTGCGCGGGGTTTTGAAGGCTAAATAGGAGATAGCTGGGCAGTGGGATGTGAAAATCCCATTATAATGACTAGAGCCATTGTATGTTCCTGTACATATCAATTATTGAATTTTGGGATCCAAGTGTGAAAGACAGGAAACTGGATTCCCTGTTCTCTTCTAGTTGAGACCTTATTTCTGAGCCCATGTCTGCACAATCCTCAAAGGAGTTCCTTGTATGAGTTCCACTGGGCAATCTTTTGCTTTTTGTTCAACCTGAATATTGCAGAGATGAGTTGAAGGTGCTACTTGTGACCATCAGGTGGAAGATGTCGCTCCTCTGGATTCCCAGGGCAGCCCACGACCCTCCCCAGTGGGTCAGATGTTTGCCAGAGTCTCTGGCTTTGCAGGAGAATATTGATGTCTGCAGGTCGTTCATTCTTTTTTCCAGTTGTATTGAGAGATGTTGACATAAAACATTGTATAGGTTTCAGGGGTAGGGCTCAACGATTTCATATTTGTACATATTGGGAAACAACTGCCACCAGAAGTCTGCCACTTCACACAGTTACAGTTTTTTCCTTGTGATGAGAACTTTTAAGATCTACTCTTAGCAACTTTCAAATATATGATATGGTATTATTAATTATTGTCACCATGAGGTGCAATACATCCCCTGGACTTATTTTGTAGCTGGAAGTTTGTATCATTTGCTCCCCTTCACCCATTTCACCTCCACCACACCCCTGCCTCTGCCCACAAATCTGTGCTCTATCTGTGAGCTTGTTCTGTTTTGTTTTTAGAGTCCACATATGAGTGAGATCATACAGTATTTGTCTTTCTCGGCCTGACTAATTTCACATACCCTGCCTCTGGATCCTCTTCTCCACGGTGTCCACTCAGCAACTGCACCCCATCTCTTCGTCCCTTCAGCATGCCATCCTCACGCCTGCCCTGGGCCTTGGCACTGGCTGTCCCTCGGCCCCGAATGTTCTCTCTGTGAGTTTTTGCATATTCAGGTCTTCTTGTCATTCAGAGCTCAGTTTCAATGTTTCTTCACTTGCACCAGACTATGGAGAATCACATTCCATATTCTCATCATTCATTCTTTACATATAACATATATTTATTGTAATTCTGAGCAAAATTCCCATAGAATTTTTCAGAGAGCTTCAAAAACAGATTTGAAATTGTATATGGAATAAAAAGAATGCTATTGGAAGAGCTAACACAATTTTGAAAAAGAATAGTAACCTAAAGTCTGTGTACAAGGACATGTACCTGGAGCATTGGAACCATCTAAAGTGGGATTTGCACTGGTTAAATAAATTATGAAATATCAACATGATGAAGTATCATGCAGTCATTAAGAAAAAAGAAATAGCTATTTGCTTATCTGGAAGTGTCTCTAGATGCTAAATGAATGAAATATGTGAATTATTAATTTGTGGCAGAATAAACTTTTAAATCATCAAATGACATGTTCAGGTCCCCTTTCTTACCATGCTGCTGAGAACAAAGACAGAGTTTTATGGCTTGGTTCAAGATCTCTGCTCCCAATGGAGGTGTGAAGAGACAGACCACATCCTCATACCAAGAACAGGAGGAGGGCACTGAATGATTCTGAACATGTGGGAGAGTTGAACATGAGTAGATTTGCATTTTGCAAAGATTACACACTGGCTGACATGTGGACAGTAGATTAGAGAGGATTATAGAAGGACTGGAAATGAAGCAAGGAGATCAACTGCAGTAATCCAGAAGAGAGATAATGGAGGTGGTGATAAAGATGGAGAGAAATAGATGGATTTGAAAAATACGTATGGGGTTAAGTGGACAGAACCTGTTGAAAGGTACAGTTGGGGGCGAGGAGAGTCACAGTGACTTCCGGCATTGTCAGCATGCTTCTTGCCCTCAGGGAATTTACAGTGATTAAAACAACACAATAATGGCTGAAATTAATCTTTCAGGGGACTTTTTAAAGTGGGTGAGGCCAGCCCCCAGCACCCTCTGTGCTCTCATCTTCATCTTTGATTCTGCATCCGACCTAGTTTAGGGCCTGGCACATGGTCTTCAATACAGGTTTGTGGGAGGAGGCAGAGTGTAGGTTGCCATGGCACCCACTGAGTAATTAAAGCCTTGTAGCCAATTTATTATATGGAGTGGATTCAATGTCAGAGAAGCCAGATTCATTACTTTTTTTGAAAGGGGATCAATAAAAGCATAAGCTATTAGCAGAATATGAGATGCGATATAATAGTGATGAAGTGATTAATTTTTTTTTTTAGTCTAAAGAGCACAGCAAACATCAGTATAAGGACTAAAGTTTATTGCTTTGGAATGGCTAATATCAACAAGACAAGAAATAATAAGTCTTGACGAGGACGTGGAGAAAAGGGAACCCTCATGCACTGTTGGGAATATAAACTGTGCAGCCACTATGGAGAACTGCATGAAGGTTTCTCAAATAACTGAAAATATAAATACAATATGACCCAGTAATTCCAATCCTGGAAATTCACCTAAAGAAAACAAAATGACCAATTTGAAAAGATATAACGCCCCTCCCATGTTTATTGCAATGTTATTAACAATAGCTAAGCTATGGAAGCAACATAAGTGTCCATCCATAGATGAGTAGATGAGTGGATAAAGAAAATATGGTGCCTTACACAATGAAATATAGTCAGCCATGAAAAAGAATGAAGTCTTGCTTTTGTGATATCATGGATGGTATTAGGCTAAGTGAAATAAGTCAGACAGAGAAAGACAAGTACCATATGACTTCACTTGTATGTGGCATCTAAAAACAGACAGAAACAGACTCATAATCACAGAGAACAGACTGATGGTCGCCAGAGCAGGGGAGGGGTAGGGGGGTGGCTAAAATAGGGGATTAAAAGGTACAAAATTACAAAATAGGTTAGTCACGGAGATGAAAGTACACCATAGGAAATATAGTCAGTAATACTGTAATATCCTTGTATATTAACAGATGGTAAATATCCTTATCATGATGAGCATTTCATAATGTACATAATGGTCAAATCATTATGCTGTATACCTGAAACCAATATAACATTGTGTAGCAGCTACATTTAAATTTTTAAAAAGTTCACTGCTTGGTCCCCTTATACCTGTTGCACCTCTGTTAGGATCACCTTGCTCCCTGGGGCTCCAAATGCTTGGAAAACTCCCATTTGCTTTTTTGGCATTTGACTTGAATATCTCCACTTCTGGGAACCTTCTCATATTCTGTCCACACCAAGAGGACGTCTACACTGGCCCAGCTTCACTTGCTGCGTTCCCACTGGACTGCGCCTGTTTGTGCCCAGCTGTCCCCCGCTGGGGCAAGGAAGCTGCTGTATTCATTCTGTCCCCAGAATCCATCGGGATGCCTCTCATGGTGGGTATTTTAGCCTAAAATCCTTTTGGCATCAAAGTGATTAGAGGGACGAAAGAGAAAAAGGAAGGAAAGAAGGTGGAAAAGCAGGCGCAGGAATGTTCAGTTGGTTCTTGTTAAATAAGTGACTGAAAACATGGAAAGACAAAATTTTACCAAGGGACATGAAGTATCTTTTGTTCAACTGAAGTTAGAGGCAACAGGGCTCGGGGGAAGAAGTACTGAACCTTGGACGCTGAAGTGCTGGTTTTGACACCTGACTTTCCTCTCTGCTCACCTTACCACATTTTGGTGTACCGCCTGCTCACAGAGGAGGGCTCAGGCCACGTCTGTCAGGTCCCTTCTAGTTGTAAAGAGTCAGGAGAGAAGGTTGGATGTGAGGAGGTCTGAGTTCTCATCCTATTCATCCGCCAAATGTTATGGCCAGGTCCTGCGCTAGGCGCGGCAGGAAAATGATGCCCTAGAGACTATTTTGTCCTTACACTCAAGCCCAGGAGAGCAGACAGGTAGCAAAGAGATAGGCCTCCTTGGGGACATGTTCAGGGGACCCCCAAGCCCTGTACGGTGCACAGATCAGGTGTTCATGCAAGAGTTGTTACTAAATGAAGAAGTGAACTGTCAGGATGGATGATTCATGGCCAGGGTATTCTGGGGCAGGGAGATGGGGTTCAGAACACAGTCACCCCAGGGCTGAGGTGGAGGAAAGATGAGAAAGGCTTTCTGGAAAGGATCTAATAGGATCAGCCAAGTGTCTGCACGGTGAAGCGTCCAGGCAGAGGAAACAGTTCAGGTGGAAACACCGCTGGTAGAGGCCTCCAGCCTTCCAGGGCACTGAGAGTGGTATCCATGAGCAGGTGGGGAGCGAGAGCAGACGCGGGGCCTGTGCAGACTCTCCCTGGGGTAGCGGACTGAGCCCTGTTTTAGTTAGGAGAGGCTTGGTTAGCTTCCAAGCAGTGGGAGATTAATTAACCTGTTGTCTTTGGATCACCGATTACCAGTGGTGACCAGATGGTCTATTCTTCTAAATTTGTTGCAGTCTGTTTGATGGCCCAGGATGTGGCCCATCGGGTGAATGTTACATGGGCCCTTGGAAGAAATAGGTACCTTGTTGGGCGCAGTGTTTTATCTATTGTCAGTTAGATTCGGTTGCTCGTGGTATTGTTTTGATATCAATTTCTCCAGCTGGAGAAGAAAGGAAAAAGCCTCGGTAAGGTTTTGCCAATTTAAACTCTCACCGAAAGATCTTGAGAGGAACTCTTTCTCCACATCCTGATGATCACCGAGTACTATCAATCTTTTTATCATTTAAAACCGTATCTTATAGATGAAAAAGAATTCACTCTAATTTGCATATTTTTTGTATTTGTTTTTCTCTGAATTGCCTGTTCAGTCTTGGCCAATTTTTCTACCTGATGGTTTGTGTAACTTTTCCTGATTTATAGGGTCATTTAGATTAAACCTCTGAATGTTATATTTGTGGCAAAGCTTTTCTTCGTGTTCACTCTTTGTGTTTTAATTTTGCTTTTAGCTTCTGTTAAATTAAAACGATATTTTAAAATGTAGGGTTTCTGGTCACATTTGCATCAACTGATCAAAACATAACTTTGTTTTTTTGCTGAAAGACTCCTCATTTGGTATATGCTGTTGATTCATCAACTTTGACTTAATGGCCAAAGCACCCCCTCATGCCTGAACTAAGTTTATCTAACGCATGTACTTTGTCCATAAGGCACATCGCGCCTCCTTGCCCTTAGGAAAATAGACAGAACTTCAGCACTAAGACTGGGGCCATTTTAAATAGCAGAATCACCAACAAATAGAGGGGAAACAATAGCCAACAAAAATGGGGGGAAAGTGGCACTAAACAGACTTCAAAAAGGACACTTATTTACAGCATGAGCTCTGGAACAGGAAGAGAGCGTGGCTCTATCTGAACTCTTCTGACACGCGGGTCAGGTGACTCACATTTTTCTCACTTGGCTGCTTTTCTCATCTGTCATGTCCCAGATTCTAACACCTGCCATAGAGAGAATTCCTAAAAAAAACAGCCGTTGCTGTCTCACGTACCATCTTGTTTTAATCCTCTGCTTAGTATTTTGATGATTGTATTATAATAATACAACTCTATGATTATCAAAGTTTTACATGATATTTTTTTCTTGTACACAATTCAGTATCTTATGGTCTGTCTTCCCCGCTGTGAATCTTGTGATGCTATTTGTCATCTTATCTCCAGTATCTAGAACACTTCTTCACACATAATGAGTACCCAATGACTCTTTGTGGAAAGAATGAGTGAATAAAATAATCCTAGGTGCTTAACTGAATGCATGAGAACCTACCTATGGAGCTACACCTTTTCCTTTCACTACACACACAGCTTCTCATAACCATTTTCCCAGAAATTTGCCAGAGAAGAAAGAATTTCCACAGTTATTGGAATGGCCCCAGAGGCTTCCAGATGTGGCTACCAACCCCTTAGTGGTAGATACAATGACTATGTGCCGAATTATTTTGGAAAGTAAAAGTTTTTAAACCAATCCCTCAATAATCTATATGCTTCCCTATTGAAAATGAAGCCCATGAACCCTATCCTATTCAGGGTAGTGAACAGATGGGCTTTCTTTGTTCTGGGCCTTAAAGATAAAATCACCTCTCTTTCAGGCTCTGGGAATTACATATTCAGTTAGTTGTATTGTCATGGCCACCACTTGAACTTTTCCCACTTGTGATAAATTGCCTCTAAATTTAATGTATCATGAAATTGAGAACATGTTGTGCCAGTTTTGTTTCTAATTTCTCTCTAATTTGTATCTGTTTTTTAGGATGCTAATAAAATCAACCTAAATTATATTTTAAAAAATTAGGTTAGGCACTGTGGAAACACATGGAGTTTCATTAAGGGTATGTAAAATAATCAGGATTCTGATATAATCAAAATGTAACAATCACTGGGAAAATCAGTGCTTGAGTGAGACAATCATATGATGAAAATAAGCCCAATGGTTCTATATGTGCCTAGCTTCCTATTAAGAAGTGATTTTTAAGGGTAAATGGGTCAATTAACAAGGAACTGCTGGGATCTCATACCAGGTCCAAAACACAACTAATAATTGAATTACTGTCATGTCTGAAAATAGAAAAAGACATCGTGATCTTGAGAAAGGAAATTATTTATCATGTCATTAGAGGCATAGGGTGATAATAAACTGGTCCTTTGGGTGACACTGATTAAAGTACTTGAGATATACATGGACAGAAGGCAGAAAGGATGACAACAAAGGCTGTTGTGCTAAATGGAGCCTCAGGCTTTCAAAACAGAACAAACAACCTTGTACATTGGGGTTTAGACTTCTGATGTGATGGTTTTTATTTAGATGCCCCACCACCACCCCAAATAATACCCAGGGACTTATTCAGCCCCATGTAATAACCTTTCTCTGATGCACCTTACAGTCTCTAAGCCATGGTGAGGATGACGATTGTTTGTTTAGCATTTCACCATTTATAAAGCATAACCTCAATTTCTTATCTCCCTTAAGATACTGGATTAAGACTGCTTTGTTGTTTATTCAAACAAAGACACTAGGAGATGAACATAATACTTTATTCACTTATGTTGTCCCACTCACTGTACCTAAGAGAGGGCCACCATCACCAAGTGGCTCTTCCTAGAGACTTTTGGCCTCACTTAGGCAGAGAAGCATCTGACAGATGCTCTCATCTCATAAAGGAAGAAATCTACATTACTAAACATTCCATTAAAGTAAAAAAGGTCTATTGCCATTGTTAAAAAGAAAAGATTCTATGGTTGAAAGCACCAGAAGTGCAAATATAACTTAACACAGCTTTCTGGAAGGCAAACTGGCAACTTGCATGGATGTCTTTTAGAATGCAGGTACTCTTGACAATAGCTCTTCAACAGTGTGAGAATACACAGGTGAGCACAGGAGACTGGCTCATGCATGTGCACACATTAGATGGAAACTTACCCAGCTATAAAAAGATGTGGAAGATGGCTATGCACTGATACATAGTGATTTCTGGGATACACTGTTATTGAAAAAAGCAAACTGCAAAAGTGCATAAGCCATGCTGTGTATAAGGAGAAAAATAGGAAAAGATATAAATATGCTTATCTTTAAAAAGAAAACATGGGGGATCAACTAGGAAGCAAGGAGGTTGATTACCTACAAGTGGTAAGGAGGCACGTGACTGAACCAAAAGATGGTGGCATGGCCAGATGACAGTGGCAGATGGGCACTGGACATGAGATGAGGTCACAAGGTGTGAAGGGATCAGAAAATCAGAGCTTTGTGGATGTTTACTTATATCCCTCAGTGCTGACACTGCCAGCTACTCACACTGTGACCATCCATCTCCATTTCTAACAGAATTACAATTTTGTTTGGGGTTGCACTGTATCCACTTAAACACCCTCAATTCCCCAGAATCCTTGTAGCTAGGGGCAGACCATTCTGGTTAATAGTGTGTATCTAGAATTCTGGTGGGAAGAGCTTCTCATCCAGTAAAAAAGGAAATGTCTAGAAAATGGCTTTTCATTCTTTCCCATTCTTCCTGATTGGAATATGGATGCAATACCCATGAATATAGCAGCCATCTTGAAACCATTTGAATGAAAACCACAAAAAGAGACTGAGATAAGAGAAAGACAGGAGTCTGTGAGACTGATGACATCATGGACCTACCACACCACGCATTTCTGCCAACCTCTGCACATCCTGTTGGATGCAATGAACAGATCTTTGTCTTTTAGGTGCTGCAGCAAGTAATTCTTCTCGCAACTAAACAAACACAATCCTAATGAGGCAGGTGATAGAGGAACACAGGCACATAGACGTCAGTGACCTTGTAAGTTTCAGGAAGTTTCAAGACCCTTGTAAGTTTCAAAAAAAAAAAAAAAAAAAAGCTCCAATCCAACAGGGCTGGGCCATTCAAAAGTACACTTAGACCTCAGCTCTGATTGGTTATGCCCTATGCAAATGAAGCATTATACTTTCAGCCAGTCAGGAGTGAGTTGTGATGTCACTTGTTCAGTTCTCTATTAGGTCCTTGGGGTGGGACTTCCTCTTCTCAGGAGGCAACATAAATCCCACAGCCCTGACAGCATCCTCTCTTGGAGCCCTGCCTGAGTAGCATGAACTTTCTCTTTTCACTCATTAAAAAAGCTTTGCTGGTTGCTCACTACTCTTGATTGCTGGCTTCATTCTTCATTGCCTCTGAGACACAATTCTGGGAAAAACAGCATCTCAGTTGATAACAGTAAATCATTCAACATAAAATAGGAATAAACAATAGTCAAGGGAACTGGGAAAGGTATAGGTAAAAATAACCCAACAATAATGGTAACCCCAAAATAGTCAAAACTCATCTTGCATGGTTACTATGTGTAGAGAAAATGGAAATTATGTGGCCAGAATTCTCAGCTGATCTAATTGCACCCATTGTATATGTGCAATAAGTAATAAGTAATAACCTTCTACTCAGGCACATGCTTGTTTACCCACTGGCAATAAGCCATTACTGCTGGTATTGATTTAAGAATAGTTCCACTGGGAGCTAAGAGCAGAGGGAAGCAGGAGAGCAGAACCCAGAGAAGAGAGCAGAGACCGAGAAGCCTGGAGCAGAAGCAGCACCTGAGCAGAGGCTGAGCTGGGGGCAGAGCCGTGGCAGATGGGATTCCAGTGCTGGACCAACTCCTGGGAGAATAAAGCTTGCTATGAGCCCCTTTTACCTATTCAGTCTCACGTAATCCATAGTGAATTTCCCCTGAGCTAGGAACCCTCTCCATCTGGAGCTATGCTATGTCATCCTGAAATTTGATCACCAACTTCAAATCTCAAAGCCAAAACCAGAAGGAAATTTCCCAATACAACTACTAGTACTTCTGTTATTAGTGTAAAAGAGTGAAGATGCACACTAACATAATGCTGTTTCACATTTCTTACATGTTTACCATGTGCCAGGCACTGTTATAAGGACTTGACATATTTTGAATCATTCAACTGCAGAACAGTGCTCACAATGGTCTGTATTTCACAGATGAAGATGCTGAGATACAGAGAGCTAACATGCCTTGCCTAAGGTGAAAAAGCCAGGAATCCAACCCAGGTTATCTGACCACAAGGGCCTGCAGAAGGAACCAAATTTTATGAAATTCCTCAAGAGTCTGCTCAAATTCCTTGCCTACTTTAAAACCTGGGTTGCTGATCTTCTTCATCATATCTACTTGCTTTCCAAAGTTGAAGCAACAACTGTGGTAGTTAAATATCCAGAAGGAACAAAATGGAAGGAAACAGTGGAGTGGCATCTTCAAAGGGAAGGAAGAAAAGAACTTTTAGCCTGGAAGTCTGTGTCTGGGGAAAATATCCTTCAAATACAAAATTGAAGTACAGGCATGTTTTGATAAACAAAAAATATTAGAAAATTAATTGCCAGGATATCCATTTTAAAGGCTAAATTAAAGATTGTCCTGCAAGCAGCAGTAAAATTAAGCCAGATAGAAACTTCCAGATGGAAGAAATGAAGAGCAATAGAAAAGGTGAATATGTAGGCAAATCTAAATGACTATTAATTGTATAAGACTTTATAAAATTATGTCTTGTGGGGCCACACACACACACACACACATGTACACATATATGCATGTATGTGTGTGGTCACTAAGCTCAGACCTGGGCGGGAGGCCACCTTCTCTTCTCTGAGCCCTTCACTCTAGTTTCTTTCACCTATGTAAGAAGTAACACGTGAGGCTCCATTTTATGTTCCCTGTTTCTAACATATTCCTGGTTCCTGGTTCCTGACTGAACAGGAGAAGTGTATCCAGTATTGTCCTTTTAGGGAGAAGACAACGAGAGCCTGGGTCTGGTCCCTTGGACCCCTTGCTGTAGTCTGTGATGCGTAGCTTTCTGTTAGTGCTTTTGGTGTCCTGCATCCTTGACCTGTGGGCTTAAAAGCAATCTCATTTTGGGTTCAGTGAGCATCTCTAGCAATCAAACCCTGTTTAACTGCCACTGGCTTTGCAATAACATTATTTTAATAACCAAAACTGAAAATGACCCAATTGTTCATTAACAGTGGAATGGATACATAAATCACACTGTATTCATATAATCGAATCCTCAACAGCAATGAAAATAATTCATGCTCTCCACAGAACACAAATGAATCTCACAGACAAAATGCTAAATTTACATTTGTATAGAAGAGTGCAAAAATAGACAGAACTCACCTGTGATAAGTACTGTCCACCTTTGGAGGGGAGGGATGCCATAATGTTTAGAAGGCATGAGAGGGGTTTGCTGGCAGTGTTCTATTCCATGACCCGGGTGGTGGTTCCATGGTTATGTTCAGTTTGTTATAGTTCACCGAGCTTGTGATTTTCTGGATGATATATATTTTTTAAAGTGTATTATATTAAAACCTAAAACAAACACGAGATGAGCCCACAGTGCTATTTTAAAAAAGACAAAGAAGGAAACGCTTCCTTGGTGACCTTTGTAACTAGGCCATCAACTCCTTGATCTGAAAATTGGCAACTAAAGAGGGAAACTTAAAAAATTAACCACCTTTTCTGTACAGACTATATTTTGGTGTAATCCAATGGCCCTACTTGAAGAGGGAAAGGTTTTTTTAAATAAATCATTCCCAATTAATAGATAGAATTAACAACAGCATTAGGAAATCATCAATGAGCAAACCTTGATGAAAATGATTAATACAGGCAAAGATCATTGTATTAGTTCTCTGTTGCTGCTTAACAAATCACCCCAAAATGTAGCATCTTAAAACAACAAACATGTATTACCTCTCCATTTCTGTGGGTCATGCGTCTGGGCCTGGCCTACCTGAGTGCGCCTGGCTCAGAAGCTCCCACTAGGTTGTACCCCCGGGGGACATCTGGAGCTACAGTCATCTCACAACTTGACGAGTAGGATCTGCTTCCAGGCCCACTCATGTGGCTGTTGGCAGATCTCGGATCCTTGATGGCTGCTAGCGAGCCATGTGAGTTACTACCACGTGGACGCCTCCATAAGGCATCTCACAAGATGGCAGCTGGCTTCCCTACGAGCTAGCATGTCAATAAGAGCTAGAGAGGAGTCCAAGACAGAATCCACAGGTTTTCTGTAACTTAATCTTGAAGTGACCTCCTATCAGCCTCCCATCATCCCGTCATCAAGCAAGTAGGAATAGACAGTTTTGAGACAGCAAGGTGATTATAAATATAGATAAGCAGATGGTAGCAGGGAGTTACTGTTAATTTTTCTTGGTATACTAACAGCATCATGGTTATGAAAGAAACTCTCCATATTTTTCTGAGATGCACACCAAAACATGTAAGGATAATATTTGAGACATGAAGCCCAAGATTTGCTTTAAAGTCTTGGGCTTCAGCAGACACAGCAAACACAAACAAAAGGAACAGATAAAATAAGTGTAGTAAAATCTGAATAAATGTTTAATCTAGATGGTGGGTATATGCAGGTTCATTATACAATTGTATTATTTCTATGAATGTTTAAGCATTTCCACAATAAAAATGGAAAAAATGATGTCAGGACTAGATGTAATTTTATAATTGAGTTCTAGCTAGATTTTAAAGAATGCATATTTCTAATATTATTTAGTAGAGCTGGCCTCATAAAAAGATGGAAATTACCCAATCTCTTTTACAAAGGTAGCATAACTTTTTTTTTCATTCTATCTTTAAAAAAATTATTTTACTTATTTTTTTCTTAAAGTATCATTTATATACAACCTTATATTCATTCCAAATACACAACACAGTGGTTCAACAGTTATGCCTATTATTAAATCCTCACCCTGACTAGTGCAGTTACTATCTGTCAACACTGGAAGTTGTCACAGAGTCACTGCCTGTAATTCTCCATGCTGTACTGCCATCCCCATGATCAACTTATATTAAGAAGGGTAGCACAACTTTTAAAACTTTTTCTGAAGCACAGCATACATGAGGAAAAGGTTACAGTTGTAAGTCGCTGAAGGAATTTGTGCTTTCTCAACACACTTGGGTGCCCTGATTCAGATAAAAATCCAGCATATCACAAACATCCAGAAATGTCCATCATGCCCATTTCTAGATGGTATCTGCTAAAGATACCCACTATGCTGAAACGAAAATCTGTTTCTTAAAAACAGTGCAAAAAACTATAGAATAATTTGACTATATAGAGGTAAATTTTCTAAACATTAGGAAGTAGAATCCAGAAACATAGAATCTCCATAATCATACACAGGTATTATTCATAATTCAACTGCTCACCATTATTTCTTGCACTCCCTCTGGGTTCTTGCTAAACTACATACTTTGCTAGCAGTAGAGCATACTTTTTCAGTAAGGGACCTTGGGTGTAAACAATTTAGGCTCCTGTATGTTTTAAAATGTATTTATTTTAACCCTACTCTTTAAAGAGAGTCTGGCTTGGTGGTGAATTCCAGATTGACAGTTGTTTTCCCTCAGCATTTTGAGTCCACGACACACACCACTGCCTTCTGACATCTATTGTTAATGAAAGTTCTACTTGTTGATTTGTCATTTCTTTGTATGTAATCCATTTTCTCTATTCTGTACATATGTTTTCTGTAATTATATATTTCCTTGCTTAATTGAAATTATATAATTTCCTTACAGTTATGTTACAGTGTTTCTAGGTATAGAGTTATTTTTGTTTTCTTGCTAATCACTCAGTGAGGTGAAGTTTTCCATTTTGAGGATTCATATGTTTCTTTGTTTCTGAAAAATTACCAGTCATTTTGTTTTCAAACATCATCTCTTTTCCGTTTTACTTTTTTTTCAGCAATTTCCATTGGATATGTTTCTGAACTCATTCTACCCTTCCATTACTCTTAACTTCTTTCAAACTCTGTTGCCTTATTGTGCTATTGTCTAGAAGATTCTCTCTCAGTGCTATCTTCCAACTCATTAATACTCTCTTAAGATATATCCAGTATACCATTGAGATAGTTTACTGAGGTTTATTAATACTATTTTGTTTTCAATTATCATATTTTTCAAGATTTCCAATTTGTTCTTTTTCAAATCTTCCTGTTCTTATTTCATAGATGTTACTTCCTTCCTCACGTCTTGACAGTGAACATATCAGAGATAATGTTTAATCTGGCACCCCTTGCCCAGTTGACACACAGAATTAATCACCATAATTGAGTGATTAGGTAGTCAAGCTAAGTAAGAGTTATCAACTTTTTTAAACTGTGGGGGAATACATATAATAAAATTTACCATTGAGACCATTTTTAAAGCATAGAGGCATTAAGTATATTCATTTTGTATAACCATCACAACTACCCATGTCCAGAATTTTTTCACCTTCCAAAAATGAAACTCCCCATCAAAACACTAACTCTGCACTCCTTCCTCCGGTAGCCACCATTCCACTGCCTGTCTCTGTGAGTGTGACTACCGTACGTGTCACATTAGAGTGGCATCATACAATACTTGTCCTTCTGTGGCAGGTTTATTTCATTTAGCATACCATCTTCAAGGTTCATCCACGTTACGGTATGTCAGAATTTCCTGTTTTATTTGATTTTTTCAAGTTCAAATACTACATGTGAGAAGTCATCCAAGAAAATACCAGTAGGGAAGCAGGGAAGTAAGACAGGAAGGGAAGGGGGCCAATAAAGGGTGTTTGATCAAGTAAGTCATCACTGTAGGTAACCAGAGGTCAAGTCCACTGGGGAGCTCTGCGAGCCAACGTATGACACAAATGTGGAACCTTGTTACCTAAGGAGAACTGGAGTATTTATCCATCAATTCCCATCTACCATTGGTTGAGGGCTGCTTCAGAGAGGCACTGATTCTTCAGTACTTTTGGTTTGCCGTGCACCTGGGCAGAGAGAGCTCTGGTGGCCAGAGAAAATCTTCAGTCAAGTAGATGCAAATGCTAGCAGTTTGAAGTCACCTGGCATGCACAGACGTGGCAAGTCACGGGTTGTGTGGGTGGAGCACTGACAGGGTCTACTACAGAACGGATGTGACTTTATTAAATCACTTCTCATTTAAGTTGCTTACATTTTTTTAGCTTATACAAACAAACCTCCAACAATTATTCCATCCATACTCCTTATGCACATGTGCAAATATTTCTTTAGGATAGATGCCTACAAGAGGGACCACCCATTACGCAATGTTTCTAATTTTAATCTCCCAGGCTGGGGAATGTCTACTGGGATCCACTCTGAACTCCGGGCTGCCAGAATACAGACATCTTCTCTTCCTTAGTCCCTTAATCTTGCCTTTCCAGGAATTCTTCCAAAATTGAAGACCTGAGAACATCTAATGACTTTCCTACTGTACTGAATGGGGTTTCCACAGCCTCATCTTCTCTCCATAGTCTATCCCTATAACTTTACCCTTGTCTTCTGCCTTAAAACCTGCTGCTGCTGGTTTATTCAGATTGCAAGTAGTACCGTAATAATAAAAAATCAGATTGTGTAGCAATGGGTTTCTTCTATTTGGTCAGATATGGTGCCTTTATTTACCTGCATAGGTAGGCTGTCATTTCCAAATAAAGAGCACCTGTACACAGCTTCAGACTGCATCTGTGTAATCCCTTTACACAGTAGCTAGTAGGACACAACTACAAATTTGTAAAATTTTTCAACTAAATTAATTCTAATTTTTATTTCTATTTTTTAAGTCAACTTTATTAAACTGTAGTTTGCATACAATAAGTGTTTTAAGTTCAGTGAGTTTTGACAAATGTATACACTCATGTATCACTACCCCAATCAAAATAGAGATCATTTTTCTATCTTATCCCTTTCTGGCCAATCCTTCCCACTCTTGATCCAAGGAATCGCTTATTTGCTTTCCATCAGTATAGATTAGTTTTGCCTGTTCTAGAATTTCATAGAAATGTAATTATACAGTATGTACTCTTATATGAGATTTCTTTCACTCAAAATGTTTATGATATTCACCCATGTTGTTGCTTGTATTGGTAAATATTTTCTTTTTATTACTGAATAAATTCCACTGTATAGATGGATCACAATTTGTTTATCCATTCATCAGCTGATGGACATTAGTTATCACCACCTTTGAGCAATTATAAACAAAGCTGTTAAAAATATGCATGAGTATGTTATTTGTGGACATATGTTTTCTTTTCTCTTGAGTAAAGACCTAGAAATATGATTGCTGGATCACAATGTAAAAGTATGTTTACTTTCATATGACCCAGCCAAATAATTTTCCAAAGTGACTGTAACTGCTTTCTCACCCAAAATGTGTGAGAGTTCCTGTTGCTCAACCTCAACAGGCACTTGGGACCTCTTATTAATGGTGGTAAACATATTTTCATCTTTTCACTGGTCACTTGTATAGCTTCTTTTGTGAAATTCACATTCAAATCTTTTGACCATTTTAAAAATTGAGCCTAGGTATACTTTACATATTCTGTATGTAAGTCCTTTGTTAGATATATGTATTATGAATATTTTCTCCCAGTCTATGGCTTGCTTTTTCAAATCTTCTTAACAGTGTATTGAAGAGTAATATTTAAAATTTTTCATAAAAAGGAGGGACATAATAAAGATCAGAGAAGAAATAATGAAAATTGAGAAGAATAAAATAATAGAAAAAATCAATGAAATGAACAGCTGGTTCTTCAAGAAACAAACAAAATAGATAAGCCTCTAGCCAGATTTATTAAGAGAAAAAGAGAATCAGCACACATCAACAGAATCAGAAATGAGAAAGGAAACATCATGACACACCCAGCAGAAATACAAAGAATTATTGGAGACTACAATGAAAACCTATATGCTAAGAAGCTGGAAAACCTAGAAGAAATGGACAACTTCCTAGAAAAATACAACCTTCCAAGACTGACCAAGGAAGAAACACAAAATCTAAACAAACCAATTACCACCAAAGAAATTGAAGCGGTAATCAAAAAACTACCCAAGAAAAAAACCTCCAGGCCAAATGGATTTACCTCGGAATTTTATCAGACATACAGAGAAGATATAACACCCATTCTCCTCAAAGTTTTCCAAAAAATTGAAGAGGAGGGAATAGTCCCAAACTCATTCTATGAAGCCAACATCACCCTAATACCAAAACCAGGCAAAGATCCCACACAAAAAAAATTACAGACCAATATCCCTGATGAACGTAGATGCAAAAACACTCAATAAAATGTTAGCAAACCGAATTCAAAAATATGTCAAAAGGATCATACACCATGACAAAGTGGGATTCATCCCAGGGAAGCAAGAATGGTACAACATTCAAAAATCCATCAACATCATCCACCACATCAACAAAAAGAAGGACAAAAACCACATGATCATCTTCATAGATGCTGACAAAGCATTCGACAAAATTCAACATCCATTCATGATAAAAACTCTCAGCAAAATGGGTATAGAGGCAAGTACCTCAACATAATAAAGGCCATATATGATAAACCCACAGCTAACATCATACTGGACAGCGAGAAACTGAAAGCTTTTCCTCTGAGATCGGGAACAAGACAGGAATGTACGCTCTCCCCACTGTTATTTAACATAGTACTAGAGGTCCTAGCCATGGCAATTAGACAAAACAAAGAAATACAAGGAATCCAGTTTGGTAAAGAAGAAGTTAAACTGTCACTATTTGCAGATGACATGATACAGTACATAAAAAACCCCAAAGACTCCACTCCAAAACTACTAGAACTGATATTGGAATGCAGCAAAGTTGCAGGATACAAAATTAACACACAGAAATCTGTGGCTTCCCTGTACACTAACAATGAACCAATAGAAAGAGAAATCAGGAAAATAATTCCATTCACAATAGCATCAAAAAGAATAAAATACCTAGACATAAATCTAACCAAGGAAGTGAAACACCTATATCCTTAAAACTATAAGACACCCTTAAAAGAAATTAAAGAGGAACTAAGAAACGGAAACTCATCCCATGCTCTTGGCTAGGAAGAATTAATATCATCAAAATGGCCTTCCTGCCCAAAGCAATATACAGATTTGAGGCAATCCCTATCATATTAGCAGCAACATTCTTCAACGAACTAGAATAGTTCAAAAATTCATGTGGAAACCCCAAAGACCCCGAATAGCCAAAGCAATCCTGAGAAAGAAGAATAAAGTGGGGGGATCTCACTCCCCAACTTCAAGCTCTACTACAAAGCCATAGTAATCAAGACAATTTGGTACTGGCACAAGAACAGAGCCACAGACCAGTGGAACAGATTAGAGACTCCAGACATTAACCCAAACATATATGGTCAATTAATATATGATAAAGGAGCCATGGACATACAACAGGGAAATGACATTCTCTTCAACAGATGGTGCTGGCAAATAAGGACAGCTACATGTAAGAGAATGAAACTGGATCACTGACAAACCCAATACACAAAAATAAATTCAAAATGGATCAAAGACCTGAACGTAAGTCATGAAACCATAAAACTCTTAGAAAAAAACAAAGGCAAAAATCCCTTGGACATAAACATGAGCGACTTCTTCATGTACATATCTCCCCTGGCAAAGAAAACAAAAGGAAAAGTGAACAAGTGGAACTACATCAAGCTGAAAAGCTTCTGTACCGCAAAGGATACCATCAATAGAACTAAAAGGTACCCTACAGTATGGGAGAATATATTCGTAAGTGACAGATGTGATAAAGGCTTGACATCCAAAATATATAAATAGCTCACACAGCTCAACAAACTAAAAGCAAATAATCCACTTAAAATATGGGCAGAGGAGCTGAACAGACAGTTCTCCAAAGAAGAAACTCAGATGGCCGACAGACACATGAAAAGATGCTCCACATCGCTAGTTAACAGAGAAATGCAAATTAAAACCGCAATGAGATATCACCTCATGCCAGTAAGGATGGCTACCATCCAAAAGACAAACAACAACAAAAGTTGGCGAGGTTGTGGAGAAAGGGAAACCCTCCTACACTGCTGGTGGGAATGAAAATTAGTTCAACCACAATGGAAAGCAGTATGGAGGTTCCTCAAAAAGCTCAAAATAGACTTACCATTTGACCCAGGAATTCCACTTTTAGGAATTTACCCTAAGAATGCAGCAGCCCAGTTTGAAAAAGACAGATGCACCCCTATGTTTATCGCAGCACTATTTACAATAGCCAAGAAATGGAAGCAACCTAAGTGTCCATAAGTGTATGAATGGATAAAGAAGATTGGTACATATACACAATGGAATATTATTCAGCCACATAAGAAAACAAATCCTACAATTTCCAACAGCGTGGATGGAGCTAGAGGGTATTATGCTCAGTGAAATAAGCCAGACGGAGAAAGACAAATACCAAATGATTTCACTCATATGTGGAGAATAAGAACAAAGAAAAACTGAAGGAGCAAAACAGCAGCACAATCACCGAACCCAAGAAGGGACTAACAGTTACGAAAGGGAAAGGGACTGGGGAAAATGGGAGGGTAGGGAGAGATAAGGGCAAGAAGAAGAAAGTGGGTGTTATGATTAGCATGTATAATGTGGGGGGTGGGGGAAAGTAGGAGCTGTGCAACACAGAGAAGTCATCTAGTGATTCTGCAACATCTTACCACGGTGATGGACAGTGACTGTAATGGGGTTTCTAGGGGGGACTTGGTGAAGGGGAGAGCCTAGTAAACATAATTTTCTTCATATAATTGTAGATTAATGATAAAAAAAAATTGGGTATTTGAAATACTGAGGAAAATGTTGCGAAATCAAAGTTGATATTATTTGTTAGTAAAAAAAAAAAAAAAAATGACTTGCAGGCCTTCCAGACTCCCTGGTTCTGGGGGCTGAACTGGGACCTTGGCTCCCAGGGAAGCTACTAAGCAGAACTGGGGCTGGAGGTTCCTGAGATATCATCAGTGTTTCCAGATGCCTAAAGGAAATCACAGACAGCACTTACAGAGTTGACGCATCAGGTAACATCCTGGCCTTTGAGTTCTGTCATCTCAGGGTAGAACATGGGCCCCTCATGCTAATCAGAAATCCTAACACCATGGTGAGCATTTTAAAAGAAATGCAGGTACTAATTATCACTTAGTATGACCAGATTCTTCTGGAGGTAAGTATTCTAAAACCTTGCTACTCAAAGGGGATCTGCAGAGCAGCAGCACAGGCATCACTTAGGGTTTGGCTAGATGTGCAGAACTGCTGGCCCTCCTCCACCTTTGGAATCAGTCTGCATATATTAACAAGATTCCCAGATGATTTATTTATACTGAACACTTAACTACCTGAAGACATGGACTCCATGGCAAACACTAAACAGGAACTTTATAGTCAGCAGCTTCGGAATTAGACATTCATGGAAGGAAAACTACTAAGGAGAGTTTAAGGCTGGGTGACTGCTGCTGGTTCAGAGCCCTTGCTTTGGGAAGGTTGGATTCCAGGCCGCTGAGAATTGCAGCCATTACTCACAGGTTCCCGGGGAGGAGCAGAGGAGGCAGCTGACAGCACACATCCCACAGTGACTTAACCTCCATGGGCTGCACATCTCATAGGAGGCTGAGGGTCCGGGCCCTCCCGTCCTGTTCTCCTTCTGAAGTCTGGTCCAGCTGACCCCAGGCCCAGGAGGTTCAGCTGCCAGTCCACGATTAAGGCAGGTTTCTTTCTACACAGGAATTCTCTTAGTAGCTAACCAGAGTTCCATTTCTCTGTATAATAGTTGTGGATCTTTCCAAATGAATTACTGTCATCACTTGAAAGAAATACGGCAAACGTCACCCATATTTGAATACAGGACAGTAAGTTCCTAGTTGGATGGAAACCCCATTTTCCTCAGGTCTTGCTTTGATTGATAACCGTATGTACAGGAGACCAGAATTACAACATACTGAGCTGGATGCTGTTTATGTGCAGTTAGCTCATCGCATTTCCCCAAATTCTGAGATTGTTATACAGAGGGGGAAACAGGCTCAGGGAAATTACCAAACCTGGGACAGGCCACAAACCCGTGACCAAATCCCACCAGTACACTTCACCCCCAGATCTGTATCTGGCATGCCGGCTTCTAGAGCTAAACCTCAGCATCAGGCTAGTTGCATTTGTATTTACTCAGGGTTGGTGCCGTCAACTGGCCCAGGTCACGTCTGCTCTGAGGCACCAATGGGACACTGACAGTGAAGAGCTTTGCAGGCACAGAGGGTTTTACAGTTGCTGGTAGATGGCATGGGAAAGACCAGGCAGCTTCACATCACAGGCTGCTGCACCTCCTGGTCTCTCAGGTGTCAAAACATGACATGAAAGGCCACTTTGGAAAGGTGTTTCCTGCAGAATGAAACCTAAGAGGTACTGGAAATCTTAGGGACATCTGAACTTGAGGGGATTTTTTGGACCTTCTCCCCACGTTTCCTCTTTGAGGAAAAAAAAATTATCTTGTGGGTCAGAGCAGGGGACAGGGGGATGCCCTGCAGAGTGGCCCATCTCCTGAAACTCAGAGGAGTATTTTAGTCACTCGAAGGAGTGAGACAAACCACTGGCTCTGCCTCTTGTGCGTGTGAAGCTCCCTGCACAGCAACTGGTGGTCCACGTGCCACACAGGGCACTACAAAGGTTGCCTGGAGTGGGTGGCAGAGCCTAGAAGCAGAGGCAGAACGGGCAGAATGAGGTGTGGCTGACCGGGCTGTGGGCCAGGACTTTGCCAAACATAGTTATGACATGCCTGGTGCTAAAGGAATGTGAGAGAAATGAGAGAGCTTCTGTCTTCAAGAGCCTTAGGACACTGTGCAAGGGACAAAAGCCACGACCCGAACACCTGTACAAAACTGCTGGTGTCATGAGCCCAGAGCCCTGTGCCCGGCCTGTGGAAGTGGGTCTGCTGTGCTCTGGCCTCCGAGGCCTCCTTCTCTCCAGCCCTCCCTCAGGCCCTCTGTGGGGTTTTGCAGTGGCTCCCTGCTGTTGTCCTCTCCAGGCCTTCCCCTCACTCCCCAGGGCAGCCAGGCTGACAGGTCTGAATGCAGTTGTTTGGAGGACCCCCTTGTCTCATTACCTCTGACGTACCTTTTCCAAGTGCACCTGTCTTGGCCCCTGTGAGATGCATTGTAGCCCAGCTGCCAGGGGCACGAGCTGCAGCCAGACAGGGTGGGCTGGCACGCTGACTTGGCCACTTACTGTGTCACCCTAGGTCAACTATTTTATCCAAGCTGTGCTTTAAATTCTCAAATATGAGATAGAGAGCTACTTCACTGGATTGTTGTAACACTGTGTGTTGACACAGGTAACAGTGAATTGCACCGTTCCTGGCATGCGTGAGTAGGCAGTAAATGCTAGTTATGACCAACACTTGCCATTCTCTCCCCATTGGTGTCTGTTATTTGCCAACTCTAGTCTTCAGGGTCAGGGACTGCCTCTGGTCATCTGTGAAGCCTCAGGGCCAGTGATGAGCAGGTGCTTACAAATATGCCAGAAGGGGAATTTTAAAACCCTCTTTGGAGGTGAGTATAAAGCTTGGCTAACAGATTTGGAAAAGGCATTGTCGGTAGGGATAATGACAGGGACAATGTAAGGAAGAAATCTATATGGGTGTGCAATATAATGAGTCCTAACAAATACATATTATTTCCCAGGTATATTTGGTCTTCGTCCACAGTTCCTGAAAACACTGCAGTCTTGAAGGTGAAATGGGTGTTTTGCCATGCTAATGAGGGACTTTTTGGACCACCACCCATGGGCAGGGGTTAGAGGTTGAATCAGCCAATGGCCAATCATTTAGTCATTCGTGACTATGCAGTGAAGCCCTCACAAAACTCCTGAGCTGATCGCTCTCTGCTTTCTTGGATCCTGCTTCTCAGTCGGAGAGAGCTTCTCTGCTTGGGTCCAGGCCCCAAGCTCCATGAGGATACAAGTTCCTTTATTTGGGACCTTGCCCTATATATCTCTTCATTTGGCTGTTAACTAGCATCCTTTATGGTATCCCGTTATTAAACTGGCAGTGTTTCCCTGAATCCTGTGAGCCACTCTAGCAAATTAATGGAACCCAAGGGGGAGGTCGTGGAAACCTCCAATCTGTAGCTGGGAGGTCAGAGCACAGGCAATTGCCTGGGGCTTGCGACTGGCATCTGGAGTGGGCTGTGGAGGGCTGTCCTGTAGGACGGAGCCCTTAACCCAGGAAATCTGGTGCTGTCTCTGGGCACATAGCATCCGAATTCAGTTCTCCAACACCCTGCTTGTGTTCGAGATTGCTTGGTGTTATGTTTGGGAAGAGCCCCTCCCACATACCTCCACACATTGGAATCAGCTCTGGGAACCCAAATAGAGTTACACAACTATCACCGCTGTGTATCATAGCTATTGTTATGTGTACGTATGTAGGAAAAGACAACATAGCAGGGGGGCTGGAGGAAGCAACTTGATAAGGTGGATGACCTCACAGTGAAACAGGAAGACAAGGATGAAGAATAAAGGGAATGATGGGGGCTCTGGAGCAATCTGATATGTTGGTCCAAGGGCTGCATGGAGCACGTAGCACCTACCAGACTTGATGCGACAGAACAGGAAGGGAAAATTCCTGGCAGCAGGGAGACTAGTTAGAAAAACATGGCATTTATTTATTAGCTACTTATGAGCTACTGTAATAGCTATTATACCCAAGCCCTTCTACTTTAGAAAGAAAAGGCAATATTATGATCACAGAGGACTTTTTTTTAATTGACAACTCATCCTCTACATACATAGAGTATCGAACAAATTGTAAGTGGGTTGACAATTATATTAATGAATACAAACTCATAAACATTTACATGAAGCGACTGTTCTAGGTTCTGGAGCATTTTGTGCCAGGTACTTTAGTAACTATGCCAAATGTAAAGGAACTCAAACTACTTTAAAATCCATGAGAATCAGCTTTCAAAAAAGCATACATATCATCTCAGCAGGAATTAATATGTCAAAATCAGGAAGAATCACTAATTAAATGGAAAAAGGACTCTGGTAAAGAAAAGTTGGTGATAAAAATGTTGTAGGGTAAAATAGGTTTCAAAATTTTAGTAATTCGCCTTAGGATCTAGAAAGGATCCTCCGGCAAGGACCCAGGGGCCACGCCCCTTCTACCCCCAGTTTTTGAGTTTATATCACGAAAGGGTGCTGAATTTTCATAAGTCCCATTTGTGCATCGATTGAGACAGATTATTTTATTCTCTCCCTTTGTTAATTCAGTGTGTCCCATTCATTTGGGTATGTTGAACTGTCCTCACTCCTAGGAATAAATCCTACTTGATCATTGTGTATGATCCTTTTAATGTGCTGTTTAATTTGATTTGCTAAAATTTTTTTGAGGATTTTTCCATCTGTTTACCAGGGATAGTGGCCTGTAATGTTATTTTATTGTATTATCCTGTCTAGCTTCAGTATCAGGTAATGCTGATCATCTAAATGAGTTTGAAAGTGCTCCCTCCTATGCAATCTTTTGGAACCATTAAAGACGGACTATATTAATGTCTCTTTAAGTGTTTGGTAGAGTTCACCAGTGAAGCCATATCATCTTGAACTTTGCTATTTTGGGAGGTTTTTAAAGATTGTTTCAATCTCATTTGTTCTTGGTGTGTTCAGACTTTCTATTTCAGCTTGATTCAGTTTTGGGGGATTATGTTTCTAAGACTTTACCCATTTCTTCTAGATCATCCAATTTGTTGGCACATAACTGTACATGAATATCTCCTAAGACCCCTTTAACTTCTGTGGCATCAGCCCGGGCCGCTGCAGCTCCTCGCGAGAGCCCGCCAGCTGCTGGAGACCGGCAACCACCCGCGCGTCCCCGCCCCCAGGCAGCCGCCACGAGCCCCGGCGAGGACGCAGGGGCCACGCCCCTCATGCGCCAGGCGGAGCAGCCGCTCTCTGGCCCGGACTAACCGCACGGCCGTTGGCCCCGCCACAGCGCGCATGCACAAAAAAACTTTTAACGGCCCCGCCTCAGCGCGCTTGAGCTCAGCTCGAGCAGCCCCCCCGCAATGGGCCCTGAGAGCCGTTGGAGCGCCTGGTCCGCACGGCTGGCCGCTGCCTGGGCGTGTGGCGCGCGTGCGCGCAACGCGAAGCGGGAATTCGCGGCCGGGAGGTCTCCGCTTCAGGGCCTACGGCCTCAGAGCCAGGCCTGCTTTCTGCCGCCTATGTACTGGGCACCCCCCAGCGGGCATCCTGTGCTTGGTGGCCCATGCACCGCGGGGTGGCTGCCTCGCAGCCATCCTGTCTCACAGGCCTTAGGGGCAGCGGGCTGCCTCCCTAGGTTAGCGCCCTGCCCCAGAGTTCAGCGGCCGCCCTCAGAGACGGGCTGCAGCTTCCCTCCAGACCTCATCAGTATTAAAAACATTTGCTCTGCCAGTGATCCCCTTAACAAGATGGAAACACAAGTTACAGACTGGGAGCAAATATTTGCAAAACATGTATCTCACAATGGACTATATCCAAAATATAAAAATAACTCTCTGAGAACACTCCTGGCTCAGAGCTCTAGACCCACCCGGGAAACCCTCGGGGTTCTTCCACGGGCCTGGTGCAATAGGTGTCCCCTTCATGGCACCTGCTGAGTGCATGCAGGTTTCCCGGTGAGCACGCCTCTGGGTGGAGGGTGGCGGGCACACCCTGCTCAGTGAGCATGGCGCTCTGACCTGGATCCACACGGGGCAAGGGGCCAAATAAAGTTGCATAGCAGGCAGTGTAGGAAGAGCTTTACTCCCTCCCCTCCTCTTCTGGAGGGAATTTTGCAGAATTTGAGCTGGCAATGAAAAAAACAGGCGGCAGAAGCCACTTTGGGACTAGAGTTTGTAATGCATTCCAAGAGCCTCCAAACACCAGTCCAGCCTGTTGCAAGGTGGGTACAGGGTCTCAACTCCGCAACCTCACCTACCGCACTGAAACCTTATGTGCACACGTGATCTCCCCAGTCTGCTGCTCTTCTCTGACTGGGAGGAAGATCCTCTGTCTGCTAAGGCCTGAGACCCAGGTCTGCAGATTTTTGTTTGCTCAAAAGACACCTGCCCCTGACCTTCCTGCAGGAATGGTCAGAAATCAGAGTGCAGACGATTGTCATCTCGCCCTTGCATGGCTGGTGTTTTCAAACACATTTGGGCTAACAATTCTATCTGCTTCTGGAGCCTGGGCTTTTTGATGGAGTCATACAAAAAGGGATGTGGAATTGGGATGAGATAATTTTTCCACAATGCAGTTTTCCAGTCCGTGGTCCTGAGAAGAATAAGCACATCCTACATCAAAGCCGTGAGGGAGAAACTTGTCCACAATTGGTGGAGGAAGCAAGAGGGAAGCCTGCTTTTCATGAGTGTCTCAGTACCATACTTTGCTTCATCATCCCTCTGAGTATGAAGTTACTTGGTGAAAAATCATCTAAGGTTTCCCATGATAAAAACCCAAGTCCTGGGAGACGACTGCAAGTTGTTCTTTCTTCAATCCCCAGCAGGAGGTCTGTTCAATAAAGCTCATTGTGACTTGCTTGCAAGGTTGTAAGTATCTGCAAATATATCAGAACATAAATGAATTTTCACCAGAAGAGAAAATGGAAGGAATGAAAAAATAAGAAGAGAATGCATTTGCCTTTGGCCACACAGTACATGTCTGAGAAGGTCTGCACAATCAGATCACACTGGTTCCCGGTGGACAGAGATCTGGGCTGCTGGGAAAGAGGCGGGAGGAGGACTTGCCGCTGTGCTTTCCATGTTTGCAATGGACTGTGAATCATGCAAAGGTCTTACTTGTGTGAGATAGTGCATTAAAATAATTAAAAAGGTAAAAACGTATTTAGCAGGAGCGTGATGACCCGAGAAAAGCAAAGGAGGAATTTCTGGTCTTGGACGTGGAGGCTGCAGGGCCTTTCTTTGATGGGCTGGGGCTTTCCAGCAACGGGGGCCTGGCTGGGGTCTGCAGGGCCTCCCCAGACAGCGCTGGGGATGAACGGGCTGCTTCCTAAAGCGTGATGTGCACAGTGCACCAAACAGTCCGCGGCTGCACAGACATCCCCATGTGAAACGAGCAGTTGGTGGAGGAGGCTGCCCGTGGCCATGAGTACCTGGGTGCTTATCAGAGCACACGTTCCCATAGGTTCAGAAAGCCTAGCCTCTGTGGAAGTCAGTCATGAGCGGTAGGAAGCCGTGGGTCCCCAGCCACAAACTAGGTCAATGGACACAGAATGAAAATAGTGGGAACAACAGCTAGGACCTTGGTGCTGTGAGCG
Source organism: Manis javanica (assembly GCF_040802235.1). Lineage (NCBI taxonomy): Eukaryota > Metazoa > Chordata > Mammalia > Pholidota > Manidae > Manis > Manis javanica. The sequence goes on from NC_133157.1 coordinate 79,582,545, forward strand.
TGAAAAACGATTTGTAAGCGGCCAAGAGAGGCACCCACCGAGGGGGTGGCCCTGTAAGCTGGAAAAGCACCTGTGCTCTTGCCCACCTGCCAGAGTGCCCATGGAATGCCTCCCCCTCCCTCCTGCCTCAAGCCCGCCTGCCCTCTGCCCCTCCCCCACTGCAGAATGTCTGGACCCCCGTACATTCTAGGCCTGTTTAGATTCCAACTTGCCCTCCCTGAGTGGGATTCTGAGCAGTTGGTGGAGGAGGCTGCTCTCTCGGACTGGACTGGGCTCTCAATGTGGAACGGCCAGGCAGCTGCAGTCGGCTCTCAGCCCGTGAGGATGACTCCAGGAGGAGGTAAGGCCTGAGGGCTGGGTGGGACTGTTTCAGGGGCCCCCCACCCACCGGTCCCTGGGATTCAAATGTGACTCTTATCCAGGCACAGTGGTTAGACCATCAAGGGAGGAGAGAGCTCCGGGCCCGAGGGTATCTCACCTGGGAGGTGGGGGGGCCTCTGGGAACCTGAGGAGGCCCTGGGAAGGTGGCTTCTGTAGGTGGGTCAGGTGACACAAGGGAAGTGCCCTGAGCAGGGAGAAGGGATGGCCACCAACACGCTGCTGCTTCCTAGAAGGGAGGCAAGCCATGGGCCCTGCGTTTGGGGAGGCTCTGGTGGTGGCTCGCAGGGATCCCAGGAAAGCCCGGTCCTGAGTCCTTCTCCTGGGCACACGGCTGGCCCCACGATGTCGTCCCAAGGGATCTGGAGTGGACTTTACCAGACCCCACAGTGCCCTAGGAGAGGTAAAGAGGCTTGGACTGAGCCAGAAAATTGTCCAGGGTCCCTGTCTGTGGCCAAGTCTGCAGGCACATGTCCTCTCCACGAGCAAGGCCACAGTGTCCCCTGACTGCTGGAGCCCAGGCCTCCCGCCCTCCCTCCAGCCAGAGCTCCTCTCCTCTGGGCAGTGGGCTGTTCTTGGGCTCAACAGGGACAGGGCAGCCGGGTGACGCCAGCAGGATAGGGCTTGGGTTCCTGAGTCATCCTGAATCCTTCTCCCTGTGAGGAGACTCAGTTGTATAGAGCCACTTCCTCCTGGTGCCTGCGGACCAGCTGGCTCTGACCCCCCCCACGAGAATGTCCCTGAGCTTGGTCCTCCCTGAGCACGCTCGGTGCTGGGGAGGTGCAGCCAGGCCACCCACACTCCTTCCCTGCACCCTCCTCAGCTCGCATCCCCGAGAAGGCTGGCGCCACGGCCCAGCCCGCCACCGCCCAGGCGCACCGATACCAGCGGAGCCCGCACACCGAGGCGCTGATTGAGATCCCTCCTGAGGCCGTGACCGACGGCCTAGACATCACGGAGGGGCCGCTGGGGCCTGGCGGCCCAGCTGAGGGGGCGCCTGGTGGAGAACGGGGAGACGAGAGCTCCGGGCCACCACTGGGAGAGGAAGGCGACTACCCAGACCCGGGTCTCCTTACCTACCTTGACAAACTTTGTGCCGAGGACAAATACTTCCTTGCCAAGGTGGGCTGGCCCTGGCCTGGGTGCCACAAGATTTTGGGAAGCAGCACTCCTACCACCCAGGTCTGGGTGGTGCCCAGGGAGCAGGGATTAAGTTTGTTTCTTATTCCTGAGCTCTGGGGTGTGTGTGTGTGTGTGTGTGTGTGTGTGTGTGTGTGTGTGTGTGTGTGTGTGTGATGGTGGAGGTGCACATGTAGGTGTTTAAATGTGTGTGTGTGTGTGTCTGCGTGGGTGAGCCAGGGGTGTGCATGTTGTTGGTGTGCATTCTGGTGTGTGCGTGTCTGCACATAAGTACGTGTATATATACTTGTGTGAGTGTGCATATGTTTGTGTGCGTGTCTCTTGTGGGGTGTGTGGCATGCACATATATATGTGTGTATATGCTGTGTGTGTGCATGTGTGCCTGTGGTCGGGGACTGTGACCACGTCTTTCCAACACCCCCTTGTTGTGGACGATGGGGCTGGCCTCTGCTTTTCCCTTGCCCTCCGGGTCCTCTGGGTGCCCAGGAGATCCCCTCCAAGGGTGCTCACAGCCTCTTGCTTCTGTGCCAGGTGGACGTAGTGCTGCACCCACGCTTCCTTGTGGAGTTGCTCTCCCCACATCCCGAGCTGGACCTCTTGGCCCTCACTGAGGAGCTGGAGAAGGAGGAAGGACTGTCCATCTTACAGGTGAGCTGGGAAAGGGAAGGAGACAGGTGAGCCCGGCGAGGGGGCAACCCAGGTGAGCCAGGGCAGGGGACCCCAGGACAGGATTCCTTCCTGACTGCCCCCTGCGTTGCATGGCAGGAGTGGCTGGGAGGGCCTCTCTGAGGGTGGGGGCCGGGCAGGAGGATTGCAGGGAGAGGATGGGGAGCAGGGGAGGTAAGGGAGGATGCAGGCCGGGGTACCAAGCTGGGGGGTGAGGTTGGCAGGAGAGCCACAGCAGCTGTCGCTGGCATGGCACCTCCTCCCCCTCAGGCCGCCTCACGGTCCCCTCTCTCCTCACAGCTGGAGCACAGGCGACTCCTGGAACTGAGGCAGGAGGAGGAGGATGTGCAGGCCTCCCTGAGTCACGGCGCACCCCGACTGGACTCAAGGCCTTCTGTGTCTGAGGCCGGCCAGTCTCCCCAGAGGCCAGGCCTCAGCCCCGCTGGCCCTCCAGCTGCCAAGGCCAGCAGGCAGCCCCCGTGTGCAGGCACAGCTCCTGCTGAGAAGACACCCCTGCCAGGGGCCAGCCTCGGGGACGCTGGGGGGCCAGCCTTGGGTCTGGGTCTGGGCTGCCCCTCACAGGCCCAGAAGAGAAAGGGGGACCCTTTTGTCCCAGAGAGGTCTAAGAAGCGGCCCTGCAGCCAGTAGGGAGGAGCCGGCCCTCCAGGGCAGCTTCGGGCTCCTCCACACCCCAGTCCTGATCCTGGCTGCTGGGGGACAGGGAAGGTGGGGTGGGAGAGGAGGGAGGGCAGGGCCCCTGTGGGTGGCTGGTTGGGGGTGGGTGGGATAAAAGGGTGGTGGGAGAGGTGTGGGGTGGTGGGGGGGTTCAGCCCATTTGGGCGTTGTATGTAAATAAAGCCTATTTTGTTAGGAAATGCTCTGGGCTTCTCCGTGGGAAGGGGCGCCAAAAGCAAGAAGGTCCCAGGCTTTGGGATCCAAGGCAGCGTCCCCATTCCTCCTCCAGATTTATGTGCATTCTCCAGATGGCTCCCGACTGCCCCCCGCCCCCATAAACCCCCAGCCCCACCCCTGCTACTCTGGAGGCCACTCTTGGGGGTCCCCAGGATACAACGCCATCACAGGACCCCAAACGTCTAAGGATGGCAGCTGCTTTGGCCCTGTGCCCTCTGCAGCAACAGCTGACTTCCTGCAGAGAGCCTGCAGACAGCCCTTGTCTAGAGGGGGCCCTCCACTTCTCGCTGAAGTGCGCTGGTGGGCTGGTGGGGTGCTGGGGGATGCTCAGGCATCAGGGTCTCCTGGGCAGTGAGCAGAGAGGAAAGGCATGTCATGAGGGGACAGGCCCCACAACTGATATAGAAGGCCAATCCTCCGGCTTCAGTCAGAGTATGAAATGTGTGGGCTGGTGGATAGAGTCCCTCTTACCTCAGCGATTACCGAGAGGGCATAGGGGTGGGAGGAGAGTCGGGGCCTCCGGCTCGTCATGCAATCAGGAATGATATTGGGCCGGTGCACCATGGCTCTCTGGGGGATTTCTGTGGAGGCTCCCCTGAGGTTGGAGCCCCCATGTGGCTGTTGCCTGAGAGACTGACCCCGGGGGCCTTGCATTTCAAGGTTGCCCACAACTGCTGTCCCCTTTCCTTACCCCAGGGCTGGACCCTCTGTGAATAGGTGTAGATGTAGCTTTGGTTTTTAGTGTTTTATGTACAATAGTTTGTCATCTGCAAACAGGGTCAGTTTAACTTCTTCCTTGCCAATCTGGATGCCTTTTATTTCTTTGTGTTGTCTCATTGCTGTGGCTAGAACCTCCAGAACTATGTTGAATAAAAGTGGGGAGAGTGGGCATCCTTGTCTTGTTCCCCATCTTAAAGGAAAAGCTTTCAGCTTCTTGCTGTTAAGTGTGATGTTGGCTGTGGGTTTGTCATATATGGCCTTTATTATGTTGAGGTACTTGCCCTCTATGCCCATTTTGTTGGGAGTTTTTATTATGATGGATGTTGAATTTTGTCTAATGCTTTTTCAGCATCTATGGAGATGATCATGTGGTTTTTGTCCTTCTTTTTGTTGATGTGCTGGATGATGTTGATGGATTTTTGTATGTTTACCATCTCTGCATCCCTGGAATAACTCCTACTCGATCATGCTGGCTGATCTCTTTGATGTATTTTTGAATTTGGTTTGCTAATATTTTATTGAGTACTTTGTGTGTATGTTCATCAGGGATATTGGTCTCTAATTTCCTTGTTCTGTGGTGTCTTTGCCTGGTTTTGGTATTAGAGTGATGCTGGCCCTGTAGAATGAGTTTGAGAGTGTTCCCTCCTATTCTACTCTTTGAAAAACTTTAAGGAGAGTGGGTATTAGGTTTTCCCTAAATGTTTGATAAAATTGAGCAGTGAAACCATCTGGTAAAGGTGTTTTTTTCTTAGGTAGTTTTTTGATTACCAATTCAATTTCCTTATTGTTTAGCCTATTCAGATTTTCTCTCTATTCATGGGTCAGCCTTCTAAGATGGTATTTTTCTAGAAAGTTGTCCAATTCTTCTACATTTTAGTTTGTTAGCATATAATTTTTCATAGTACTCTCTCATAATTCTTTGTATTTCTGTGGTGTTGGTTGTGATTTTTCCTTTCTCATTTCTGATTCTGTTTATCTGTGTAGACTCTCTTTTTTTATTGATAAGTCTGGCTAGGGGTTTATCTATTTTGTTTATTTTCTCAAAGAACCAGCTCCTTCTTTCATTGATCCTTTCTTTTGTTTTATTCTTCTAGATTTTATTTATTTCTGCTCTAATCTTTATTATGTTCCTCCTTCTACTGACTTTGGTCTTCATTTGTTCTTCTTTTTCTGTTTCCTTAATGGTGAATTCAGACCGTTCATATGGGATTTTTCTTCCTTTCTGAGGTTGGCCTGCATTGCAACATACTTCCCTCTTAGTTCACTGTGTTCCACAGATTTTGCCATGTTGAATTATTGTTATCATTTGTCTCCATATATTGCTTGATCTCTCTTTTAATTTGGTCATTGATCCATTGATCCATTGATTGGATCATGTTATTAAGCCTCCAAGTGTTTCTGGGATTTTTTATTTTCTTTGTGTAATTTATTTCTAGTTTCATACCGTTGTGTTCTGAGAAGTTGACTGGTACAATTTCATTCTTTTTGAATTTACTAAGGCTCTTTTTGTGGCCTAGTATATGATCTATTCTTGAAAATGTTCCATGTGCACTTGAGAAGAATGTGTATCCTGTTGCCTTTGCATGGAGAGTTCTGTAAATATCTGTTAGGTTCATCTGTTCTTATATGTTGTTCAGTGCCTCTGTGTCCTTATGTATTTTCTGTCTGGTTGATTTGTCCTTTGGAGTGAGTGGTGTGTTGAATTCTCCTAAAATGAATGCATTGGATTCTATTCCCCTTTTAATTCTGTTAGTATTTGTTTCACATATGTATGTGATCCTGTGTTGGGTGCATAGATATTTATAATCGTTATATACTCTTGTTGGAATGACCCCTTTATTATTAAGCAGTGTCCTTCTTTGTCTCTTGTTACTTTCTTTTTTTAAAGTCTATTTTGTCTGATACAAGTAGTGCAACTTCTGCTTTTTTCTCCCTATTCATTGCATGAAATATCTATGACCATCCCTTTACTTTCAGTCTGTGTATGTCTTTGGGTTTGAAGTGAATCTCTTGTAGGCAGCATATAGACAGATCCTGTATTTTAATCCTTTCAGTGACTCTATGTCTTTTGATTGGTGCATTCAGACTATTTACATTTAGGGTGATGATCAATAGGTATGTGCTTATTGTCATTGTAGGCTTTAGATTTCTGGTTACCAAAGGTTCAACAGTAATTCCCTTACCATCTAACAGTGTAATTTAACTCACTTTATATGCTATTACAAATACAACCTAAAGGTTCTTTTTTATTTCCTCCTTTTTCTTCCTCCTCCATTCTTTATATATTAGGTATCATATTCAGTACTTTTTATCTATCCCTTGACTGACTTTGGGATAAGTTGATTTGATTTTGCAGCTGCTTAGTAATTAACTGTTCTACTTTCTTTGCTGTGGTTTTATTTCCCCTGGTCACAGTTATTTAGCATTAGGAATATTTCCATCTATAGCATTCCCTCCAAAATGCACTGTAGAGGTAGTTTGTTAGATGTAACTTCTCTCAGCTTTCGCTTATCTGAAAATTGCTTAATCCCTCCTTCAAGTTTAAATGATAATCTTGCTAGTTAGAGTATTCCTGGTTCAAGGCCCTTCTGCTTCATTGCATTAACTGTATCATGCCACTACCTCCTGGCCTGTAAGGTTTCTGTTGAGAAGTGTGATGATAGCTTGATGGGTTTTCCTTTGTATGTGATATTTTTTCTCTCTCTTTCTGCTTTTAAAAGTCTATCCTTATCCTTTGTGTTTGCCATTTTTATTATTATATGTTTTGGTGTTGTCTTCCTTGGGTCCCTTGTGTTGGGAGATGTGTGCACCTCCATGGCCTGAGAGACTCTTTCCCCAGATTGGGGACGTTTTCAGCAATTACCTCCTCAAAGACAATTTCTATCCCTTTTCCTCTGTCTTCTTCTTCTGGTACCCCTATAATGTGAATATTGTTCCATTTGGTTTGGTCACACAGTTCTCTCAATATTCTTTTATTCTTAGAGATCCTTTTTTCTCTCTGTGCCTCAGCTTCTTTGTATTCCTCTTCTCTAATTTCAATTCCATTTGCCATGTCTTCTACTACATCTAATGTGCTTTTAAATCCATTTTATCTTTCAATTCAGATATGGAATTTCTTTTTTTTTTTTTTTTTTTTTTTTTCAAACTTTCAAACTTTATTCAGTATATTTTTTTTTTTTTTTTTTGAGAGGGCATCTCTCATATTTATTGATCAAATGGTTGTTAACAACAATAAAATTCAGTATAGGGGGGTCAATGCTCAATGTACAATCATTAATCCATCTCAAGCCTAATTCTCGTCAGTCTCCAATCTTCTGAAGCATAACAAACAAGTTCTTACATGGTGAACGAATTCTTACAGAGTGAATAAATTCTTACATGGTGAACAGTACAAGGGCATTCATCACAGAAACTTTCGGTTTTGATCATGCAATATGACCTATAAACCATCAGGTCAAATATGAATATTCATTTGATTTTTGTACTTGATTTATATGTTGATCCCACATTTCTCCTATTATTATTATTATTTTTATTTTTAATAAAATGCTGAAGTGGTAGGTAGATGCAAGATAAAGGTAGAAAACATAGTTTAGTGCTGTAAGAAGGCAAATGTAGATGATCAGATGATCAGGTGTGTGCCTATGGACTAAGTATTAATCCAGGCTAGACAAGGGCAGCAAGACATCCACGGATGCAGAAGATTTCTCTCAAAGCAGGGGGGGTGAGGTTCTGAGCCTCACCTCTGTTGATCCCCAAATTCTCACCTGATGGCCCCCCTGCGACTGTGCCTGTCTTAGGTTGTTCCTCCCTTGAGGAATCTTACCCGTCTCTGGCTAACCAGTCATCTTCCGGGGCCATACAGGGAAATGTAAAGTTGGTAAGTGAGAGAGAAGCCATATTGTTTGCAAAGGTTAGCTTTTTACTTCTTTGCAGATTTATGCCCTGTGGCTTCTATGCCCAGCACTTGTCTCGAGGTATCTTTACCACCTGGAGGAATTATGATACTCGGTAAATTCTATATGAGGCACGAATTCTATTTAAGGTTTGTAATTAGGAAGGAAGAAGAAAAGCTATAGATGTAGCATATGAAGGAAACTTGGGAGGATTGATTATTTCTTTGACATATCTTCTTGTATAGTACCTTAAGTATGTATAGGTTTTAAACTACTAACTAATTTGCACACACATATTAACATAATAGGAATACGGTGACATAAACAAAGCAAATCTATAATTGCCAGCCATCTCCAATGAAGCCAAGAAAACCATTTAGGCACCCTAGGCATTTGTGAAAATTTATCTATGATATGATGGATATTTTCCAACTGTACTTGAACCATCAGACAAATTAAAGCAGCCCATTTCTGGGATCTGTTCACATCCCATATGTTCTTTTAACCATAGATAGTCTATAGTCATGAGATTTTGGGGTGCTACAACTTGCACCCCTCCCAACTCCTGGTTGAGTTCCAACAGTACAGATCCAGTCAAATTCGTTGTCTCACTGTATGCACATGCCAGCCTAGACATGTCCCTCCTCCTTCTTATGGCAAGTCCAGGAGACGGTGGGCTGGATGCAGCCACAACCGCAGCATCGTCCGGATCCCTGTGGAGGCTTTTTGATGATCATCCCCCGGCACGAGTTCTCCAGAGAGTGCTGATGCCGGAAGCTCCTCCTCATATCGTATCTTAGTTCATTTTCTGGGTATCCAAGCTAGGCCTTGATCTTCTGCATAGAAACAAACAGACCCTTTGCCCACACTTTGACATGCCCTCTATACCACTGTGCAGAACTCATTGGAGGTCAGCACACAGTAACTGCTTTTTTTTTTTTTTTTTTTTTTTTTAATTAAGAGAAAGGAATATTATCAGAAAAGAGTACCTCCATAGCTGATCATCTGACACCCTTTAAGTGATCAACATTAAGGATATTTAAAGCATGCGTTGATCTTTGATTCACCAATAGTTTTATCCTGTTAAGGAGTAATCCCCCTTTTCTTTCTTTCTTTCTTTTTTTTTTTTTTAATTTTTAATCTACACTTACCTGAAGAATACTATGTTTACTATGCTCTCCGCTATATCAGGTCCCCCCCTAACAACCACATTATGGTTACTGTCCATCAGCTTAGCAAAATGTGGTAGAGTCACTACTTGTCCTCTCTGTGTTGTGCAGCCCACCCTCCCCTTTCTCCCTCCCCCCCATGCATGCTAATCCTAATACCCCCCTTCTTCTTCCCCCCTCTTATCCCTCCCTGCCCACCCATCCTCCCCAGTTCCTTTCCCTTTGGTACCTGTTAGTCCATTTTTGGGTTCTGTAATTCTGCTGCTGTTTTGTTCCTTCAGTTTTTCCTTTGTTCCTATACTCCTCAGATGAGTGAAATCATTTGGTATTTCTCTTTCTCCGCTTGGCTTATTTCACTGAGCATAATACTCTCCAGCTCCATCCATGTTGCTGCAAATGGTTGGATTTTTCCACTTCTTATGGCTGAGTAGTATTCCATTGTGTATATGTACCACATCTTCTTTATCCATTCATCTACAGATGGACATTTAGGTTGCTTCCAATTCTTGGCTATTGTAAATAGTGCTGCGATAAACATAGGGGTGCATCTGTCTTTCTCAAACTTGATTGCTGCGTTCTTAGGGTAAATTCCTAGGAGTGGAATTCCTGGGTCAAATGGTAGGTCTGTTTTGAGCATTTTGATGCACCTCCATACTGCTTTCCACAATGGTTGAACTAATTTACATTCCCACCAGCAGTGTAGGAGGGTTCCCCTTTCTCCACAGCCTCGCCAACATTTGTTGTTGTTTGTCTTTTGGATGGCAGCTATCCTTACTGGTGTGAGGTGATACCTCATTGTAGTTTTAATTTGCATTTCTCTGATAATTAGCGATGTGGAGCATCTTTTCATGTGTCTCTTGGCCATCTGTATTTCTTTTTTGGAGAACTGTCTGTTCAGTTCCTCTGCCCATTTTTTAATTGGGTTATTTGTTTTTTGTTTGTTGAGGCATGTGAGCTCTTTATATATTCTGGACGTCAAGCCTTTATCAGATCTGTCATTTTCAAATATATTCTCCCATACTGTAGGGTTCCTTTTTGTTCTATTGATGGTGTCTTTTGCTGTACAGAAGCTTTTCAGCTTAATGTAGTCCCACTTGCTCATTTTTGCTGTTGTTTTCCTTGCCTGGGGAGATATGTTCAAGAAGAGATCACTCATGTTTATGTCTAAGAGGTTTTTGCCTATGTTTTTTTCCAAGAGTTTAATGGTTTCGTGACTTACATTCAGGTCTTTGATCCATTTTGAGTTTACCTTTGTATACGGGGTTAGACAATGGTCCAGTTTCATTCTCCTACATGTAGCTGTCCAGTTTTGCCAGCACCATCTGTTGAAGAGACTGTCATTTTGCCATTGTATGTCCATGGCTCCTTTATCAAATATTAATTGACCATATATGTTTGGGTTAATTTCTGGGGTCTCTAATCTGTTCCACTGGTCTGTGGCTCTGTTCTTGTGCCAGTACCAAATTGTCTTGATTACTATGGCTTTGTAGTAGAGCTTGAAGTTGGGGAGTGAGATCCCCCCTACTTTATTCTTCTTTTTCAGGATTGCTTTGGCTATTCGGGGTCTTTGGTGTTTCCATATGAATTTTTGAATTATTTGTTCTAATTCATTGAAGAATGTTGCTGGTAATTTGAGAGGGATTGCATCAAATTTGTATATTGCTTTCGGCAGGATGGCCATTTTGACGATATTAATTCTTCCTAGCCATGAGCATGGGATGAGTTTCCATTTATTAGTGTCCCCTTTAATTTCTCTTAAGAGTGACTTGTAGTTTTCAGAGTATAAGTCTTTCACTTCTTTGGTTAGGTTTATTCCTAGGTATTTTATTCTTTTTGATGCAATGGTGAATGGAATTGTTTTCCTGATTTCTCTTTCTATTGATTCGTTGTTAGTGTATAGGAAAGCTACAGATTTCTGTGTGTTGATTTTGTATCCTGCAACTTTGCTGTATTCCGATATCAGTTCTAGTAGTTTTGGAGTGGAGTCTTTAGGGTTTTTTATGTACAGTATCATATCATCTGCAAATAGTGACAGTTTAACTTCTTCTTGACCAATCTGGATTCCTTGTATTTTTTTGTTTTGTCTGATTGCCGTGGCTAGGACCTCCAGTACTATGTTAAATAACAGTGGGGAGAGTGGGCATCCCTGTCTGGTTCCCGATCTCAGTGGAAATGCTTTCAGCTTCTCGCTGTTCAGTATAATGCTGGCTGTGGGTTTATCATATATGGCCTTTATTATGTTGAGGTACTTGCCCTCTATTCCCATTTTGCTGAGAGTTTTTATCATGAATGGATGTTGAATTTTGTCAAATGCTTTTTCAGCATCTATGGAGATGATCATGTGGTTTTTGTCTTTCTTTTTGTTGATGTGGTGGATCATGTTGATGGATTTTCGAATGTTGTACCATCCTTGCATCCCTGGGATGAACCCCACTTGGTCATGGTGTATGATCCTTTTGATATACTGTTGAATTCTGTTTGCTAATATTTTATTGAGTATTTTTGCATCTACATTCATCAGGGATATTGGTCTGTAATTTTCTTTTTTGGTGGGGTCTTTTCCTGGTTTTGGTATTAGGGTGATGTTGGCTTCATAGAATGAGTTTGGGAGTATTCCCTCTTCTTCTATTTTGTGGAACACTTTAAGGAGAATGGGTATTATGTCTTCTCTGTGTGTCTGATAAAATTCCGAGGTAAATCCGTCCGGCCCCGGGGTTTTGTTCTTGGGTAGTTTTTTGATTACCGTTTCAATTTCTTTGCTTGTAATTGGTTTGTTTAACTTTTGTGTTTCTTCCTTGGTCAGTCTTGGGAGGTTGTATTTTTCTAGGAAGTTGTCCATTTCTTCTAGGTTTTCCAGCTTGTTGGCATATAGGTTTTCATAGTAGTCTTTAATAATTCTTTGTATTTCTGTGGAGTCTGTCGTGATTTTTCCATTCTCATTTCTGATTATGTTGATTTGTGTTGACTCTCTTTTTCTCTTAATAAGTTGGGCTAGAGGCTTATCTATTTTGTTTATTTTCTCAAAGAACCAGCTCTTGGTTTCGTTGATTTTTGCTATTGTTTTATTCTTCTCAATTTTGTTTATTTCTTCTCTGATCTTTATTATGTCCCTCCTTCTGCTGACTTTAGGCCTCATTTGTTCTTCTTTTTCCAGTTTTAATAATTGTGATGTTAGACTATTCATTTGGGATTGTTCTTCCTTCTTCAAGTGTGCCTGGATTGCTATATACTTTCCTCTTAAGACTGCTTTCGCTGCATCCCACAGAAGTTGGGGCTTAGTGTTGTTGTTGTCATTTGTTTCTATATATTCCTTGATCTCTATTTTGATTTGTTCATTGATCCATTGATTATTTAGTAGCATGTTGTTAAGCCTCCATGTGTTTGTGAGCCTTTTTGTTTTCTTTGTAGAATTTATTTCTACTTTCATACCTTTGTGGTCTGAAAAATTGGTTGGTAGAATTTCAGTATTGTGGAATTTACTGAGGCTCTTTTTGTGAGCTAGTATGTGGTCTATTCTGGAGAATGTTCCATGTGCACTTGAGAAGAATGTATATCCTGTTGCTTTTGGATGTAAAGTTCTATAGATGTCTATTAGGTCCATCTGTTCTAGTGTGTTGTTCAGTGCCTGTGTGTCTTTACTTATTTTCTGCCCGGTGGATCTATCCTTTGGGGTGAGTGGTGTGTTGAAGTCTCCTACAATGAATGCATTGCAGTCTATTTCCCTCTTTAGTTCTGTTAGTATTTGCTTCACATATGCTGGTGCTCCTGTATTGGGTGCATATATATTTAGAATGGTTATATCCTCTTGTTGGACTAAGCCCTTTATCATTATGTAGTGGCCTTCTTTATCTCTTGTTACTTTCTTTGTTTTGAAGTCTATTTTGTCTGATATTAGTACTGCAACCCCTGCTTTCTTCTCACTGTTGTTTGCCTGAAATATGTTTTTCCATCCCTTGACTTTTAGTCTATGCTTATCTTTGGGTTTAAGGTGAGTTTCTTGTAAGCAGCATATAGATGGGTCTTGCTTTTTTATCCATTCTATTACTCTATGTCTTTTGATTGGTGCATTAAGTCCATTTACATTTAGGGTGACTATTGAAAGATATGTACTTATTGCCATTGCAGGCTTTAGATTCGTGGTTACCAAAGGTTCAAGGTTAGCTTCTTTAGTATCTTACTGCCTAACTTAGCTCGCTTATTGAGCTGTTATATACACTGTCTGGAGAGTCTTTTCTTCTCTCCCTTCTTATTCCTCCTCCTCCATTCTTCATATGTTGTGTGTTTTGTTCTGTGCTCTTTTTAGGGGTGCTCCCATCTAGAGCAGTCCCTGTAGGATGCCCTGTAGAGGTGGTTTGTGGGAAGCAAATTCCCTCAGCTTTTGCTTGTCTGGGAATTGTTTGATCCCACCATCATATTTAAATGATAGTCGTGCTGGATACAGTATCCTTGGTTCAAGGCCCTTCTGTTTCATTGCATTAAGTATATCATGCCATTCTCTTCTGGCCTGTAGGGTTTCTGTTGAGAAGTCTGATGTTAGCCTGATTGGTTTTCCTTTATAGGTGACCTTTTTCTCTCTAGCTGCCTTTAAAACTCTTTCCTTGTCCTTGATCCTTGCCATTTTAATTATTATGTGTCTTGGTGTTGTCCTCCTTGGATCCTTTCTGTTGGGGGTTCTGTATAATTCCATGGTCTGTTCGATTATTTCCTCCCCCAGTTTGGGGAAGTTTTCAGCAATTATTTCTTCAAAGACACTTTCTATCCCTTTTCCTCTTTCTTCCTCTTCTGGTATCCCTATAATACGAATGTTTTTCCTTTTGTATTGGTCACATATTTCTCTTAGTGTTGTTTCATTCCTGGAGATCCTTTTATCTCTCTCTATGTCAGCTTCTATACGTTCCTGTTCTCTGGCTTCTATTCCTTCAATGGCCTCTTGCATCTTATCCATTCTGCTTATAAATCCTTCCAGGGATTGTTTCACTTCTGTGATCTCTTTCCTGACATCTGTGATCTCCTTCCGGACTTCATTCCACTGCTCTTGCATTTTTCTCTGCATCTCATCCCACTGCTCTTGCATTTTTCTCTGCATCTCATCCCATTGCTCTTGCATTTTTTTCTGCTTCTCTGTCAGCATGTTCATGATTTTTATTTTGAATTCTTTTTCAGGAGGACTAGTTAGGTCTGTCTCCTTCTCAGGTGTTGTCTCTGTGATCTTTGTCTGCCTGTAGTTTTGCCTTTTCATGGTGATAGAGATAGTTTGCAGAGCTGGTACAAGTGACCGCTGGAAGAGCTTCCCTTCTTGTTGGTTTGTAGCCTTTTCCTGGGAGAATAGCGACCTCTAGTGGCTTGTGCTGGGCAGCTGTGCACAGACAGGGCTTCTGCTTCCTGCCCAGTTGCTTTGGGGTTTATCTCCGCTGTTGCTGTGGGCTTGGCCTGGCTGGGGCTGTTCCTCCAAAATGGTGGAGCCCCGTTGGAGGGGAAGCAGCCAGGAGACTATTTATCTCCGTAAGGGGCCTCTGTGCTCCCTGCTGCCCAGGGGGTTAGAGTGCCCAGAGATCCCCAGATTCCCTGCTTCTGGTCTAAGTGACCTGTCCTGCCCCTTTAAGATTTCCAAAAAGCACTCTCCAAACCAAAACAACAGCAGCAACAATGAGAGAGGGAACAGAAAGAAAGAGAAAAAAAAAAAGGAAAAAAAAGGAAAAAACAAGCGATTTTTTTTTTTTTTTTCTCCTCAGGTGCCGGTCCCAGGCACCCGCTCACTGGTCCTGCTGCCCTGTCTCCCTAGCACCAGGGTCCCTGTCCTTTCAAGGCTTCCAAAAAGCACCCACCCACCGGTCCCGCAGGGAAGGAACGCTGAATATTCTTTGTCCTCAGGCACTGGTCCCACGCACCCGCTCACCAGTCCCGCCGCCCTGCCTCCCTAGCACCGGGGTCCCTGTCCCTTCAAGGCTTCCAAAAAGCACTCGGCAAAAAGAGAGAAAAAAAAGGGGAAAAACGCGCGATTTCTTCCGTCCTCAGGTGCTGGTCTCAGGCACCCACCCACCGGTCCCACAGGGAAAAATGCGGGATATTCTTTGTCCTCAGGTGCCGGTCCCAGGCACCCGCTCACCAGTCCCGCCGCCCTGCCTCCCTAGCACCGGGGTCCCTGTCCCTTTTAGGCTTCCAAAAAGCACTCGCAGAAAAGAGAAGAAAAAAAAAAAAAGGGGAAAAACGCGCGACCTCCTCCGTCCTCAGGCACCGGTCTCAGGCACCCGCCCCCAGGTCTCGCAGGGAGAAACGCGGGATATTCTTTGTCCTCCGGCGCCGTTCCCAGGCACCTCCTCACCGGTCCCGCCACCCTGCCTCCCCAGCAACGGGGGCCCGTCCCTCTAAGGCTTCCAAAAAGCGCTCGCCAAAAAAAAAAGAGAAAAAAAAAAAAAAAACCGCTCCGGTTTCTCTCCACCTGCCGGGAGCCGGGGGGAGGGGCGCTCGGGTCCCGCCGGGCTGGGGCTTGTATCTTACCCCCTTCACAAGGCGCTGGGTTCTTGCAGGTGTGGATGTGGTCTGGATGTTGTCCTGTGTCCTGTGGTCTCTATTTTAGGAAGATTTTTCTTTGTTATATTTTCATAGCTCTATGTGTTTTTGGGAGGAGATTTCCACTGCTCTACTCACGCCGCCATCTTGGCTCCGCCCCTGGAATTTCTTTATGATTGAGTCTCCATCCTAAATTCTTCCCTGAGTTCTTGAATACTTTTCTGTACCTTTGTGAACATGTTTATGATTTTTATTTTGAACTCCCTTTCAGTGAGATTGGTGAGTTCAGTTTCACTAGGCCCTTTTCCTGGTGTTTTTGAGATTTTTGTTTGAACCAGGTTCCTTTGACATTTCATGTTTGTATGTGGCGCTCTGGTGCCCAGAAGCTCTCATCTTTGGAGCTGTTCAGGCCTGGAGTGATGTCAGGGGTCACAGGGGAGCTGCACTGGTGCTTCGGGTGAGGAAAGAGCTGTTTCCTGTTTCCCGGCTGCACTGCCTGTCTCCTCTGTCAGAACCAGTAGGCTGAACAGCACAGGCATAAGCCTCTGTGCTTTGCGTTTGTAGCTGCTGTAGGCGGGGCCTCCTTCTAGTTGTCCTGATGCCATGGCATGGCAGGAACTGTCATTTTGTGAGCTGGTGCTGGCAGGCCAGGAGAAAGGCGCAGCAGGTTGCATACCACATTGGGGGGCCTCAGATATGAGTGGCTAGCCAGGGGGATGGAGCACCTGAAGATCCTGAAAGTTCCCAACCTGCTGGGCAGCTTGTGTGCGGACAACCTTCTCTACCTATCCCTTCTCCTGAGCAGCAAGCTCCAAGCAATCCCTGCTCCTTCAGCAGCCCTCTCACTGCTAGGAAGCCTCTCAGTCTACCTGCCTTTTCTTTGTCCCAGAGTGGCCAGATGTGCATCCCTGTCCTCCACGAATGGCTGGAATCTCAGTCTCTCCATGTATTTTGCCTGTCTTAGCTTTCCAACCCTGCTAATCTCCAAAGCACCATGCAATGTCCATTTGTGCTCTCAAAGGATATCTCCAGGGCTGTGTGTTTAGCAGTCTTAGGCTTCCAGCTCCTCCCTGCTCCATTTCTCTTCCTCCCACCAGTAAGCTGGGGTGGGGAAGGGCATGGTTCCTGCTGGATCAAGGCTTTGATATGTTACCCTGTTTTCAGGTCTACTCTGTTCTCTAGGTTTATAAATTCTGGCATAGTCTTCTTTCCTGTTGCTCTTTTAGGATTAGTTGTATTAACTATATTTTTGTATTATATGTGGTTTGGGGAGTTCTCTGTCTCACCTCTCATGCTGCTATGTTTAATCTCCCCTAGAAGCATCAACATTTTAATAAAATCTATAGTGTCTGTTCTTTATAGGCTGAAGATTTAGTGCAAGATGTTGAAGCATAAATGTGTTTCCTATATTGCGTTTGGAATCCAGAAGGTGTTTAGGTGATCGCTACTCTGGACAACAGAACTGGCCTCTGAACCAGAATTTTCTCATCCACAGGAATCTTTGATGATGGTCAACTGATCATGGCAGTAAGATGGAAATGGATGGGCGGACCATTAAAATATAATTTTATTTGTAGAACTGATAAAATAGGAAACCTGTTGAAGAGAGGCCTGATCTGAGCTATCAGAAGCAAGGCACGGCCCTGTTTTCTACCTGGATCTTCATTTATAAAGTCAACTGCATGATGACACAGAGAAGCCAGGATTGTTGGAAGACTTTTGTTACTGAATTTCCTCAGAGCAAGGGGCCTGCAACACAGGGCCTCAGGGCAGAGTGAGATTTTTGGTCAATAGGCAGAAGCAGGAGTGAGGGGAAATCCTAGGTCATGGTCTTCACTGGGGTTTCTGTGGGGAAGGTAGAGCAGGATAAATTGACTTATTTTCCCATCCCCCTAAATTCTGGTCAGTTTGAGTCATGTTGGTGGGCTCTAGACATGATTACTCAGTTACCAGCCCTGGAGTGATTTAGGGCAGAGAAATGTTGGTTTGGTGTGTGAGATTTAGATAAAGGGGGTGAGAGGCATATGGACTGGGGATTGGTTGGTTTACCTGTGGAAGATGCCATTTGCAACTTTTTTTTTTTTTGCCATTTCCAACAACTGGCCAGCTGGCAAGGGCAGTCTGCCCTGGCCAGCAAGATTATTAAGATCTTTAAAAATTGTAAGATACAGAAAAAATAAAAAATATGATTAATCCAAGACCCCAATCCAATTTTCAGACTTGAGTCTGTGTACCCACATAGAGAATATTAAGTAAAAGGTGGTCAGCTCCCTTAGAGGAAGGATCTTTACATGTTTGCATTGTGATTTTCTTCTTCCTAGACTTCATTGAAGGTACCAGCAGACATTTATTAGGGTAAATGGACTGTGAACAGGAAAATACATACCAAACATTTTGGGGGTTATTTGGTGTTGGATAAAGCCAGCACTAATTCCTGGAGACTCAGAAAGCTGTTGTCAGAATTTAGGGGTACTGGAAAATAAGTAAAACTCCTATCTTAGTTCTTTCCTATTATAGGTTCATTGAGACCTTAAACACATTTTGTGGTGATGTCCCCAGATATGACAATATATGAGTAATACACATGTCAGTTGGCAGAATTCCTGTAATAGCATTTTGTCTTGGTGCTGTAGCTTTCATAACAGGAGGAGCCAGATAGAAGTTCTTGGAACACCTTCTCTCTGCCCAAATAGCAAACCAAGAATAATACCTTATCACTGTGGGGAATTTGCAGAGTTAAAGGTCACCATCAAAAATCTGAAAGGTGTAGGGATGGGGATCCTATTCCACATCCACCTAATAAGTTTGGCTTATGCTGAAGCTGCTTTGCTTGATCAGGAAGAATATCTATTTGCAGCTTCTACTCCAGATTTGTCCTCCTAATACAATCCATCAGTACTTCTAATTTTAGGTATGCAACTTTAACACAGTGAAAACCGTATTTTGCCAGAAGTCAGCAAACTTTTTCTTAAAGAACCAGATAGTAAATATTTTAGGTATGTGATACCATGTGACATGTATAGCAACTACTTCACTCTAACACTGTAGTGCAAAAGCAGCCATAGGCAATATATAAGTGAACAGCTTTAGCCATGTTCCAATAAAACTTTATTTACAAAAACCATTAGCCCATCCCTGGGAAGAATTTGCCAATTGCTGCTCTAACTCAACAACTACAAAACACCAAAAATAATTTCCTTTAGGCAGGATAAGACAGAGGTACATCCTTACCAGTAAGGCTGGGACAAGGGGTGTTCCAGGAATAGATCCATACTGAGACCAGAGAAAGTCTCCAAGATAATTTGGGCCCTAAGATTCCTTGGCTTTTATGTACTTTTCCAACATATTTCGAGTGTGCAGGAAGAAACAATATGATACCTCATTTGCCTACTAGGAGTCTCCTGCTTCCAGCTGATAAAGTCCAAATGCATAATGTTGGGTAGAACTTGTATTGTATTGAAAAAGACTTGCATTTCAGTGACTTTCCCAAACAAAAAATTAATCTGACATAAGGAGACTCTGTAAATTCACCTTTAGAGACAAGCTTCCAGCACCCTATCCTCCTAAAGTAAAATAATGAAGTTCTGTACCATCTACATTCCACTGCATCTACAATTCTGTAATGAATAATGTAAAGACAGATCATAGTCAATCAGTCTGGTATTTCCTTGAAGGACATCAGATATGCTATTGTAGAAGTACATCTTGAGACTCAGGGTTGATTGGGGATGGAGTTGAGTCTTTATTTAGTTCTGCATTTCTAAATTTCAGGTAACAGAGCTTTGTGATGTGGAGGATTGCCCAGGCTATCACCACCTTCCTAATAATTTTGTCCGTTGAAATCTGATCTCTCCCCTGTATAGACATGCCACAAGTCCTGAATTACTATGTGGCAATCATATTAGTCACCATAAAAGTGCTAATGTGCCCCCATTTAAATGGGCACTGTATATTTCAGACCAGCACAGTGATAGAAAACAGAGCTGACAGCTGCCCCGTCAATCATTTTTCTAGGCTGTGCCCTGCAGCTGTTCAGCATTATCACTTATTTACTGTTTTAAATAGACACTTTATAACAATAACTCAAAAGCCATGGCCACAAAGGGGAGAAAACTGGCCCTTGAGGTCTGGGGAAACTTTGTGGTCAGATATATATTTAAGCTTATGTTATTTGAATACATCTCATTACTCACTCTGAGTGAGCCTAAGACTGCCACATCAAAGGATCAACTCACCACACAGTGACTAAATGGAAATATACAGTCCACTTTGCCTTGAAACCCTTGTCATGAAACTAAAGTGCTTAAATACCTAAGAGAGATTTCCCTGATTCCAGAGCTCACTGACTATAGCTTAACTGGCTTAGCTTTCTGTCTTGGTGCCTATATCCTAATGCAGTTTGCTGAATGCTGGATCCTTCAGTAAGAAAAAGTACGTAAATTTTTTTCCTAAGGCAATTTTTAGCACAATGCAGCAAGTAAGTTATGGTGGTTGGGGGTTGGTGGTGGCAGGGATGGGGGAGAAAGACAGAGCATAAGCTAAAGATGAGAATGATTTAGGCTTGGTTAATACATAAGCTAACCTGGGAAATTTGAGCATTTGGGTCACTGTCATGACTGCTATAAATCAACATGGGTGAATAGATATGGTGAGACCCATTTTGCTCACTAAAACAGCTGTGCCATAGCCCAGCACTTTGTGAATATAGACTGGAACTTAGATATAAATTCATTGACATACCACATTATACTATTTTCAGGGTACAGCACAGTGATTAGATACTTATCTACCTTACTGAAATAATCTCCTTGATGAGTCTAGTTGCCATCTGTCACTATACAAAATTATAATATTATTAATGATATTCCCTATGTTCTACATTAAATCCCTCTGGTAATTATTTTATAACTGGAAATTTGTCCTTCTTAATCCCCTTCACCTGTGTCTCCCAACCCCCTGTTCCCTGCTCCTCTGGCAACCACCAGTTCATTCTGTGTACCCATGAGTCTGTTTCTGTTTTGTTTTTTCATTTGTTTAGTTTTCTTAGGTTCCACATGTAAGTGAAATCATATGGTATTTGTCTTTTTCTGTCTGACTGACTTCACTTTGTATAATTGCCTCTGAAAGCCAACTAGTTAATCACATAAACCACAATGAGGCTATGGAAACTCAAGCAAGGTAATCTAAAGATAACTTGCCACTCATTGACAGAGACAGGGCAAAGAGAAAATGTAATGCAAGAAAAGTAGAAAGCTGAGCTTCTCTTAATATCTGCTCCAGGACCAAAGAGCTTTCCCTCGTTTCTTTCAGGGTCGCTACTAGAAATTAAATTGCACAAACATTAAGGAAGATTCCACTGGCATCATCAAGCAGTCAACCTTGATCCATCTATGTGAACTCTAAGAGCGAAACAGAAATTTGGGAGTTTTATGTATAAAAATGAGCTGTTTGTTATCTGGAAAGCTATTTGTTAATGGACCAGATGAGGATTTAAGGTATCTGTTATCTGTGAAATATAGTTTAAATTGCCTTCTGTTTACTTGGAATGAGATATCTATCTGCTTTATTATTTTTTCAATGGATTTAGTTGCCATCAGATTATTTTTTACCTTTTTTTTTGCAACTTAAAAAAAATTAAAGTTGCTCAAGAAACCTTTTGAAAATTGAATATTTTTCAAATTAAACCTGTAATGTTTTCAGAAAGAGGAAATTTATTTGGAAAAAGCCCAAATGAAATAAACATGTTTAAATACTTAGGGTTTTAAAACACACTCTCATCCAATAGCAATCTAATATACAGTTAGATAAATAATAGAGTTATTTTGGCTGGGGGCACTGGGAAGTTGTTGGGGAGGAAGCACTAGGGCATAGGGAAGGGTTTGTGCCTAACTTCTCAAAGCCTTACCAGCTCTTTCCTTTTCTTACTCCACACGGTCATGGGAGGAGAATCATTGGTGCAAGAGGAAGAGAGCACGACTGATACGTGCACTGAATACCAAACTAGAAGTGTGCGTAGGGGCTGTCAGGACTGTTGAGGGTGGGAGAGCTTAGCAAGATGAAAGGGTAGTGGGGCCATGTGAGAGGGGAAGTCTCTGCCCCCAAATGCAGCTGTCCTGTGCCAGGGACCTCACACATCAGATGGGCAGGTTTACTGCCCCAGTTAGGACTGAAATGACCACATGGCACATTCAGGATTCATGGACTCTGTGGCCAAGTAACCTACGACCACTGTGTACACAGCCAGGATTATTCATGGAGACATCTGCTCCTGCAGGGGAAGGTTCTTCTTTAGGGCTTCAAAAATCAACCGAGAACCCTTCTTCATCCTTCAGAGCCTTGGGAAGGTGGCACAACCATCTCCATTCACAGACAAGGAAATTAAGACTCAGAAAAATGGCACACCCCATCCTGTCCAATGGGGATAGAGAGGACTATTGGGGAGCCTGAACTCCAGCCAGAGAAGGATGGCCAGGGCCAGGGGCACATGGGGTGGTCCAGGCGATCTTTCGTCCCTGGATTGGCCATAACTTTTCCTCTTCATGAACCTCCAAGACCCTTTCTGTCTGTTAGAAAGTTAACAGTATTTTTTTGTAAGGGGTAGTTTCCTGTAGATTGTAACTGAGGTTTTGGGCTATTCCTAATATTTGTGGCATTCCAAGCAAGAGTACAAATGGCAGCCCAGAAACCAAATGACTGCATGTTTATAATAGAAACACCATGCTACAAACTATTAAGTTATAAAGATTGAAAATAAAATGGATTCCAGAAAGATCTGGCTGTGGGGCTGTGCTCCTGGGAAAGACATATTACCACCCTTTGTATCTGCAGTTTGTATATTGCAGCATCTCCACCCTAGCTGGAAATAAATGACTGGGGCCAGACATAAAAAATACTGTTGCCAGGGGCCCAGTCCAGAACAAGTAAATACAAATACATTGGGTGGAGTTCGCATAGTCATTAAAAAGAAAGACAGGTGATTCTAATGTACA
The DNA here is from genome assembly GCF_040802235.1 of Manis javanica. Classification (NCBI taxonomy): domain Eukaryota; kingdom Metazoa; phylum Chordata; class Mammalia; order Pholidota; family Manidae; genus Manis; species Manis javanica. Next base: position 79,604,925 of record NC_133157.1, read on the forward strand.
GCCAGGAGTGAAACCTTTGATCCACAAAATAAGGATTTATTCTCTTAGAACCCTTTTGGCTCTTAATATGTCAATTCTTTGAAAATTTCATTTCACTGTTCTGAAGTTTGATTTGTTCATACACTTTTCCCCATAGCTAAATGATTCTGTATTTCCAAATCACCTCTTGGAAGAAGCTCTGCAGCCTAATACCCTATTCTTCTGGCTTCACAGTCTCTGTATATAATTTTCCTGCCCAAATTCCCGGCATCTACTTAACATCCAGCCACTCTTAAGTCTTTAATAGAGTTTTCCCTCTCCAACCTTACTTCTCATTCTGCCCTAAAATATATCGTTTACTCCTGTCTGGTCAGGTTCTTCCTTATACAACTATTAGCCAATAACATTAATTCAATTATCTATTCATTGTTGAACAGCTCTCTCTACTGGGTCCCATCTATGTTCATTGCTGTCTCTGAGGGTGGTTCCAATGCTTAGTGCACATATACATACACTTCACACCTGTCATTCTAAGAGCCTAGGGTGCTAGTTCACTGGCCAAGAAAGCAGGAAAACAAGTTATTCTCAGCCCAGAGATGTAAAGGTGGTATTTTGGCAGAAGAATAAGAGCAGAGAGGTATTATTCTTCTGGACTCTCCTGTGTTTTGGGTTAATGGAAGTTAACTTTCTAAGAATTAGAGGAACAAGTTATCATGAGCCCAATGCAGACAAATAAATAAGAGTCTAGATGTCTTTGAAATGGCAGCCTTCTGGTTTTGAAATCACAAAAACTGCTTAATTAAAAGAAATGGTTGCAGTCATCAAGGTCAAAGACAATGTCTGAACTCCCCACCCCATCTCAGTGCTCCACTCTGAGATCCCAGTTTCGCTGTCATCTATGGGTGGATTCTGGGCTTTCAGTGATTATGTAGCAAAATCAAGAAGTAGTGGGAGCTTGGAGGGATGCTGAACCTGTCAAAGCCACTGGATGCTGGGACCCACCTTTGCCAATGCACAGTATTCCTGTTGGAGCAAATATTTTTAAGTTTAAAGGCAATACATCTTTTTTGACTTACATGGCAGTTTGTTGGCATTGTTTCTTTTGAGGCTGGCAAATTTGTAAGAAGAAAAGCAAACCCACATGGTCTGGAGAGGAAAGACTTGGTTAATGATTCAGATTGAGAATCAGAAACTTGGAAGATACATAGGAATTAGGAATTGAATGTAACCCTTCTGCCTATGAATACAATGTTAGCGACTGTGTATGGGGATGATGCAAAACATCATCATGCAAGATCCCCAACCAGTGGGGAACTTGTGTTGAGTGGATAAAAAAAACTATTAGCTGATCATCTCAGGGCATGTGAAGGGAGAAAATGAGGACCACAGGATACTAAGAGATCAAATAAATGGGCACTTAGTCTACTGTGAGTCTTGAAAGATATAAGTGCATAGGTGAAGTGGTGGAGGCAGGGAGAAAGGAAGGGTGCTCAGTGCCAAATGCACATCGTTGTTGCTTCTGGACCTATCAGCTGACAAAGCAGGGCAATAAATGTGTGTATACACACTAATGAATATACATGTACCTACAAATATCTCTATGTGTAAACATCTGTTTCTATATTAAACTAAATGTACACCTATACTGATGTCTTCACCCTAACTGATTGCATTATGGATTGATCTTGTCTTTTTCTCTTGGGTATCCATAACTCCCACTCCAACACCGAGAAACCTGGCTCCCACCATCTGTCAATCACTTCCTTAATTGTCCAGTTCTAGCATACATGTACAGTATTTTCAGGATGGTTAACCCATACACCCCATGGGAAACAACTTCATCTACTAGAGCACAGGCTGAGGTGCAGTTCCTCTTGCCTTTGGTTTTTATAGACTCCACTCATTTCCAAAGTGACTTAGGTCAGCAAATTCTCTCCCCACCCCCTTGAGAAAGGCTGTTTCATACATTTTTAATGCATTTAGATTGTTTTATCATATTCTATATTCCATACTCATATCCTCTGACCACTTAAATGATTTTTTTTACATTTTCATATATTAAGGCTTTCTCTTTATATGTGGAAGTTCTATGGGTTTTAAAAAATGCACTGTGTCATATATCTATCATTGCAGTACCATATAGTTTCACTACCCTAAAATATCCTCTGTGTTTTACTAATTCAACCCTCTTTCCCCATCCCTTCCTGGCAACCTGGCAACCACTGATCTGTTTAGTGACTCAATAGTTTGTCTTTTCCAGAATGATCTAAAAATGGCATCCTACAATAGCCTTTACAAATGGTCCCCTTTCACTTAGCAATATGCATTTTAGAGTCACCTATGTCTTTGCACATCTTGATAGCTTATTTCATTTTACTGTTGAAAGTAGTCCATTGTATGGATGTACCAGTTTGTTTATCCATTCCCTACTGAAGGACATCTTGATTGTTTAGAATTTTTTGAAAGTATGAATAATGCTGTTATAAACATTCACATGCTGGCTTTTGTGTGGATATGTTTCCAAATCAGTTGGGTAAATACCTAGGAATGTGATTGCTGCATTTTATGGTTAAGTTATGTTTATTTTTGAAAGAAACTGCCTATCTGTCTTCCAAAACAGCTGTGCCATTTTGCATTTCTACCAGCAATGAATGAGAGTCCCTGTTGCTCTGCATCCTTGCCAGCAATTGATATTATAAGTTTTTTTATTTTAGCCATTTTAATAGGTGTGTTGTGGTATCTCATTGCTGGTTTAGGTTGTAATTTCTGAAGTACAAATGATGTTGAGCTTCTTTTCATATGCTTTATTTACCATCTGTATATCTTCTTTGGTGAGATGTCTATTCAGATCATTTACCACCTTTTAACTGCTTTGTTTGTTCTCTTATTATTGAGTTTTAAGAGTTCTTTGATCATTTCTGATATGAAATCTTATCAGATAAGTGTTTTCAAATATTTTCTACAGTCACTGTCTTTCTCTTTCATTCTCTGAACAATGTCTTTGATGGAGTGAAAGTTTATAATTTTAATAAAATCTACTTACTATTTTTTTCATGGATTATGTTTTTGGTGTTGTGTATGAAAACTCATCACCATGCCCAAGGTCATATGTGTTTGTTCCATCTTTTCTTTTAGACATGGTATAGTTTTGCATTTTACATTTAAATCTATGGTCTATGTTGAGTTAATTTTTGAAAAAAATGTAAAGCTTATTTAACTTCACAGTTTTTACATATCAACATTTAATTTTTTAGCACCATTTATTGAGAAGACTATCTGTTCTTCATGGAATTGCCTTTGTCAAAATCAGTGGACTGTATGTATGAGGGTCTATTTATAGGCTGTCTATTCTGTTGCACTGCTACGTACCCATTATTTTTGACAATACCCATGCAATCTTGATTTTATAGTAAGACTTTATAGTAAGTCTTAAAGTCAAATAGTGCCAGTCCTCCAACTTTCTTTTTCAGTATTATTTTGTTTATTCTGAGTCTTTTGCATTTTCATACAAACTTTAGAACCAGTTTGTCAGTATCTATAAAATAGCTTGCTGGGATTTGATAAGGATTATGTTGAGTTATAAATTGGGAAGAATTGAATCTTAACAACATAAAGTCTTCCAGCCAATGAATATAGGATATCCCTCCATTTTTATCTTCTCTCAATTCTTTCATCAGTGTTTTATAGTTATCTGCATATAGAATCCTATAACATTTTATTAGATTTATACTTAAATATTTTTTATTTTTGTCCTATTGTAAATGGTATTGCAATTTTAATTTTCAAATTCCACTTTTTTATTGTTGATATATAAGAAAGCTATGATGATTAGTGATGCTGAGCATCTTTTCATGTACCCATTGGCCATTTATACATCTTCTAAAAATTTATATTCAGTTCCTCTGCATATTGATTGGGTTATTTGCATTTCTGCTACTGAGTTGTGAGTTCCTTGTATATTTTGGATATTAACCCCTTCCTGGGTTTATGTGTTTTATAAAAATGTTCTCCCATTCCATAAATTGCCTTTTTATTTTATTTTACTTTTCTGTGCAGAAGTTTTTGAGTTTGATGTAGTCCCACTTACTTACTTTTGCTTTTATTGCCTTGGTGTTGGTATCAAATCCAAAAAAATCATTGCCAAGACCAATATCAAGCAACTTAGCCCCTATGGTTTCTCTTAGGAGCTTTACAGTTTTAGGTATTATGTTCAAGTCTTTAATCCGTTTTGAGTTGATTTTTGAGTATGGTGGAAGATAACTGGTTCAGTTTGCTAAGAGTTGGTGCTGAAGTCTGTTAAATGTCTTTTTTTTTGCACCAATTGATATGCTCATATGATTTTTCATCTTTAGTTTGTTGATATGTTAAATTTCACTAATTGATTTTCAAATGTTAAGCTAGTCTTACATACCTGGAATAAATATTGGCCTTAGTGTATAATTCTTATTTTATACATTATTGATAATATTTTGTTGAGTTTTCTATGTTCATGAGAAATATTGGTCTGTAGTTTTTATTTTAGGTAATGATTTGATATTAAGATAATGCTGGTCTCATAGAATAAGTTAGAAACTATTCCCTTTGCTTCTAATTTTTTGGAAGAGATTGCAGAGAATTGATATTATTTTCTTAAATGTTTGATAGGATTCACCAGTAAAACCACCTGGGTATCTTTTTTTGCAAGGTTGTTAATTATTGATTCAATTTAAAATATATTTATAGGGATACGAAGGTTTTGGATTTTGTGTGTGTGTTGGTAGTTTGTGTTTTTTAAGGAATGCATCCATTTCATCTAAGTTGTCATCTCTGTGGGCACAGAGTTGTTCAGTTTACTTGTACTAACCTTTTAAGGTCCCCATATGGGATTAATAGTGATTACCCTTCTTTTATTTCTGATATTGGTAATTTGTTTCTTTTCTCTTTTTTTCTTGGTTAGTCTGGCTAGAGGTTTACCAATTTTTTTGATCTAGTCAAAGAGAGCTTTTGATTTTGTTGGTTTTCTCCATTGTTTTCCTGTTTTTCAAGTTTATTGATTTGTGTTCTAAGTTTTATTGTTTTTTTCCTCTGCTTGCTTTGGATTTAAGTTGTTATTCTTTCATCTAGTTTCCTAAGGTACTAGCTTAGGGTATTGATTTGTATCTTTCTTCTTTTCTAACACATGCATTTGATTTCACTGAATAATAACTTTTATTCTTATTTAGTTCAAGTATTTTCAAATTTAATTTTAAAACTTAAAACTTCTCTCACTCATGTATTATTTGGAAGCATGTTGTTTAACTTCTGTATATTTCAAGATTTTCCAGATATATTTCTGGTACTGATTTGTAGTTTAATTCCGTATGTTCTGAGAATATACTTTGTATCTTTTCTATTCTTTAAATTTGTTAAGGTGTGTTCATGAATTGGCATGTAGTCTATCTTGGTGAATGTTTTATGTGAACTTGAGAAGAATATGTGCTCTGCTGTTGTTGAATATCTAAAAATTTTAATTAGATGTTGTGCAACCGTGTTAATGTACTTAGTGAATAGTACACCTATGAATGGTCAAGTGATAAATTTTATGTTATGTATGTATTATAACAATTTAAAAAGTTGAGTGAAAAAATTAAAATGAAATTTAAATAAAAATAGTTAAAAAATAATACGTCAAAATACACTAGAAGGTCAATTAGGTCATGTTGACTGGTAGTGTTGTTAAGGTCATCTATATCCTTACTGATTTTCTGCCTACTTGAGCTATTATTTCTGAAGAGGGGTGTTGAAATCTCAAATGTAATAGTGGATTTTTCTGTTTCTCCTTGAAGTTCTGTCAGTTTTGCCTCATGTATTTTCTTGTTCTGTTATTGGATGCATAAATGTGTAGGAGTGTTATGTCTTCTTGGAGAATTTTTATAGCATGCTCCTCTTTATCCTTGATGATTTCCCTTGTTCTGAAGTCTGCTTTGTTTGAAACTAAAGCAGCTTCTTCAACTTTCTTTTTATTAGTGTTAGCCTGAATCTTCCTCCATTCATTTATTTTTAACCTATCTGAATCTTTATATTAAAGTGGGTCTCTTGTGAACAACACATAGCTGGGTCTCAAATACATATTTTTGATGTTATCTCCAATCATCAAATGTCACAGAGCTACCCTTATGGGTTTGAAATTTTTAACATGTACTCCATTATCAAGTCACATGGTCAAATGTGCACTATGAACTGTATCTATAAATCCTATTATACTGTGACTTTAATATTTATATTTTCATGATTTTTCATAGCAAATTATTAGTGTAATAGTTATTGGTGTTAATTTACTAAGTGCCAACATTAAAAATATACTACAGTTTTGAAAACTATTTTGGAATTAAAAAAATTTTCCTAATACGATAAGTACTTAAAAAATGGGACAGGCCAAGGGCATCTCTTGAACCACTGAGAGAAGCTGTGGTGTAAGATAATGTCTAGGATTGGTCACCTGGTTGGGTTTTAAGTGGTAAGTGACAAGAATCCCTTTGCATCTTTCCTGCATTAGGACTTGACTATGCCAAACAATTTCTCAAATGTAATTTGGGAAAATAAAGAAAATCTGGGCTTAACATATTCCTATTCCTGGGAAAAATGAGGTCTTCATGCTTTGTTGTTTTAACACAGTTGTGTTCATTTCTTTGCCCTAACATACTGGACTCATTTGCTAACAGTGTTGTTAGTAAAACAATGAAGACTATTAGTTACCACCACTAGAAGAGAGAAGAGATGCTGTGTGTGTGCCAAAGAAATGGTAGCTACAGACAACCTATTGCTGGGGCCATGATTTCTGCACATCTTGCTTCAAAGGACTCAAAAGCACATAACTTGATGGGATAAGAACTTGTAGTCTCTGGCTTACAGAGGAAGAATTTAACTTGTAGCTGGACATTATCAAATCATTTACTCTAGATTCTCTCTTCCTTTCCCCTTCTTATTTTCCTTCTTTTTATCTTTATAGAAATTCTGAGAAATATAATAACATGAATAAGCAGATATGGATAGAAGAAGTCTTTTTATATCAATCAAACCCTTTTGAATTCCTCTGGAATTAATGACAGAAAAAAACCCTACAAAGATCTATTATTAAAGTCTTTTTTATTGTCAGATGATAATAGATTGGTCTTCAATAAACTTGTTGAAAACAAATAAATGAAAGCCTCTGATTTTCAAAATGAAGTTTTAGTTCAGTCGCTGGAGTCATTAACTTTCTCAACCCCAAAACCAATATTATGAATTCTTCTTTTGTTTATTGATCCTGAGGGTTTTTTCCTCTTTCCCTCTTTTTAAATTAAAATTGAGGTGTAATTTATGTTCAGTGAAATGCACAGATCTTAAGCACATTGCTTGATGAGTTTTGACAAATGCATACACCTGTGTAACTCACAACCATGTTAAATTATGGGATATTTCCCTCACCCAAAGTTAACCTTGTATCTTATAACCTCAAAAAGTTCACCCACTAATTCTAATAGTTTGTATATTAGGATTTTCTCTCTTTACTACCATAAAATCTGAAAATAAATACACCTTTACTTCTTCCTTTCTAACTGTTATGCTTTTTATTACATTTTATTTATTATTTCACTGACTAAGACCTTTAAAACAAAACTGAATAGAAACAGTGAAGGCTGATACCATCTCCTTATTCCTGCACTTGGGAGGGTGGCGTGGGGTGTTTCCAGTCGTTCACTATAAATTATGATGTTCACTATAGTTTTTTTGCACTTGACTTTTATTGGATGAAGAAATGTCTGTTTCTCTTCTAATGTGCAGAGTTGTTTTTGCTGTTGTTTTAATTATGGGTGAGTTGTGAATTTTTGCATCTCTTGAAATGGTCATACAGTTTTTTCTCTTACTGTCTTAATGTGGTAATTTATATTAATTGATTTAAAAATGTTGAACCAATCTTGCACTCCTGGGATAAACCTGTCTTGGTCTTGATATAATATCAATTTTAAAATATATTGCTGGATTCTGATTGCTAATTATGCTTTTCAGGTTTTAGTATCAGGTTCATGTTGGCTACACAAGATGTTGAAAATATCCTCTTTATTTTTTGAAAAAAAGTTTGTCTAATATGAGTTGGTGTTAAATATTTGATGGGATTTGCCAATAAAACCATCTGGTCTTGAGGTTTTCTGATTGGAAATTATTTTTATTTTATTACTTTTTTAAAATTACAAATTCAATTCTTTAACAGATGTAGGGTGATTCAAATTTTACATTTTTTTTGTTTAATTTGGGCAAATTGTGTCTTTCAAGGAATTTTCCCATTTGAGCTAATTTATCAGATTTACTGACATACAGTTGTTCATAATTGCCATTATTTTTAAAAATGTCTGTGGGATCTTCTCTTTCATGAGTGAAATGGGTAATTTGTATTTCCTCTTTTTTTATCGATAAGTCTAGATAGTGACTGGTTACTGTATAAAACCTTTCAAGAGACTATTCTCAGGTTGATTCATTGTTTTTTTTCCTATAATTTGTCCACTGTCTATTTCATTGATTTCTACTTTGCCTCTGTTTTCACTGTTTTCCTTTTGCTTTAATTTCCTATTCTTTTATTAGCTTAAGGTGAAAGTTTAGATCGTTGCTTCTAAGCCTTTCTTTTCTCAGCTAGGGATTTCCCTTTAAACATTGCTTTAGCTGCATTCCATAACTTTTTTCCCATTATCATTCAGTTCCAAATATTTTCTAATTTCCTTTGTGATTTCTTTTTTGATCCATGGATTATCTGGAATTCTGTAGCTCAACTTCCAAATATGTAGGGATTTTACTGATAGCTGTTTGCTATTGATTTGTTGTGTCAAAGATCATTTTATTTGTTTTATTATTATTAGAGAATATTCTTTGTATGAATTCAGTTCTTTGAAATGTATGGAGGCCTTTTTATGGCTCCATGTCTGATCTATCTTCATGAATTTTCCACATACACTTGGAAAATATGTGAGTTGTTGGGTGTAGAGTTCTGTAAATGTCAATAGGTTAAGTTGGTTGATAGTGTTGTTCTGTGTATTCAATTTTATGCATGTTTGTTCTATCAATTGCTGAGAAAGAAATGTTAAAATCTCCAATTTTAATTGGGGATTTGTCTCTTTCTCCCTCAGCTCTGTCAGTTTTTGCCCTGAATATTTGAAGCTTCACACTAGATGCATAGAACATTAAGGACTGCTATGTCTTCGTAATGAGTGGCTTATTGCATCATTGTCAAAAACTTACCATCTTTGGTAATACTCCTTATCCTGAATTCTACTTCTTATAATATTAATGTAGCTCCTCCATCTTTCTTATAATTAGTGTTTGCATTGTATAACTTTCCTAACATTTTACTTTTAAACTGTGTCTACTCTTAAAGTTCATTTCTCAAAAACAACATATAATATGTATTTCTCACTTGTCTAATTCAACAGTCTTTACCTTTTAATTGTAGTTTTCAGTTCACTCATAATTGAAGCAATTATTGATATCATTGAATTTAAGCCTACCACTCTTCTGTTTTTTTGTAAATTTGCTTCATCTCTTCTTTGTTCCTCTTTTCACTCTTTCCTTCCTTCTTTTCTGATTAACCAAGTATTTTAAAAAATTCCTTCTTCAGTCATCCATTGGTTTTTAGCTATTTCAGTGCTTGCGATAGGGATCGCACTATACATCCTTATACTATTATAGTCTTTCTTGAATTAATATTATACTCCTTTATGGATAATGTAAGAATGTACTAGAGTGCACCTTCAGTTACCCCTCCCAGTTAAGTTGACCTTAGTGCTGATGTTGGCTCCCATTTCCCCTCTGTATTTTTATAAACCCCATGGTGCACTGTTACTATTTCTGATTTGAATAGTGAATTGTCTTTAAAAAAAAGAAATGGAGAAAATACTTTCTATTTACCTGCACATACCTTTATGGCACTCTACCTTCCTTCATTTTGATCTATTTTCTATCTAATATCATTTTCCTTCAGCCTAAAGAGCCTTCTTACATTTCTTTTGTTGGGGAAAATTTCTCTTGGTACTTATTTTTGTCTTTATTTTTGTCATTATTTTTGCAGAATATTTTCACTGGATATTAATTAGTCATTTGTCTCTCCCCACTCTCCCAAACCCCAGCACTTTAAGGACATCTTATCATTGTCTTCCAGTTTGTATTGCTTCTGGTGAGATTTCTGCTCTCATTCTTATTGTTACTATTTAGATAACATATCTATTCTCTGCTTGCTTTTAGATTTTTCTCTCTATCTTGGTTTTCAACAAGTTGAATATGATATTTTTATGGTTTTTAAAAGTTTTTTGGATATGTTAGTTTTCACCACATTTGGAAAAATTTTAATTATTATTTCTTCAAAATTATTCTTGTCCCTATATTGCTCTCCTGTCACTCTCAAACTCCTATCATGCATATTTTAGACCACTTGATATTATTTTAATGTTATTGATAATCTGTTGTTTTTAAAAGAAATCTTATAAAATTCATCTGTTTTCAAGTTCACTGATATTTTTTTTGCAGTGTGTAGTCTTTTGTTCAGTTCACCCAGTAAAATTTTCACTTCAGATATTGTATTTTGCAGTTCTAGAGTTTTCCTTAAATTATTTTATGGTTTTCTTTACTCTGCTGAGCTTCTCCATCTGTTTAACCATTATGTCCATCTTTTCCTTTAAATAAATAAACATATTTATAATAACTGTTTTAAAGTCCTTATGGGGGTAATTTCAACTTTGGTATCATCTTGGATCTGTTTCTATTGATTGTTATTTCTTTTGACTATGGCTTACATATGCTTCTTTGCATATCTATTACTTTTTATTCTATGCTGAGCATTGTATATGATATATTATTGAGAGCCTTGACTTTGTTATCCTTTTCTAAAGAATAATGACTTTTCATCTAGCAGGCAGTTAATTTACTGGCACATCAGTTTGACTTTGTCAAGATTTATTTTAACCTGTCGTAGGGTACATGTAGTATAGTGCTTACTCAAAGGCTTCTACTTAAAGCACTGCTTTTCTCAGATCTCAACTGAACACTCAAGGTGGTTTGCAGGGTTTTACCATTTTCGCTAGGCAGAGCTTCGATATTTCCCGCAGTTATCCAATGTGGAGTCACAGCTCAGTTCTAACCACCTCTTCCTCTCCAGTAGCTGTTTCTTCCAGCATGTGTGGAGTCTTGTCTGAACTTCTGCAGTTCAGTATTCAGCTGAAGACTCAACAGGACTCCTGTAGGCTTTTGGGGCTCTTTTTGTTGTCAGCTACTTCCGTTTGGGTGCTTTGTCCCACAAATCCCAACTATCTAAGCAGCCATGAAATTTTGTTTTCTGTGAATTATGAGACTGTTGCTCCTTGTTTGGTTTCTACTTCTCTGTGCTATGATTTGGAAAGTGCCCCCCAGATTGAAAGCTCAGGAGACTGGAATTTGCCTCCTGTGTTTCACCTCTTTCAAGCTAACTGGTATCTAAAGTCCAGAAGCAGTTGTTCCATATTGTCTCCTCATGAGGGTAAATTAAATATCTATAATTACTGTCATGGCTACAACTGGAAGTTAGTCCTTCCTTTTATTTTAAAAACAACTTTCAACCTATGAATTCACCTTTTCATGCTATCCATTGAATTTTGGTACTCTACTTGTGCTTGTATTTTTGTGAATATCTTTATGTTCCCTTCTTGTCCTAACAGAGGGACAGAGATGGTTGTACACAGCAATAGAAGGGCTCATTGATACACATACACCAAAAGAGTTTTCTGCTCCCTTCCTGTTGGTAATGTTTTCTTTCATAGTGCCAGAGGAATTGCCAGAGCTTGGATTTCTGCTAGAATTCCAAGTGAGAGGTGAAAGTACTGGCCAAGAATCTCAACTTGGCAAACATTAGTATATCCCTTGGGATATTTGAAGTCACTTGTCACCCTTCTTTGCCTCTATTACTTCCTGTTGACCTGTCATTCTGTAGACTGTAGTCAACTCTGTTCTAGCCACCACCTCTTGCCTTGATATTCTTATGTATTGTCCGAAATTTGAAATACTCTGCTCTAGTTGCAAAAACCTTCACAGTTAGCAGGACTTAAAACTCTGGAAAAGGTGACACATTGAATTGGCGTCTCATTGAAGTATAAATAACCCCAGGTATTTTCATGAGGACAAAGTTCTGTGGAGAAGGATGGTGATAAGCTGAGGGTATTGTAGGGAGGCAGTGGTGGGTTAAAGGTGGGAATGAAGGAAGAGATGCTGTGGTTGGCAAAGATAAACTGTGTGGATGTCACCCACTGGCTCCCCAGAGTTTGTTTTCTGAGTGTGAAGAAAGCAGTAGAAATGTTTGACAAGCAATGTTCGTGTTGCCCACCCATTTCTGGTGAACAAACGCAGACAACTGAGTGAGTCTGTAAGAGAAAATATCTTCTCTACTTCCAGGGCTCTCATTTGGCTGGTGTAGATTAGCAAAGAAAGTGTTGCCAGAGGAAATGATGCCCTGACTTAGTGCACCAGTTGGTGACAGCTCTGGGTCTTCCAAGATCCACCCCGTCAGCTCTCCGGCTGCAGTCTCTTTAAAAGTCTGTGCATGGCCTCCAGCAAGTCAGCAGCAATGATTTTTAGAGTTAAATTATGTGCAGCCTAGTTTTATCTATAAAGGTAAAATCTTTATATGTATTAATAATAGATCTTTACATTAATTGAGTTGTTTTCTCCTTGGCAATTCCTTTTTGCCCTCTCGCTTTTCTCTTCAAACTGGACCCCAAAATATCTTACCTTGGATACAGGTTATTACAAGCAGAAGGAAAAAACAAAATAGTCCATTTCTTAACTTCTGAGGTCCAAATGCTTGTTTTGATTTTTAAGAACCTTGACTTTTGAATCTACAAAGTCTGAGTCCTGAAGCCTTCTTGCAAGACTTTCTTTCCAGTAAATATCACTTAAGTTCTATATTCCCAAACTTCCATGACTAGATAAAGATTATCAAGGACGGGGGAGGGAGAAGAAGGTCAGAAAAGGTGAATGAGTGTAGGTGCTCATGGCATTTCCCCAGAAGGGCCCTGTGTCCTGTCCCAGCCCTGTTGAATCCTGGAGGTGGGCGGAGGGATCTGAGAACAGAGAGGACATATGCTATCTTTACTGTTAATAGTTTCCAGTTCCTCAAAATGACAAATATCAAAGTATAGTTTTCACCAAACTGAAAGCATGACTTTTACATAAATATATAGTGAGCATGGGAAAAAGGTAATTTATTTGATGAAGGAACCAACTGGAAGGTAAAGCTAGTTCAAAGGAAAATGTAAGAAAGCAGTATGTAACTGAATAATGTATTCTTACAAGGTAATACAATTGTACACTTTGGGATTATCTGTTCTATTGACAGAAATAATTTGTGAGCCTACTGGACAAAGATAAAGTGCAACTTACCAATTTTCTATAAGAAAAACCTGAGCCTTAATTAATAGTAAGTAGTGAGTCAAACAAAGTTGTCTTCCCCTGTTTTATGAATTCTCAATTGAAGGGTGATTTTGTCCCTGGGAAGATGAAAATTAATTCTTAGTGGGCAAAAAAAAAATCTTAGGTTTTACAATGGTTTGTGCCTTCCAAAGCTCAGCCCTACCCGAAAGTATCTTATTGCTGACTATTTTTCTCTCATTAGGGTAAATCAAACTAATTAATCAACCAAGTGATTATTCATTAAATCAATTAGACTAAATTAATTCATTAAAATCAAGATGGAATGTAATTCTGTTTTTCTCTGAGAGAGGGATCATAAAAAACAGATAAGAAACTCTGCCCCACAGCATCAAATGACCTGTAAGAGAGCCTGTTAGATGATGTCCATAAGTTTAAAGAACACTTACCCATGTTTTCATCTTATTTTCAGGCAGTAAATAATTTTTCTTAAACTAGCAAGCTGTGGATTAGAAATGGCTGTGTGGGATGTCTAGAAAGAGAGGGTTGAAAGCATGAACTTCAGAGTCCCTACAAAGGTCTGGGAACAGAAACACACCTGCTGTGGAATCCAAAGACTCCAGGATTCGGCTGAGACACAGTCAGGGCTGGCGTGCAGCAAAGGCTGGAAGTGAGGGGTGCTCTGGCAGCAGCCACAGTCAGCCCGACAGGTGCCAGAGCAGGCGGATCCTGCTGGGTGCCCAGTGTTCTCACACCCTTTTGGACTCCACTGTACCCACAGAGGTAGGAGCAGAACTGGCTGTGAACTGAATCTGATTATGTTTTCACCAGTCAGCACACTGGGGACTCAAATAGAAATTAAGTTCAGATAGAGGAAAATATAACACATCACATGTATGATAACCCCTCACTTGTGGCATGAGATTTTGCCCACTAATGTGCTGGTGAGGACAAGGAGAGGAATACCCAGTGATGTGGTGGGGACAGAGTGCTGGACCCCCAGGTGCCTCTTGGGAATCTGAAACAGCTGCTGAGCAGACCCATAAAGGAGCATGCCCTGGGTCTCGGCCAGCTTTTCCTATGGCAATTCTTACATATGCTGTGATATGGGTGCATAGGGATTGTTAACTTCGTTAGTCAAAAGCCCCAAATTCCAGTGCCAAATTAGAGATGGTGGTCTTTTTCCAGAAAGTTCTGCCCCTGACTCTTCCCTTTTGCTCATCCTGCTACCTTTCCAGGTGGTAAAAATCCTGTTGGAATTTAAGTGCTTAGCATTTTCCTTTCAGAGCTTCTTGAATCCCAGAAAAAGAGCCCTGAGCATGTGAATTGAAGTGCTTGTGAACATTTCTGGCAAAAGTTTACTGCCAAATAAGATACCAGTTCTGTGGGCTGAGTTAACCAGCTCTGCATAGATAGAATTATGGCCATGGCCTGTGTCAGCCACTGCTGCCCCATTTCTTGCCCCCAAGAAATTTCACTGGAGTCTTCTTAGTGTCAAAATATAGTTTCAGAAAGTTGAAACCCAATTCTCATAAAATATAGAATGGTCTTGTGGCAAAAATTGCTATAACTCTTTAATGGATAAGCCAATAAGATGGTGAAGCTGGTTCCAGGAGGATTTGAGGAACTGGGTATTTATTTACAAGCATTTAAACAATGATAAAACAAATTACTAGTTTAGATACAAAACCCATTAATGTCCCACAGGGCAAATAAAGCCCAAATCTTTGGGATTATTTTATATACTAGATGGAAATCATTAGTGTTTCTCCTGGACAGAAGTTACGAGACTTCACAGAATCTAATTACTAGGTAGCAAAGTTAAACATAGTATGTTGTAGATAATTAAATAATTATCTACAGGCCTTTTGTCAGGCCTATAAAGCCATGCCCCAGTGTGGCGTTGAAAGGCTGTCTCTGCCTTATATCCAAGTTTGGGATAATGTATCTTCACAGAAGCTCTTTGAAATACTGGTGACAGTGTCTAGTACTTTATCTCTGAGCTATAAATGCTGCTGTATCAGTGCTTTTGGACATAAATATATATATATCATAATTTAAGAAAGCACACAGAACATTACAGGGGGCTCTGGATTGGAGAGGAAGAAGGGACAAACTGGGAGATACAGCAAATGAATGGCATTTTGTGTCATTGAGCTTTATGTAAGTATTACTTTGGATTTAACGAGAGATGTTTAGCTCAGTTTGAGTTAAAAAGGAAAACAGATTATAGTTCATGATGCGTGATCAAAACCGAAAGTTTCTGTGATGACTGCCCTTGCACTGTTCACCATGTAAAAACTTGTTCGTTATGCTTCAGAAGATTGGAGACTGACGAGAATTAGGCTTGGGGTTGATTAATGATTGTGCATTGAGTCTCCTATACAGAATTTTATTGTTGTTAACAACCATATGATCAATAAATATGAGAGATGCCCTCTCAAAAAAATAAAATAAGAAAAGGAAAACAGATCAAAGAAAACAGGTTGTTTGAATCTGGTTTGGCCTCTGACTAAATATGTAAAATTGCTGTTGGTGGCAGCTTGTCTCCAAAGTGAACTCTGCCTCTGCTTGAACGCCCACTGCAGCTCCTCCCAGTGTGGCACGGACTGGCCCGGGGCGTCCCTTTAACCAGTGGAATGTGGGAGGGGTGACACTGTCTGAGCCTTAGGAAGATATGACAGCCTCTGGTTTTGTGGTCCTGGAAGCCAGTCTGCATTTAAGGAGTTTGTCCTGCCAGAGAGAGAGAGAGAGGCCACCGGGAGGAGCCCCAGAGGGAGAGGGGTGCGGCGCTGAGCGTTCTGAGGGGCCCCCACGTGAGTGACGATGCCATCGTGGGCGCCCCAGCCTGGTCGGGCCTCAGAGGACCCCGGGCCACTTTGTCGGGCAAGGAGACCCCAAGGGAGAGCAGCAGAAGTGTCACCCATTGAATTGTGACAGATACTACATTGTTGCCAGGACGCAGTAAGTTTTCAGTTCTTTTGTTACCTCAGATAGATTCCTAAGACCTTGTTCCCAGCAAAGCCTTCTGGGACTCCCTCCAGCTCGACTGCTCCGACCCTTCCTCTGAGGGACACGAGAACAGGCACCCAGTGTTCGCTGAGTGAAGGAAGCATTTTGCTGTGTTTGTTACACTCATCTGTGGCAGTAAACACTTGGAAAACAAAATGAAGAATTTTACTAAGTTTCTCTTTACCCAAAAGGGAAATTGCAGCCCAGCTTGTAGGTTCCTTTATAAAAAACCCAAGTCTGCTAAATACCCTTATATTTCCCTCATGTTTCTTGGTTTGAATTTTTCATTTCTGTCAAGGCTTTGTTGAAACCCCACCACCTCACTCTCCCCTCCTCCCCGCCGAAGTAGTGCCCCGGACACTTACTGGTTCCTTACTGAGCTTTGTTCTGCTTCATCGCTAGTCACTGCCCAACACATTACCCTTTATTTTTCTATCTCCCTAGAGTGTTAGCTTCCTGAAGACAAGGGCTCGGTCTTTCCTGCTCATGTAACCTCTCCAGCCCCTAGAACATTGCTCGGAACATATTTGCTAGTCAGGGAATGTTTGTTGAATTGACTAATAAATCACTACTTTTTCCCACCTTGGAAAAGAAAGACCATAAACTTGATGGACCTTGGGAGTTTCAAGAGGAAAATCCTGTGACGTCCCAAAGGAAAGAGCTTTGTGCCTCTATTGGCTGCCCTAACGGAGGCACAGGGATGGGGGAGAATTTCTTTTTTTTGCCCAGAGAAAATACAACAGAGAAGAAATGCCTGGGTGCTATGGAAATGCAGAGGAATTTAGGAATAAACCTCTGTGGTGGTGAAACTTTGGAACTAAATGCCTTAAAAGCAAGCAGACAAAAAGCCATTTAATAAAAGCTAAAGATGTCATTGCCAAGCAAAGACAGACTGAGTGAGAGGCCCCCCACGGTGAAGGGAAAGCTAATGAGAAAAGAAGGGTTTGGGTGGGGAATTGAAACTTAACGGCAATGATGAAAAATTGTGGCATATTCTCTTCAAAAGAAGCCAGGGATGCACAATTTCTTGAGTTACTGTAAAGCTGTACAAATCATTGGATGAAGATGCCTCAGGGAAGAATCCTGAGTGATATTTGGTGAGAGAAAGAGAGGCTCTACATAACCAAATAGGTCTTTTCCCTCTATGTGTGGGGAGTTTTATTTCTGGGAGCTCGGAGCAAGCCTGAAAATGGAAGAATTACTTGAGGATGAGATTTACGATGGCCACAAAATATGTGTCTTCTAAGGAAACCTGGTTAAAAACAAGTTTACAAGATTTTAAACAGAAACATACTTTATTTAAAAAAGTACAATAGTCTCATGATTGTTTTAAAATATTTGAGCCTACCCTAAGATAAACCATTCCCTTCATAAATCTTGTCTACACAGTAGCTTTTGAATGCAGAAGAACTAAGCTTTGAAATCGTGTAATCCAATGTGAAATAAAACCAAACCCTCTTTCCTTTGAATTATTCAGAGAAGCTAATTTTAGTATTTACTGATGTTGTACAGGTGGGAGGTTTTCAAGCTCCTCAGGATGTTACCAATAAAGAAACATCAGTACCCAGTGCAGCTTCAGATGTGGTTCTTGGTTTTCTTGAAACATTCTAAAACATCCAACCTCAAGCTGTTTCTTTCTGTCCACTGCTTGTACTGTGTTAGTGACTCAGTTTATGTTTTATGAGCCAGCTGCAGATCCCACGGTGCCCCTGCTCTGTCTTGCTTTGGAGTCTTTTCTTGAGACCTAGGAGAAAGGCAGGAGAAGATTTCACCAGGTCTGAACTAGGGACTGTTTTGAATCATGGGGCTCAAGGAGTGAGAATGGAAGGTCATGGAACAACACCTAAGCAGGTAGCTGCTGTGAAAGAGATGCCAACCCAGCATCAACTCGGTTCTGAGTTGCATCTTCTTGGTTCTCAACACTTTAAATCTTAAAAGGGCTTCAGAAATCACTCTATCTCCATTCTGATAGACAATAACAAACACAGAAATAATATCAGATTTTAGAAGAAACCTTTTAAAATGGTCTAACTTTATGGATAAGGACACTAAGGCTGGTAGAAGTGAAGCAAGTTGTCTAATGACCCAGAACGAATTGATGGTAGAATTTCAACAAAGGAGTGAATGATGTTCAAGTAACACTTAACGAAATGTTTTGGTGCAGGGAAATCATGGACAGTTTTCATGTCATGGCCTTATATGCTCCTGTATGTTGGCCTAACTGCAAAATGTTTTATAGAAAGAAAAATTTAGGGACTTTCAAACCACTAGGATTTTTTGACTCTGAGTCCAGATGATAGATCTAAAGGAACCCCTGTGCATATAGAAACTAGTACAGGACGTCTGTTTTATAATTAATTTTGTTATTGTGATAAATACATGCACATAATTAACAATTAAATATTCTCTGCCTTACTTGATTACCACCATGCCGTTTTTATTCCTAAAGAAACCACTTTTCTTCTATTTCTTCTGGTATTTATACCCAAATTACCATATAATATGCTATCTTATAGAAACAGTGAGATAGAGTGGTTCTCATTGATTATGGACATTATTTATTTACTTTCTATTATGGCAGCAGAGGATTTAGCTCAGTCCAAATGTTACTTGTACTAGAACCTGAGAAGGAATTTTTCTCAAACCCTCATGAGTGTGGACTTAGAATCAAATTTTATTCATTTTGAAAAATCAATGACATTTTTTGCAACCAAGTGTTGTAAGGCAGGTTCATATTTGTTCTCCACAGCATGCACAGAATGGAGTCCTTTACAGATCTAGTCATTTATGGACCAAGTCTTTTGAGATATGTATTATTATTCTTATTTTCCAACATTCTATAATGAGACCTAGTGAGCCTAAGTCCAGGGTTATATAATAAGTAATTGGCAAAGTCAGGATTTAAACTCAGATCTCTTTGATTCCAAAGACCACCTTTTCCCTAATGCTTCATTCAGTCCCTGAAAGGAAGTTTCCCTCAAACAGAGCTCCCTTTGTGCTCTTTGGGCATCATGGCTGCTGTGCTGCTGTTACCATCTTCTTGCACTAGAAACCTCAGAAAAGAGAATTCTGTGGGTCTGGAGGAGAGATGCAGTGTCATCTCAATAATTCATTGCATGAAGAGGTAAGAGTGGAGTAGAAGAGGATGCCTTAGGGGAGCCAGGGGCCAGGCTCCCATTGACTTTGTGAGAGAAGAGGGCAAGGCTGAGGGTAGTAGGCAAGCAGATCTCACACAACAGTTTCTTCCCTCCTAAGGCCCCTTTGAATACAGCTGGGTGGGGACAACTCGGGCTACTAGCAGAAAGCAATTCTTTGCATGTTGCCTTGTACTTTCAGTACCGAGTTTGAGAAAGTGCTGTGTTGAGCTAGGATATTGCTGAATATCATTGTAAGAATGAAAGTGATTTCTACTCTTCCCTTCTCACCTAGACTAGGAGGAAGATGGCTCTTACCTAAGCACGTGATTGTATTCTTAAAAAGAGTAATTTCAAAGTTTTGGCAGCATCTTTGGTCAAAAAAGGGAATGATTGTTTTGAGGTGTTTCTCTCAGTGATGGGGTATTTCTAGCATCAGAATGTCTGAAAGTGGGCATGTGAGTGTGTGTGTGTGTGTGTGTGTAAGTGGTGGAGGAGGAGCCAGAGCAACCAAAAATCGCAGGCATAGTAACATGAAGAGGCAACTCCATGGCGATAGAGGTGGCGTTATAAATCATGGCCTAGTACAATGATGTCTGGTGGTTTTAAACCTGACTGAGAATTCATAATTGTTTTTGGAAGAGGTCGGTATATGTGCACGTATGTGCGTGCACGTGTGTTTTGGTCTGTTTGATTGACTTAGCAGCTACTTCTCAGGCAATAAGAACAGAGAACAAAGCTGCAGGTCACACTGGGGAAAAGACTTTTACAGAATGGGTGTTGGGGTACCTATACCCACCAAAAACTGAAATAAGTTTGATCTCTGTTCTGCTGGAACCCTCAGAACTTAGGCTAACATAAATATTTGAGCACTGAGGAAATGCAGCCCTGCTCGCTATGGGTAGGGCACGAGGTTTTCTAAAATGTTCATAGACATTCACAGGAGTGGGAATTAGAAGAAGGTACTTTTGCAAAAGGGTACAGAACAGTGAATTTAGGAAGTATCCATGAAGGCTCTTTAGAAAGTTTAGACTTAATGGATGCTATTTCCTTTTGGACCTACAAAAAAGCCTTCATGAGGATACAGAAAGACACAGATCTTTCTCCTCCATTCTGGAATTCCCTTGTTAGCTCGAGTCTTCAGTAAAGCCTCGTGTGTAATGTAGTGGAGGAAAGAGAGCCACAACAGTGAAGGCAGGTATGTCTTGCCCTCCATCTAGCCCTTTGGTGAAATCTACTGGGCAGGAGGTGCTCTGGGAACTGAGCAGCCATGCCTTGGAGGTAGCATGGTAAGGGACAGTCAGGGCTGCTTGCCAAGTGAACAACTCGGGAGAGAGACACATGACTTGCCTTCCTCACCTTTCTTACACTATGTTAAGGAATGGTGATTACGGAAGTCAGAGGCTGACACTTCGGTTACCGGCCTTATTTGAGGAGCCACTTAATTCTACCACAAGCTATCTGGGCTGTGAAAATCAGGGCTCATTTATCTTTGAAAAATCAGTATCTGTCTCATTTTCCTATTATAGTTATTTGTACTTTAGAATATTGAAGAGACAACGAACGTGTGGGTACTGTCTGTGATTCAAAACAGAAAATGAAAATATTTGCTCTTGATAACTCCAGGAAGTCTGTGATTCAAAACAGAAAATGAAAATATTTACTCTTGATAACTCCAGGAAGCAACAGCATGGTTTTGTGAAACTTTTCAATTGTTCACAAAAAGGGGTAGAGCAATGAGATAGCAAAAGGAGAAGAGACACAGTGTGTGTCCAGGAATTCCAAAATACAGGTGGGTGTGGACCAACCACATGAGAGAAAGCTGTGTGCACTGGCTTCCATGTGAGAGAAAGTGGGGGAAGAAGGGGACATTGGTGTGTGCCGGCCCTGAGAGCAGGGGGGTCCCCACACTGCCGGCAGGTGCTCCCTGGGAAGTAAGGCCAGTGAGTTTGAGAGGGGGGGCTAAATCTGGGAGAGCTCACCCATTCTCATCACGGAGTAGTGTAAGGGACGGGGGAGGGGTGGGGGTGAGGAGTGGGGGCCCAGTCCCATGTGCGCCCAGGCCTGAGCAAGCTGGGCTTCCTCCCAGAGCAGGGCCCTCACTAGTAGGCGCTTGTAGGTGGGCAGGAGACAGATAAGGGAAATGGAGAAAGATAGGGCCCAGACACAACTGGAGGAGGGGATGGGGCAAGGGCGCATCAGGAGGCAAAGTGGGAGGCACAGAAAGGGGGGCTCTGGGAAGACAGACAAGCTACTGGTACCAAGTCTTCTTCTAAAAGCCCTGGAAAATGAAATGCACATGAAAATGAGCAGCAGAACAATAATAAGGGAAAATCCCATACACAGATATTCAAGGAGAAAAGAGAATAAGGAACAGAGTAACATCCTATGGACGACCAAAGCCTGCTGGGAAGATAGACTGCAGTACAGAGCTTAACCTCTTCATATTAAAGACACGGAAAGAGAGAATTGGAGAAGTTTGGGAAACGGTCAGACAACTGAACAGTGACAGAGCTGGGATGATGGGCCATAAACATGTAGACCTTATGAATTTTAAATCTGATCCTCTTAAATATCATAGACATCTCTAAACCCTTTAAAAATGATTCCTTGTTATCCCTGTGATACATTAAATGTGAAGCTCAGACTGGCAGAAAAACTCTCCTTTGGGGTGCTACATGGCTCCAACTGGTCAAGAAGATCTAAATGCAGTTCAGGACTTTTTGGGTCACTTCATCTGCTGAAACTTAGAAAAAAAGAAAATGTGCCCTTAGGACAAAGGATCTTTTATGAAGGGAGCCCATAATTTTACAGATTTAATTTAATGGCTATGTATTAATCGGGCATGATGATACTTCATCCTGATCCCCTTAAAGGTAGGTAGATTTGTGAAGTCAGACAGGGTGGTAGGAAATAGGTCAAGAAAAATGGAAGATTATACCTTCTCAGAATTTTGTGTGAGTTTAAATTTGTGTGTGTGAGTGTGTGTGTGACAGAGATTGAGAAGGAGCAGAGAAGAGAGAAGGGGAAAGAGAAGGGGAGGGAAAAGGAGGGGAGGGGGGATACTGAGAAGGAAGGAGGAAGTCAAGAACGAGCTCTGGCTTCCCCCCAAATGCTAGAACTAGGTTGAGACCCCCTCTCCTGTGGATGCATTAGTGTGGGAAAGAACGTGTGCTTCCTTTTGGTCTCAGCTTGGTCTTTACATTGCCTCTTTAAGTGCTGACTTGGTCACGCAGGAAGTCTCCCAACTGTGTCCCCATCACCCCGTAATCTCTATTCAGGTAGAAGATGGGACAGGGAGGAGGCCCAGAGAATCTTCATTTCCAGCTGAACCCTTAGTGGGGGGGGATGGGTAGCGCTGTAAGGGCAGCAACGGGAAGGTCAGCCCAGGACTGGGTCTGCTTCCACGTGGCTCCTACTTTGCTCCAGAAGATGATTTCCCTCGAGAATTCAAGTTTCTCCATTTTTATTTTCCCTATTATTTCCTGTGTATATTTCCCTGTTATTCTGCCTATTTCTTCTCTCTCCTTTATGTGTCATTGATGTTTTCATAATCTTTGTGATTGAAAATCTAATTCTGGACTCTTTCTATCTCAAGTTATTCCTGACTGTTTGTTTTCCCAATGGATGACTCGCATCTGTTTAGTTCCAGGGAGGAAAGAATTCCTTGGGGTATAGTTCAAAGAATTTGGTGGGTTTATAATGGGGTAGAAACACAGATGAGTGTTAAGAAATATTACCCCACCACCCTGACATTATGTAGATAAGCTCTACATGCCATCACTTCATTACAAGTGGGTGCCATATACAATCTTGGTAGCCATCTCTCTAAGGAGAAGGTGACAGCATAACCTTGACAGAACTGAAAATGGACCTAGGAAAATGAAGGAAGCCAAAAACTATATAACAAGGAGGCACACCTGTGAACATTCCCCATGTATGTGCAATAAGCTTGCTGTGTGAGCACAACAGGTCCAAATTTATGATGTTGACAGAACCTACATCTTGACCTCTGAGGCTAACCTGTTTGGGTTACTACAGAATTTGCAAATTTAAGTCATCCTAAGCTGGTACACTTTGGCTGGTGGCCAAGATCAGGTCCAAAGTCCAGACCTTCCAGTGACCGAGTACAGAAAACTGTTAATGCTTTGGAAGTGTTTCAAATCTTTCAGGCCATTTGGAGATCATTTGGCATTCTAAGAAAGGTAATTCACTAAAACAAATTGTAATAGTATGAAATAGCTAATGCAACTCTCCAAGTCAGTTGTTTAATTCTTATTCCCTCACAGGCTCAGGGCACCACAGTTGGCATTCATCTCTTCCCACCAGTTCTCACATTGCTCTGAGTGCTAGTCTGTTAGAACACTTGGACCAATCTGCCTTGTGTTAAAGTTGTTTGGCACTAAAGTGAAACAAGACTCTGTCATAAGGGCATCATAGGAAGCAGGCTGAGCTGGAGGTCCAGGTGGGCCCAATGCCTCTGTAGGAGCTAGTGGGACAAGAAAGGACTTCCAAGTCTAGGCAGGAAGAACAAGAAAGAGAAGTCAGACACTAATTAATGTTCCAACTCTTCAGCTGATGTTGGGTTTTCAGAGAGATGATGGTTTGGCTGAGGTTGAATTAAGAAAGAATTGGTAGGAGTTTCAAGATCCATGGCACACAGCGGAATCCCCAAAGACTGGGAATCTAACAGAGAACACATCTCAGGGCTTATCATGTTCCTTCTAGAAAATCATGAAGAAGTTAGTTCTGATACTTTGGGGAAGTTCCCCCAAAATGTTTCTAGATTGATTTAAGGCAGGTTCCCAATCTTATTGCTGTTTACATTTTGGATCTAAAATTTCTTTGTTGTTGAAGGCTGGTCTAAGCCCTGTAAAATGGTTAGAGGATCCCGGGCCTCTGCTCACTGGATGCCAATAGCATCTCCCTGCTGAGCTGGGTAACTGCTCTTCCCTCCTCCTGGGAGCCCTTGAGACCCAAGTGAGGTTGAGGACTCTGGGGGACTGTAACTGTGAAAGCCAAGGGTCTCTGGGAAGGAGTGCACCTCCTTTTTTATACTTTATCATCTGGGGGATAAAGCAAGTTGTGGTACCCCTGTGTTTTTCGGAAGGGAGAATTCTAAAGGAATTCTGCAGAGCAGTAACTTCTAGTCTGTTCAAGGAATACTGCAGAGTCCAGTAATTCATCTTCCCTCCTTGATCTACAATCAAATTTGAACCAGCTGAGTCTGCCCAGCAGGGCAACTCTCAGTGACAGATGCCAGCTTGTTCTTCTAATTCCCTTTCCGTCTGGGGATCCTGTACTGGACGGAGCACTTTCTGTTATTCCCCCTCTTCTACATCTCAAGAAGCCTTGATTCTCAGGTCTTAGGGGATTGCAGGACAGGAAGAGAAGTTCCCTGAGAAAAACCTTTTTCTGGTTTTCGTTCTCAAATCACAGAACAGACTATGCTGGGTCCTCTTGAAAGAAGGGAGAAATATTTCCCAAGTCAAGAGGGCAATAGAGGTGTGTCGTTTCCAGAGACATCCTTTTCCCTAGCAGTGCCCTCAGGGAGGTCATAGAATCTCAGAAAGGAGGTATACCTGGTGTCCCTAAGGATGTTTAGATGTTACACACCAAGACTCCTGCCTTGGCAGTGATTTTCATGCCCATGTTTGATCCATGAGGATAATGCCACCACTTCCACAACTATAGACATTTGACTGTCAGGTAAAGGTTACATATTGGCTACAATGGTATCTCCCATCTTGCATGCCCATCTACAGTGCAACCTTGCTGACCTCCCATCAGAAGGTGGGGCCCATTTCCTCTCCCCTTGAATCTCGGCTGGCCATAAGACTCTCTTGAAACCAACAGAATGTGGTAGAAGAGCCTCTTCCTGACACCCAGAGTTAGATTAGAGGAGTCTGTGAAATTTCTACCTGATTCTCTTGGGACATTTGCTCACTGAGAAGCCACATCTGGAAAGCCAATGACCCTGAGATTTCCGTACTGGGGAAGACACTTTGCACACGTTCTGGCTGACAGCTCCTGCTGACCTCCAGTGGGAAGTCAGCCACATGCTGCAGCATCTGGGTAATGAGCCCAGTGGAGTGTCCCGATACCCAGAGCCCAAGTCAGCCCCTGACCACAGGCATGTGAGGGAGTGAGCAAGAATGGCCCGGCCCAGCCCTTGCCCAATTCCTGAACCTCGGAATCATGAGAAACAGAAAATGGTTGTTTTAAGTCACTAAGTTTTGGGATAATTTGTTACACAGCAATAGTAACTGGAACAACTTCCCTGAATTTCCAGGTCTCTTCAACAAGCCTAGGGCTTCCTCATGGCACTGGGAAGGGCAGGCACCTCACTATAACTCTGTCAGAGAGAGGTCCTGAGTCAAATTGATCTGATTTTACTTTTGATATAATAATATGACTCATCCTGAATACATGAGCTTGAGAAGGAGAATTGATATTTGCTATACTTAACTGCCCAACTGTTTTTTCCTTTAGAATGAGTTCTTCCTCAGATTTTCATCCTTTCTGTGAATAGGCTGCTGGGATCCTCATCAGACCAAGCAGATGTGTCTGAAACCTGTGGTCAGCACCACTGCGACTTCTTCTGGAATCTGGGTGGAGAGAGCACTCCCTCTAATGGATCACTGGCAGAGTTAGTCCAGCTTGGGACACCACCATAACCCGAGGGCCCTTCGGGTCATGAACTAAGCCACTTCAGGAACCCTGGCCATCATTGCCTTGTCCACTGCTGTATACCCTGCCCTGATATGACATTCCTAACCCATACTATATCCCAACAATATCTCATTGTGGATTTAATTTGCATTTCTCTGATAACTAGCGATGTGGAGCATCTTTTCATGTATCTGTTGGCCATCCGAATTTCTTCTTTGGAGAAGTGACTGTTCAGCTCCTCTGCCCATTTTTTAATTGGATTATTTGCTTTTTGTTTGTTGAGGTGCATGAGCTCTTTATGTATTTTGGATGTCAAGCCTTTATCGGATCTGTCATTTACGAATATATTCTCCCATACTGTAGGACACCTTTTTGTTCTATTGATGGTGTCCTTTGCTGTACAGAAGCTTTTCAGCTTGATGTAGACCCACTTGTTCATTTTTACTTTTGTTTTCCTTGCCCGGGGAGATATGTTCATGAAGAAGTCACTCATGTTTATGTCCAAGAGATTTTTGCCTATGTTTTTTTCTAAGAGTTTTATGGTTTCATAACTTACATTCAGGTCTTTGATCCATTTTGAATTTACTTTTGTGTATGGGGTTAGACAGTGATCCAGTTTCATTCTCCTACATGTAGCTGTCCAGTTTTGCCAGCACCGTCTGTTGAAGAGACTGTCATTTCCCCATTGTATGTCCATGGCTCCTTTATCATATATTAATTGATCATATATGTTTGGGTTAATGTCTGGAGTCTCTAATCTGTTCCACTGGTCTGTGGCTCTGTTCTTGTGCCAGTACCAAATTGTCTTGATTACTATGGCTTTGTAGTGGAGCTTGAAGTTGGGGAGTGAGATCACCCCACTTTATTCTTCCTTTTCAGGATTGCTTTGGCTATTCAGGGTCTTTGGTGTTTCCATATGAATATTTGAACTATTTGTTCCAGTTCGTTGAAGAATGTTGTTGCTAATTTGATAGGGATTGCATCAAATCTGTATATTGCTTTGGGCAGGATGGCCATTTTGATGATATTAATTCTTCCTAGCCAAGAACATGGGATGAGTTTCCATTTGTTAGTGTCCCCTTTAATTTTTCTTAAGAGTGTCTTATAGTTTTCAGGGTATAGGTCTTTCACTTCTTTGGTTAGGTTTATTCCTAGATATTTTATTCTTTTTGATGCAATTGTGAATGGAATTGTTTTCCTGATTTCTCTTTCTATTGGTTCATTGTTAGTGTACAGGGAAGCCACAGATTTCTGTGTGTTAATTTTGTATCCTGCAACTTTGCTGCATTCCAATATCAGTTCTAGTAGTTTTGGAGTGGAGTCTTTGGGGTTTTTTATGTACTGTATCATGTCATCTGCAAATAGTGACAGTTTAACTTCTTCTTTACCAAACTGGATTCCTTGTATTTCTTTGTTTTGTCTAAGTGCCATGGCTAGGACCTCTAGTACTATGTTAAATAACAGTGGGGAGAGCGTACATTCCTGTCTTGTTCCCGATCTCAGAGGAAAAGCTTTCAGTTTCTCGCTGTCCAGTATGATGTTAGCTGTGGGTTTATCATATACGGCCTTTATTATGTTGAGGTACTTGCCTCTATACCCATTTTGCTGAGAGTTTTTATCATGAGTGGATGTTGAATTTTGTTGAATGCTTTTTCAGCATCTATGGAGACCATCATGTGGTTTTTGTCCTTCTTTTTGTTGATGTGGTAGATGATGTTGATGAATTTTTGAATGTTGAACTATCCTGTCATCCCTGGGATGAATCCCACTTGGTCATGGTGTATGATCCTTTTGATATATTTTTGAATTCGGTTTGCTAACATTTTGCTGAGTATTTTTGCATCTACATTCATCAGGGATATTGGTCTGTAATTTTCTTTTTTGTGGGGTCTTTGCCTGGTTTTGGTATTAGGGTGATGTTGGCTTCATAGAATGAGTTTGGGAGTATTCCCTCCTCTTCTATTTTTTGGAAAACTTTAAGGAGAATGGGTATTATGTCTTGTCTGTATGTCTGATAAAATTCCGAGGTAAATCCATCTGGCCCGGAGGTTTTGTTCTTGGGTGGTTTTTTGATTACCACTTCAATTTCTTTGCTAGTAATTGGTTTGTTTAACTTTTGTGTTTCTTCCTTGGTCAGTCTTGGAAGGTTGTATTTTTCTAGGAAGTTGTCCATTTCTTCTAGGTTTTCCAGCTTGGTAGCATATAGGTTTTTGTTGGGAGCAAACCTGTGGGCCTTTAGGCAGACTCGGTCACAAAAGCCTTAAGACAACAGCAACGTTTGAGTAAAGTCTTTCCTGTAAAGTCAGCAACAATGAATCCATCCACGCGTTAGAAACAAGTTTTCCCCTATTACCAAGAAATGCATTTAGTGAACTCCTAGGTTAGAGCTAGTGGTTAGGTTACCTCGCAACATGTGCTTTTCTAGGTTAGAGCTAGTGGTTAGGCTACCTCGAAACATGTGCTTTTTCTGTCCTTTGTTAATCAAGAAACACCCTCTGCCCCAGGAGAAAGCCCCTCCCTTAAAACCTCCCTCCCAAGGGCCCCAACCCCCAAAATGGCGAACTCCCCGCTTCTCTTCTGGGTCCTCCGTTCCCGCCGGCACCAACCAAGACCCAATCACCCCTGTACACCTCCCCGCCGGCGCCACCTAAGGTCCAATTATCTCCTGACCCACCCCTTACTTGCTAACCTGTATAAATTGAGCCTGCAAACAATAAACTGTGCCAGCTTGATCAGACATTCTGTCTTGCTGGTCTTTCTTTGTGTCCCTTGCCTCTCTTTTTTTTTTTTTTTTTTTCAATTCTCTCCTCCAGCTCGTCGACCCCCGTTGATAGTCCTGCAGGTCAGAACAGGTTTTCATAGTATTCTCTAATAATTCTTTGTATTTCTGTGGAGTCTCTCATGGTCTTTCCTTTCTCATTTCTGATTCTGTTGATATGTGTTGATTCTCTTTTTCTCTTGATAAGTTTGGCTAGAGGCTTATCTATTTTGTTTATTTCCTCAAAGAACCAACTCTTGGTTTCATTGATTTTTTTCTATTGTTTTATTCTTCTCAATTTTATTTATTTCTCCTCTGATCTTTATTATGTCCCTCCTTCTGCTGACGTTAGGCCTCATTTGTTCTTCTTTTTCCAGTTTCAATAATTGTGATGTTAGGCAATTCATTTGGGATTGTTCTTCCTTCTTTAAATATGCCTGGATTGCTATATACTTTCCTCTTAAGACTGCTTTCACTGCGTCCCACAGAAGTTGGGACTCTGTGTTGTTGTTGTCATTTGTTTCCATATATTCCTTGATCTCTATTTTAATTTGTTCATTGATTCATTGATTATTTAGGAGCATGTTGTTAAGCCTCCATGTGTTTGTTAGTCTTTTTGTTTTCTTTGTACAATTTATTTCTAGTTTTATACCTTTGTGGTCTGAAAAGTTGGTTGGCAGAATTTCAATCTTTTGGAATTTACTGAGGCTTTTTTTGTGGCCTAGTATGTGGTCTATTCTGGAGAATGTTCCAGAAGAAAGTGTATCCTGTTGCTTTTGGATGTAGAGTTCTATAGATGCCTGTTAGGTCCATCTGTTCTAATTTGCTGTTCAGTGCCTCTGTGTCCTTACTTATTTTCTGTCCAGTGGATCTATCCTTTGGGGTGAGTGGTGTGTTGAAGTCTCCTAAAATGAATGCATTGCAGTCTCTTTCCCTCTTTAGTTCTGTTTGTATTTGTTTCACAAATGCTGGTGCTCCTGTGTTGGGTGCATATATATTTAGAATGGTTATATCCTCTTGTTGGACTGAGCCCTTTATCATTATGTAGTGTCCTTCTTTATCTCTTGTTACTTTCTTTGTTTTGAAGTCTATTTTGTCTGATATTAGTACTGCAACCCCTGCTTTCTTCTCGCTGTTGTTTGCCTGAAATATGTTTTTCCATCCCTTGACTTTTAGTCTGTGCATGTCTTTGGGTTTGAGGTAAGTTTCTTGTAAGCAGCATATAGATGGGTCTTGCTTTTTTATCCATTCTATTACTCTGTGTCTTTTGATTGGTGCATTCAGTCCATTTACATTTAGGGTGATTATTGAAAGATATATACTTATTGCCATTGCAGGCTTTAGATTTGTGGTTACCAAAGGTTCAAGATTAGCTTCTTTAGTATCTTACTGCCTAACTTAACTCACTTATTGAGCTATTATAGACACTGTCTGGTGATTCTTTATTTCTCTCCCTTCTTATTTCTCCTCCTCCATTCTTTATATGTTGAGTGTCTTATTCTGTGCTCTTTTGTGTTTCCTTTAACTGCTTTTGTAGGTAGTTGATTTTATATTTTGCCTTTAGTTAGTATTTGGTTGGTTTGCTTTCTTTGCTGTGATTTTATTTTCTCTGGGGATATCTTTTTAGTTTTAGGAGTGCTCCCATCTAGAGCAGTCCCTCTAAAATACCCTGTAGAGGTGGTTTGTGGGAGGCAAATTCCCTCAACTTTTGCTTGTCTGGGAATTGTTTAATCCCTCCTTCATATTTAAATGATAATCATGCTGTGTACAGTATTCTTGGTTCAAGGCCCTTCTGTTTCATTGCATTAAATATATCATACCATTCTCTTCCGGCCTGTAAGGTTTCTGTTGAAAAGTCTGATGGTAGCCTGATGGGTTTTTCTTTGTAGGTGACCTTTTTCCTCTTGCTAGCTGCCTTTAAAACTCTTTCCTTGTCCTTGATATTTGCCATTTTAATTATTATGTGTCTTGGTGTTGTCCCCCTTGGGTCCCTTCTGTTGGGAGTTCTGTGCACTTCCGTGGTCTGATCGGTTATTTCCTCCCCCAGTTTGGGGAAGTTTTCAGCAATTATTTCTTCAAAGACACTGTCTATCCCTTTTTCTCTCTCTTCTTCTTCTGGTACCCCTATAATGCGGATATTGTTCCTTTTGGATTGGTCACACAGTTCTCTTAATATTGTTTTATTCCTTGAGATCCTTTTATGTCTCTCTGCATCAGCTTCTATGTGTTCCTGTTCTCTGGTTTCTTTTCCATGAATGACCTCTTGCATCTTATCCATTCTGCTTATAAATTCTTCCAGAGATTGTTTCATTTCTGTAATCTCCCTTCAGACGTCATCCCTTAGCTCTTGCATATTTCTCTTCAGCTCCATCAGCATGGTTATGACTTTTATTTTGAATTCTTTTTCAGGAAGATTGGTTAGGTCTATATCCTTCTCAGGGACTGACTCTGTGATTTTGGTCTATATCAAATTCTTCTGCCTTTTCATGGCGATAGTGGTAGTTGTTCAGAGCTGGCGTGTGTGTCGGCTGGGAGAATGTCCCTTCTTGCTGGTTTGTGGTCTTCCTCTCCTGGGAGAACAGCGACCTCTAGCGGCTTGTGTTGGGTAGCTACGCACAGTTGGGGCCTCTGATTCTTGCCCGGCTGCTGTGGAGTTAAGCACTGCGATTGCTGTGGGCGTGACCGGCCTCAGTCTGCTGCTCCAATATGGCAGAGCCATATCAGAGGGTAAACAGGCCAGAGGCTGTTTATTGCCATGAGTGTCCTCCGAGCTGCACTGCCACCCAGGGGGTTAGGGTGCCTGGAGTTCCCTGGTATTCCCAGCTGCTGGGCTAAGTGTCCCAGAACACTTCCATCCAGCTGTGGGGTCCTTATACCTTTAAGACTTTCAAAAAGCACTCGCTTTTCTTTGTCCCAGGGGTGTCGGCTGCAGAGACCCACTCACGGGTCTTACTGTCCCATTTCCCTAGTATCCAGCACTCCACGCACTGTGTGTCCGTACTCTGGTGCGGATGGCTAGGGCTGGGTGTTTAGTAGTCCTGGGCTCCCTCTCCTTCCCCACTCTGAGTCCTCTCCTCCCACCGGGAGCTGGGGGGAGGGGCGCTCAGGTCCCACCGGGCAGTGGCTTGTATCTTACCCCCTTCACAAGGTGCTGGGTTCTCTCAGGTGTAGGTGTAGTCTGGCTGTTCTTCTGTGTCTTCTGGTCTCTCTTTTAGGAATAGTTGTATTTGTTGTATTTTCAAAAATATATATGGTTTTAGGAGTAGATTTCCGCTGCTCTACTCATGCCACCATCTTGACTCTGACCCCCCAATGATTATATTTTTATCCAAATAATTTACTCAAACAAACAGGTTTGTAGCAAAAGGCAGAGTTGGGTGCCTTATAACTACAAAGGATCAAGTATTTATAAACTTTGCATACATAGTAAAAACCTTCATGTCTATAGGGTTGTATGATACTGGAATATCTCAGGGAGTTTGCAGACTCTCTCTGGACATCTTAACCATAGTTTAAATTAAAAAT
The DNA here is from genome assembly GCF_040802235.1 of Manis javanica. NCBI lineage: Eukaryota > Metazoa > Chordata > Mammalia > Pholidota > Manidae > Manis > Manis javanica. The sequence goes on from NC_133157.1 coordinate 79,637,382, forward strand.
AAGATCCTGCTTTCTGAAATGGTGTAAATTAGAGCTGTGTGGGTAGGAACAGAGATTCATGGAATGCCTTTCACTATGTTTTAAATCCTTGAAACCATTACAAAAATTTAGACTGACTCCCTAATTCTTGCTTAGCTAAAATAACATACAATACTATACAGGAACTAAAAAGTTATTACACTGGAGGAAACTACTGTCAGAGATGCTCACATTTACCAAGCATATCACTTTAAGTTGGCTGAAAGCTAAAAAGCTTGAGAGCTGACAAGATTTCTACAATTCCTTTTTATATTTACTTTAGCACCTGTTGAAGGGGACAACCTGGTTGTATTTTTCACTGCAGCTGTTGGTTGATATAAAATTTGTCCCTTTCCCTCAAATACTGCAAAATAAAGTATTTACTCTTCTCCTGTTACTTAAAGTCAACTGTTAGATAATGTACTTTCTGCTAATTCCCAGAGCACAAAAGTAAAAGCAGCAAGTTCTGGTTAGGTCTGTCCATTCTGTTCATTCACACATATATTCAAACAATCAACCAGCATTAACAGATGATCCACTAGGTATTGAATTCAGTTATCTTACATTGACCCAAACCAACAACAGAAAGTTTTAAAGAATTACCAGAACTTTTATTAAAAAAATTAATATGTCATAAAGCTTTATTTTCCTTTAAAGAGGAAAAAAAAGGAACAAGTTTCATGAAATCAAATAAGCAATGGTAAGGTCTCCTAACTTGAGAAAATCGGGAATCACTGGCCTACTAGTTCTAATTGAATGAAAGAATTGTTAACTGCCATAGCTGGGTGTTCATGCCAATGGCAGCAAGTGAGACCAACTAGGGTGGAGTAAGTAACTGTGTGGAAGCCCTGACAAGTGCTTAAACAGACTGATTCATTGAGACATCAGTGTACATATATCTATCTTGCTTTAAACAATACAGCAGTTCCTGAAAAGTTTTGTGTAAATGAAACAACCACAAACACAGTAAGAGAGCTTGGTATTTGAAAAAATTTCAAGATGTATTCTTCTGTGAACAACCACTTCCACTTTTGTAAATCCAGTATTCACTTTCCTTAAGGCAAAGTATACCTGGCTGCTGCCTCTCTGAACTGCAGCATCAGCGTATTCACCTAACACTGCTCCACCTGGGCCAGTGACACTATTTCCAAGTTTGTGTTTCTATTAAGTAGTGTAAAATACGAGTCAGCCAGCTGCATCTGGAAAAGCAGGCATAGGAGTGGGATCACCACCTTTAACAATATTTCCAAGTCAACAAAAATTTTTGAGAGTCTACTTTGTGCAAAGCACAGTAATAAACCTTATCAATTTGGTTACAAATGTACTTCCTTTCTCTGAAACCTTCAGTCAGGGCCTAGATCTGGAACCCTACAATAAAGTAATACTTCTAATCCTCAGGACTGGCTTTAACCAAGTTAGCTGCTCAAATCCTTCAATTTGGGGTGTAATGGAAGATACTGAGTTTTCCAAGGCTGAAGCTTAATGACATGAGAATCACATTTCATATAACTGGTTAGTGACAGTTTTTGCTGGTGACAAAAAGTTTTCAAATGTTTCTTTTTTTATTTTTGTACTTCCTCTAAAGAGAACTCTGAATTTCCAAAGAGACCCTACAATGCCAGCTGCTCATGGCCCCCTAGGGTCTCCAAGCCCTTTTCCAACTCATGGAGGGCTAATTCTGCAGCTTCAGGTGTTTCCACCCTTTGCCAGTTCTGGGGAAAGCCCCACCCCTCCAGGAGGTACTTTACCCTAGACCAATTCCCCAGTAGGGGTTCCCAAATTGGAAGCCCCACACCTGGGGGGATAATAACAGGTGATGGCACCCTCTGCCACTGCATCTGCTGGGGCCTCCCCACCATCCTCCCAAAGGTCGCACCCATTATGACAGATTTTGGGGTCAGAGGCACCCTGCTTACTGCTGCCAGATGTAAGCCTGGGGAGAGGAAATTCTGGGGGAAAATACTTCTAAAAACTGAAATCAGTCAAAGGGAAAAAAATTAAGTTTAAAACCCGTTTATTGCTTACAAACTACAGTCCACTGCCATCTCGTCGCTCTTCCCTGCTCTGGAAGGAAGCAAGCTCCCAAGCCGGCCAGCCCCTCCTCTTAACCTCTCAGGTTCAGACATGCCCTCAGTTGCCCAGGTAATTACCCATTGACATGGAAATGAACTTCTCTCCACCCCTGAGGATATGCAAATACACTAAAGCCAGGCAAGATACTCTGAAAATGTTACAATTTTACCCACATCCCCAACAAGAAAATGAGGTCATGTTCCCTGGACAGCAGCAGATCATTTAAATTATAAAGCTTATTTACCTGCAGTTTCAGGTCTTATTCTTCCTATTCAGAAGAATACCTGCCAGATTTACAGAAGAATTACAAACAATAAAGGCCATTCATACCCTCCAACCACCCAGGAAACAGCTGAGAAAAATTGTTTCTAGACCCTTCTACAATTAATCAGCTGAAATCAATATTCAGGGGCTGGTAGAAACCAAGTTGAAATTATGTACTGAGTTTTCTGTTATAACTCTTATACAGTCATTACAAAGTCATAAATACTTTGATTTCCTTCTTAGTTGGAAATCTCCCCATATAAAGAAGCAACTTTACTTGAAAAGGTGGGCCAGTTCCCTCATATTCAAGCTGCAATTAAGTTTTTCAGGAAAATCACAAACTGTCTTTGTTCTGAAAATTTCTACAGAAGCAGAAATACGGCTCAGGAAGAAATTCAAATCCCAGCTATCTTTAAATCCTCAGACTTCACTTATTCTTCTCAAAATGCTTGTTCATATTGGGACATTGGAAACAGAATTATCCTGCACTTAAAAACAAGAAGGAAAAAATTTAAATACCCTAGACCTCTAATAATAGTCAAATATACCCCAAAAACTCCACCTTGGTGAAAATAGGGACACTTTTTTTGTGCCTTTATGATGTAAATTTTTACCCCCACCTTATTTAGTCCTTAAGAGTCATTTTTTTTGAAGCACAAACTTTAGGGAGAAGTTTCTTAACATAAGGAAAAAAAGAGAAAGGTATTTGGAAATTGGGCCCGTAACATCCTATCCAAAAATACTAGTAATTACAAGATCTTTGCTCTGTGTGTGTGTGTGTGTGTGTGTGTATAGTAAATGTGAGAGTTTTCTGCTTCCATGTGGTATTTCTATAATTAATTTGTGAAAGAGCTACTTTTAGTTGGTTTGAAGACAAGTGCTTATAAGAATTGGGCATTCTAAGCTCTCAGAAATATAGAAGTTCTTATGGTCTAAAAAATATTTGGTATTAAAGTAGATTAAGTTTTGTTGGCTGAATTAAAATAGATATGTCTTTAGAGTTATCGCAGTAAAATTAGAACTTTCATTCTGCCTGGGTTTACTGAAAGTTATTACCAGTTCATTTAGACCTTGGTTCTTTGTCTTCTCAAAGGAAAGAATTCAATCAAGAGACAGATTTAGGACAATCTTAGAAGCAGGAGTTTATTAGGCAAAGGGAAATCACACTCTGGTAAAGGGTGGGAAGCAGGCTATATGGAAACCAGAAGCCGCCCCACTTCAGGGTTTTAGCAGATTTTTTAAATGGTGGAAAGCTCCTGCCCACATCTTAAATAATTTTACATGTTGGTTGACAGTTGCAGGATATATAACCTTCTTTCTGTTAGGAAAGAGTATTGAAAGGAAAGGAGCGACACACAACAGCAATTTACCGGAGAGTTCCGCTTTATTAGGGAAAGGTGCTGGGATATATAGGATGGGGCATAGGGTGATTGTGGTGTTACTTCTACGGGGCTGGTGGCTGTTGGCTAGGTGCTGGGATTGGGAGGGGGGCGAGAGGTGATTGGGCTTCAGGTGGCGCCGGCGGGAACCGAGGACCCCCGAAAAGAAGCCGGAAGTTCGCCATCTTACTGGTGGGGACCCTTCAAGTATAAAACCTAAATGTGATTTATTCCCACTAGGATGTTTAAACAATTTTAACAGTGAGGTATTAACAAAGGGCCACGTGGTGGAAACTGCTCAGGCTGAGAGTGGGGGTGGGGGTGGGGGAATTGATATGGGTCTGGCAATACCTGTTTACGTTTTTTAAACCTACAATAAGATTAAGACAAATGTAAAGGAAAGATATAACGGGCTTAGGAGGCGTCCAGGGAAGAATGTGAACCCTGTAGTACTCAGCCAAAGAGGAACAAGGGGAGGGACTCACGCACTAGGAGATAAATTACTGGCGCCAAACTCCCCAGGTGTGCCTGCCCACCAGACACCTGATCTTGCAAGACTGTCATTAAAGCTTCGCTCCACTGTTCTCTTTGTCTCCGTGTCCACTTTTTGAATTTGGACCAGTGAGTGTGTTTCTCACATTTCTAGTTCGCAGGTGCTTACCCACAAGTACCTAAGTGAAACCTGGGGAGGGGGGCAAAACCACTATGTAAATGTATTATAATTATAGCATTATGAGCCCCGAGGTAGCTCCAGGTCACCTTCTGAGACTTAGTGTGCTGCGGTCAACCTGTATTGCTGGTCTGAAAGCCCCCTGAGCTTTTTACCTCTTGTTTGTCCCTGATAAGGCAGGAGACTGAACCATAAACAGGAGGATGTGGGACGTGTTCTGCCATCGGTGACAAGGCAGTAGGTGGGTGTGGGAGGACCTTCTCCAGGACAGGCTGGGACCTGCTCTTGTCTGCCTCGCTACCCAACAATGCCAAGTAACTTGATGTTATCTCTGTTACAGGATGTCCAAAAGGAAGCAGTAGCTTGGAAGAATGAACACTGATGCCTCATGGTTAGCTTTTCATGGGCAATCTAACGTAATTATTACAAATGAGTACACTGAATAGGTGTGTAGGGGCCAAGGGCAACCTGCCCCAAGACATGCCTTTGTGATGTGCAGATTATGTCAGCTGAAAATAATCACAGCACACAAGACTCAGAAAGAAACTTGACATTTCAATCCACCCACCTGCTTTACAATGAATTTAGTTATACAAAAAAAAAAACCAAGGTTTCATTTTTTTTCTACCTTATTGTACTTTCAATGTTTGTATACCAAGTTATCTCGAAGACCAATAAGAATGCTGAATTTAAAACATAGCATATGAACATCTACCCAATAAGAGTTAACCAGATTTTAAATTGAATTTGAAATTATTAGACACACATAAGCACACATAAAGCACCTTTTATGTTCATAATGGCAACAGTCTCAGAACATTTTTATATGGTCTTTGCTGCCATATGTTAGGACATAACACATATATCATAGATAAGGCTGTACATTGACTTTTGACAATTTACCTTATTCTGTATGGATAGGGAGGGTTCACCTAAGTATCACTGATAACAGGGATTCAGCCCAAAGTAAAAGACCGGAAGAACAACAATAATCGTGTTTTCAAAACAGAATTTACAATGTTGTTGTCATGGTTAATTATATATGATACAGGCATATGGAAGGACACTAGTTGAAAAACATGATCTTCTCTGGTATTTTCAGCTGGCTCCCGTCGGGTCAGGGCCCCACTCTGACAGGTGACCTTTAAACCAACAGGCTTTGTGGCCGTGCTGTGTGCAGGGGGATCCTGAAGCTTCTGTTAAGTACAGACCACAGATGTGTTTTGTGTTCCCTTATATAGTACCCAATATTCTACCACCTTCAGTACTAACCTGGCATAAACTCAGCATCTTCCTCTGCCCTCTGTGCGCCAACATCCGAGTGCACGTTGGAGAGCAGGCCCTGTCAGGGGGCAGAGGCTGCCTGCCCAGGGACTCTAGCTTGGGCCCACCACCAGACCCTGCTGGTGATGAGTGAAAAATGAAAACACACACCGCACACTGCAGAAACATGCCTGTCTGTACCTCTGTATCAAACTCAGTGGAGTCCATTCGGGGGCGGGGGGTGCAGCAGTGGGTTGTTCAGCCAGGGAGAGATGGGCTGGGCTCCAAGTTCAATGAGGACAAGGGAAGACATATGGCTAAAGAGAAATGTAGGTCAGTGGGTGGAAAAGTGTATGACAGAAACATCAAGGCTTCTAGCTGGACGGAGTGCTTTGGGCCCTTTATGAGATTGTCAGCCAGATTTGGCCACCAGAGGGGATGGGGGCAGCCAGCCTCACACACAAGGTTTCCTTCAATCACAGGTCCCAGAGAACAGGTGATGAGGGGTCATCGGGCCGATTTTGCCAAGGGAGATGCAGAGAGAGCCTGTGACAAGGTCCTTTATGGGGGACAGGGTGGGGTACACCAGGAAAGGCAGGGAGATGTCACTGATGCATTTGAATGTCCGTGTCAAAGTTGGGGGTAGGAAGGGAACTTGTGTCACGGCTGCCTCGTCACAGGGGCCTCTGGGCCACTGCTCACGGCCTGTTTGTCGGGGTGCTGAGACAGCAGGAAAATGGGGAGTTTGAATGGTTACCATGCACAGACTCCACAGGATTCCCGTGAAGGCAGGCCTGGGCAATCAACTCTGAGGGGCGAGAGGATAAGGCACCAGATCAGGATGAAGGGTGGGCATTTTTACCAAACTGACCCAGCAGGATTCCTGCTGGAAGTGGACCAACAGGCCCAAGGACACAGCCCAAGGTTGGGTCCTCCAGGGCTCAAAGGAGTCTGACAAGACTTGGGACAAAGAGAAAGACTCCATTATCAGCTGCCTCTCCCTTCCTGCCTCCATTTCTGGGGCTGGCCTGGGAATCAGGAAGACAGGTTGGTAGCAGCTTGGGCCCCAGTGTCCTGCATGGAATTCTAGGGAGCGGGCCATGCTCTCAGTCATGGGCAGTGCTGGGCAAAGTACACACATGGCATCCCTGGGCTGCACTGAGTAAGCCAGCCTTGGTCAGAGTGGCTTCTGGAAGCATATCAAGGCAGCATGAGTGTCCCATGGTTACTGTGGTTCATGTCACATCCACATGGACGGGGCTGGGTCTCCTGCAGACAGGACCAACATGCCCTCAGTCCTCCGCATGGACAGGCATGTTGGGCAGAGATCAAGGTGTCTTGATCAACCGGGCAGGAGACACAGAAAAGAGCCACAAGCCAATGTGCCCTGTCACTGGGGGTCCAGTGTTGGGTAGAACTGGAAGCAGGTTTTTGTCTTTCCCTGCCACAGGCAGAGCAGACACACACTTCACACAAGGACCTGCCCGTAAGCTGTGTAAAGTGGGAACTCCCACTTCTTGTTTTCTGACTCCATTTTAGTGGGGTTTCCTCTTATTTTCACAAAGGGAATATTTATATTTGGAGCTCTGCAGATGGTAGATGTTCTGGAAATGTTCATTGGCCATCACTGAACTGAAAGACCAGACAAGGTACTCCTTTCTCCAGGTCCCAGTTTCTTCAACTGTACATCCCTACTCAGGAACACTGAAGCCTTGCCTCTCTGGCTAAGTGGGAAAAACAAAGTTAGTGTAGGGGTAATTGAAACAGTCGTTTAAAAAATGCTTCATGTCCACTTGATTGTTTACGAAGACACAGAGTAATATGAATTTGGGGAACGAAGAAGGTTGGGCAGAATGTAGTTGGAAATGCTTTTAATCAAATATTTTAAATGACAATAGCACGTTTTAAAGCAAACGGGCCCTTCAAAGGCGTGCTCTTTCCCCTTATGTAATTTACTTGGTAAAAGGATCCCAATAAACTAGCAGAGCCATACAGCCATGACATACACCACTGTGATCCAATCTATATTTGACACAAAAAAGTCCACTTTATGTTATTGTGACAAAATGCCAGGTTAAAAAATACTGTGTACAGTATGATCCCAATTTCATAAAATAGCATTTATACCCATCTATCTATACGGGCATCATTTTGAGAATGGATACTTACTGCCTCATGCTGTGGGAAAGTGTGAACTTATTTTCTGTTTATTCTCCTCACAATATTTTTTTAACTAAATAAAAGCATTTCCATTGGTGGAGGAGGAACAGGGTCCTGCCTGCTAGGGCAAGGCTCCTGAAAGTTGAGAAGGGACCCCGGGGAGTGAGACGGCAGGTGAAGGGGATCCTGGCCTCCCCCTCCGAACCGCGGGAGGCTCCACCCGCAGGCTCAGGCCGGGGAGGCGGGGCGGGAAGCGGAGACGGCGGGGCGGGGCTGGCGTCTGCCCAGGTTGCTGCGCCGCCCGCCGTGCCCGGGAAGGCGGGCGCACCGGCCTGGAAGGCCGCAGGGAGAAGCCAGTTCGCGGCCATGGGGGCTCCGGGAGCGGTGCTGGTGATGGGCGTCAGCGGTTCGGGGAAGTACGTCCCGAGGGCCGGGGGCGGGCGGGCTCAGAGGAGAAGGAGGCGCGGGCGCAGCGGAGGCCCGACCCATTGCCATTCCGGGGACAGGAGGGCCCTGGTTAGTTCCCCCGCTTTCTGTTGCAGATGAGAAAACTGAGGCCGAGAGCATCTGGTCCCTCACCCCGCGCTCCAACCTGCTCGCCCCGGGGCGCCTAGCCCGGGAGCACATCAGATACTCCGGTTTTCCAATGAAAGCGCTTTGTAAAGAGGAGCCTACTGGGGTGCAAATAAAGTAAAAGGTTCCAGTCGCGCCCTGGAGAAGCTCGGGCGGTCACAAGTGGCCTCGTCAGAACACAGTGGAAAGGTGCAAGGGCCAACGCACAGGGGCAATCCTTGTCCTGGCCTCCTACCGACCTTTGTCGGGCCAAGCAGGGCAGCAGCTCCCTCCTGCGAGGTCGTGGACGTTTGTGATTAAATTTTAGAAAGGGAATTTAACCTTCCGGTCTATTCTCCCGTTTTTTTGACCATTGTTTACCAGCTTAAATTGGGAAAATTCAGTGTTAATAGTGAGGGTGACCCCGGGGGTCTGTGAGGAAGAGAAACACTAATGGAAGAGCCACGGGGCTTGGTTCTGCTCCTGCCTGGCTGTGTGTGGGCTGGGACAATTCATGTACTCCGTCTTGGATCCATATAAATCACACTTCACCAGCCATGGAGTTCTGCTGGGAGGGTTAGTGATGGTGAGTGTGAACCATGTGATTTATATGGTTATATTCATGCATTCTGTAAATATTTATTGAGCTCAATCTTTATTCTGTGTCACTGATGTATACTGAGTAGGACAAACAAAAGCCCTGCTTTTTCTTTTCCTTCACTCTCCTTCCTGCCAGTCTTTACACCCAAATCTGGTTAGCTCTTCCTTGAGATTATGAATGGTGGCTGGCATGTGCATTCCTGGCTAACTTACCTTGGTCTTGAGTGTGATTTCTGTTATGCACAGCTCTGGCTTCACCAGCCATGGAGTTCTGCTGGGAGGGTCAGTCCGCAACATGTGAGTGAACAGACTAGAGAAGCCCCTTCACCTGGCCTCTTCAATCCTTTCGTTAAATCCGGGAGCAGGTCTCTGCTGGGTACAGATGTGTTTTTAACACCTCCCTGATACTTTTTTAGAAAAAAGGGAGGTGACCCTTGGTAGGTAACAGTATCCAGCTAGAATTTAATTGCAGTGCTTTGTTTTCATTACATACCCCTTTTTGGTCACCTTCTATTTAAGACAACTGATGGTGGCTTCCTGTGTAAAGGAAAGAAGACATTTCCTTCTTTGACAAGTTTGTTTAATTTTAAGAAGTGAAGCAATTAAAAATATCCACGTAAAAAGTTACAGAGTTGGTTTACAAAACAGGAGAGAGGGCATGATGAAATGGTAGGAGGATACAGGAAGTTGAATGATGGGCATTTGGGCAACATTTCAGAAACTGAGAGCAAGAAGGGGCTTCATTTATCATGAATTATCTGTCAGCCTCTAGCCATGACCCCTGGTGCTAGGCTGTAGTGAGCCTCAAAACGGCTCAGACCATGTACAGGGGGCTGACCATTATATGCTGGGAACTAGTAGGTGCTCCGGAAATACTGAGTGAAATGAGTAGTGAATACATAAATGTAGCTCAGTCCCCTTGTTTTGCAGGTGAGAAAACAGGTTTAGAGAAAAGATGACTTGCATAGGAACACAGTCATTTAGTGGCAGGAAGGCGACTGTGGCTAGTTCTCTGGTTTGAGACCCAGGCCCTTTGCACTCAGTGTGTTGCCTCTTAGGGCAGGAACAGACTGTAATTCTCCGTGGCCTTAATTTGATAAGTGTGTCCCTTTTAACCCCTGAGCAATGTTTTAATGCTTCTATGAGCTCCTTGAAGCTTGTGTGGGTTCTGGGAGGCTACATCTGCCTCAGACCCCTCCTTCTAATATCCTCAGTAGAATCTTATCACATTATTCATTTAGTATTTTTTTTTTTCAAAAAATAAGCATCTTTAGAGTGGGCCAAAAACTTCAGTTTCATATCTTATATATTGCTTTTGGGGAGAAAAATTAGTGGTGACTGGAAAATTATTTCCCTGAAGTTCCTGGAGAAAACTAAAGCCGTTCTCTAGACTCCAGAGTCAAGACCATCAGCCTCCCTGCTTTCAGTAGTGTGCAGGTATTGGTGTGTAATAGTGGTGCGGCAGCAGTCTCTTTCCAAGGGCATCCCAGGATGGAGGGAGGCACCACGCAGGTTGGGAAAGGCTGTCATCTGAACATCTGTGTCTTCTCTACAGATCCACCGTGGGTGCCCTGCTGGCCTCTGAGGTAAGCTGTTCTGATGCCTCCCAATTGCAAGTGCCATTGTGTCCTCTCATTCTCTTCCTCGTCCCCGGCCTTTCTTCTGGTCTCACCACAGACACCACTTAGCTTGTGAAACCCAGTGGAGCATTTTCATTTTTTCTCCTTGGTGATTACAAATACCGATCAAAGAAAAACCAATCAGAGGAGTTATGGCTGCCAGGTGAGTGGGGCCAGTGAAGCGGCATTACAAACCTCCGCCTTCCTGCCCTTAGTGGTTATCCTCAGGCTGCTGCTCGGGAAGAGAGAGGTGGGGTTTTTCTACACCTGCCCTTAGTATTAGTAACGCCATGGTGGCTGTCACATATACCCTTTCACTTTGTTGTTAAAGCTAGGATGGAAATTCTATGATGCAGATGACTATCACCCGGAGGAAAATCGAATGAAGATGGCAAAAGGGATACCGCTGAATGACCAGGTAACGTTCACTGTCTATTTCCAACACAAGTATTCCAGCTGGGAGAAGCAGGGTGGGATCTCTGAGCGCTTGGTACAGTCGGGTTCCTGCATGAGATAACTCATATACACGCTCCAAACACCAGGCGCACAGTGGGTCCTCTGTGTATGTCAGCTTTGGCCCTCAACTTTTCTCTGAATTTAGCCTCAGGCACAATGCTGTCCTCTGCTCTAGCTTGGGCAGAACCTGCCAGGACACTTTGTTGTGGAATTTTAATCTGCAGCATGTAATCCCAGCAGAGGCTCCCTGTGCTTCATACATATGGGAGTTCATCCTCTCTTCGCAGGTCCTGTCAGCCTGCCGTCCTCACCAGTCTCTGGCATCCACCCCAAAGCCACAGTAATCTTTGCCAGTTCAGACCTGGCTCTTTGGAAGTTTCCCATCAGTCCTAGGGTCAGGAACAAACACCTGAACTCCTAAATGTGCATGGTCAGGCTGGTACTAAATGTACACGTGGTAGCCACATGTGCTGGTGGTCCCCAATCCAGACAGTGCAGAAAGAACATTCCCATCACAGCAGAAAGCACTACTTGCCCCAGGCTCTTTGGGTGCCATGTACCTCTGCCCTATCACCACTGGATCCACCCTGGCCACTTTTAGTCGCTTCTTCACAGTAGGCTGCTCCCCTGCCAGGAATGCACTTCCTCCCCATCTTCTCAGTTAACCCACTCATGCTTCACGCCTCATGGACACTCTCCCTGACCTACTTACATAAAGCCTCCCTTCATAGACTCTCATACCACCACATCCCTTATTGCACTTGTCACAGCTGCAACTTGGCATCTGATGGTGTGAGAATTTGATTAATATTGATCTCTGCAACTAGATATTACCTCCAAAGGGGCAGGCAGGGACTGGCCATTTCTGTTAACCGTTGTGTAACCAGGGCCTGACAGTCAATGTCAGAAAATATTTGTGGCACATTATAGCGAAGGAATGGGTGGATGAATAGCTCCTCATTCTTGATGCACCACCAAGGCCATTTCCCAGAGAGTCTCGCACAAACCAGAGTTACAAGCAGTGGATTTGTCAGCATAACCAGCTGTAGCCCAGGAGAGACTAGAAGGGCAGGGTCATGGGCCAGGTCCACAAAGCAGCTAAGATCCGGGGTCCCAGTCAGGCCCATGTGCCGAGTGTCCAAAGGGCAGGAACAGAACAGTACTGGCCAAGACCAGCACAGCTGTTCTCACTTTTGGTGACCTTGGCTCACCCCCAGTAGCTCACTCTCTTCCCTTTGTCCTGTCTTGAAGGATTAGTCACTAAATCATTACTAGATCCAATTCTAGAATGCTCTGAGTGTACACCGAGTGTGTATCTGGGAGTGCAGCTTCAGTCTGCAAGGGTTCAAGCCTTGAACCGTCAAAATTAAGCTTGCAACATTTGAACTCTGAAGATAGGAGGAGGCAACCATAAAAGAGATACAGAGTAATAACTCAAACATAATAATGCTGTTATGCTAGAGATAAGAGACATACTATACATGACCTGGCTCCACCACTAGGCTTGTGTGACCTTTGCCAAATGACTTAGTCTCTCTGTGCCTCACTTTCCTCCTGTGAAGTAGGTGTGGTAACAGGACCTATTTCATTGGGTTCTTAAGAGGGAGAATTAAATGAGAGAATACAAAAATGTGCATAGAGGAGTGCCCAAAGCATGCAGTAAATATCAATTCTTATTGTTGCTAATAACACATCTATATATACATGTCTGTGACATACCATTGCTATAGAGTATGTAAAATGTTACTGTACCAGTGTTATTCTTCTCTTTGGTAAGTATGAATAAAAGTTAAAGAACAAACAACCCAAATAGACAGATTTTAATATGGCATTTAAACATCCTTCCACTTGCTCACAAGTGAGGCTTGTTTAGTGGGCAGCATGGATGGTGGGAGGGGGTGTAGCATTCCAAAGTGGAACTTACTGGACAGAAGAAAAGGTTATCTGTTACTGGAAGAAACACGGTTAGTGACTAAATATATTCAGGAGAAATAGTGCAAGTTAGCCAGACTTCAGAGAGAAGAAAAGCAGCACGAGAAGGAGGTAGAAAGGTAGATATTTCTTATGAGAGCCCAGCGAGTCTAAGAATGAAGGTGTGGGTCCCAGGTGGGGTGGCACCCATGCCCCTCTGGCCACCCCAGCAGCCAGTCCTACCTCCTGATACTGTGATGCAGATCAAGTAGAGAGTCTGAAGGAAGGCATATGGGTCCCACCTGGGAAGAGTCCCAGGAGGGCTTGTGGAGGTTCTTGTGCTCAAGAGGCCAAAGTTTGAAAAGAAAGAACGTGAGATGAATATGTCAAGGGCTCCTGAGTCTTCAAATGTAAATTAATTAAAATAAGATGTAAACTCTAGTCCCTGGATACACTACCACATGTCAGGTGTTCAATAGCCACATGTGCTGGTGGTCCCCAATCCAGACAGTGCAGAAAGAACATTCCCATCACAGCAGAAAGCTCTACTGGCCAGCGCTGGTCTAGAAAGGCCGGCCCTCCAGGCTGTGATATGATGTTAATAGCGTGATGAGGATGATGATGCTGATAACAGAGGACTTACAAGCTGCCAGTCAGTCAGTGTCCCCAGTGTCCCCAGTGTGCCAGACCAATGCTGTCCTGGCAGCCTGCAGGGACATTTGAACTGGCTTCAATTTCAATGTCTGTTACACAGTTTTTTGATAAAAATTGTCCTACTTATAAATGTGATACTTGCCTTGTATAAAACATTTTGAAAGTACTGAAAAAAAATTTCATGAACATGACCCTTGGTGTCATCTTCCATAGTGAATTTTGGAGTTGCCTTCCTTCCTTCCCTTTTTTTTTTTTTTTTTGGTATTAATTTTTTTAAATGGATTCATTCTTCTACTGTCTCAAGTTCACTTCTGAACCAGGTAAATCCAGTCCCTCATCCTTGCTGCTACCCTCCTGCTCTTTTCTGCCCCTCGCCTCGCCTCCCCTAGTAGTGCTGGGCTTCAAGAAGACACTTCACTTTTCCAGATGATTCCGTCAGATCACTGAAATCATAGCCCCAAGAATCTTTGTCGTCATGATGTTCTGATTTAACTCTTGGGAGAACATTCACTGTGCCTATCGCCTCTAAGCTCTGGGCTGGGGCTGGAGGTACACCATCCCCCACACCAATCCTTGCACACAGGGACTATCAGGGATGAGATGACCTTGAACATCAGATCCAGCAGGCAGAGGTGCTCATTTGGGCTATGTTGTTTCCCCCTGTCTTTCCCCTAAGACTCTTTGTGTTTGACTTTCATAATTTATCGTATCACCCATAGTAACTATTCACAGGTCAGTAAATTTGTTGTTCTCCTTTTTGTCCCAATTGCTGCTGCTTTTACAGAGGAGATCTGGATCACTCTCTTTCTTCACAAACATATGAATGAAAAAGTCCTCCCTAACACCCTTACAATAAAGTCCAAGCTTCCTGACAGGTCATTCAAGTCCTTGACCATTTAGTCCTGCTCTACTGAACCTTCCATTAGAGAGACTATTATAGAAAATAAAGCAAAGAGGTAAAAAAAGAAAAAGATCATCTAAACAGTGTTATCCTTTCATCCCCCATTAGTCCATGAACATGGTAGAAAAGCACCAGAGGAATACAAGAAAGGAAGTTAGAAAGATGCAGAGTTCAGATGGGACCTTAGAAGTTAAACTCAGAGTGATCATGTGTAGAGTATGAACAAAAAGCACCCAGACGTGTCTGAGTCACCCTTAGTGCACAATAAACATTTGTAAATGGATGAAGGGAGTTGTAAATCCAAATTTGTGCTTGAATTGGCACCTTGTCCCCATGGGCAATATTCTATCAAAAAATGCTGCACAGCTCAGTAAGTCCAGCTACTTATTCCTGCTACCTACAGTCTTTGACATCCTTCTTTCCCCCCCTTGCCATGAGCCCAGAGAACACTATTGCAGTGGTACTTTCAAGTTGCATAAATAAACTTTCAAGTCCAACTTTTTTCTCCTCACAGACTTCCCCAGATCATCTGGGTTTTTAGTATGATGTCTCAGAAACCTTGCCAGTAATAAACATTAGGCATATACACTTCTTTTCCAAGGACATGGTTCTCCCCAAAAGCATGATGTTTGTGATTTGCAAATCTGGAGCTGGAAAGCCTCATATTCTTGTTACTTTATTTACAAGTAAACACACTATTCCACTGAATGCACCAGACAAGTGCTAACATAAACAGATGTTTTATTTATTAAATACACTTGAACTACAATATGTGTACACTGTAGTAGTTTTAATTTGAGCAATGATTTCTGTAAATTATGTAGTTACTGTTACTTAGAATATCATTTGTGTAAGTGGTGTGGTGGTTGTCGTTTGATCTCTATCTTGTGGGGATTTTGTAATTTGTATTGAACTCCTAAGTGGTCTCTGGTTGAATAGTGTGTACATGAAGGTAAAACCAAAAGAAGAAAAATCTGTGATCAATAAAACTTCCTGGACCCTCAGCCCTATACTAGCCCAATTTGTTTGATATGAAAAGGAAATGCTATGTATAATCCTCCTCTGCCTTCTGAGAAGGGTGGGTCCTAGTAATTGGTGGGTGGTTTGCCTTGGGGAATGGCTTTTCACTTACTGAAGACTGAATTACTCTGAATAAAAAATGTGGAAAGCAAAGCCTGAGCCCAGGAGAGATATCCAGGAGCCAAAGGTGGTCCCCAGAGCTGGAGAACTCGAAAGGCTCCTGATGGAAAGATCAAGGGGTGAGTTGCAGGGGAAACCAAGGGCTTAACCAATGTCAAAAGAAGAAAAGAAAGTCTCAGCTGCCAGGATTAAAGTGGCAAGATTTAATTAAACCTAAATAACCTTCTCCTCCAGGTTTTGGAACTGCATAAACAGGAGGGTGAGGGCTGAGGTGTTGGATGCCCTTTGCAGAGATGGGAGATGAGGCTGTAAGCCTGTGTGAAGCATTGAGCTGCACCTGGGGGTCTTGTATAGTGTCTTTAAGTGAAGGATGCCTTTGAGTGGGGATTACAAATATTTCTATGCACTGGATTCAAGAAACAGCAAAGAATCTAGCTTTCTCTCTTAGGTCATGGGTGAAAAAATGTCATTCTTGGGAACCACAGAGCTTACTATACTAATCCACAGTATATGGCAGAGACCAGGCTGAAAAATTACTAAAAAACTGGCCTAGAATCGATGAAACTACTTATGGAAATGTTTCCAAAACTCAGCACTTCCACAAGGGAAAGTATCTGAAGATAAGCCTGCAATTAAAGTACAAATCATACAGGGAAATGAACCACTAGGAAAATCAGTAAAAGCACAAATGGAAGAGGCTGCACTATAAGAAATAGACATAACAGAATCAAATAGAAGCCAGGAACAATAAAATTTGAAAAAGAATGAAAAATACTAGAAGTGAAACAATAGATAGATTAAACCACTTAAACACAGCTAAAGAGAGAACTAGGAAAGTAGAAGGATAAGGATTAGGGAAAGAACTAAAGAATTAGAAAATAGTCAAGAAAAATTAAGGGACTTGTATGAGAAAGTGAGAAGTCTCACAACTAAAAGGAAGCCAAGGAGAATAGAGTAAGTGGGGAAAGACAATATTCAGAGATAGTAACTGTTTTCTAGGGCATTAGTCCTCAGACTAAATATGCAAAATGAATCTTAAACAGGATGAACAGTAAAACTGCAAATCATCAAAGACAAACAGGTTTTTTTTCCTACCTAAAGCTACCAAAGAGAAAATACATAGTCTACAGTTTTGCCCAATATATCAAGAGAGATTTCTCAACAGTGGAGGCCCAAAGACACTAAAGTAAGTATTCAAACTGTTGAGGGAATATAGCTGTCAACCAGGAGTTTTCTACCAATTGGAATTTTATTTACAAGTAAGAACAAAGTAATGACATTTACTGACATACACAAAGATGGAAGGGAGAAATGTTAATCTAGTAGAAGAATTTAAAACCCCTCTCTTGAAAATGGATACATCAAGCAGATGAAAGAAATTCATAAGTAAATAGATGTGAATAAATATATCAAGCTTGACATAAACATGAATAAAAAAATAATGTGGCTTGAGAATCAAAAGTGTCCAAAGATGTCCATATGTGTAGTCTCTTCCTCTTAGATACTGCATTACCAACACAGAATCAATAGAACCTGAATTTAACATAATGCTTATTAAAGAAATTGAATCTGTAGTCAGAGATCACCCCTTGAAAAGGCCCCAGGCTCAGACGGTTTTTCAGATGAGGTTTAGTCAACTGGGACTGCTCTAACAAAATACCATATGCTAGGGGACTTAAACAACAGACACATATTTCTCACAGTTCTGGAGGGTGGAAATCCAAGATCAGGATGCCAGCATGGTTGTGTTCTTGGTGAGACCTCTTCCTGGCTTGCAGATGTGGAGTGCGTAGGAGACAGGAGAGAGACAGTATGAATTAGGTTTCTGGTCTCTTCTTATAAGGGCACCTAAACCCATTGTAATGTTTCTGTGCCTAACTGCCTGGTGACTTGACCTCTCAGCCTGGGTGTGGCCCTCAAAACCACTAAGATGTCTCAAACATGATTAACTGTTTCTGTGCAAACAATACCTAGAAAAGTCACATTGTGTTTGCTTTAATTTCAGGATAGGATCCCATGGCTCTGCAACTTGCATGACATTTTACTAAGGTAAGAGCATCAGGCACTGGAATAAAGAAAATCCATTAGAAAGTACAGGAAAAACATGCTCTTCAAATCGCAACTGAGTGGTAAGACTGAAAATAAAGGATCCCAGAAGTGGAATGCACTTTCCTCAGGTACCCAACGATGATTTTAATCAGCCATAGATGTGTAGGTTAGTTGGGTTCTAGAGATGAACCTGGACAGCTCCACAGTTAGTAGCTGGGAATCTTGGAAAGTCACTTGGCTTCCATAAGCCTCTTCATCTGAAAATGGGGATAAGTATAGTTCCTACCCACAGACTATTGTAAGAAATTAGTGAGATGAGGCATGGATGGCCCATATAATGGTATCTAATATGTAGTACGTGTTCCAAAATGGTAATCGATGCCACCACTGTTACAGCCATATCTTAGTCATCACTATTTCTTCCCTGTTTTGAGCTGTGGCAACCAGGAGGACCTGGGGTCATTTGTAAATCAATAGATCACTGGCCACCAGAACTGGCATCCCAAATTGTTCTACTCTATAGCATGCCTCCGTGTAAAAGAGGTCCCCTCCACCAATCAGTGGGCCTGACCCCTGGGAATCTTGGTTGGGACATGGAGGATAAAGAAAAGGTGGGGATTGGGTTATATATCTTGCTTTCAAAGATGACATTATATTTATAAATCTAAAATCATCTGAGTCATATGAAATTAGAATATACTTAAAATAAAAAATTCAGTCTACTTTTTCCACACTGCACTGACATGTCTGGCAATCCTATGTTTGCATGGGCTTATGGTTTTTATTTAGGGGCTTAGGGTTTCAGGGTTTAAGAACTATCCACCTGGGTCTCCAACATGAATGGATGTATCGGAAGTCAGATATACTGACCTGTGATGGAAGCAGAAGTGCAGATCCTCAGGAGAGCAGAGATGAGACCTCCAGACCCAGAATAAGTTAAGTGCTCACCCATTGCCCTTGGAAAGAGCCAGAAGGCTCAAGTACATGTTTGTTGATGACACACCCACTGGGTCTTTCCAGTCTGCAGTGGCTATACATTAAAGGCAGCCCCCTTCACAGTTCTCAGTTTGAACTGAACGTTCTACTAAGTCCTGCCCATCTTGCCTCAGGACGGGGGCACACAGTGACTGGGTGGAAGCAGGAGCTCACGCTCATGCTTTCTTGGACCATTTGGTTTCCCTTCGTGGTGCCTTGTTACTCTGCCTCTGTTTTTGGCTCAGGTATTTTTCTTAGCACATCCCTGGGAATGTCTAATGTCCTCATGGTGCCCACACAGGGCCTGTTGCTCCCTTTTCTCCTGCGCTAACTCTACTCTGATAACTTCCCCCGACTCTTCCAGAGTACTGTAGAGTAGCAATGGGGAGAAGCCAGTCTGAAATTCAGATCACTGAACACCTGTGGACAACCTGAGCCCAACTGTGTGAGGGTGTAGGCAGCCACATCCTACACCCTTGGAGCAGACATTTCCAGAGCATTCCTGTGACCTGGGCACCTTGGCAACTTCCTCACGACAGTACTATGGCAGGAACTCTGAGGAGCCCCATTTAACAGAAAAGAACTGATGCTCAGAGAGGTACATACTCTGCCCAAGATAGCCCAGTTCACTAGTGGAAGATCTTGACCTCAAAGCCAGGACTACCTGATACTTGAGCACAATTTTGTAATGCCTGTTGCTGGCAGAGGACTGGTGTACTCAGCCTAGGATTAACACCAATTATTTAATTTATTTTTTTGAAGTTCATATAGCAGGGTATTTTTTTGTTTTTTATATTTTTTATACTAAGATATCATTGATAGACAATCTTATGAAGGTTTCACTGAGCAACATTGTAGTTACTTCATTCACCCATATTATCAAGTCTCCCCCACATACCTCATTACCGTCACTGTCCATCAGATTAATAAAATGCTATAGAGTCACTACTTGTCTCCTCTGTGCTATACTGCCTTCCCCATGCCTCCCTTACATTATGTATGCTAATCATACTACTACTTAATCCCCTTCTCCCACCCTTCCCACCCTTCTTCCCCACCCCATTTCCCTTTGGTAACTCCTACTCCCTTCTTGGAGTCTGTGAGTCTGTTTCTGTTTTTGTTCCTTGTTCCTTCAGTTTTTTGCTTTGTTATACTCCACAAATGAGGGAACTCACTTGGTACTTGTCTTTCTCCTCCTGGCTTATTTCACTGATCATAAAACCCTCTAGCCCCATTCATGTTGCAAAAGGTAGGATTTGTTTTCTTATGGCTGAATAATGTTCCATTGTGTATATGTACATCTTCTTTATCCATCCATCTACTGATGGACACTTAGGTTGATTCCATTTCTTGGCTATTGTAAATAGTGCTATGATAAACATACAGGTGCACGTGTCTTTTTAAATCTGTGATCTTGTTTTCTTCAGGAAAATTCCTAGGAGTGGAATTCCCAGCTCAAATGGTATTTTTATTTTTAGTTTTTTGAGGAACCTCTGTATTGCTTTCCACAATGGTTAAACTAATTTACATTCCCACTAGCAGTGTAGGAGTGTTCCCCTATCTCTGCATCCTCACCAGCATGTTATTCTTTGTCTTTTGGATGGTGGCCATCCTAACTAGTGTGAGGTGATATCTCACTGTGGTTTTAATTTGCATTTCCCTGATGATTAGTGATGTGGAGCATCTTTTCATGTGCCTGTTGGCCATCTGAATTTCTTCACTGGAAAAGTGTCTGTTCATATTCTCTGCCCATTTTTTAATTGGGTTATTTGCTTTTTGGGTGTTGAGGCATGTGAGTTCTTTATGTATTTTGGATGTTAACCCCTTATTGGATATGTCGTTGATGAATATATTCTCACAAACTGTAGGATGCCATTTTGTTCTGTTGATGATGTCCTTTGCTGTACAGAAGCTTCTTAGTTTGATGTAGTCCCTTGTGTTCCTATTTTTGCTTTTGTTTCCCTTGCTTGTGAACATGTGTTCAGGAAAAACTTGGTCATGTTTATATTCAGGAGATGTTTGCCTATGTTGTCTTCTAAGAGTTTTATGGTTTCATGACTTACATTCAGGTCTTTGATCCATTTTGAGTTTACTTTTGTGTATGGAGTTAGACAGTAATCCAGTTTCATTCTCTTACATGTAGCTGTCCAGTTTTGCCAACACTAGTTGTTGAAGAGGCTGTTATTTCCCCATTGTATAGCCATGGCCCCTTTATCATATATTAATTGGTCATATATGTGTGGGTTTATATCTGGACTCTGTTTTGTTCCACTGATCTATGGGTCTGTTCTTGTTACCCAAGTGTCTTCATTACTGTGACTTGGTAGTAGAGCCTGAAGTGGGGGAGCATAATCCTCCCAGCTTTATTCTTCTTTCTCAGGATTGCTGTGGCTATTCGGGGTCTTCTCTGGTTCTATATGAATTTTAGAACTATTTGTTCCAGTTTCTTGAAGAATGCTGTTGGTATTTTGATAGGGATTACATTGAATCTGTAGATTGCTTTAGGCAGGATAGCCATTTTGACTATTAATTTTCCTATCCATGAGCATGGGATGTATTTCCATTTATTGGTGTTTTCTTTAATTTCTCTCATGTGTCTTGCAGTTTTGAAGTTACACATCTTCCACCTCCTTGGTTAGGTTTATTCCCAGGTATTTTATTCTTTCTTATGCAATTGTAAATGGAATTGTTTTCCTGATTTCTCTTTCTGCTTGTTCATTATTAGTATATAAGAATGCAACAGATTTCTATATATTAATTTTGTATCCTGCTACTTTACTGAATTCAGTTATTAGTTCTAGTAGTTTTGGAGTGGATTCTTTAGGGTGTTTTTTGTACAGTATCGTGTCCTCTGCAAACACTGTTTAACATCTTCCTTATCAATCTGGATGCCTTTTATTTATTTCTATTGTCTTATTGCCATGGCTAGGACCTCCAGAATTACGTTGAATAAAAGTGGGGAGAGTGGGCATCCTTGTCTTCTTACCGATCTTAAAGGAAAAGCTTTCAGCTTCTCACTGTTAAGTATAATGTTGGCTGTGGGTTTGTCATATATGGTCTTTATTATGTTGAGGTACTTGCCCTCTATACCCATTTTGTCGAGAGTTTTTATCATGAATGTATGTTGAATTTTATTAAATGCTTTTCCAGCAACTATTGAGATGACCGTGTGATTTTGTCCTTTTGTTGATATACTGGATGATGTTAATGGATTGTAGAATACCATCCTTGCATCCCTGGGATAAATCCTACTTGATCATGATGGATAATCTTTTTGATGTATTTTTGAATTTGGTTTGCTAACATTTTGTTGAGTATTTTTCCATCTATATTTATCAGGGATATTGGTCCGTAATTTTCTTTTTTTTGTGGTGTCTTTTTCTGGTTTTGGTATTAGAGTGATGCTGACCTCATAGAATGAGTTGGAAGTATTCCCTCCTCTCCTACTTTTTAGAAAACTTTAAGGAGGATGGGTTTTAGATCTTCTCAAAATGTTTGATAAAATTCAGTGGTGAAGCCAGCTTGTTCCGGAGTTTTGTTCTTAAGTAGTTTTTGATTACCAATTCATTTTCATTGCTGGTATTTGGTCTGTTCACATTTTCTGTTTCTTCTTAGGTCAGTCTTGGAAGGTTATATTTTTCTAGCAAGTTGCCCATTTCTTTTAGGTTATCCAATTTGTTAGCATATAATTTTTTACAGTATTCTCTAATAATTAAAAAAATTTTTTTATTAAGGTATGATTGATATACACTTATGAAGGTTTCACATGAAAAAACAATGTGGTTACTACATTTACCCATATTATCAAGTCCCCACCCATACCCTAATGCAGTCACTGTCCATCAGTGCATCAAGATGCAACAGATCCACTATGTGCCTTCTCTGCTATGCTGTTCTCCCTGTGATTCCCCCACACCATGTGTACTAACCATAATACCCCTCAATCCCCTTCTCCCTCCCTCCCCACCTGCCCTCCCACACCTTTGGTAACTTCGCCTTTGGTAACCACTAGTTCATTCTTGGAGTCTTGGAGTCTGCTGCTATTTTGTTCCTTCAGTTTTGCTTCACTAATATACTCCACAAATGAGGGAAATCATCTAGCATTTGTCCTTCTCCACCTGGCTTATTTCACTGAGCATAATGTCCTCCAGCTCCATCCATGTTGTTGCAAATGGTAGGATTTGTTTCTTTCTTATGGCTGAATAGTATTCCATTGTGTATATGTACCACATCTTCTTTATCCATTCATCTGCTGATGGACACATAGGTTGCTTCCATATCTTGGCTATTCTAAAAAGTGCTGCGATAAACACAGGGGTGCATATGTCTTTTTGAATCTGAGAAGTTGTATTCTTTGGGTATATTCCAAGGAGTGGGTTTCCCAGGTCAAATGGGATTTCTATTTTTAGTTTTTTGAGAAACCTCCATATTGCTTTTCACAATGGTCGAACTAGCCTACACTCCCACCAGCAGTGTAGGAGGGTTCCCCTTTCTCCACATCCTTGCCAGTATTTGTTGTTAGTCTTTTCGATGCTGCCATCCTTACTGGTGTGAGGTGATATCTCACTGTGGTTTTAATTTGCATTTCCCTGATGATTAGTGATGTGAAGCATCTTTTCATGTGTCTGCTGGCCATCTGAATTTCTTCTTTGGAGAACTATCTCTTCATATCCTCTGCCCATTTGTTAATCGGGTTATTTGCTTTTTGGGTGTTGAGATGTGTAAGTTATTTATATATTTTGGATGTTAACCCCTTGTCAGATATGTAATTTACTAATATATTCTCCCATACTGTAGGATGCCTTTTTGTTCTGTTAATGGTGTCCTTTGCTGTACAGAAACTTTTTAGTTTGATGTAGTCCCATGAGTTCATTTTTGCTTTTGTTTCCGTTGCTCAAGGAGATCCATTCAGGAAGAAGTTGCTCATGCTTATATTCAGGAGATGTTTGCCTGTGTTGTCTTCTAAGAGTTTTATGGTTTCATGACTTACATTCAGGTCTTTGATCCATTTTGAGTTTACTTTTGTGTATGGAGTTAGACAGTAATCCAGTTTCATTCTCTTACATGTAGCTGTCCAGTTTTGCCAAAACTAGTTGTTGAAGAGGCTGTTATTTCCCCATTGTATAGCCATGGCCCCTTTATCATATATTAATTGGCCATATATGTGTGAGTTTATATCTGGACTTTGTTTTGTTCCACTGATCTATGGGTCTGTTCTTGTATACCAAAGTGTCTTCATTACTGTGGCTTTGTAGTAGAACTTGAAGTGGGGGAGCATAATTCCCTGTGCTTTATTCTTTCTTCTCAGGATTGCTTTGGCTATTCAAGGTCTTTTGTGGTTCCATATGAATTTTTTTAAAATTTTTATTTATTTATTTATTATTATTTATTTTGTTATCAGTAGTCTACAATTACATGAGGAACATTATGTTTACTAGACTCCCCCCTTCACTGTCCATATGAATTTTAGGATGATTTTCTCTAGTTTGTTGAAGAATGCTGTTGGTATTTTGATAAGAATTGCATTGAATCTGTAGATTGCTTTAGGCAGGATGGCCATTTTGACAATATTAATTCTTCCTATTCATGAGCATGGGATGTGTTTCCATTTATTACTATCTTCTTTAATTTCTCTCATGAGTGTCTTGTAGTTTTCAGAGTATAGGTCTTTCACTTCCTTGGTTAGGTTTATTCCTAGGAATTTTATTCTTTTTGATGCAACTGTGAATGGAATTGTTTTCCTGATTTTTCTCTCTGCTCTTCATTGTTAGTGTGTAGGAATGCCACAGACCACAGATTTCTGTATGTATTAATTTTGTATCCTGCAACTTTGCTGAATTCGGATATTAGATCTAGTAGTTTTGGAGTAGATTCTTTAGGGTGTTTTATGTACAGTATCATGTCATCTGCAACTGGGACAGTTTAACTTCTTCCTTGCCAGTCTGAATGCCTTTTATTTCTTTGTGTTGTCTGATTGCCGTGGCTAGGACCTGCAGTACTATGTTGAATAGAAGTGGGGAAAGTGGGCATCCTTGTCTTGTTCCCGATTTTAAAGGAAAAGCTTTCAGCTTCTCGCTGTTAAGTATAATGTTGGCTATGGGTTTGTCATATATGGCCTTTATTATGTTGAGGTACTTGCCCTCTATACCCATTTTGTTGAGAGTTTTTATCATGAATAGGTGTTGAATTTTGTCAAATGCTTTGTCAGCATCTATGGAGATGATCATGTGGTTTTTGTCCTTTTTGTTGATGTGGTGGATGATGTTGATGGATTTTCGAATGTTGTACCATCCTTGCAGTCCTGGAATAAATCCTACTTGATCATGATGGATGATCTTTTTGATGTATTTTTGAATTCAGTTTGCTAATATTTTGTGGAGTATTTTTACATCTATGTTCACCAGGGATATTGGTCTGTAATTTTCTTTTTTTTGTGGTGTCTTTGCCTGGTTTGGGTATTAAAAGTGATGCTGGCCTCATAGAATGAGTTTGGAAGTATTCCCTCCTCTTCTATTTTCTGGAAAACTTTAAGGAGAATGGGTATTAGGTTTTTGCTAAATGTTTGATAAAATTCAGTGGTGAAGCCATCTGGTCCCAGGATTTTGTTTTTAGGTAGTTTTTTGATTACCAGTTCAATTTTGTTGCTGGTAATTGGTCTGTTCAGATTTTCTGTTTCTTCCTTGGTCAGCCTTGGAAGGTTGTATTTTTCTAGAAAGTTGTCCATTTCTTCTAGATTATCCAGTTTGTTAATATATAATTTTTCATAGTATTCTCTAGTAATTCTTTGTATTTCTGTGGTGTCCATAGTGATTTTTCCTTTCTCATTTCTGATTCTGTTTATGTGTGTAGACTCTTTTTCTCTTAATAAGTCTGGCTAGGGGTTTATCTGTTTTGTTTATTTTCTCGAAGAACCAGCTCCTGCTTTCATTGATTCTATTGTTTTATTCCTCTCAATTTTATTTATTTCTGCTCTTATCTTTATTATGCTCTTATCTCCTTCTACTGACTTAGGGCCTCATTTGTTCTTTTTCTAGTTTCATTAATTGTGAGTTTCAACTGCTCATTTGGGATTGTTCTTCTTTCTTGAGGTTGGGCTGTATTGCTATATACTTTCCTCTCAGAACTGCCTTTGCTGTGTCCCATAGATTTTGGACTATTTAGTTGTAGTTTTCATTTGTGTCCATATATTGCTTGATTTCTCTTTTTATTTGGTCATTGATCCGTTGATTATTTAGGAGCATGTTGTTAAGCCTCCATGTGTCTGTGGGCTTTTTTGTTTTCTTTGCATGATTTATTTCTAGTTTCATACTTTTGTAGTCTAAGAAGTTGGTAGGCACAATTTCAATTCCTCTGAATTTCCTGACTCTCTTTGTTGCCTTGTATATAATATATTCTGGTAAATGTTCCATGTGCACTTGAGAAGAATGTGTATCCTGCTGCTTTTGGGTGGAGTGTTCTGTTAGATGTCTGTTGGGTCCACCTGTCTAATGTGTTGTTCAGTGCCTCTGTCTCACTTATTTCTGTCTCGTTGATCTGTCCTTTGAAGTGAGTGGTGTGTTGGTCTTCTAAATGAATGCATTGCATTCTATTAACCTCTTTAATTCTACTAGTATTTGTTGCATATATTTCTGTGTTCCTATGTTGGAATGGTTTTATCCATTTTTTGGATAATGGTTATATCCTCTTGTTGGACTGACCCCTTTATCATTGTATAATGTCTTCTTTGTTACTTTCTTTGTTTTGAAGTGTATTTTATCTGATACAAGTATTGTCATTTCTGTTTTTTTCCTCCCTATTGTTTGCATGAAATATTTTTTTACATCCATTCACTTTTAGTCTTTGTATGTCTTTGTTTTTGAAGTGAGACTCTTGTAGGCAGCATATAGATGTGTCTTGTTTTTTTATCCATTCTATAACTCTATGTCTTCGGATTGGTGCATTCAGTCCATTTACATTTACAGTTATTACTAATAGATATGTACTTATTGCCATTGCTGGCTTTGTATTTGTGGTTACCAAAGGTTCAAGTGCAGCTTCTTTACTATCTACCAGTCTAACTTAACTCGATTATACTATTATAAACACAACCTAAAGTTTCTTTTTTTTTTAGTCCCTTCTTTTTCTTCCTCCTCTACTCTTTATATGTTAGGTGTCATATTCTGTACTCTTTGTGTGTCCTTGACTTTGTGGATAGCTGATTTAATATTGCATTTGTTTAATAAGTAATTGGGCTACTTCCTTTACTGTGGTTTTATTTTCTCTGGTGAGAGCTATTTACCTTAGGAGCATTTCCATCTATAACAGTCCCTCCAAAATACACTGTAGAGATGGTTTGTGGGTGGTAAATTGTCTCAACTTTTGCTTATCTGGAAACTGTTTAATCCCTGTTTCAAATTTATATAATATTGCTGGGTAGTGTATTGTTGGTTCGGGGCCCTTCTGTTTCATTGCTTTAAATATATCATGCCACTCCCTTCTGGCCTGTAGGGTTTCTGTTGAGAATTCTGATGATAGGCTGATGGGTTTTCCTTTGTATGTGATCTTTTTTCTCTCTCTGGCTGCTTTTAATACTCTGTCCTTGTCCATGATCCTTGCCTTTTTAATTATTACATCTCTTGGTGGTGTCTTCCTTGGGTTCCTTGTGTTGTGAGATCTATGAACTTCCATAGCTTGGGAGACTATTTCCTTTCCCAGACTGGGGAAGTTTTCAGCAATTATTTCCTCAAGGACACTTGGTATCCTTTTCCCTCTCTTCTTTTCTGGTACCTGTATAATGTGAATATTGTTTCCTTTGGATAGGTTGGAGTTCTATTTCTAAAGATCCTTTTTTCTCTCTGTGCCTCAGCTTCTTTGTATTCCTGTTCTCTGAGTTCTATTTTATTTACCATCTCCTCTACTTCTAGTCTGCTTTTAAATCCCTCCATTGTATGGTATCATTTCAGATAGTGTATTTTTCAAAGTTTCTCTTTCTTGAATTCATCCCTGAGATCTTGTATATTTTTCTGCAGCTCTGTTAGCAATGTTTATAACTTTTATTTTGAAATCTTTATCAGGAAAATTGGTGATTTCAGTTTCACAGAGCCGTTTTTCTGGTGTTTGAGGGATTTGGATTGAACAAGGTTCTTCTGCCTTTTCATAATCCTACTGAATAATGTGGAATAACAGCTTTGTGTAGGTGGCACCCTCTAGTGCCCAGCAGCAGCTCTACTCTCCGGAGCTGCCCAGCATCTAGAGCAATGGCAGGGGTTGTAGGCAAGAGGCACCAATGCCTGCCAGAGGAAAGAGCTCTTTCCTGCTTCCCAGCTGCAGTGCCTGCCTCCATAGCCACAGACAGTGAGCCCAGCGCACAGGGAGCAGTGTCTGTGATATGCCCCTGTACTGCTGTAGGTGGGGCTGCCCTCCAGCTGGCCTGGTGCGATGGCAGGGGCAGCAGGTTTGCAAGCAGGCTGCATATCATGGTGGTGGTCCTCAGGGCTGCATTGCCAGCCAGGGGGATGGAGTGCCTGAAGCTCCTGAAAGTTCCCAACCTGCTGGGCTGTGTTCCGCAGTGATTTTCCCACCTGTTCTTTCTCCTGAGCAATAAATTCTGTGTAATCCTTGCCCCTTTAGCAGCCCTCTCACTGTTGGGAGGTCTTTCAAAGCGCCTGCCCCTTTTTTTTTTTTTTAGGAGAGCAAGGTACAGGCTTTTATTTAGAAATAAAGTGAGAGAATAGAGCTCCTGGCTTACACCAGGAGGGGACGAGAGCCCATAGTGATGCGTTATCTAAGGGGTTTTATAGGCAGTTGAAGATTTTTCAAGAACATGAAAAAAACTTAGGGGTGTGGACTTGTATCACCTACCCTGTCCCCAAGGTGGGCTGGGTCATACCATAGTCTGATTGCTAGGGCTGACAGCGGAGTCACGGGTTATGCTGATACCCTTGCAGAACACTCAAACATTCCAGGCCAGTTGCTTCTGGCCTTTTGACCTTTAACTGATCTCACTGAAGATGTCTGTATCTTTACCCTAGAGAATTAGTATGACCTTTACTTTGCATAATGCTTAACAGAGTTTCAGTGGGGATTTCTTTGCCCATTGTTACATTGCTCTCACTGTAAATATTCCGCCCTGTTTTTCCCAGAGGTCCTCACCCTACTCTGACTACACCCACGGTCCCTGTCTCATTCCCCCCTCTACAGATGGAGACCCTAGCTGCTGCTAGGGAAAGGGGGTGATGACCACTCTGGCTGCTTCATGCTGAGAAGGGGCACAGTAAAGGGTGCAGTTAGGTCTCCATCAGTGATCAGTTGAGAGGGCCTTGGAAGATGGGCACTTCTTTTCCAGGCTCCATTTCTATTACTATTTGCAGTTTTGTGGCTTCTAGGCAAGATAGAACAAATTGTGTTATTAGGTTAAATGGTAATATCTGGAGTCGGATTTTCCATTCTGGAAGGACAAACTTGATGAGATTAAGAATGCATGGTTGAATATGAGAACTAGAAATAGTAAAACTTTAATTGAAATGATAGAAGAAAACTAAAACATCTAGAAAATCATAGCCAAATATTTTGAAGAAGCTAGAATTCTGGATCTAGTTTATGTCCCAATAACTAGTATTAGGATTTAGTATGGATAAGGCTGCATTATTGAAATAATACTTTTCTCTACAATCACCCTCATTTTTATTAGAAGTAACCAGATTAATAAAATAATTAACACTTGGCTTTATTATTTGCATAAGTGCAGCAAGAACAGCAATTGATTACATAGGCTCTTTTAAATGTGCTTTGCTGGAACTTTTTGTAAGGAATTTCAGATTGAACTTTTAAAGGCCTCTCGAGGCCAGAAAGCCAAGCCAGACTTGTCGTCAGGTTTTGCCTGCAGTACCTATAGATTTGGGCAAATTCCTCTCTTCTTGAGGTTCCCAAGACATTGCTAAGGTTCCTGCACTGCCAGGAAGTGACCTTCCTTACTCACCTGGTAAGGCTGCTGGGAACCCTGTAAGCAAGGTACCAGGCCAGTTCTTCCAAGGGGCTTTGTTGGCTTTATAAAGTCAACCTTAGTTCCTTAAAGCTGTTCATATCTGAGTTTATGCACATGTCTCTCAGGTATGACATTCCAGTCAAAGCCTTGGTAGTATAACCTGTCTTTTTAATTGTCCTCTGACAAGGAAAGCAGGTTCTTATTGAACTTATGCAAATAAACATACTGCCATGAAATAGAAAAATAGTCATTGAGAGTTTTTAAATTCTGGAGGGATCAGGTAGAGAGAAAGATAAGTTTCAATTCTGCTTATAAAGATTAGTCATTTAATAAACTGTTGTCAGCTTAAGAGAAAAAGCTTAAAACACTTTATCAGCAACATTTGAAACAAAAAGCCACAAAAATCATCTTCCTTAGTTTACTTAATCCTATGTAACCAATACCTGTTCTGCTGAAATCTAGTTCTTTACTAGTTTAGGAGTAACAAAACAGTGACTATAAATGACAAAAAACTTACAAATGACAATGGTTAAAGATCTGATGAGAGCTTACTGTAAGACAGTTGACATAAGTAAATTTGGATATTTCTGTAACACAAAACATTCAGTAACAAATTTTAGCATCATTCCCTTTGACAGTGCTTTCCAGGTAATTAAGCAGGTAATTATATATCAGATAAATAAGCCAAATTAGCCAAATACTTTCTCCAATGAGAAAAAATTCCTCTGACATGTTCCAGGGGCCCTCTGGAAAATATCAAGAGTTAACTAGAGGTAAAAGCACCTTTTTGCATTTGATTTTTTTTTTTTTTTGGCACTTGCTTAAATAGAATTATACATTGCCATGAAGCAGTACTTATCCATTTAACCAGAATGACAACAAAATACCGCAAAGGCAAATAAAGAAGGTTACACAGTTGTTAGCAAAGTTTAGCTTTTAGTCCTTTTAATATTAAGATCTCATTTTCTTAAATACTCTGACAACTCACTGAGACTTTAAGCATGAGAAACTGCTTTGATAAAACAATTAGAGAACCCTTTGCAATCTTTCAATATTAAGAGCAGACTAACAGTTAAGAAAACTGTCTTTTTAACTGAAAACAAAATTCTAATTTTGCTGTGTCTTTGATACCGACTTATTTGCTTTAATTTTATATAGCATGACCATATTAAATTCTTCCACAAACTTTCTACAACCTTCTTTTTACATTTAGATTTCTCCCTATAAATAAACAGCTGTACTTTAGAACAAAGATACTTTATCAAAAGACACATTCTTTTGCATGCAGATGTTTTCCTTATTACTTTAAGTAGTTTTAATTAGAACTTAAAACCATTAGGTACCTTAACTTTTAGTGAACAGTGAGAAGCAGGCTATTATAAGCTGTTACACTAGCATTCTTTGGATTGACAAATATATGAACATTTCATAATTTCTGTAACCATGAGCTTTACAGCACAATCTCTCACTAAACACAAAGTATATCTTCTTAACTTAGCAAAACTTTAAGGTTTTCACAAAGATTCTCAGGCTGTAGGTAGGTATACACACTGTAACACACAATTATTAAGCTGTTCACTTGCCACACTTATTTAGTTCACTCATTCCTAATAACTATGCTAGATTACTTACAAAACCTTTACTGAATATTAGACAAAGTCAAGCCTCTAAGCATTTTATTCTTGAAAGATTTAGCAGATAGTATCAACTTGAATGACTTTAGGTAAACTTAGGCAGCTGATAACCATACAGACATGTCCGTTTCAGTTCAACTTAAATTAGCATTAATGCTTAATATTTTCTATTAGAATTTTCTGGAAATTTTAGAATGCCCAATTTCCACAAGCACCTGTCTTTAAATCAATTTTATTAATACCATCCGGAGGTAGAAAAATCTTTCATTTACACACTTAGACACACAAACATACAGATTGAGACATAATGACTAGAGTTGGCAACACTTTTCATAAAAGAACATATACACAGACGGATGAACTGATACTGAGATTTGAGTTACTGATATCCAATTGCCTTTCCTTTTAGCTTATTTGACTAAAAAGTATCTCAGTTTTCAAGAATACACTCTACAGGTGAGCAGTTTATATAACTGGGTTAAGGTTTAGATGGCCCCAGACTAACAGGGCCGATGAAGGCTCTAAACTGATAGGGACTGTGTGTCTCCAGGGGACTGGAAATGAAATGCAAGTACAATTCTAGCACCAGTCATTTAAAGCCAGGCTGTATTGCAGAAGATAAATTTCTTCTGTTTCAGGGAGTCTAGTTTAAAAACCTCCCAATTTTTGAAAATAATGAACCTAATAAGTAGAATAGATTCCCACCAAAATAATTTAGAAAACTAGTTCCATATTGTAGTAGTTCATAGGACTTTTGACTATTTTCTTTCCTTGCATTAAAATAAACTTAGGTGTATAACCTTATTATATTGTATACTTCTCTCAGGGGTCAAGCCTTTCCATTAGAGAGTTTGTATTGAGGCCAGGCTTGTGTGCAGAAACAAAGCACTTTTTAGGGTCTGAGGATCAAAATTGCTCCCAGTTCTTTGGAATGCATGCCAGAGGCGTGTCTGGCTTTAAACTTGAAGAGGAATCTCCCACCTGAAAGAGAGAAAAGCAGGTGCAGGACACCTGGTCGGCCTTTTCTCTGTAAGGGCGTCCCCTTGCCTTGGAGCCTGGGTGACAGTGGTCAGTCAACGTCCTCTGCCAGGCCTACTGGATTTAACCACTCTTTTCCAGCGTGGCCTGTACCTTGCCTTGATTCCCCTCTTGCCTTCCCACTAAGCAAGAGTTGCTTCAGAGCCCTGGATCTAGGGGGAACCTCACCAGTGTGCTCCTACTTTATGCCTCTGGGAGTCCTGATCCAGACCCTAGGTTCTCTGCACAGGCTTTAGCATACTCTGCTCAGGCTTCTACTCCCTCCCTGCTCTGTTTCTCTTCTTTCCACCAGTGAGCTGGGTTGGTGGGCGGGCTTGGGTCCGCTTGAATCACGGCTTTACTACTTTACCCTTTTCTGTGAGACTGTCTTTTCCCCAGATGTAGGCCGTCTGTTGAAATCTTTCTGGTCACTCTTTTAGGATTAGTTGTATTTGCTGTATTTTCATATTATATGTGATTTGGGGAGAATATTTCTGCCTCGCTTCTCACAGCACCATCTTTTTCTGGTCTCCAACACCAACTATTTCAAATGTCTTTATTCTTCAGCACCTCGCCTCACTTTTTTTATTTAAACAGTGATGTGGCCTCCAGACAGCACGTGATTCTAGCCTGTTCAGCTCTGAAAAAAGCGTACAGAGACATCTTAATTCGAGGGAAAGATGGTGCACCTCCCAAGTGTGATGATTCAGTGAAGGAAGAGAATCCGGCTGAGGTGGAACTCCTGGTGGTCCATCTAAGTGGGTCATTTGAGATCATCTCTGGACGCTTACTCAAGAGAACAGGACATTTTATGCCCCCTGAGTTACTGCAGTCCCAGTTTGATACTCTGGAGCCCCCATCAGCTCCAGAAAATTTCATCCAAATCAGTGTTGACAAAAGTCTTTCAGAGATAATTGCTACAATTGTGGAATCTTTAAAATGAAGTGAGAATCATTTCATATCCATGGTCCAGAATAGAATTAGGCATAAATCTCTTATTCCATCACAAATCATGTTCTAGTATCCTTGTTGATTCTGTATTCTAAGTTTTTCTAAGGTGAACAAACCACAGTGTGTTGAGATATGCTTGTTTGAGTGTATTTTAAGGAATTTGGATTACTTTTTCATCAAGGTCTTGAATATTAGGAGAGGAAACTTTAAATGTAAGCTTTAATTGAAGTTTAAATTCCTATGACCTAATCAGATGATCAGAGGAAATTCTTTAAATTGATACTGTAAATCATGACCTTATTTAGAACATTCTTGGCTGTATTTGGACAAATAAATGAAACTTCGCTATCCTTGGCATCCCCTGGAAGTTGGTCTCGGGCAGAAATGGATACAAAATCAACCACCAGTCAGCAAGTCATGTCACACCACATATCTCCTAACCCTCTCTCCCTTGGGTCATTTCAAGATAAATTAAAAGTACACATAGTTCATGGATATAAATAACTGCAAAGGTGGAACTTGAGTGAATGAAGCATGGGCTCAGATCCAGTCTGCATCCTCCCCTTTTACATAGAGATCTCTGTGAAAGCAGGCTGGTGTCAGCCCACCTGCCTTCCTGCTGTGAAAGCCTTTTGTGATGGACACTAGGAAGACAAGGAAGGACTGGCCAAGACATAAAATGAAATCTTCCACTGGGCAGCAATGTGCCAGCAGCAGCTGGGTTGGCCAGGGCTACACAGGAAGTTGGAGACCAGTGCATTCTTGGTGTGCAGCTTACTGGGCACCAGGTAGGGAAGCAGTCAGGCCAGCATGGGCTTGGTTGAGCCCTTCCCCCATAGGGCTTGAGGAAGAAACTTCCTTATCCCTATATCCTAACTAGAGCCACAGGAACCAGCCACTCTGCACAGCCACTGGCTGCCTCTGGCCAGAGAGTTTTGAAAAGTTACCTGTTTTCTTTCCCAAGGGAATGCAGTCTTTTGGGAACTACAAATAGAAAATGAGCATGGGGCACCAGGGAGACAGAAAGAAAGGCCCTTGCAGGTGGAGAGATCTTACCTAAGAAATATGAAGCCTCAGATTTTCCACTCTTCCAGGCTATTTGGGCACCTCCTGCCTGGCTTCAGTTTACACTAACCCTCATTTTCAGGGTCCAGATCCTCAAGTTGTCAGCATACTCTGGCCAGCTGAGTCACCTCCAGGCATAAATATTCAATCGCTCCATTGTACTCAGTGAGTCTGTACTGGGTTCTGTGTTGGGCACTCAGCAGGGTTTGAGGACAAGTCACACAAAGCCCTGCCTCTCAAGTGCCTTAACTTGGGGTGGGAAGATTGGGCATCTCACATCCCCTGACACAGGCTAGAGTTCTGTGAAGGCAGTTCCTCACAGAATTGATTTTCAAGTATCTCACCAGACATGAATGTAGGACAAAATGAAAAAGCCTGTTTATAATTATATGAGTCTGGAATCCAAATCTATTTTATAAAATAAACGGAAAATTTTTTATTATTTTATAATTTTAATACACACTGAAATTTCTAAGAATCCATAAAGGAACATGGTATTCCATTCTATTTTTAACCTTAACAGGAGTTGTTAACCATTTCAGAAAATCAGTGTGTTTGGGTCACCAGTCTCACACGCCTACATCCACCTGCACTTGTAACTCTTCATTCATGGTGAGCCACAGATAGGCACAAACATCCACCTACTACACTGTGTACATCTAGTGGAGCCCTGTCCCAAGCACTATATATCGAAACCCATTACTTCATTACAAGTTACTTTCCTTTTTCCTTAGTTAAGTAATCATATTTGTTATTTGCTTGACAATTAATGTCAAGGTGGTAAAAAGGGCATCAGAAAATAGTTCTTTAAAAAAGGACGCATTGACGATGGGGGCGGGTGAGACATCTTCCCAAGTGGACTCAGGAGACTGAGGTGAAGCCGGTACTGCCCTCTGGTGGCCCAGCAAGCACAAATTCCTCTCAGCCCTGAGCACCCCTCCAGCGGCCAGGGGACATATCCCTGGATGAGGGACAGTGGAATTCTGCATCCCACCCAGACCTGATCATACCACTGCCAGCCTCCAGAACCTGGGAAGAAGGGGCAGGTGAGAAGTGTTCGCCGTGGTGCAAAATAAGTGCCAATTAAAGATTCCTTCAACCCTACTGTTGCTCTGGGAGGCAGGGATTTCCAGCCCCTATGCAAGTTCCCTATGAATATGGTGAGATAGACTAAAGGTAAGGGCAGAAGTTGGGGGTTTAAAAGGGGTACCACATTTGTTCTCATGGCAGTAGGTCTCAGTCCCTGTGGACTCCGCACTGCTCGCCAGCATGGGTTTAATCCTCTCCTAGCTCCCTCCCCGAGCCACTGTTCTCTCCTACTTCTCCCTCCAGGCTTCCCTTCTCACTCTCCAAGCTCTCTGCACCCAAGATCGCACCACTCTTTCCTTGCTCTCCCTGCTCTCCACTCCCTACCCCGAGCACCCAGAGGAACTCTCTGAGCACGTCTCTGTGCCTGGCAGGATGCCTGAACAATTACATACCAGGAACTGAAGAGAGGAGAGAATGAGTTTCCTCTCCACCCCTTCCCTGGGCCAGTACTCCCATGACTGACCAGCTGCTCTGTTCCCGGTAAACATCCCACAGATGTGCAAGCAGGCTCTTATATATACATATAGTGGGCACTATCAAGGCTAGGTGGGAATCCTGGTCAGAAATTTCCATTCTCTCCACACCTACAAATACCACTTACCACTCTCTCTGGTAGACCTCTTCACTATTGGAGGAAGCTGGGGTTAAACATTTTCCTCTCCTATAAAATGGGGACACTTGCCTGCCATATAAGGTTGTGAGAACTGAGAACACAAGCAATGTGCTGAGACCAAAAACCAACACAGTTAACTACTCAACAAAAGTTAGCTCCTGTTGTCAGGGAGTATGGCTATAGGACAAAAAGTTCCACTCCTCTGCTTTTCTGTGAAGGAAACTGAATGCCTTCTGTGTGAATCTTAAATCTTTCAGCTCCGATAGGTGTTCGTCCTTCACTGCTGCCAGGGCTGCCCTTCAACCCCAGGGCCAGGGCAAATCAGGCAGGGTCTTTGATGCTCTTGAAGCCTGAGTGATGCAGTGACTCGCTGAGCA
This sequence comes from Manis javanica, assembly GCF_040802235.1. Classification (NCBI taxonomy): domain Eukaryota; kingdom Metazoa; phylum Chordata; class Mammalia; order Pholidota; family Manidae; genus Manis; species Manis javanica. Next base: position 79,673,775 of record NC_133157.1, read on the forward strand.
CCAGCTCTGGAATCAGGACCCAGGAAAGGCTGGGCTCCGGTGCAGTATGATCACAAGCTCACTGGGTAACCATGCAGACTCCCTGTGCCTCTTGTAGATGCTCTGATGAGCCATTTTTCAGTAGGTGGGATGCAAGGAGAAATTAAAACAGGTTGACTTTAATCAAAGATACTGACGAGGGATTTTAATTTTCTTGAACTGTGTTATGCAAGTTTATTCTCCCTTCACTGAATAGCAAATCTGTGTATTCAAAAGGATTTAGATTTGGATTATGGGCATTATGAATGCACATCAATTACCAAAAAAGAATTCGATTAGACATTGGCCTAAGTTGTGCTGGGCATCAGTGTAGGGAGTTGTTTTACCCCCTACAGAATCTCAGGTGTGGAATGTAGCCTGGTAATTTCTGGATGATTTTCCTCCTATCTTAAATGCTGTGGAAATTAAATTTCACTTTGTGGGTGAAGGTTGGAAACTCATAGGCCATCACTTAGGAAGACCCCAGACCTAATGTTGAGTATCTAACACATAACATACCTTAGGACATCCAAGGACTCAATCAGATGGTGGCTGGGGTAAATGTCTCAAACCATGACAGTCCATGGCAGGTCTCAACACACTTGATTGGCCAGAAAGCTAAGCTAGCAAAAACAATAATGGTGGGATATGGCATGCAATAACAGAGTGGTGAGGACTGTGACAAAATGGAAAATGCATGTCTTATCAAAAACTTATCAAAAAAGGGCAGTCACTACTCAGCTCCAGATAATGCAGGAACACACCAGCATTAAGTTGGGTTTATTATTGCTCATTGCATATGGGAGAACACACTTTCAGAACCATGGGGGGGGAAATCTTAGTAAAATAATACAAAAGACTTACAATTTGAACACATTAGGTGATTTGAGGGAGACTTCAAGCAAGCAGGGACCTTAATGGATGCTGTGAGGAAGTGGGGGATGACCAAGTACCTTAACAAGGTGAGAGCAACAAAGTGTGGCTAAAGCCATCATTCAAAAAAAGGGACATCAGCCAGGACATAGGCATTTGATCCTTTTTGTAGTTTGGACAATGTTCATGTTTTTCTCTGTTTTCAGGCACAATTACAGAATGATCTTTTGTCTTGTTGACCATAGTCACAGTCTCATAATTATGTAGGTGTTTTGAAAAACTGTGTATGTTCAGCAAGATGAGGCCTTGCTTACCTGGGCTGCCACCTGGATAAAAGGGACTGCCTTTCTTCTCATCATCAGAGATCACATCACTACAGCTTTTAGGCCTAGATTTGAAATAGTTAAGGAAACATTATTTATCTTTAGAATGACAAGCAAAGAGCTCAGAGTTTAACTTGAATTTCCCTTCTCAAGATGAAAGAATTCGGAAGGTTTTCCACCTTAAGGGTGGGCCAGGTTGTGGTGGCTGCCTATACCTTGAGTTCAGGGGATTGAGAGACAGGGAGCTAGTGGATTAATCCCTCAGGACATATACTACTGCCCCTTCTGTAGCTAGGACTCTTGCTGTTAACCTTTTGAGAGACTGCTGAACTCTTTTCCAAGTAGCTGTACTATTTTACATTACATCCCCACCAGCAATCTTGGCCAGGACTTATTTTTTGTCCTTGTGGATGTGAAGTGTACCTCATTAAAGTTTTGATCTGCATTTCCCTAATGATGGGAAGCATCTTTTCATGTGCTTATTGACCATCTTGTTTATCTTATGTTGAAAAATAAAAATATCTATTCAAATCCTTCCTCCTTTTTGAATTGGGTTGTTGATACTTGTAATTGTTGAGTTGTAAGAGCTCTTTACATACCCAGATACCAGATTCTTATCAGATACATGGTTTGCAAATATTTCTACCCATTCTTTGGGTTTTACTTTATCTACTATGAGGCACAAAAATGTTTAAGTTTGATTGTTAACTTTTCACTGGTTGCATCTAAGAAATCACTGCCTAGTCCAGCATCACAAAGATTTACACTATGTTTTCTTCTAAGAGTTTTGTAGTTTTAGCTTTTACATTTATATCTTGGATCCATTCTGAGTTATTTTTGGAACAGAATATTCATTTTAACAAGATCCCAGGTGATCTGAATGCACTATGAAGTTGAGAAGCAATGCCTTGAATTACTAATATTCCCATTTCCTTAAAACCAGTGGCTTTCACCCTGGCAGCATATTACAGTCACTTCAGGAACTTCAAAAAATCATGCCTAAGCCTTACCCAGATAAAACAATTCCACTTAGTCTGGGGTGGGCTTGTTTTTTAGTCTCTTTAGTTGATTCCGGTTAATACTACCATCTTCAAAGATTAACATTTCCTATTGTCCTTAACTAATTCCTCCATTTCTTGAGGATGTCCAAGAGGCTAGCTCCACCCACTTATCTGTGTAATCAGTTTTTCACACCTTTCTCATTTGAAAAGAAATTCTTAGCATCAGTCACACATCTTTTCTATATGGATTTCATCCACATGTCTTTGCTGGGCTGGTGTGCCACCACTGTCTAGTATGTGATGTTGGGACTTCCAAGAGTGCCACATCAAGACTGTTCACAGTGCATACACTACATCAGACTGTAAGCTTGGCTCCTGGGTATGGCACAAATCACACTTGGATCACTATAGTGGGTGGTAATGTATGAAGGTAGGCAGAGATAGGTATAAAAAGAAAATAAAGAACTTCAAGATTGTTCTGGGAAAACCAAAGATCTCAGGTTGGCCAAGAACATGTTCTGCAGCCATACACTTTAACACCTAGCCATTATGCTCTTTTTGAGGCATTATTTGCCCTTGACCTTTTTTTTAATTTTCCTTTGTTTAGAGGGATGGGAATGGATAAAACATCCTGCCTTCCCTTTGCAAACGCAGAACCACAAAACCAATTCAGATGGATCAATGACCTATAATAGCTAAATCCTTAAAACGTGGATGAAAATATAGCGAAAAAATCTTCCATGAGCTTGGATTTGGCAAGGGATCCTTAAATATGGCACCCAAGCATGAGCAGCAACAACAAAAAATAGATAAATTGGACCTAATCAAAATTAAGAACTGTGCAAAGGGCATTATCAAAAAAGTAAAAATACAGACCACAGAAATTGGGGGAAATATTTGCAAATACTTTATCTGAAAGGGTTTAATATCTAGAATATATATTAAGAACCTCGATAACTGAACAAAAAAAGCACAATTAAAAAAGCACATGCAAAGGACCTGAGAAGACATTTTCTCCAAAGAAAACATACAGATGGCCAATAAGGCACAAGAAAAGATGCTCAGCCTTAAGTCACTACTAGGGAAATGTGAATCAAACCCACAGAGAGATCATTTCACACCTAGTAGGATGGCAGAGATGTAGAGAAAACTGGAACCCTGGTGAGACTAAAATGGTGCAGCTACTGTGGGAAATAGGCACTTCCTCAAAATGTTAACAGAATTAGCGTATTTCATTCCAGGTATATATCCAAAAGAATGGAAAACAGAGACCCACACAGGCACTTACAGAGCAATGTTATAAGCATTGCTCTCAATATGCAAATGCTTAAATTGTCCATCAACAGATGAATGAGATATCCATGATGGAGTATTATTTAGCCCTAGAAGAGAATGAAGTGTAGATACATGCTAGTACATGGATGAACCTTGGAATTTTAAGTGAAAGAAGCTGGACACAAAAGGCTACATAAAATGTAATTTCATTTATATGAAATACCCAAAGTAGGTAAATCTAGAGACAGAAAGCAGACTAGTGGTTTCCAGGGACTGGGGTTTTGGAAGGAATGGTGAATGAGTGCTTAATGGTTATGGGATTTCTTTTTAGGGTGATGAAAAAAGTTCTGGGTGATCGTGATGGTTACACAACACCATGAAGGTACTTAGTAACATGGAATTATACAATTCTAAATGGGTACAACAGTAACATTTGTTACATCTGTATTACCATAACGCTTAGCCAAAAAGAAAACCAAAGGCCTTCCCCACAAGAGCTGAGCCTATCTTACTAGCCTTATTAGCCTGGGCAAGAGCAGCAGACAAGAATGCATGCTTCCTGTGGACAGACCTAATCCCAAAGGAGCTCAGTCAAGTGTACCTAGTAACTTACACAATTTTCAACAAGCAGGTAAGCTACTACTTCTCCCTTGGAAAAGAGCAAACACTGGAGAAGAAAAATGTGCTCCTCCAATGTTCTTCCCCTCTAGGATAAGTGTAGTTTAAGATGGTCACAGATTTTGACATTCTACCTATCAAGCAATGGGGTCTATGACCCTTCAATCTGGGCAAGCGAAGACTGCTGGATCATTAGAAGATGGGAGAAATGACATTGGGCCAGGTTTGGTCCCAGACCTTAAATAACCGACAGCTTATATTTTTCTTGAAAACTTACCCTTGAAATCTATCCACCATGTTGTAAAGAAGCACAGGTAGCCCTGTGGAAAGGAACTGAGACCCCAACTGCTCCCATATGAAAAGCACGTGGCAAGTAAACTGCCATGTGGATAAGCCCTCTTGAAAGTAATTCTGCAGACCCAGTCAAGTCGCTCCAGTGGCTTTCACCGAACCCTGCCAAAATTGCTCAATCTTAAAAAACTATTTTGTTCTAAGCCAAACCATAGGATAGTTTGTTTTGTGGCATTTGGATAACCACAACATAGTAGAAATTCTCTTCCCTCTGGAAAGGACAACAGAAAATGTATCTGAAAATATATGCATTTTTAAATCTAGCTTGAATACACAAGTGACTACTATATATCCCATTGAAGAATTTGGCCCTGCATTCAGCTTTGGTCTTGTGAGGACAATTATATTGGAAGCTCCTACATGTCTGCAGCTCTGTTCTAAACACAGAGTGGTGCTAAGACAGACTGGGTTGTGGATCTGAGATAGGTTACATTCTAATTAGGGAATCAGCTATACAAACTGGCATCACAGACTGAGGATGTGTTCTGTTGCTGTCCCAGCCCTGGAAGAAACCGCAACTTCTATTCAATCTCACTAAAACAAAGATATTGGGGGGGAGGGAGAGGTGCATTTCCTCCACTTCCAAAAGAGCTGACCATAAAAAACAGTTCATTGCAGTTGTCCTGGACTTGCCATTGGAATGAAGAAGGAGATATCTAAGCTGGCCTGTGCATACAGTAAAACAGCAAATTTGACTGGATCTATATTGTTGGAATTCAACCTAGAATTAGGAGAAGTGCAAGTTGCAGTGCTCCAAAATCGTGCGACTATAGACTATATACTGTTAAAAGAACATATGGGATGTGAACAATTTCCAGGAATGTGATGTTTTAATTTGTCTGATTTTTCTCAAACTATTCAAATTCAGTTAGACAATATCCATCATATCATTGATAAGTTTTCACAAATGCCTAGGGTACCTAACTGTTTTTCTTGGTTTCACTGGATATGGCCGGTAATTGTAGGTCTGCTTTTGTTATGTATCTGTATTCCTATTCTGTTAATGTGTGTACGCAATTTAATCAGTAGTTTGTTAAAACCTATACATGCTTATGTTACTCTGCAAGAAGTTATGTCAAAGAAACAATCTTCCCATGTTTTCTTCTGTCTGCTACTTCTATAGCTTTTCTTCTTCCTTCCTAATTACAACCCTTTAGTAGAATTAGTGGCTCATATCGAAAATTACTGAGTATCATAATTCTTCCAAGTGGTAAAGATACCTCAAGACAAATGCTGGGCATAGAAGCCACAGGGCATAAATCTGCAAAGAAATAAAAAGCTAACCTTTTCAAAGAATATTGCCTCTCTCTTACTTACCAAATTTACATTTCCCTGTTTGGCCCCGGAAGATGGCTGGTTAGCCAGAGAAGGTAAGATTCCTCAAGGGAGGAACAACCTAAGACAGGCACAGTCGCAGTGGGGCCATCAGGTTGAGAAATTGGGGATCAACAGAGGTGAGGCTTAGAACCTCACCCCCCGTTTTGAGAGAAATCTGCATCCGTGGATGTTTTGTTGCCCTTGTCTAGCTTGGATTAATACTTAGTCTATAGGCACACACCTGATCATCTACATTTGCCTTCTTATAGCACTAAATTATGTTTTCTACCTTTATCTTGCATCTACCTACCACTTCAGCATTTTACTAAAAAAAAAATAAAGGAGAAATGTGGGATTCACATACAAATCAAGTATAAAAATCAAATGAATAAAAAAAAAAACAGTTCAGATTCCCACTGCGAAGGTACCACTCATACCACTCCTTCTGATCAAGAAAAACAGCTCGGAGGAAAATGATGGCTGGAGAAACAAAGAAATCCTCTCCCTCACACTTCAGCCCATGTAACAAAGGTGCTTACCTATTTATAAGACCTATTCTGGGGATCAAAAGCTAATGATGTAATTCCTCTCTGTATTTTTTGGGGAGAAAACAATTGCCCCGTACTCTCCTCCTAACTCAAACTCCTCCACTCCACAGGAGCACTACCATTATAATACCAACATGCGATAGTACTTCCAATCTTAAAATATAAAAGGCAAACTTCCTCTACTCCTCACCATTCCCCTTACAGGTTACTGCCCCTTTCTGATTCTCTTTACTTCAAAACTGTGTCTCCTGATATCTCCTTGGTCCATTCTAACCAGAATTTTACCATCATCACTTTAGAGAACTTCTATCATAGTCACAAAGGTTCCTTCCCTTTACTATAACCTGTAAGTTTAGGTTATAGTCAATCCATGACGAGTACTTGAAGCACCTGCATAATAACACAAATTCATTTACCATCTTTTCATCATTCTCCTTGTGGAAAAGTTTAACTTACTTTCAGGACCTTCTCTTGGTTCTTACCTTAACCACCTGCCTGCTCATCTCCTTTGCTAATTTCCTCTCAAGCTCCCTGAACAGGAAGTTAGAGTAAACCAGGGCTCTGGACACTATTAACATTTGGACCAAAAAAACCCTTGTTTGTGGCCAGTGTCCTGTGCAATCACAGAACATTTAGCAGAATCCTTGGCCTCCACTAACTAGATGCCATAGCAGCACCAATAATGATGTCAACATTGTCTCCAGACTTGCCAAAAGCTTCCTGGGGTGGGGAGCAGGGGCAAAATTATTTCTGGCTGAGAACCACTGATCTAGTTCTTTGGCTATAAATACCATCTATATACACTGGCAGCTGTTAACTTACCTATATCCTGAACCTTCCCTCCAACTGCCTTCTCATCACCTCCATTTATACATCCAATCAAGTATGTCAAAATGACATTTTTGTAACATGTCAAAATGAAACTTTTCTTTTACACCCGTCCCATGTGTCTGTACTTTCTTCGCCTTGCCTGACACCACTCGTTCGTAACATGTTTTATCCATCAGTAAATGCTATTGGCTCTGCCTTCAAAACATACCCTAAGTCTTTATTTATTGCTAATTTCCCTCTACAGTTTACTTATTACCTCTACTGCTAAAACCCAGCCCAGTCAGTATGATTTCTCACGAGATTATTACCTCCTCACAGTCAGCTTCCACCTACTCCACTGGATCTAAATGCAAATTCCTCTCCAACCCTAGAACTAGTAAATCAGAAATTCTGGGGATGGAAGACAAAACTCAGGATATTAAACCCTCCACATAAAAACACCCCAAACTCTGCCTTGCTCCCATCCCTCCAGTCCTATTCCCTACACGGCCTTCTCCCTAGCTCACTTTGCCAGGCACACCGAGCTGGGTTCTACAAACACACTCAAGAACACTCACATTATACGGCATTTTCATTAGTTGTCCCTCTTCCTGGACAGTTATTTGCCATCCCAGATATTATTAAACTGTCTATTAAAATGTCACCTTCTCGATGGGGCCTCCTCTGCCTACCCTTTATGAAATAAGAATGCCTTCTTCCTGAACAAGCCACTTCAGTTTTTCACAAAGCACTTGTCACTACCTAACAGGCTATACTTTGAGCAACTAGAGGAGAACCAGGTACTCAACAGATGTTCAAGAAATGTTGACTTTATGAGGCAAAGGTTGCCTACAGTTGATTAGGGGAAAGAAAGAAGCTGACAAGCATGTAATGTTATTTAAGTAACTGCCAACAAAATTTCAGAGCAGAAACAAACATTCCCGCCCCACCAAGCCCAGGAGGACAGAATGCAGCAGTTTACAAGTAAAAGCCAAACAGTTCGGAGTAAATCAATCACTGGTTAGGAAGGTTAGGAAGACTTCAGAACCAAGCCCAGAAGGGATGGTAGGCTTTATATAACCAAAGACGACAGAAATTCCAGGGAGGAGACTACTATCTGCGCTAGCAGAGCAGTGGAGATGTGCTAAGTGTAGTTTTCCCAACATCTATTTACCAGATAGAGCATTACCCTGGAGAAGAGTTAAGTGAAAAGAATGGGTAGGAAACAGGAAAAGACTTTACTTTAAGGCTTTAATACCTTTAAACAGCTTTCTGCAATGCAGGGCTTCTTGCTGACTTTAACATGTCTACTTCAATGTCCACCTCAGAGAGAAGTACGGTATGCAGTCTTGTCCTGTCTTAGCCATATAACCTGTTTCTGTTTTGTTCAAGCACAAAGACACGCGGCCAAGTTTCACTTTTATCACTAATATTAGCAGCATTTTTGTCCTATTTTGTTGTAACTTGACTATTAAATTAATAGTAATAATGTCTCCAACAAGCAAAAGGCCCCTTTCATTATTATATTTAAGCCAAGTCTGAAACTCCAATTCTGAATTCACAGAGGCCAACTGTCATTTATCTGATTGTTCAGTATTTGCTACACTTTCCTTAGGGTATCACAAATATTCCACCTGGGAAATAAAATCCTAAAATGTTTTTTTCAACACTCCATTCTTTATTCGATTTGTAATAAATAACCCACTATGAGAACTATTTAAAGCTTATAGTACCATTAAAGTGTCTTTTTAATGCTTTTGAGAATTCTAAGTATTCTGAACTCAAGATTCAGCCCCAAGCTAAACATATTAGAAACAAATAACAAATCTACCACTGCAGCAGTGGAAGGTACTTAGTGCTCAGTAGGCCTCCCCAGCACGTTAACAATAAGAAATTATGACACCCCACTCAAAGTCAAATAACTATCAGGTACCAGAAAGCAAGCAAAGCCTTGGTCATCTGACTTCCCAGCCAGCTATCTTTTTAACACACAACACAGTGTATAAACATATTTTAATTGGGGGAACTTAAAAAGTCAATAGTGAATAATCGGACGTGTGCTAAAAGCCAGGGTAAATCAATTCCAAGCCTTTATTTCCTTCTACAAAAGAGGCAAGACAAACCAAGTGTAAAAGCTAGAGATTTATTGTTATTTTGTGAATAATAAATTGTCAAATTAGTTATGACACTACCCACACTGCACATGACTGGTCACCAGTACAAGAGCTTTTAACCAGACTGAGGCGTAAGGCAGAGAGAGCACAGACACGAATAACATTCGTAACAACTTCCTCTATTTATGCCTCTACCTTGACCTTCATACACGTTTTCCTCCTGGGTAAAGTGTCAGAACACTACACTGGCTGGTGGGTAACCTGGCCTCTTGACCTTTTTCAAACAGCAAGCAACTTACAGAAATAATGGAATTTGACTTGTCTTTCCCTTGATTTTATTTGTCTGAATTCATTTTAAGTTAATTTAACATTTTTTATTTCCTGTAACTGTACATGTGAGCATATAATGACCTAAGAGAATACTGAACCACAGTCAGCCAAATATGGTATTGACCCCAAAAGTTGTGTTTTAATTGGTCCTAAAAGGAATGTACGGCCCTAGCAGTTTCAGAGTCAGGCAAACAAAACTTCTTTGGGAAGGGAAGAAAATGGCTGTTAAACAGCCAAAAGTACTTACTCAACATTGTTAAAACGGCTCTGTTTTTCACCCCTGAATGATACCTCTTTACTACACTAGATGTACAGAAATCCTAACAGAATCTTGGTTGCCAGTATTATTTATGCTGGCCCAATCCAGGATAGATACCCACCCCACCCCACCCCACCCCCAAGTTCCCCTTCTCTGAGGCTCTGAAAAGCACAATATTTAACTATTTATTAATAGAACTACCAAAACACTTCAGAAACAAGTGGCTCACACATCATTTTAAATTCATATATTGCCTGTGCATGAGAAAACTGATAAACCCAAAAGATAGTTCTATTCTTATATGGTGATTAAAATAACTGAAACATCAAGACACTTTCAGTGAAAGCGACATGAATCTCAATTACAAATTTTAATACCTGTTAAGCTACCTATGGGAGAAGCTTAAAGTCCTAGGCAGATGCGCTTTGGGGTTATACTACAGTGCTCCTTCAGTCTGCACAAAGATGAAGGTAATTTACAGTCAATCTGTGAATGCTGAGACAATGTTACATTATGTTGTCTGTACAATTAAATGTCCTTAAAGAGATAACCAGAATCAGCTTTTCTACTGTATCTTCAACAAACTGGACTGGCACTTTTGCTCAGAGATGTTTATCAGAGATGCTGTAAGATGCTACACAATTAGGAAATACTCATTTTTAAAGCGTTTCCTCATCCTTACTTTTTTGGTTACAGGTGTTTTGCTCAGATAATCTATCACAGTATGTTTCTAGAAATGCAATCCCAAATGTGCATACTGTATTGTATACAAATAAAGCAAAAACTGTCAGTAGTATAAATCTTACAGCATTTTGCTTGCAAAAATACATGCCAAAGTCACAATAAGCAATACTACACCACAAATTATGGAGCGCAAATGATTTGCTTCTTTTTAATGCTTTTATTCTACATAAATTACTACCATAGGCTAATGTTTAAAAAGCAAATAAATTGGACAGATGCAGAACAAAAATCTGTTCACCCAACTATAAAAGGTGATGTTTTTAGAAATTACAATAAATGCAGAAGTGTTTGATGCATGCAGTAGCCTTAAATGAAAAAGCATTGATTCCCACAGTTAATTGAAAAATGAAACAAAACAAAACAAAAACACACACAGAGAAACCCACACATCTTACTGCACTCCACCTTAAAATGCATCATATTGGGTTTGTTTATAACAGCACAGAATTCCAAGAGTCAAAATGAAATAAAGCGGGCATTTTAAAGATTTAAGAGCCGTTATCAAAAATAAATTACATTTTTTAAAGATACAGAAATGCTATGATGGCTGGGAGCCCAGTAACCTTTCAATAGCCGCATTGATATCACCTCCTGTTGCTATTAGTGCTTGCAAGTTCGCTTCACGGTTCAAAAATCCCATTGCACTGAGCTGTTCCAGTTGTTGCTGAAATCTGACTTCTGGATTCTGTAGCTATTAAGAGAAAAAAAAAATTACTCAAGACTTTAAGGACAAGCAGTCCATGTCATATCTACATAACTTTATAAATTCTTCATTACTTTTTTGTAAGATATGCTGATCTACTAAGCTTTATTAAAAGCGCTGGCCTCCCTTGAAATGTATTCGAAGATGAAATGTATTCATATTTAAAAGTCCATTAGCACCTTATTTTGTTACTTTAAATAGTCTAATTTAAACAATCATGTTGAATAGATCATATAATTCTGCTTAAAATTATACACCTCAACCCTTAGGTATGTTTAAAAAGGTCATGAACATACAGGAAAATACAAAAATACGTATGAAAATAGTTTAGAATGAGATGATTTGTTTTTATAGTTATTGACCAACTAGGTAATTATAAAAGCCAATGTCCTCATGTATAAAACTCTGAAGTCCTAATGAGGCTTAGAATGTCGATTCAATTTCTGTATTGCCTAGTCAAGGCTTTAGAAAAGAATTTCAGTTTCAGGCCCACACACAGGCTATACTCCTGACAATTCAGTTGCCTCAAATCTTCCTTCAGAAATGAAGTAACACAACACTGAAATGATCCCTGAATCCTGGCCAATCGGATAACGGCAGGCCGATTGTTTGACCTATATAACAATTCTGTCCACTACCTAAAAATCTTTTTTTCTTAGTAATTCCATGATTCTTCACAACCAGAAGCTATCCTATCTGGAATACAAACACCTGTAAAATGATAAAAATGTGCCCTGTTCATTATATTTATATAAAACTTAAAATCAGAAAGCATTTTTACCATGAAAAAGTTTTGGGGAAACCTGTAACAGGTTTGAACTGGCTATCATCTTTGTACAATGGCAGATTCTTAATGTTCTTGCTTCTGCAAACACTGGCTTTACTAAGCACCCACATTTTGTAGCCATATTGGAGAGGTGTAAATATGTAACACAAGTTACCAGAGGAGGTAGCAGGGGGTGGCGTGACATAGCTAGAATTTTTCTTTTTTAAATCAAAATACAAAGATTAGATAGAATAAAGTTGTTCAGTAGATATTTGGGATAATCAAGTTTCTATTCCTCCGTGACAAACTTTCATGAAATATATTTCAAATAATTTTCAAACAGTGACTCCCGGAAAAAGCATTTTAAAAGGCAACTTACAAAAATAGTAAGACAAAAAGTTGTAGTATTTCTTCCCTATAACATTTCCTTTAGTGTCTAATATAGTACCAAAGTTAACAATTTTTATAATGATTGCTTTAGAATCACTGTCCTTAAGATTGTGCTTGCTTTTCATTATAGTCTAAACCCTAAAAGACTACTCTCCTTTTTTGGTGGGATACAGGGAAGATTTCTAAATTTTTAACATTAAGGAATGCAAAATGTGAACAAAAAATAACCATTACCTGAGGATTCACTCCAGCAAGAGCCTGTAGCATTTGTTGGATAAATTGCTGGTGTCCAGGTTCGGTGGTTCCTGCAGTGGGACTTGAGTTTTCACTGGGTGCAGAGCTAGACCCGTTAGTTCCTGAAGAGCCTCCAGTGTTTCCTAATGTTCCCAGGCCAGGAGTAAACCTACAGAAAGCACAAACTGGTAATAAATCCAAGCTCCTGCAAAACAAGAGGCCAGACTGGTGGTAAACCAGCTACATTTTAATGTAACATTAGTAAAGTTATCTTCTTAAAATGAATGTTTTTAACTTTGAAAACTGTCTTAAATACAATATCCAAAAAAAGGCAGAATGATATAAAGCCTGAAATTCTCGGAAAGAGAGTAACCGCTTTGCACTTTCATAGTCTTCCCCAAATAAGCTTACCCTGGGATGAGGCCAGGGGCTTCTGTCGCTAAGGTCTGTAAACCCTGCTGAATCTGTAACAAGGCCTGCATTGCTCTAGGGTTTGACATTGCCGATAACGTATCAGGATTCTGCATCTAAGGAAGAAAGAAAACCAGTGGTTACGAGGGAATTAAAATCAGTGAAGATAAAATTTACGTTTTCTTTCTGTCTGGAGAAAATCTAAAACCTTATTCCTAGACACTGGTAATCCATAACTCTTTCCCCAGATAAACACAAGAACCTCCTCCTGGACAACAAACCTAGCGTGCAAATTGTTACTTGACCTCCTCCAAAGTCCATCATGAAAGCCATTTTTCATAATGAAAGACAGTCAGGAGCTACTCTGGAAGCCACGACTGTTCCCATTCTCCAACAAGATAAAAAGTATTATTTCTAAAAGAATACCTTCAAATGCACAATTTATATAACACAGTAATATTGTCAAAGCCAAGTGTTACTCTGCTGCAGATACAACATTTTACAAGTAAGATGCACTCTAAAGGAAGAGTTCCAAACTTGAAGTTAATACCTGTGCCCAGAGTTCTGCTTCACTACTTCCAAGTATACACCACCTGACTGACCAAAAAAGACGCTTACATCATTTCACTCCATCAAGGACACTGAGTAACCTTGGCTAATGGTTTACAGGCCTGAGAATTTTTGCATATTTAAAAGCCCTAGAACTACCAGTTTCAAAACAACAAAACTGACTTCTCTTTTAGCATTTTTAAATAAAATACCATGGCAATATCGACTATTTGTTTTATAAGGAAACCTTCCACATATGAAAACACTGACAATTTTAATCTTGCTAATTCCGAGTTGGAGGAAATGAGATCTACTCCTTGGAAAATAAGCAATCTATTAATTTGGATGAATTAAAACACTACAAAGAAAACAAACGTGTAAAATAGGGCAGGATAGCTCTTTCCTGTTACTTGAGATCAGTTAAACCATAAAGAGCAACTTGACACAATGAAGCACTTCAAAAAGTTAGTAAAGTGAAAGGAAATGGTTTATGGTATTAACAAAGCAGCCAAAATCGTAAATCCTCAAAAGCAAAAACAAAATGGTCCTTTCCAGATTTTATGTTTAAGAAATGTAAGCAAAAGATCAGCAATGAAATGGGGCTCAGTTAAGATCAAGCTGAATTCTCTGCAAACTGACAGCATTATCAGACTATTCTGTTTTGCTATCAGCCAGAGAAGAGCAAGGAAAATGTTTATCATCACACTTTTTCAAGCAAATCATTACTGAAGATAGCTAGCATCTTTTCTTACTCACTTGTTGAAGGAAAGTTGGGAGCTGTTGTCTCATTTGTTCTTGAAGCTGAGGATTTCCAGCAAATAAGGGATTATTCAGCATCATCTATGGGGCAAGTGTTCAAACAATTTTAACTGGAAATATCTGAAAGAAGTAATGTACCTTAATAGTCTACTTTCCCCCAAGTGCCTAACCCTGGCACTTAAAAGGAAGGTAGAGCATGTATAAAAAAGGAGAAGGGAAGATACTGTCCACAGAGGGATCTCCCAAAAAAAAAAAAAATAAAAAAAAAAGAAGCATCTCCTCTCTCAATGAGAATGGTGATTATGATAATGACATGCAATATCCTAAAAAATAAAAGCAATAATTTTCTTAGACATTTCCTAGAGCAAAGGTATTTGCCCTTGAAAGAAAAGTGGGAATAACTGACATTCATGAGGATACATTTCTGCTACACTGACAGAATAAACATAAGCATCAATACATGAAACTATACATGGCTTGCTTAGACACCTCAACACACAAGTGGCAAAAACAGGAAAAATCCAGATCTGGAACCACTCTACCTGCCTACTACAAAACAGCTAACTATTAGGTCCAGAAAAATAACACCACAGAACAGCAACAAACTTGCCAGAGAAGGGAGCTGCTAGGTGACAATCCAGCCTAGGACTAGCACCAACAGATCTCTGGGGAAAGTATTAAAATGCGTGGAGACCTGAAAGATGTAAATCCATTTGCGAACACCAAGATTAGCCTTTGCATTTCACCTCACCACCACCAGAGATGAGAAAAGTGGCATGCCTCCTAACCTTCAAAAATAGGTGTTAGAATTAAAAAGTCATGGTCAATATTAACATGTCAGATACCCAAAAATATTACAATACACAATCAGCATAACCAGAAACTAGTAAATTCCCATAGCTTCAAAAAAGTCAAACTTTTTATCAGTTTTTCTAGATCAAGTGAAAAGTCAGCTAGCAATGATTTACTGATAGCCTATTTACTGGTCCAAAGTCTAGGGCGCTGGGGGTGGGGTAGGGTGATGACCCTTGCCCTCAAGTAGTTAACCAGATTTGAGAGTAATTACATGTAAACACTGAAGTACAGAGAATTTCTGCCTCCTTTAGTTTATTCAATGTTGCCAAGTGAATTATTTAGTTAGTATCAACAAAATAACTAAAGCAGGAGTAAGTCTCACAATTTTTATGGATATACAGTATTTATTTCAAAGTGATATAAATTAAGGAAATAATACCTACTTGAGATCAACCAATCTGCTTCTTTATTGGCTCCAGTCAAATACTTTTTATTAGCAATATATCAATTAAGTCATCACATTATCTTTCAGGATTCATGTCATTTGAAAAAACATGTCATATTAAACTTACTCTTCCTCAGAAAATCGTCTCTCATTTCTTTAGGCTATTTTCCTAACTTACTGTTTATATAACAATAGTTCTTACACTAAGACTTTTCTGAATATCTAAAAATCAAAATCAGAATAGGGAAACTACAACTTTAATCCATAACCTGAATACACTGCAAACATTTCTGAATTCTCTATAAGGACACTTGTATCTAGCCTTCTTTGTTGACATTTTGCTTTAGAGTGGAAAAAATTGTATAGCATTGCTCAAGTCACTTCATAATGTAAATTTGTTAGTTTAAAGGGCTGAGAATGTGCTTGTTAAAGTCAAAATTTTAAAGCAAGCCGCACATTCAACGCTAATTAATAACTGGTAAAATATACATTTAAAAACATACAAGTAGGATCACTCAACATACATATTTTCATACTTATTTTATATGAAAGTGCTGTAATCAGTAAGTTACATTTAATACTAATAACTCAGTCTGATAATTTTCATATGAATAAAACAATCGTTCATAAAATCTACCTACAATATGCAAAATTAAGAGTACACAAAAAATTCACCTAAAACCTTATTATTTCCAATTCCACAAATTTTAAGAGGGCAAAAGTTATTGTTGAGGATTTTAATTCAAAGGTATCAGCCATCTATCTACTTGAATAGCTACGGTTCCAGGCTTCAGAAGATAAAAACCATTTTGTTTGACATAATAAAGGGAATAACTTTAAAAGCTTTAAACATTTTAGAAATGGGAATAAACTATAAAAGAAACAATTTCAAATTCTTAACACTCTACAGGAACCATTTTTAATAAATAGCAAATATAGACTATAGATGATCAAGGCTTATTGACATTCTCCAATGTTTTCCAAACCAAAATGGATTTAAAGGGTACACATCAGAATCACCTACAGGCTTGTGGAGGGGCTGGGGTTGGGTTTGAGGTACAGGTGAGGGAGGGGGAGACCCCATGTAATACTAACATCTCTCAGGATTGGGCCAGAAGTGATCCTAAATGTTCAGTGAGGGCTGAGAATACACTCATTTTCTTAGTTATGGTCTCTTCAGAGACAAGTTGGCAAATGAATAAATTAATGTATGCTAACTGGGGCCAGAGGGACGTCTATAATGGAAAGAATAAGAACACCATTCCCACTAATCTCTCTCTGCTTTTAATAAACAATTTCAGGCTATTTTATAACTGCCATGTTGAGCATGACTATTACTCAGAATCAGTGCAATCTAATAAAATTATTTCAAGTATATTAACACTGTTCTTAATCACTTTCAAGATTTATGTTTTATTGAAGAATTTATCTTCAAGAGAGAGCAATCCAAAACTTTTGCATTCAACTCCTCAATCAACCTAAGTAGATACAAAGTAAACCTGCACTTGTTAAAAAAATTTTGTTATCATTAATCTACAATTACATGAAGAACATTATGTTTACTAGGCTCCCCTCTTCACCAAGTCCCCCCACCCACACTCCACTACAGTCACTGTCCATCAGGGTAGTAAGATGCTGTAGGATCACTACTTGTCTTCACTGTGTTGCACAGCCCTCCCCAAGGCCCCCCCACATGCTAATTATACATGCTAATCCTAATACCTCCGTTCTTTTTCCGCGCCCATATCCCTCCCTTCCCACCCATCCTCCCCAGTCCCTTTCCCTTTGGTAACTGTTAGTCCATTCTTGGGTTCTGTGCTTCTGCTGTTGTTTTGTTCCTTCAGTTTTTCTTTATTCTTTTTTTTAAATTTTATTTTGGTATCATTAATCTACAATTACATGAGGAACATTATGTTTACTAGGTTCCCCCATTCACCAAGTCCCCCCGACAACTCCCATTACAGTCACTGTCCATCAGCGTAGTGAGATGCTATAAAATCTCTACTTATCTTCTCTGTGTTGCACATCCCTCCCCATGCCCCCCACACACTATACATACTAATTGTAATGCCCCCTTTCTTTTTTTCCCACCCTTATCCCTCCCTTCCCATCTGTCCTCCCCAGTCCCTTTCCCTTTGGTAACTATTAGTCCATTCTTGGGTTCTGTGCTTCTGCTGATGTTTTGTTCCTTCAGTTTTCTTTTGTTCTTATACTCCACATATGAGTGAAATCATTTGATACTTGTTTTTCTCTACCTGGCTTATTTAACTGAGCATAATACCCTCTAGATCCATCCATGTCGTTGCAAATGGTAAAACCTGCACTTTTTTTTGCCAGTAAATAGAGGAGATGAAGCTGTTTTAATTATATATGAAGTATTAACTTACTGCAAAGAAACAAACTGTCCAAAAAATTGGTGATGCAGTTTACCTACTTTTCTAGTGCATTAAGGTAGCACACACAAATGTGCCAAAATCACAATTATCTGATTAGGCTATTTCAATTCACACTGCACGGTCCTTTTTCATACAATTACAAACTCACCTGTGCAGCAAGGTCAGGGTTCTGGCTTAGTGACTGCATCATGCTTCTCATGTATGGGGCAGACAACATATTTTGCATAAGTTGTGGGTTTTCAGTTATTTGTTGCAATAAGCTCTGCATTCCTGGTGTGTTGAACATGCTAGCTGAAAAGTTTGTTAAAAAAAAAAAAGACATTGTATGAAGGAAAAGATATGTTTTAAAAAGTCAACGTTAAAATACTGTGCACCGTTTTTGCAACTGCAGGTAAGCATACATATTACTTATCAATTGAACTAAGAATTTTAAAACAAGATTGCCAAAACTACATACCCAATGTAAACCAGAAAAGGAGGGCTTATGACTTTAAATATTCTGGTTGCATTTACAGTAAAATCACATCTAATGGAAAGGCTAGGTTCTAAAGTCAACTTAAGAAATAAAAACTAGGTATAGTCGAATTAACCACTGAAAAATCCCATGAAGTGAACTAGTCAGATAATTTTTCCTCCAGGATCACTGTTAGAATCACATTCAGCATTCAATATGCCCAAGAAAGGAAGCCTTCTCACTCAGGGAAGAAGTACTCAGGGAACCCACACTCAGTGAAACAGCAGGAACTTCTCACATTTTAGAGATGATACAGCCAACTAACAGGATGTCTAAAGCCAGATTACCTGGTTTCAAATCTAATTTTACCTAATATAATCATGTAACCATGGGCAAGTTATTTGGCTTCTTCACAGTTCAGTTCACATTCTGTAAAATGGGATAAAATAGCACCTACTTACTTCACAGAGTGATTGTGACAATTAAACTACTTAATGGGTAAAGGGCTTGTTACTATTATTTCTTGCTTTTTTCTTCCCCTTTCTTTTTTTTTCCTAAGAGCTATAGCTAAATTTATATGAATTCAACTTTCTTTGAAAGCTAATTTGTTCAGCATATATCCAGATTTTCATTGCTGACTAGATAATATTCAAACTCAAATATATTCTCAAACTCATCAATTATCTTTTTCATTTCCCTCTGCTCTTATTATATCTAGTGTAGTTTTATCGGGCTTACAATATTTGACTCTTACCATTTATTTTTCTAGTTTATTATACAATTCTCTTTTTTTGGTAATAATTTTTGTTTTTTCCGTTTTCTTATGTTTCAATTTAGTTTTTCCCACATTCTAGAGTCCAGGAATATTCTAAGACAGGGGCTGACAAACATACCTCGTAGGGCAAATATGACCCATGACCTGTTTTTGTACAGCCAACAAGCTACAATGGTTTTTACATTTTTAAACAGTTACAGAAGTACATATATTTTGTGAAATGTGAAAATACATAAAATTTAAACTTCTGTATCCATGAATAACATTTTATTGAAACAGTCGTGCCTACTCGTTGTTTATGGCTGCTTTTACACTACAAAGGCACAAATGAGTAGTTTCAAGAAAGGCTGTATGTGGCACTATCATACTGCTGCCCAGTGTACCACAAATCACTAATCACAGTGACTCACTTCTACTTTCTTCCACACGAATTACTGTAGCATTATTTTCTTTTTCTTTTTTTTACTACCTGTGCATATCAATCATGTCAGAAGAACAAGGGAGAACTGGACTTCAAATGTAGTGCTTTTAAGTCACACTAGAGTATGGATTATTTTATCAAATGAGATAGCAAAACTTTGTTTTTCTTATGTAATGACACTGAAAGAATACAAAATACTTTGGGCTCAACATTTATCAGTATTCTCAACTCATTGGAAAGCAATGGTCAGAAAAATACAAGATTTTAAATGCAGTACTTCATCACAGTCAAATTTCTTTACAAAAATGAAAAGTAACAATAAAGCTACAGCCAAAGTTAAGTTTCCAAGTGGCTTATTTGCCAAACAAGCAAACCAGTATACTAGGGTTGATTCATCAGCATGGTTAATTAAATCTTGATTGCAATGGCCAAATGTGCCCAGAACAAATAAACTTATTTAAGACTATTAGCCTTACAGGGAGAACAGTTTGTTAAAATAGTTAAGGACACTGGGCTCAATATCAATACTGAATTATAAAAACCAGGCAAATTATTTTGAGTGGTATTTCTTGGTTCTTGATGAGTTGACAGATGTTACTAATACTGCTCAGCTCGTTTGAGGAGTCAATGCCAAATCAGAAGTGAATGAAAATGAACCTCTATAAACAATCCACATGGAACAGCTATAGGCAAAATTACTTTCAAAGTTGAGAAAACACTAATTCAGTACAATGTGAAGTAGAATCTGCTAAGAAGTGTACACATGATTATGATAAAAACATGTGGAGGAGTAAAAGAATTAGTTGGACAACCATACTACATCACCTGTTAAAAAGCATAAAGACTATGGTTATTCACTGTGTTGCTCACCAGTAGGTACTCTGGAAAATATTTTGAACTATCATGCTAGTCAATGAGTAGGAGTGTCCATGGTGAATATCATTCACTTTTATGAACTCAGCCATAGTCAACCATGAATTTTCATCAGAAAAATCCTGACTTTGCATAACTACACAGCAGTTTCATGGTTTAACAGAGGTAAAGTTTTACTGCAATATATTTTAGCTCAGGGCTATGACTGAAATTCTTGTGAACCACTCAACCACCATTATCAAACATTGAATAACCATGGAAATTACCTTTTGCTAGAGACTTGATAAAGTTTCTCAATGAATTCAACCCAAAAGCACAGGCAAAAAGGCATTCACATGCAAAACCCATACTGTGATAGTCATTTCAACAACTGAACACAGTCTGTGATTCACACTGAAATTGTCAAGCTGCTATATACATCCTCTTGCTGCCAGAAGTTAAAACAAGATCGATCCCCATTCTCACAGATTTGCAGTAGATATACTTTTGAGCTCACACTACTGTCCCAGCAGTACTTCTATGGACCTCACTTCAAGTGCAAAAACTTCCACATTTCAAAATTCATTCAACTGTGTACGTAGAGTGCTATCACCTAACTCTTCAACTAGAAGGGATTAATCTGCAATGACATGCTAAAAGGAAAGAAGAAATCTAAGAGAATCCTAGAGATGTTTTCTAACTGAATATGCTATTAAGATCATGTATTTCTGGATGAGTACATATATGAATGAAATAAATACAACTCATTACATATCAGTACTAACAGGTAAACATAAGCAATTGTTTTTGACTATAGGAAACACCATGAACATAAATTTTGCAAAATGCCATCCCTAATAAGGAATTCCACAATACACGAGGAAATATAACTCTTACTATATTTTAACTCATCAATTAAAAAAACTTACGGAATTTTGTATTCTTTCCTAATATAACATTCTTGATTTTGCCTCTTGTCCTGCAAAGCCTAATTACCCCTAGCCCTTTACAGGGAAAGTTTGCTGATACCTTTTCTAAGTAAGATTTCAACTTTTAGAGTAAGTGCTTATTAGGCAAAAGAAACAAGAATTCCATCTTTACTATTAAAATAATGTACAAATATGCTAACAATCTGTTAGATCAGCAAAGTACATCATTTTTGCTGTTTCTTAGTTTCCTTTGATGGAAACATTAATGTGAAATTTTAAGTAAAATATCAAACTATTAAAAATTTTAGTAAGAAGTTGCAAAACTGATTTTTTATTTGAAAAGTTTTTACTGAAAACAACCATGCTATAGGAAAAAAAGCAATGCACTTACAGATTAGGAAATCTGATTAAATCTTTGCTCTTTCTGCTCTATGACTAAAATGTGAATAAGCACCTCTCTCAAAAGATTGTTAATAAGAATCAAGTAAGCAGTAAAGAAAAAGAACAGGATGATCTTTTTTTTCTGATTTAAAAATGGCATTATGCTGGATGTTAACTAGACTTAATGTGTGGATCATTTTGCAATATAGTTGACCCTTGAATAACACAGATTTGAACTACATGTGGATTTTTTTCAATAAACATATTGGAAAATTTGAGATTTGAGACAACTTGAAAAATTTTTTTATCTAGCTAGCTTGCTTGAAAAATACAGTGTACACATGGTGTGGGGGGAATCATGGGGAAGACAATGTAACACAGAGAAGGCAAATAGTGACTCTGTGGCATCTTACTATACTGATGGGCTATGACTGCAACGGGGTATGGGGGAGACATGTAATATGGGTGAATGTAGTAACCAAATTGTTTTTTCATGTGAAACCTTCATAAGAGTGTATATCAATAATACCTTAATAAAAAAAAAAGAATACAGTGTAGATTACATTTAACATACAAAATATGTGTGATCTGTTGATGTTACTGGTAGGGTTTCCAGTGAATAGTAGGCTATTAGTAGTTAAGTTTTAGGGGAGTTAAAAGTTATATGCAGATTTTGAACTGCTCAGGGGGGTTGGTGCCCCTAACCCATGCTGTTCAAGGATTGTATACAAATAATGAATCATTATATTGTATACCTGAAACTATATAATGTTCAATGTCAGTTATATCTCAAGCTTTTAAAATGGTACTACTTCTATTTTCATAAAACCTGTATTATATGCAGAAACCTTATGATACCCATTGTATTCTATGAAATATTTACCACTGTGAATAGCAATTCCTCTCCCCATTCTGGTTTCTTCTCTCTGTAATGCATTTTTAAAAATTCCTCATCCAGAATCTCATCTTTCCACTTACTCTGCTAAAACATAGCCATGTTTTAAAATATATCCAGTTTCTCTAACCTTAGGGAAGTGGCTCCATTCTTTTGTTTCTTCTTATTTTCATGCCAAGCATTAGGACTAAAATAAAAATCATTACTCTACTGAATTTTGGACCTAATTCTTAGCATGTAAATAGTGAAGTTTTTAAAAAAGGGCAGCCATTTATTGAGTCTCGTCTACAAAAAAATGACCAAAAGTAAGTTCATAACCTCTGCTGTCTTACATAAACACAGATCTTAAACCCCACTGTGGAATATTCTGATTCAAGAGGTCTGAGGTTAAGACTAGAGAATATCTGATTTTTAACAAATGTAGTAGGTGTTCTGATGCAGAAAGTTTAGCCCTGGTCTCAGTAATGGAGTTTGAGAATCTGCTGATTGTCTACAATACAAAACTAGATGAAAGCCAGGAAACATGCTTCAGCAGTAAATACATAGGTAACCATGTTCCCACTGCACTTCAGTTGTCTGACTGTTGAAATGCGACTATCACCTACTTCTCCCAAACTACCCTATAATAAAAACACAAAACTGCCTCTGGAAATCTTTAGTAGCCATTTCCACTGCAATGCACACAAGTGATTAATACTAATCATTACACATTTAAAGTTCCTTTAAACCAACAAAAACCTTGCAATGTAGAAAAATAGTTCATGAAAACTACTCATGATACACACACAAAAGCACAGAGAGAAACAGTGTGAGAAAGGCTTTTCATTATTCAAATTAGCGAGGACAACAAAGAAAGAAAGCATGAGCTGTTATGAGCATACCTCCTACTCCAGGACCCAAAGTTGATGCAGTAGAACTCTGTCCAGCAGCACCACTGGCATTACCACCACCAGTGCCCCCGACAGCACTGGTGGTACCACTGGAAGCTGATGAACTCTGGGAAGCCTGAGGAGCCCATGGATTGGGTAATGGATCTCTGTTTTCTGTACGGGAAGGTTGACTACCTTCACCTGAAGATGTATTGCTCACTAACGAAGCAAATGGATTACCACCAAACTAGTAAAAAACACAAAACCATAAAGAATAAGCTTTTGTCTTAAATAACAGATATGGAACTTTTTAAATGCAAACTACATTCCCCATATAAAAGTGCCCCTTAATCACACAGAACAGGAGCTACTCCATGGCATGACCTCAGCTCCAGTATCATCACCTGTTCTTGTGCAGCACTCAGCATTGGTTCCTGAATATCAGTGTACATGCGCCGTAAAGCATTGTATCCCCCGGGGATGCTTTCTAAGTTGCTCAAGGCTCGGTCCTGGTTTCTCATCATTTCCTGCATCATTGCTGGATTCCTGGCAAGTTCCAATGTCTAAGAAAAAGATATTCATAAAAAGGGACACTGAAATATAATGAATCACTTTACCTATTAATTGCCACAGCTAATTTCACAAGTTTTCTAATTCTATGATTAGCAGTCCTCAATATTTAAATTAGAAAACAATTCCTGTTGATTTAATCTCAAGAAGTAAGCTAACATTTGAATAACATCAAGAAAGAAGCACTACTATGAACAAATGCTCATCTCCTGAACTGGACTCTGTTTCCTAAATCTGCAAAACAACTGTTTACAAAGATCATTAAAGAATAGCAGAAAATTCAAAGTACAAATAGTCAAAATCAATACTGCTAAGTTCTCCTGAACAAAGATTAGCTTAGCCATATATATAGGATTATACTCATATACAGCACAAAAAAATTAAGTATATCATTTTTTAGCTAAATAAACCAAAAGAACTTTCCACATACTTGTCTCATAATATCTGGATTATTCAGCATATGACTAATTTCTGGATTTCTCTGTATCAACTGCTGCATCTGCGGATTGGCCATAATTAACTGCCTCATGAGGTCAGGATTTGAAAGCATGCTCTGGACAAAAGGATTCTCCATGATCTGGACCATCATTTCGGGATTAGACATAAGTTGCCGCTGCATCTGGCTTTGTAGTTCAGAGAAGTTGGTAGTATTCAAACCCAAGCTGCTCAGACCTGCAAGTCCTCCAAGGCCACCTAAGAAGATAAAGGGCAAAACACATAAATGAAAAGTCAGAAATTTTACCATTAACATGACTCTGCTAAAATAAATATGCAAAAATATTAACTGAATCAATAGTCCATTATAGAATACCACTTTAAAGCAAAAGTAGAATTCCTATTAACTTTCTAAATATGTGTTTAATTTCTAGTTAAAATTAGCTAAAGATTTATTCACTTTGATATTTAAGTAATAAAACCAACTAAATATTTCTTTTGTTATTGAAATATAGTTGATATACAGTATTATATTGGTTTCAGGTATACAGCATAGTGATTTGACAATTGTATACATTACTAAATGCTCACAACTGTAAATGCAGTTAACATCTGTCCACATACAATGAATTGACTATAAATGCAATATTATCAATTATATTCCTCATTCTCATGACTAACTGATACTATAAGTGGAAGTTTGTACCTCCTCCCCTTCACCTATTTTGCCTATCTTCCTACCCACCTCCCCTATGGCAACCACCAGTTTGTTCTCTGTTTTAAGTCTTCTGTTTGTTCTGTTTTTTAAATTCCACATATCAGAGATTGTGCAGTATGTCTTTCTGTCTGACTTACCTCACTTAGCATAATGCCCTCTAGATACATCCATGTTGTCACAAATGGCAAGATTTCATTCTTTTTTAGTGAATAATATTCCACTGTATAAATATGCATTTCTCACATGTGGTATAATAGGAAATTACATTTGGTCTTTGTCCCCTGGTCCTGGCACAGAGCTCCTAAATCCTTTATAACTTCCTGAGTGAAGTGAGTATGTCTTTAGATCACACTTCATTTATGCTAATGATGACTTAGGGTGGAGGCCAAGTGATTATAGAGTTGGAACTTTCAGCCCCACCTACCAACCTCCAGGAATGGGAGAAAAGGCTAGAGACTGGCTCTTGACCAATAAGCTACAGAGAGCTTCTGGGTTAGTGAACACATCTAGGAGCTAGCTATTAGGGTGGTATGGCCAGAGAGGGCATAGAAGCCCTGCACTCTCTCCCACCTCCATACCTAGCCCTATGCTTCTCTAACGTTCATCTATTTGTAAGGTCTATTTCTTATAATAAACTAGTAAATGTAAGCAGTGTTTTTCTGAGTTCTGTGAGAGGTTCTAGCAAATTATCAAGCCTGAGGAGGGAGTCATATGAACCCCCAATTTCTAGCCCACCAGTCAGAAGTACAGATAGCCTGGGACATGGATTGGTGTCCAAAATCTTAGGGGACTGAGCCCTTTAACTTGTGTGATCTGATGTTAACTCCAGGAAGGTAGTGTCAGACTTGAGCTATCAGATACCCATACAGTATTAGTGAATTGGTTGGTGTCAAAGAAACACCCAGAATACATTTGATAAAAGGAGGAGGAAATGAAAACTATGCACTGGATTATACTTCAATAAGCTCTTTCCAAAAGAGTAGTGTAAGTTTAGCAAGTAGATTCACCTATAAACTCTGGCTAGAACAGAGCTGTTTCCAATCAAGGAGGGAAAAGGCCAGGACATACAATGAAGAAAGGGTACTTTTTCGAGGAATTAAATAATGGAGAAACCTAATAGATGCAAGAGGATGATTAAGTGCTTATTACAGAACTTTTACTTTGTAAACATCACATAATCAATCAAATGCACTCATTCCTCACTTACTGAGCACTTTCTATACATGTTAGGCACTTGGTGCTATACATTGGGAAGAAGATCACAAGCAAGCCACATGTACAGCCCTCAGAACTCATCTAGTGAGGAAGACAGGCAAGGAAAACAAAATGCAGAATAAACTAAGTACAGCTGACTCTTGAACAACATGACTTTAAACTGCACAGGCCCAATTATGCACTGTTTTTTTTTTCAATAAACATAGTGGAAAGTTTTTTGGAGATTTGTGACAATTTGAAAAAACATCTTCTTTTCTCTAGCTTACTTTTATTGTAAGATACAGTTAATCAACTGTTTATGCTACCGGTAAGGCTTCCAACTAGCAAAGTTTTTGGGAGATCAAAACTTACACATGCATTTCCAACTCAACAGGGGTCAGTGCCCTGAACCCCTGCATTGTTCAAGGGTCAGGTGAACTTCAATAGAGATAGTCACTGGATATGGTAAAACAGCACCTAAGGAGATGGTTCCTTTCCACAAGATGACACCCAAGTTCGGAGTATGAGTAAGTGGGCAAGGGGAAGAAGTGGGAACACTGGAAGGAAGACTTAATACTAGGCACAACAAACATGATATACAAAAAGCAGAGAGATAAACCTGACTACGGATATATTCTTGAAACTGCAAAAATTCAGTATGACTGGAATGGCAGATAGCAGAGCTCACCAAACATTCCATATATATCTTTTGCAAATGGACAGGCCCATGTGACTTAATTGTGGCCAAAGGGCTACAAGAAATGCTGTGTGTCACTTCTAATCATAGTACAGAAGGTCCAACTTGAGACTCTTTCATTGTCTCTTCTGCCTCTCATTCCAAGTGGTGTAGTTACAAGATGGCAGAGTTCCATTAGCTTGAGTCCCCGAGGACAATGTAGATGGGACCTCAATGACCAGGGAAAAACATTTAGCATGAAGGAAAGCTTTGGAACAAGAAATTAAGCTTTGTGTTAATAAATCACTGAGTTTGGGGTTATATTACTACAGGATAGCCTAACCCAGACTCATAAAACTCTTGAGATGTGTCTAAGAAATAAGGATGGAGAGGTAGACAAGGGTTAAATCACAAGGAGTCTTGAAAGATGTTAAGCAAGAATAGTTACTTAAGATGTTCTTATTCTACTAACAGTATGGAAATAACCCATAGCGAACATTACAGATTTGAAAGTCAAGGACCTACATCAAGGCAGGAGCAATGATGAATAACTGTGTAAATTGGCACAGGTAAGAACTTATAGACCAAAGGATTTGGTGGAGGAGATGTACTAGTCTGAGGGACAAGATGAAAAGTATATGCTTTTTGGTTTTGCTTTCTGAGGAAACACATACAGGCTAAAGCACTTAGAAAACATTGGTAATATTGAAGAGAGATGAATACAAACCATAGAGATCAGAAGTGATGTGTACTGAGGTACAGGTTTGAGAATCACCAAGGTACAGAAATAGTAAGGATAATGTCAATTGGGGAAAATAAATAAGAGAAAAAAAAGAAAAGAGAGAAGGCAGAACCCTGGGGAACAGTATTAACATTAAGGTACAGGAACAAGAGACCCACAAAAGAAAGAGAGAAACCTGGTCAGAAAATTAGCCAGGGAAAAACAGTATCAAGAGTTCTGAATTTCAAGGAGAGCCTGATGAGCATGAGAAGATTCTTACTAAGGGAATTTTCAGTGAGGTAATGGGAGGAGGAAAAAAAAGGCACAGCAAGCTAAGTGAAAGGGAAATACAGACAGAAAACAGAAAATGCCTGTTTCAAAGAGAGCTGAGATGAGAAGAAAAAGAATGGGTGGTTGCTGCACCATGCAGCTCTTTCCACATGGATGAGACCTTAATAAAAGGTACCCCCCCCAAAAAAAGAAAAGGTGAATTACACAGGGTAAATGGAACACCTGATGTGATGAAGAAAAGCCACTGAGACAGGAGGGGGCTGGGGAAATGAAGGGATTAGGGAGACATATAGCCTTAGACAAATTAACTAAAAGCCTCTCTGGGTTTCAATTTCTTTGCCTATAAAATGAGGAAAGAGCGAAGAGATCTGCCTCAACAATACATTTCATGAGGCTGAACACTAATTTAATCCTAATCGCTCTAGATTGTTCATGTTAATAATTTTGCCATGTAAAATTCATCCGCCTTAGCCAAAAGCGACACATTTAGCCTAAGATTGTTTTAGAAAATAGGAGCAATAAATAAATAAATATATATATATATATATATTTTTGCTGCTCAAGTTTATTTTTATTTTTATTTTTTTTTGAGAGGGCATCTCTCATATTTATTGATCAAATGGTTGTTAACCACAATAAAATTCTGTATAGGGGACTCAATGCTCAATGTACAATCATTAATCCACCCCAAGCCTAATTCTCATCAGTCTCCTATCTTCCGAAGCATAACGAACAAGTTCTTACATAGTGAATAAGTTCTTACATGGTGAACAGTACAAGGGCAGTCATCACAGAAACTTTCAGTTTTGATCACATATTATGAACTATAAACAATCAGGTCAAATATGAATATTCGTTTGATTTTTATACTTGATTTATATGTGAATCCCACATTTCTCCCTTATTATTATTATTATTATTTTTTTTAATAAAATGCTGAAGTGGTAGGTAGAAGCAAGATAAAGGTAGAAAGCATAGTTTAGTGCTGTAAGAGAGCAAATTTAGATGATCAGGTGTGTGCCTGTAGGGTAAGTGTTAATCCAAGCTAGACAAGGGCAATAAAACATCCACGGATGCAGAACATTTCTCTCAAAACAGGGGGGGTGAGGTTCTAAGCCTCACCTCTGTTGATCCCCAATTTCTCACCTGATGGCCCCCCTGCAACTGTGCCTGTCTTAGGTTGTTCCTCCCTTGAGGAATCTTACCTGTCTCTGGCTAACCAGTCATCTTCCAGGGCCATACAGAGAAATGTAAAGTTGGTAAGTGAGAGAGAGGCAATATTGTTTGAAAAGGTTAGCTTTTTACTTCTTTGCAGATTTATGCCCTGTGGCTTTTATGCCCAGTATTTGTCTTGAGGTAGTATCTTTACCACTTGCAAGAATTATGATACTCAGTAAATTCGATATGCGGCACGAATTCTATTTAAGGGTTGTAATTAGGAAGGAAGAAGAAAAGCTATAGAGGTAACAGAGGGAAGAAAACATGGGAGGATTGATTATTTCTTT
Source organism: Manis javanica (assembly GCF_040802235.1). Lineage (NCBI taxonomy): Eukaryota > Metazoa > Chordata > Mammalia > Pholidota > Manidae > Manis > Manis javanica. The sequence continues at coordinate 79,703,490 of NC_133157.1, forward strand.
GACATATCTTCTTGTAGAGTAACTTAAGCATGTATAGGTTTTAAACTACTAATTAAATTGCGTACACACATTAACATAATAGGAATACAGTTACATAACCGCAATAAAAATATTTTAAAAAGCAAATGTGAATCTATATCATGCCCTAAATGTTTAACATATTTGACACAGTAGAACTAAATTACTAAAGAACTTTTACTGGAAGGAATAAAAAGGTATGATCCTTAATATGTGAAAACGGCATATTTTTTAAAACGTCTTTTCAAAGTAGTATACTTGTCATACAACTTAAGAACTGAAAGAAGATTAGGCCATTTATCTATCTAGTTCATCTTTAGTTAGCTTCATACTACTTTTTTCTCAAGGAAAACCTTCCACAGAACCTCAGAATAAAAACCTGATGTAAGAAAAGTGGTTTTGGCTAATGCAATAGATCCTTATTGCAAATCCTAACCACTGGATTTGCGCCCAGGTCCCAGCCCTTCTCTATGTGTTCCAGACAGTTAGAAAATCACTAATGCAGTCTGATCCCTTTGTTTTACAAATAAGAAAATTACATTTGGTGGTAAGCTTATGATCAACAATTAATTAGTCTTCCTCAAATTCAATAATTAGATCAGGTATATATACACTACACATCTCTGTCATTAGTAAAAAGAAATGTGGCACTTGTTGATCACTTATTAAATGTAAATATAAGCTAATGAAGCACATCTGTATTCCCAACTACTTCCTTAATACCTATAGCTATAGAAGTAAGCTCTAGACTTTCTTTGTTGTTATTAAGGTGACTTAATGTTTAATTCTGTTAATTTTATCCAAAACCACCCTGGGAGAAAGGGAGTTTTTTTTTTACCTGTATAAAAACTAAAGGCACTTACCTAAACCAAAAGGGTTGCTAGTGGCAGAACCAGGTGTGGTGTTAGTATTAGGAGCTGATGATGTGGTAATATTGCTTTCACTGTTATTTGCGTGCTGAGCTGAATGATCCTGAGGCCTAGGAAAATAATTAAATCATGGTGTAAACAGTTGAGGTAATAATTTTTTAAAAACCCCTAAAATTCCAATATCCAGAAATAAAGCTTCTTAAGTTTTCAGACCAACTCAAATTACCATAAAGTAAAATCCCTGAGATAACTAAGCATTAGAACACAGATATAAAGAAACAGTAAAACCTTACGAAATCCAAACTGTACTTCTATTTTTTGAGTATAAAGTAGATAAATATTCATTACTTTCAATCATGTGTACTGTGTAAGGAGATAGGTCACCACACAGAAGAGTATCAATGACCAGTCACACCCATAAAGCTTCACCATTATATAAGCAACTTTTTATTTACCTACCCATATCTAACTTCTTGAGGGTTGGGGGGCAGTTTTACTCACACTTGAAAGTAAAACATAAAAAGAGACTTCACCAAAAGGCAGCTGAGGAATCAATACAAATAATAACTGATTATTACTGTTATCGTTAAGTGACAAAAAAAAAAAAAAAAAAGACTTGGAAACCCTTCCATCTGATACCAGTTAAAAGAGTTCTGAATCTTATTCACCGCTTCCTTCACTGATTCTAAGATGCACATTTTTTCATTTCAACATTCTGATATGATGATCTTCTAACTGCTTACAGTCAGGCGTCAGTTGTCTTTCATGCCTGTAACATATATTTTGTGTGACTTCAATGAGTGACTGAGTATACTACTGTACCAGACACGCTGTGTTTAATACAACATAGCTCCTTCAGAAAGATTACCACATTAATTGGTACTAAAACGAAGTTACTTGTTTACAGAAATGCACAGAAACAGCAATAGAAAGAATGAATTCTCTATCAGTAAAGCAAATATTTGCTATTGGGGGAAAACCAGCATAAAAATTTGCAGGATGGGTGTAAATGGCTTGGAAGAAAACTCAGAAGAAAACACTGTTGCACTCTTAAGAAATGCTGCACCATCAACGCTCTTGACAGTATGGAGTTTCATCCCATATAGAATAAAACGGACACTGATAACTAATGTCAAAAGGTGAATCAAAAGAATCAGACTCAATGTGAAGTAGTGTTAGGAAGGCTTTAGACCATTTATTTCATGTATTTTCTTTGTATGCAGGCCCAAGAGTGTTATAATAAGATACCATATCCAAAACAATCTAAAGGAGCTCTTTGATTAAAATAAAATCCGAAGTGGAGAAAAAATTTAAGTGGCAGTATTTTTTCTTAGTGATACACAAAGTTGCCTCAACTGGTGGTGTATTAGAATGAATGATGGCTACTGATTTGTGGTTTGCCAAAGTGATGAGTCATCTTCATCCAAAAACCTCCTCTAAAACAAAAGCATAGCTAAAAACATTAATTTGTTCTGTAATTCAAATAATTTTGATAAGACTCAATACTGATAAACCTTCTAAAATATCAAATGCATAGGCACTAGCATTATAAATCACACTGGTTTCTTTAGAAAAGCATTTGTCATCAACAGCAAATAAATTTCAAACGTTTAAATATTAACGACAGCCACTTAAAATCAAGATGGATTATTTTTAGACGAGAACTACAAACATTTATTTAGTCTTTAGTTTTATGTCTCCTAAAAACATACCTATTTTGTGTTTTGATGACAAGGTGAACAGTAAGTCCATCATGAATTCCATGCTGACTCAAAGTATCTTGATCCTTTAAAATTTTTCCAGCAAATATCAACACAAGTTGGTCGGTATGTGATTTGAAACGTTTTGAGATTTCTTCCTTGAACTAAGTCAGATGAGAATACAATAAATATGTGTTACAGGTGTTTGCATAGCACCATCTCGTCTAGTTTCTAGAAGTGGTACCAAAAAAGAGGCCCCTACTATAGATATTCCAACAATTTAAATATAAAGATGTGGCTTTTCTGTATATCTTGATCTTAGTGTGAAATCAGGTATTACCACTTACTCATCTCTAATGCAAAGGTTTTATTATAGGTGTACATACATATCCTATATTCAATATGCTAAGGCCTAAAAATTCATTTCTTTGCAGTTTTCTTATTCTTTATCAATGGTGCTAAATGTAGTTTAAGCCCCAACACAGCTGTTACTAAGTTTACAATAACCTATTCCTCAGATTTCCATCTTGAGTCCTGCTCCTTTCAAGTTGAATATATAAAGTCAACCTCATTTCCTCAGCCTACTACACTGACTTTCCTTCACCTTTTCCATTCAATTTATTAACAAGCAGTATTGTGCAAATGCAAAGACAAAGCAGAAGTTTTTCCTGAAGGAGAGGAACCCAATGGAACAGTCAGTCAAGTACACCACAAAATACTGAGGAAGCACTTAAGTGAGTTTTCTAGTGAAAACTAGAGAAAGATTAGGAAACAGCCAGGAAAACCTGAAAAAAGTCTTCCTTCCCAGGGATAAGAGTAACACGTAAAAACATTCAAGAGAAAAGAGCATCATATTACAAAGAAAAGCTTATTTATTCTATGCTTGATCAGTGTTTCTCAAACCTTTATTAAAATCACCTGTATGAGTAGTCGTGACTCCACTGTCCTAAATCAGGAAACCTCAGGGTCAATTATCTACATTAAAAGACTAAGTCAGGCAATCAGTCCAAATTCAGAAAAGAACCACATCTTAAACCACTCTATCCTAATTCCCTACAGAAGTAAGTCTCGACAGATGATGGCACTATTGCCAAGGGGGTGTTTTTGGTTGTCACAGTAAGTGGAAAGACGTTTTAAATATTATCTGAGCTTTTAAAAAATCTTGCAGGAGCAGGGAAAGGAAGGTATAGAAGGATATAAGTAAAACAAGACAGGCTCTATGTCAGCCATTGTTAAAAATGAGGTGCATGAAAGTTCATCACACTCCTCATTTGTGTGTGAATGAAATTTTCCATAATCAAGTTACAATACTCAATGTAAGCAATGCAAAATTACACTGCAGTCAGTATTTTGGAGCTTTTCCATCTGAGCTTTCTGTTCTTTGAAAATACATGATGTATAACCCTTTTATCTGAGACAAGCAATTCCCAAATAACTAAAAAAAAAACTTTGTAAAACACCACTTGCGTAATATTCTATATAGAGACAAGCCAATCCATAATTTAACCATTTTCCTATCATCAGACATCTCACTTCTCTCTTTAAAAAATATGAGAAACATTTTTTTCTAATTAGAAAATAACTATTTTCTATTAATAGGTATTAGAAATAATGACAATGTAAAGAACAGTGGAACACAAGGTTTTTAAGGACTGAATGAGAATATATGTAAAATGCAAGCATCAGACACACAGGTGGTGGTCAATAAACAGTAGATACCACTACTATGCCAGCTCTCTTAATCCTCATTAACTCTGAGGCAGATGATTATTAGTCCTATTTAAGATACAGAAACAAAGAGTTCAATATGCCTCCTTCCTCTCAGAATGACATAAAGCTAATAAATAACCAGGTTACGATTCAAACCTAGGTCTGACTTGAAAGGACCAGTCTACCTAGATTAACTAGACTCTATTTCATGTGTACAATGAAGTTAATGTAGATTTGTGTTTCTTACAACTTAAAATCAGAATCCTTGATACCCCTTATATATCATTCCAAAATAAATGGTTTAACTGTGACATATACTCATATAGCATTTTAGCATATTTTAGGATTTGAAGGTAAAATGATTGAAGACCCACATCTACTCTTACATCCTTTCAAATCTCCACTGAAACAAGAGTAAACGATTTTTTTAACACTTTATGGAGATATAACTCTCCATACAATTAGCCCATTTAAGGTGCATGGAGTTCAATGGTTTTTAACACATTCAACAGATATATGCACCATCACCACAGTCAATTTTAGAAAAGTTTCATCTTCTCAGAAAGAAACCAGTACCTTTTAGCTATTACTTTCTTCTCCCTTCATCAGTCCAGGCTGTAAGAAACCACTTATCCATTTTGTCTCCTCTATAGGTTTACCTATTCTGGACATTTCACATAAAGTGATCATATTAACATTTGGTCTTTGTGACTAGTTTATTTCACTTAGCACAATGTATCCAAGGTTCATCCACGTTGTAGTATGTATCAATACTTCATTCCTCTTTATGGCAAATTAATATCCCATTTTATGGAAACATAACATTCTGTTTACTCATTCATCAACTGATGGACATTTAGACTGTTTTCATCTTTGAGCTCTTATGAATAATGTTGCTTCATGTACAAGTTTTTGTGTGGACATGCTTTCATTTATTCTGGGTATATACCTGGATGTGGAATTTACTGGATCATACAGTATACTCTTGGTTTAACTGAGAAACCACCAGAATGTTATCCTAAGTGGCTGTGTATCACTGCACATTCCATCAGCAGTGTATAAGGGTTCCAATCTCCACATCCTCGCCAGTAGCTGTTTTATTATCTACCTTTTTAGTTACTGCCATCCTACTGGGTTTGAAGTGGCTTTGGTGTGCTTTTCCCCTGATGGCTAATGATGTTCAGCATCTTTTCATATGCTTATTTATATATCTTCTTTGGAGAACCATTTATTCAGATTGTTTGCCCATTTTTAAATTGGATTGTCTTTTTATTACTGAGTTGTAAAAATTCTTTACATAACAAGTCTCTTATCAGATGTACAATTGTAAAAAAAAATTTATTTAAGGCAGAAACTCAGATGATAGAACAGAGACCTTAGGCCTTAACTGCAACAAAATGTTTATGCTGGACATGAGAAGGACACATGGTCAATTAACTCCTAATACCTAAGAGAAATAAATCCTAAATTGTTAATGCAGGAAGCTAAAAACTAATTCAATCCCCAAATCTGCAGAACTTCCAGAAGACTCAATAAGGAGGTGAGAGAAGAGGCCCAAGGGCTAAAATAAAGAGGATTATTTGAAAGCCTAAGAAATATCCTCACTGTACATGGAGCCAGCAATGCCCATCCCAAACCCAACATAAGACTGCAGGATTTTTTTTCCTGTCTAGAAAAGGAACAGAGGGTCTCTAGACACATGGAGAGCAGCAGTACAATAATAAAAACAGAACAGTAAGTAAGCAGACATACTAGATGCTGATCCTTTCCTTTCCCTTCCTACCCCCCACTTATCATATAGAATGCTGGCAACTGGGCCTTACACCATCCAGACAGGAAGACTGTAATATAGTGTTTCCAAGGAGAATCTATATATAACCAGCCTAAAAAAAAAGAACTTTAAATATTATGGATGTAAGAGTTTTCCTCAGTCCCTACAGACCAGTGGCTCCTACTGAGATAGGGGCTGCTATTGACCCTGAGGAGCATTTGGCAATGTCTGAGACATTTCTGATTGTCACAACAGGGGTTGGTACCACTGGCATCCATGGGGTAGAGGCTAGAGATGCTGCTAAACATCACAAGACAGTGCACAATGCAGCTCCAGTAACAAAGAATTATCCATCTCAAAATGTCAGTAATGATGAGATTGAGTTACTGTCCTACAGAGCTGTGTGTCTTGAAGTGTTGTCCCCAGATGAACAACAGTCACCATTACCAGATTAACATGGTATAAATGTACATTCTCAGGCCCCACCCCAGACTAACAACATCAGATAATCTGGGGATGGAGCCCAGCAATCTATGATTTAACAGCTGAATCTGATGCACACTAAAGTTTAAGAATCACTGTCTACTCTAAGTCTAACAACAAATTTTCCCCAAAACTGTAGTGAATAAAGGAACTTACTCATCACTGACACCAAAAGGATACAAAAACGAAAATAAACAAAACACAGAAGTTATTCAGCCATAAGAATGACTTTGCCATCTGAAACAACATGGATGAACCTAGAGGGCACTAAGTGAAATAAATCAGGAAAAGAAAAATACCATGTGATTTCACTTACAGGTGGAATCCAAAGAAGAAAGAACGAAAGAAATGAACAAGCCAGAAACAGACTCATAAATACTGAGAACTGTGGTGTCATGGTGGGGGGGAATGAATGAAATAGGTGAAGGGAACAAAGAGGTACAAACTTCCAATTATAAAATAAGTAAGTCATGGAGGTGAAAAGTGTAGTACAGGGAATACAGTCAATATTACTGTTTAACAATGAAAGTTAAACAGAGCAAGTTTAACAGTGAAAGACAGTAAATTTAACTATACTTATCCTGATGAGCATTTTGTAATGTAACTGTCAGATCACTGTGTTATATGACTAAAACTAATCTTGTATGTCAACTACTCTTTAATTAAAAAGAGCATTAACAAATAAACTGCTAAGGGGGAAAAGGCAGAGGGGAACCCGTAGATGAAAATGAAACTTTTTCAATACACATGGAATACCAAGACAGACCATAGAACTGGGTCATAAAACAAACATTGGAAAATTTAAAATAATTGAAACCATGTAAGTATATTCCATAACAATAATAGAATTACACTAGATATAAGTAAAAGAAAGGTATCTGGAAAATCTCCAAGTTAAACAAAATACTTCTAAATAACTCAAGGGTCAAAGGAAAAGTCTTGATACAAAGTAAGAAAATATTTTCAACTGAACAAAAATGAGGCTATTTCAAAATTTGTGAGATGCAGCTGAAGCAATGCCTAGTGAAATTTACAGCATTAAAGGCTTATATTTAAGAACAAAAGTCAGTAATCTTAAGTTTCAACCTTTAAAAACCAGAGAAAGAGCAAATGAAACCCAAACAAATAAATAATAAGAGCAGGAATCAATAAAACCAGAAAAGCAAGAAAAATCTTTTAAATTATCTGTAAAATCGATAAACCTCTAGCTGGACTGACCAAGGAAAAACAGGGAGGGCATAAATTAACACACCAGGAACAACAAACAGGAATGACTACAGACTCCACAGACATTAAAAGGATAATAGGGAACTATATGCAAAATATTTGACAACTTTGATGAAATGGACCACTTTCTTGAAAGACTCAAGCTACCAGAACTTACTCAATCTCTTCTGAAAACAGAAGAGGGAACACATCTCAATTCATTTCATGAAACTAATACTACCCTGATATCAAAACCAGAAAATAAAGCACAGAGAAAACTCCAGACCAATATCCCTCATTAATATAGATGCAGAAATCCTCCACAAAATCTAGCTAATCAAATCCAGCAATATAAAACAAAAATAATTCTTAATGACTAAGTGGAGTTTATCCTAGAAACGTGAGGCTAGGTCAACATTTGAATATCAATCAATGCAATTAACTACATTAATAGAAAAATAAGAAAAACCACACATTCAGTCAAAAATAAAAAAGCACTGACAGCAAGTCATTCATGATAAAACTCTCAGCAAATTAGGAATAAAAGAGAACTACCTAGGCCTGATAAAGTGCATCTACTACAAGAGTTAGTATCATACCTAATGGTGAATAACTAAATGCTTTCCCTCTAAGATCAGGAACAAAGCATGGATGGATGTCCACCCTCACCACTGTATTCAACATCATAATTGAAAAGTCTCAGCTAGTGGAACAAGGCAAGAAAAAGAAAAAAAGGAAAAGAAGGATTTTATCAGTACCTTGTAATGGATAAGCCTTATTTGCACCACACTTAAGCCAAAGACTGGGAGAAAATATTTGCAAAAGACCTACCTAATAAAGGACTGTTATCCAAAATAACAGAGACCTCTTAAAACTCACCAGTTAGGAACTTAACAACCCAATTAAAAAAGGGGCGAAAGATGAAAAGACACCTCACCAAAGATACACAGAGAGCAAACAAGCACATGAAAGATGTTCCGTATCACATGTCATGGGGCTGCAAATTAAAACAAGGTATCACTACAAACCTGTTATAGTCAAATCCAACACAGACACACATATACACAACACCAAATGCTAGTAAGGATGTGGAGCAACAGGAACTTTCATGCACTGCTGATGGAAATGCAAAAGGGTCCCTCCCACCTCCCCACTCCTCCCCTTTGGTAACTGCTAGTTCCTTCTTGGAGTACCACCAGCCACTTCAGCTGTTTCTTACAAACTAAAATATACTCTTATTTTTTTCCAGCAATCACACTCCTTGCTTATTTACCCAAAGGAGTTGAAAACTTAAGTTCATACAAAAATCTGTACAGTTGTTTATAGCAGCTCTATTCACTGACTGTCAAAACTTGGAAGCAACCAAGATATTCTTCAGTAAGTGATGGATAAGTAAACTGGTACATCGACAATGGAATATTATTCAGTGCTATAAAGAAATGAGCTATCAAACCATGAAATCACATGGAGGAACCTTAAATACATATAGTTAAGTCAAAGAAACAATCTGAAAAGGCTACATACTGTGTAATTCCAACTTTATACTGAAAAAGATAAAACCATGGAGATGTAAAAGGATCAGTGGTCACTAGGGGTTAGGAAAGGATGAACAGACAGAACTCATGTCATCATATGTTTGTCAAAACACAAGAGAATGTAAAACCACCGAAAAGGGTGACTCAATTTAAACTATGGTCTTTGAGTAATAACAAGTCAATGGAGGTCCATTGGTTTTAACAAATGTACCACTATGGGGTTAAGATGTTGATGGTTTGGGAAGTTGGAGGTGGAGAGCAGGGGATATGAGAACTCTGTATCTTCTGCTCAATTTGCTGTGAATGTGAAACTGCTCTAAAAAATCAAGTCTTTTTTCCCCATGCTTATCACATGCTAAAAAAAATCATTTTGAGACAATGGGAAAATGTAAACTGATGACATTAAAGAATTAGTAATTGTTAAGGCAGGATAATGTACTGATTATGCTTTTTAAAAGGGATATCTTTTAGAGATACATACTGAAAAATTATAGGATGAAAAGATATAGAGAGATGCATCAAAACAATGGGGGGAGAGGAGGGACCTTAAGGGAATGTTTCTGAAGAATGGCTCTAAGACTGTATTTCATGGTGGTTTAGCTTACTAGAATCTACTTTTTTATTTGTAACTTACTATATCTGTTGTGTATTTGAAATTACCAATAATTTAAAAATTAAGAAAAATTGAGGGGAGGAAAAATAACTGGCAACTTAAAATTTTATATCCAGTGGAAAAAAAAATCCATCAAAGTGAAACTGAAAGACATTTTCTGACACACAAAAACAGAATTTGATACCCAGCATATACAGACTATAGGGAATGTTAGTATGGCCAGAAGAAAATGATCCTAAAGGAATAAAAAATAATGGAAAGAACATATATGTGAATAAATCAAAATGAAAACTGATTTTAGAAATATAAAACTATTTTTATAATAGTAATAATGTCTTACATCATAAGAAAGTAAATCAAGTCTAGTGCAGAGGTGGGTAAATGGAGTTCAATTGTTCCAATTGTCCCTTTTATTAATTGGAAAGAAATATAAGTACTTAAAAATTTAGACATTTTGTAAAAGTTAAGATACATAAGGTAATCTCTAGGATAACTATTAAACAAGGCGTCAAAACAGAATATGTCTACCAATTTTAGAGTGGAATAAGATACACAGAAAATCTAGAATACACAGAAAAATAGAAATAAAATAGGGTAATAGTAAATGTAAACCAAATATATCAGTGATTACATTAAAAGACCATATATTAAAAAGACAGAGACTGTCAGGTTCGATTTAACATTGTGACTATAAAGGAAAAGAAAGGCTGAAAATGAAAAGAATGGGCAAAGACAGCCAATGGAAAAAGTAACCAAAGAAAGTAAAGCTATTCTGACAAAGCAGACTTTTAACACAAAAGCAACTAGGATATTTTAACATTATAAAGTGTTCAATTCACAAGAAGATAAAATTTAAAATGTAGATGTACACTGTAATAAACTAGAAAAATAGACAAACCCAAAACATACTGAGAGATTTTGACACATTTACCTCAGTAGCTAACAGAATAAAACATGATTAAAAAAAGTACAGACATAAAAGAAAATGTAACATAATTCTCAAATGTTTAACCTAACAGAACAATTGGCACCCAACAACTGCAGAATAAGCACTCCTCTTATGTACATTTATAATACTAGATCATATGCTAGGCCATAAAGCAAGTCAACATATTTTAAAAAGTTATAATCTTACCACATGCAAATTTTACAGTACTATGCAAGATAACTCAATAAAGTGTGAGTTCAATTGGAAAAGATTTCCTAAGCAGGACACAAAAAGATGTAACCATAAAAAAAAACAAACCCCACAACAACTGAACTATCATTAACAGAGTAGAAAGATAAGTTGAGAGAGAAAATATCTGCAACACCAATAATCAAGAAAGCTCAAATCCAGATCTGTCAGAAAGGCTACAAATCAGCAAGACACAACCCAAATGAAAAATGGTCAAGAGACTGAAACAGGAATTTCACAAAAATGAAACCTAAATGGCCATTAAACACAGGAAATGGTGCTCATTCTAATTAATCATCAGATAACATCAAATTAAACCAGTGACACAGAGAATGGTTCAATTTAAAAGAATTTTGCAGATGATGTGGAGCAACTGGAACCCACACACACTGCAGGTAGAAGTATAAATTGCTGTACTTTGGGACACTATTTCACAGGTGAGAATATTCTTACCCTAAGACCTAACAATTCCACTTCGGGGATTTCATCTAACAAATTGTGTGTCCAGAGGCACACCAAAAACATGTTCAAACCAGTATTATTTACTATTAGCCAAAAGCTAAAAAACAGCCCAAGTGTTCCCAACTGTAGAACATATTATGGTATATTCAATTAATAGTATATACTTGGTAACAAATGAATTACAGATGCATGACATCATGGATCCCTAAATGTACAGCAAATGAAGCCAATGACAAATGAAGATAAACTATGATTTCATTTATACAAAGCTAAAAAATAAAAAATAAAAAAAAAAGAAGGGGAGGCAAAATTCATGGTGTCAAAAGTGAGAATAATGGTTTCCTTTAGAAGGAGGTGGTGACTGTTATGGGATCACCAGGTGACTTCTGCAGAGTTGGTAATATTCTACTTCTTGACATGTGTGCTAATTACACAGAGAAGTACATTTATGATGTGTGTACTCTTCTGTACTACATTAAAACCAGATTAAAAGCCGACTGTGAATGCTTTCCATGTAAGAAACAGAAGGAACTCAAAACATAGGTGACCAACTTTCTTGAGCATTCCAAGTGACTCAACTAGAAAGCTAACATATAGCTTGTCTTGAGAAGGTCATCTGAAAAGAATTGAGATTAAGATGCCCTCATTTTACATAGCAGACCAGAGTGGACACAATACATGAGAATCATAACAAAGATGATCACCCAATGGCATCTTATCTGGCAGAAACAATGAAGACCTAGTCAAAACAGCCACAACCTCAAAAGCTTATAGGACAGCAGTGAATAGTTCAGTTGAGCACTTAGTAATATTCAACAGAGGTTCTCCTAACCGTAAATTTTCAGTGTTAGCATCTGAAGGATATCAGGGCTTTCTGGACAGATTCAGGGCTTTTCTATGGTGTCCCAGATGCAAAAGAGTAAAGTCCTATGACACATAGTTCAAAAAGCATTTGTTATTTTATTAGGCAGCTACACTGTGCCTAGCACTGTACACACATTATCTCATTCAATCCTTACAACAAAACCTCAAGAAACCAAACCAAAGTCCTGACAGATCGACAAGAAATCACTTTCTCTTACAGAATTACAGCACCGTTGAAAATTAATATCATTGATACTTGGATCCCCTAACCTCGTAGAACTCCTGATTCTGAGGGATACTTAAAGCAATCCAAGTATTAGCACAGATTAACACAGCACTTCATGGTTAGAGTTGAAAAGCATTATGTAAGAGAAGGTGAAAGGGTACAGCTATACTTCTGGTACCATACAAAATGAGATATAATACAACTACCAATTAGAATTCAGTTCTTATAAAAAGTCATTTTAAATTTCAAACAACCAATGTCAAACATTTTAGGTATTAGAATTACTCCCAAATAGAAGACTAAAATAATATTGATTAGTCTGAGTATATTATCCAAAGATTGGGAAAAAATTGACAAGAACCAAGGGATTCCAACTATCCAAAATTCAGCTTCCTGCCCCTCCTCCATTTGAAACAAAAATAACAAATCTTAATTTTAACTGTACTGCATAAAACAGATATAACTTACTATTCCAAATAAGAGGGATCTTAGAAAATTTTAATTGAAACATGATTAATTTAAACAAAGTTATGTCTTTGAAGGACCAAGAATCCTGCACATACTTCAAATATTCTTAAACTTCTATTCTGCACCGTAAAAAGGGCCAGAGGGAAACAGTTTGTTTATAGTGCCTCAGAATTTCCAAAAATGTTCTAACATTTGAACTTTATTTCCACATCTGTTTTATCTACTACACTTTTAATGAACAGAAGAAAAAAAATCAGAAGCCAAGGAGTATTAGCAAAGAAAAAAAAATTCTTAAAATTTTTCAAAGCAGCTTTAGAGAACAGCAGTTCACAAGACACTATCCCTCTGCAAAAACAAAAATTACAGCAACTATCTAGGAACAAATCCTAACCATAAAGGGGTTCTGTGATTTCCTTTAGAATATTATTAGACTACCTAGATACACTTATTTTTGTCCTTAACCCATGTGGCTACCACTAACTCAAAATGAAAAATAGACAATAGACTGGGCCTTTAAGGATATGTATTTCCTATAAATGTTATGTTTTCTACCCTGGCCTTGCACTGACAACCTACAGTAATAACCAACAAGCCAAGAGTTGGAAACTCAAAAACTACTAGATGCTTTCTCAACAAGAAGAATCAAAATTCTAGTGCACCACAAATAAATAGCATCATTATTTGAAATCAACCCAGCCTGTACAAAAACATTTAGTAGCCTCATTTTCGCAGAATTCTAAGTCAGGTGTTCCACATTAGTGGATTCTTCAGCTAATTGAGATTTACCCCTGTGTGATAGCCAAAATTATCTTCCATTCTACTGAATGTAATTTAGCTTTTTGATAATGCTGAGTTACTGTTGCAAATATCAGCTGCTGTTCTGCTAATACAGTGATAATTGTTCCAGACTCTAAAGGATTCCTGTATCTGCTTTTTTATCAGACATTAGTTCTTGACAGCAGACCTCAAATTTGTGACTTTTAATCTGGAGAGGAAGAGGCAAATAAATAATCAAGAATTAGAAAACCATATAAGAAAGAATACTGAAAGAATCTGAAATGCTGTCCTGAAATAAAAATATGTAAGACTTAGTATAGCAACTTTTATGATAACAATCCCAGCTGTTCAGGGCCCACTTCACTTAACTCCCTGTTCTTGTTTGTTTGGGGGAAGAAAATGAGACACAGACATAGGTGGAGTAAGGGAAGAAACAAAGTGTTCCTATTATTAGGGAAGAATGTCTGAGACATGCAGATCTGAATTCAAATATTGGGTTTGCCACTTACTAGTTGTGTGACCTTGAAGATGTTACCTAACTGTCTCTGAGCCTCAGTTTCCTCATCAGTAAAATGGAGTTGTTTATTTCTGCAGGGCTGATGGGAGAATAAAGAGATGGATGCAAAAGGCACACTACTTACACTCATGCAACCAATCAAATATTGCTAACCTAATTATGTGAGGATAAACTTTATAATTATGAAATTATTAAAATTATGAACACTGTTTAAAATGGAGTTAATCTGATTTTACATTAGTTAAAAGCAGTCATCCTTTATCAATATCCCACAATCCAAACTTGCCTTTAAATGCAGTCTCTATTAAATATCCTCAGAAAAACTCAATCTCCTCTCAAAAAAAAAATCAAAAGATTAAAAATACACATTAATTTCCTGCAGAATCACATTAATTACATTCAACAAAAATTTCTAAATAGTTGTCTGAATAACAATCACATTTAAACATTTGCTGCTTCAGTATTTTAAGTCGCAGGTCCTTCAAGAGTTTGTTTTTAACCAGCTCCTTATTTGATATTGCTAATACCTCTTGAAAAAGCATCCATGCTCAACAAATCATTCTATGCAATACAATAGTTCAGCCAGTTATCTCTCTCCAAATGCCTCATGTCTGAGTAACCTCAAAGTCAGTATCCTCAAAAAACACTGCATAAATCTTACACAAAGATGTCATGTATGGGATATAACTATGGACACAAGCAGCTATATATGGGAAAAGGGCACCTTCTTATACATGTAAAATTGAACAGTCATAAATGTTACAGTGCATTATTCATAAAGTTTATTTTTTTAAAGTTTCTAGTATTTAAATCTGATAAAGAATAACAAATGTTTCATTATCCCCATGCCAGAATACACTTTAAGCTTCCTTCTACTGCAAAAATTAAGACAATTCACTGGCAAACAAAAGGGTGCAGAAGGAAAGAAAGCAATACAAGTAAAGCATATAAATTATGACCCAGATACCCTGTACGTATTCTCATGAAATCCTCGAATCTAGTGAAGGAGATAGTGTATCACATGTTAGAAATGTTGCCAGTGAGGCGCAGAAGAGTACCTTGCCCAAACTCAGATCTCAAATTCCAAGGTTCATGCTTGCTCCAAATGCAGACCACACATTTCAATATGCTTCATTAATATGTCAACAGACTTTTTTCCCCCTTTCTCAAAATACTAATTTAAAAAATATACAAAAAATAAATAGTAATAGTGGAACATGTTAGTTTACATGTGCCAATATCAATATGGAAAGACCACAAAAACATGAGAGAAAGGTTAAGAAAAATATGGGTAATGATCCATCTGCTTAATAGGAACAAATGGAAAATTATATATGGGTATACAAATAAACACTTCTCTGGAAAGAATCACCAATCAATGAGGCAATCAATCAACCAGTCTATTAACTTACATTATCTTTTTTGAGTGGTTCTTTTTATTTCACACTTTTCTACTACATCATTCGAATTTTATAATCTTAAATAGCTATGCAATGTTTTTTTTCTTTGCACTTTGTATAATAAAAACCATTAAAAGCCATATTCTTTATAAAAACTGGAGAGCTTTAAAGTCTGTAAAAAATTTTAACAAACACCACTATATGCTAACTCTAAAACTCAGTATAGCAGCTGGTCTATGTATCATGTGGACAGGACATCAAACCAACTCATAATACCATAAATTTACTTGGAAAAACTAGAGTTCAGATATTCCGGTAATGAAAATATTTTGCTAAATAGACATACACACATACACTGGAATTTGTTTATTATGCTAACCTAATAATGTATGCACCAAACAGCAGATTTATAGATGATACCAACTTTAGTCACTCCTAATTCAATCGCATTTTTTTTAATAGAGGAAGCTGCTCATATGGAAAAACAACTAAATAATCCCAGTAGACATTTAATTAAACTAAAAACACCACATTTTTCTAAGTAAATCATTGTTACAAGTATTCCCAAGTACAAAGTATTGCACATAAATCATGAAAACTATTTGTTCATTCATTCAATAAATACTTGCACTACTTAATATGTGTCAAATGCAATGCTAAGTAAGCACCATGGGATTAGGAAGTAAGCAAAAGAGCCCTAACCTTGTAAATTCTT